>NC_092750.1:81341324-82039148 GCF_047496795.1 Chiloscyllium punctatum
CTCTGTCCCCCCTCTCTCTGTCCCCCTCTCTCTGTCCCCCCCTCTCTCTGTCCCCCCTCTCTCTCTGTCCCCCCTCTTTCTGTCCCACTCTCAGTGTCCCCCCTCTCTCTGTCCCCCCTCTCTCTCTGTCCCCCTCTCTCTCTGTTCCCCCTCTCTCTCTGTCCCCCCTCTCTCTGTCCCCCCTCTCTCTGTCCCCCCTCTCTCTCTGTCCCCCCTCTCTCTGTCCCCCTCTCTCTGTCCCCCCTCTCTCTGTCCCCCCCTCTCTCTGTCCCCCCCTCTCTCTCTCTTCCCCCCTCCCTCTGTCCCCCCTCTCTCTGTCCCCCCTCTCTCTGTCCCCCCCTCTCTCTCTCTTCCCCCCCTCTCTCTGTCCCCCTCTCTCTGTCCCCTCTCTCTCTGTCCCCCTCTCTCTGTCCCCCACTCTCTGTCCCCCTCTCTCTCTGTGCCCCCTCTCTCTGTCCCCCCTCTCTCTCTTCCCCCTCTCTCTCTGTCCCCCCTCTCTCTGTCCCCCCTCTCTCTGTCCCCCCCTCTCTATGTGCCCCCTCTCTCTGTCCCCCCTCTCTCTGTCCCCCCTCTCTCTGTCGCCCCTCTCTCTGTCCCCCTCTCTCTCTGTCCCCCTCTCTCTCTGTCCCCCTCTCTCTCTGTCCACCTCTCTCTCTGTTCTCCCTCTCTCTCTATCCCCCCCTATCTCTCTCTTCCCCCCCTCTCTCTGTCCCCCTCTCTCTGTCCCCCTCTCCCTATGTCCCCCCTCTCTCTGTCCCCCTCTCTCTCTGTCCCCCTCTCTCTGTCCCCCTCTCTCTCTGTCCAGCCTCTCTCTCTGTCCCCCTCTCTCTGTCCCCCTCTCTCTGTCCCCCTCTCTCTCTGTCCAGCCTCTCTCTCTGTCCCCCTCTCTCTGTCCCCCTCTCTCTGTCCCCCCCTCTCTCTGTCCCCCTCTCTCTGTCCCCCTCTCGCTCTGTCCCCCTCTCGCTCTGTCCCCCTCTCTCTGTCCCCCCTCTCTCTGTCCCCCCTCTCTCTGTCCCCCCCTCTCTGTCCACCCCTTCTCTCTGTCCCCCCTCTCTCTGTCCCCCCTCTCTCTGTCCCCCCTCTCTCTGTCCCCCTCTCTCTGTCCCCCTCTCTCTCTGTCCCCCCTCTCTCTGTCCCCCTCTCTCTGTCCCCCCTCTCTATCTGTCCCCCTCTCTCTGTCCCCCCTCTCTCTCTGTCCCCCTCTCTCTGTCCCCCCTCTCTCTCTTCCCCCTCTCGCTCTGTCCCCCTCTCTCTTCCCCCTCTCTCTCTGTCCCCCTCTCGCTCTGTCCCCCTCTCTCTGTCCCCGCTCTCTCTGTCCCCCCTCTCTCTGTCCCCCTCTCTCTCTGTCCCCCCTCTCTCTGTCCCCCTCTCTCTGTCCCCCTCTCTCTCTGTCCCCCCTCTCTGTCCCCCTCTCTCTCTGTCCCCCTCTCTCTCTGTCCCCCCTCTCTCTGTACCCCTCTCTCTGTCCGCCTCTCTCTCTTCCCCCTCTCTCTCTCTGTCCCCCTCTCTCTGTCCCCCCTCTCTCTCTCCCCCCTCTCTCTGTCCCCCCCTCTCTCTGTCCCCCCTCTCCCTGTCCGCCTCTCTCTCTTCCACCTCTCTCTCTGTCCCCCCCTCTCTCTGTCCCCCCCCGCTCTGTCCCCCCTCTCTCTGTCACCCTCTCTCTGTCCCCCCTCTCTCTGCCCCATCTCTCTCTATCCCCTCTCTCTGTCCCCCCTCTCTCTGTCCCCCCTCTCTCTCTGTCCCCCCTCTCTCTGTCCCCCCCTCTAACTCTCTTCACCCCCTCTCTCTGTCCCCCCTCTCTCTGTCCCCCCTCTCTCTGTCCCCCCCTCTCTCTCTCTTCCCCCCCTCTCTCTGTCCCCCTCTCTCTGTCCCCCTCTCTCTGTCCCCTCTCTCTTTGCCCCCCTCTCTCTCTCTTCCCAATCTCTCTCTGTCCCCCCTCTCTCTGTCACCCTCTCTCTCTGTCCCCCTCTCTCTCTGTCCCCCCCTCTCTCTGTCCCACCTCTCTCTGTCCCCCTCTCTCTCTGTCCCCCCTCTCTCTGTCCCCCCTCTCTCTGTCCCCCTCTCTCTCTGTCCCCCTCTCTCTCTGTCCCCCCTCTCTCTGACCCCGTCTCGCTCTGTCCCCCTCTCTCTGTCCCCCTCTCTCTCTGTCCCCCTCTCTCTGTCCCCTCTCTCTCTGTTCCCCTCTCTCTCTGTTCCCCCCCTCTCTCTGTCCCCCCTCTCTCTGTCCCCCCTCTCTCTGTCCCCTCTCTCTCTGTCCCCCTCTCTCTGTCCCCCCTCTCTCTGTCCCCCCTCTCTCTGTCCCCCTCTCTCTGTCCCCCCTCTCTCTGTCCCCCCTCTCTCTGTCCCCCCTCTCTCTGTCCCCTCTCTCTCTGTCCCCCTCTCTCTGTCCCCCCTCTCTCTGTCCCCTCTCTCTCTGTCCCCTCTCTCTGTCCCCCCCCTCTCTCTGTCCCCCCTCTCTCTCTGTCCCCCCTCTTTCTGTCCCCCTCTCAGTGTCCCCCCTCTCTCTGTCCCCCCTCTCTCTGACCCCCTCTCGCTCTGTCCCCCTCTCTCTGTCCCCCCTCTCTCTGTCCCCCCTCTCTCTGTCCCCCCCTCTCTGTCCACCCCCTCTCTCTGTCCCCCCTCTCTCTGTCCCCCCTCTCTCTGTCCCCCCTCTCTCTGTCCCCCTCTCTCTGTCCCCCTCTCTCTCTGTCCCCCCCTCTCTCTGTCCCCCTCTCTCTGTCCCCCCTCTCTATCTGTCCCCCACTCTCTGTCCCCCCTCTCTCTCTGTCCCCCTCTCTCTGTCCCCCCTCTCTCTCTTCCCCCTCTCGCTCTGTCCCCCTCTCTCTTCCCCCTCTCTCTCTGTCCCCCTCTCGCTCTGTCCCCCTCTCTCTGTCCCCGCTCTCTCTGTCCCCCCTCTCTCTGTCCCCCTCTCTCTCTGTCCCCCCTCTCTCTGTCCCCCTCTCTCTGTCCCCCTCTCTCTCTGTCCACCCTCTCTGTCCCCCTCTCTCTCTGTCCCCCTCTCTCTCTGTCCCCCCTCTCTCTGTACCCCTCTCTCTGTCCGCCTCTCTCTCTTCCCCCTCTCTCTCTCTGTCCCCCTCTCTCTGTCCCCCCTCTCTCTCTCTCCCCCCCTCTCTCTGTCCCCCCTCTCTCTGTCCCCCCTCTCCCTGTCCGCCTCTCTCTCTTCCACCTCTCTCTCTGTCCCCCCCCTCTCTCTGTCCCCCCCCGCTCTGTCCCCCCTCTCTCTGTCACCCTCTCTCTGTCCCCCCTCTCTCTGCCCCATCTCTCTCTATCCCCTCTCTCTGTCCCCCCTCTCTCTGTCCCCCCTCTCTCTCTGTCCCCCCTCTCTCTGTCCCCCCCTCTAACTCTCTTCACCCCCTCTCTCTGTCCCCCCTCTCTCGGTCCCCCCTCTCTCTGTCCCCCCCTCTCTCTCTCTTCCCCCCCTCTCTCTGTCCCCCTCTCTCTGTCCCCCTCTCTCTGTCCCCTCTCTCTTTGCCCCCCTCTCTCTCTCTTCCCAATCTCTCTCTGTCCCCCCTCTCTCTGTCACCCTCTCTCTCTGTCCCCCTCTCTCTCTGTCCCCCCTCTCTCTGTCCCACCTCTCTCTGTCCCCCTCTCTCTCTGTCCCCCCTCTCTCTGTCCCCCCTCTCTCTGTCCCCCTCTCTCTCTGTCCCCCTCTCTCTCTGTCCCCCCCTCTCTCTGACCCCGTCTCGCTCTGTCCCCCTCTCTCTGTCCCCCTCTCTCTCTGTCCCCCTCTCTCTGTCCCCCTCTCTCTCTGTTCCCCTCTCTCTCTGTCCCCCCTCTCTCTGTCCCCCCTCTCTCTGTCCCCCCTCTCTCTGTCCCCTCTCTCTCTGTCCCCCTCTCTCTGTCCCCCCTCTCTCTGTCCCCCCTCTCTCTGTCCCCCTCTCTCTGTCCCCCCTCTCTCTGTCCCCCCTCTCTCTGTCCCCCCTCTCTCTGTCCCCTCTCTCTCTGTCCCCCTCTCTCTGTCCCCCCTCTCTCTGTCCCCCCTCTCTCTGTCCCCCTCTCTCTGTCCCCCCCTCTCTCTGTCCCCCCTCTCTCTCTGTCCCCCCTCTTTCTGTCCCCCTCTCAGTGTCCCCCCTCTCTCTGTCCCCCCTCTCTCTCTGTCCCCCTCTCTCTCTGTTCCCCCTCTCTCTCTGTCCCCCCTCTCTCTGTCCCCCCTCTCTCTGTCCCCCCTCTCTCTCTGTCCCCCCTCTCTCTGTCCCCCTCTCTCTGTCCCCCCTCTCTCTGTCCCCCCTCTCTCTGTCCCCCCCTCTCTCTCTCTTCCCCCCTCTCTCTGTCCCCCCTCTCTCTGTCCCCCCTCTCTCTGTCCCCCCCTCTCTCTCTCTTCCCCCCCTCTCTCTGTCCCCCTCTCTCTGTCCCCCCTCTCTCTGTCCCCCTCTCTCTGTCCCCCACTCTCTGTCCCCCTCTCTCTCTGTGCCCCCTCTCTCTGTCCCCCCTCTCTCTCTCTTCCCCCTCTCTCTCTGTCCCCCCCTCTCTCTGTCCCCCCTCTCTCTGTCCCCCCCTCTCTATGTGCCCCCTCTCTCTGTCCCCCCTCTCTCTGTCCCCACTCTCTCTGTCCCCCCTCTCTCTGTCCCCCTCTCTCTCTGTCCCCCTCTCTCTCTGTCCCCCTCTCTCTCTGTCCACCTCTCTCTCTGTTCTCCCTCTCTCTCTATCCCCCCCTATCTCTCTCTTCCCCCCCTCTCTCTGTCCCCCTCTCTCTGTCCCCCTCTCCCTATGTCCCCCCCTCTCTCTGTCCCCCTCTCTCTCTGTCCCCCTCTCTCTGTCCCCCTCTCTCTCTGTCCAGCCTCTCTCTCTGTCCCCCTCTCTCTGTCCCCCTCTCTCTGTCCCCCTCTCTCTCTGTCCAGCCTCTCTCTCTGTCCCCCTCTCTCTGTCCCCCTCTCTCTCTGTCCTCCTCTCTCTGCCCCCTCTCTCTCTGTCCCCCCTCTCTCTGCCCCCTCTCTCTCTGTCCCCCCTCTCTCTGTCCCCCCTCTCTCTGTCCCCCCTCTCTCTGCCCCCTCTCTCTGTCCTCCCTCTCTCTGTCCCCCCCTCTCTCTGTCCCCCCTCTCTCTGTCCCCCCTCTCTCTGTCCCCCCTCTCTCTGCCCCCTCTCTCTGTCCCCCCTCTCTCTGTCCCCCTCTCTCTCTGTCCCCCTCTCTCTCTGTCCCCCCCTCTCTCTGTCCCCCCTCTCTCTGTCCCCCTCTCTCTCTGTCCCCCCCTCTCTCTCTGTCCCCCCCTCTCTCTGTCCCCCCTCTCTCTGTCCCCCTCTCTCTCTGTCCCCCTCTCTCTGTCCCCCCTCTCTCTCTGTCCCCCCCTCTCTCTGTCCCCCCTCTCTCTGTCCCCCTCTCTCTCTGTCCCCCTCTCTCTGTCCCCCTCTCTCTGTCCCCCTCTCTCTCTGTCCCCCTCTCTCTGTCCCCCTCTCTCTCTGTCCCCCTCTCTCTGTCCCCCCTCTCTCTCTTTTCCCCTCTCTCTGTCCCCTCTCTCTCTGTCCCCCCTCTCTCTCTGTCCCCCTCTCTCTTTCTCCCTCTCTCTGTTCCCCCTCTCTCTGCCCCCCCCTCTCTGTCCCCCCTCTCTCTCTGTCCCCCCCTCTCTCTCTGTCCCCCTCTCTCTTTCTCCCTCTCTCTGTTCCCCCTCTCTCTGCCCCCCCCTCTCTCTGTCCCCCTCTCTCTCTGTCCCCCCTCTCTCTGTCACCCTCTCTCTGTCCCTCTCTCTCTGTCCCCCCCCCCTCTCTCTCTCCCCCTCTCTCTGTCCCCCTCTCTCTCTGTCCCCCTCTCTCTCTATCCCCCCTCTCTCTGTCCCCCTCTCTCTGTCCCCCCTCTCTCTGTTCCCCCCTCTCTCTGCCCCCCCCCTCTCTCTGTTCCCCCTCTCTCTGTCCCCCCCCTCTATGCCCCCCACTCTGCCCACCTCTCTCTGTCCCCCTTTTTCTCTTACCCTCTCTCTCTGGCCCACTCTCCCTGCCCCCCTTTCTCTCTGTCCCCTCTCTCTCTGACACCCTCTCTCTGTTCCCCCCTCTCTGTCCCGCCTCTATATGTCCCCTCTCTCTCTGTCCTCCTCTCTCTGCCCCCCTCCATCTCCCCCACACGCTGTCCCCTCTCTCTGTCTCCCTCTCTCCTCACCCCCTCTCTCTGCCTTCCTCTCTCTGTCTCCCTCTCTCTGTCACCCTTTCTCTGCCCCTTCTCTGTCCCCCCTCCCTCTGTCCCCCTCTCTCTGTCCCCCTCTCTCTCCCCCCCCTCTCTCCCCCTCTCTATCTCCCCCTCTCTCTCTCCCCCTCTCTCTGACCCCCCTTTCTCTGTCCCTCTAACTCTGTCGCCCTCTCTGTACGCCCTCTCTGTCACCGTCTCTCTGTCCCCCCCCTCCCTCTGTCCCCCCTCTCTCTCTTTCCCCCTCTCTCTCTGTCACTCTCTCTCTGTCCTTCTCTCTCTGTCCCCCTGTCTCTGATCCCCCTCTCTCAGTCCCCCTCTCTTTCCCACCCGCCTCTCTCTGTTCCCCGCTCTCTGTCCCCCTCTGTCTGTCTCCATCTGTCTGTCCCCTTCTCTCTGTTCCCCTCTCTCTCCCACCTGCCTCTCTCACCCCCCGCTCTCTGCCCCCCTCTGTCTGTAGCCCTCTCTCTGCCCCCCGCCCATCTCCCATCCGCTTCCCTCTATCCCCCCTCTTTGGCCCCCTCTCTCTCTGCCCCCCTCTCTCTGTCCCACGCTCTCTCCCACCAGCCTCTCTCTGACCACTCTCTCTCTCCCACCTGCCTCTCTCTCTGTCCCCTCTTTCTGTCCCCCTCTCTCTCTGTCACCCTCTCTCTGTCCCCCTCTCTCTCTGTCCCCTCTCTCTCTGTCCCCCCACTCTCTCTGTTCCCCTCTCTCTCTGTTCCCCTCTCTCTCTGCCCCCCTCTCTCTCTGTCTCCCTCTCTCTCTGTCCCCCTCTCTTTCCCACCCGCCTCTCTCTGTTCCTCGCTCTCTGTCCCCCTCTGTCTGTCTCCATCTGTCTGTCCCCTTCTCTCTGTCCCCCACTCTCTCCAACCTGCCTCTCTCACCCCCGCTCTCTGCTCCCCTCTGTCTGTCGCCCTCTCTCTGCCCCCGCCCAGCTCCCATCCGCTTCCCTCTATCCCCCCTCTTTGGCCCCCTCTCTCTCTCTGTCCCCCTCTCTCTCTGTCCACCCCTCTCTCTGTCCCCCCTCTCTCTGTCCCCCTCTCTCTCTGTTCCCCTCTCTCTCTGTCTCCCTCTCTCTCTGTCCCCCCCTCTCTCTGGCCCCTCTCTCTGCCCCTCTTGCTCTCTGACCCCTCTCTCCCTGCCCCCCACTCTCTCTGCCACCCCCCTCTCTCTGCCCCCCTCTCTCTCTGCCCCCCTCTCTCTCTGTCCGCCTCTCTCTGTCCCCTTCTCTCTCTGTCCCTCTCTCTCTGCCCCCTCTCTCTCTGTCCCCCTCTCTCTCTGTCCCCTCTCTCTGTCCCTCTCTCTCTGCCACCTCTCTCTCTGTCCCCCTCTCTCTCTGTCCCCCTCTCTCTCTGTCCCCCTCTCTCTGTCCCCATCTCTCTGTCCCCATCTCTCTCTGTCCCCTCTCTCTCTGTTCCCCTCTCTCTCTGTCTCCCTCTCTCTCTGTACCTTCTCTCTCTGCCCCCTCTCTCTCGCTCTCTCTCTGCCCCCCCTCTCTGCCCCCCTCTCTCTCTGCCCCCTCTCTCTCTGCCCCCCTCTCTCTCTGTCCCCCACTCTCTCTGTTCCCCTCTCTTTCTGTTCCCCTCTCCCTTTGTCTCCCTCTCTCTCTGTCTCCCTCTCTCTGTGTGTCTCTCTCTCTGTCCCCCACATTGTCTGTCACCCTCTCTCTCTCCCCCCTCTCTCTCTGCCTCCCTCTCTCTCTCGCCTTCTCTCTGCCCCCCCCGCCCCCCTCTCTCTGCTCCCCTCTCTCTCTGCCCCCGCTCTCTCTGCCCCATCTCTCTGTCCCCCTCTCTCTGTCCCCTCTCTCTGTCCCCCTCTCTCTCTGTCCCCTCTCTCTCTGTCCCCTCTCTCTGTTCCCCTCTCTCTTTGTCCCCTTCTCTCTCTGCCCCCCTCTCTCTCTGTCCCCCTCTCTCTCTGTCCCTCCTCTCTTTGTCTCCCACTCTCTCTGCCCCCTCTCTCTGCCCCTCTCTCTCTGCCCCCCTCCCCCTCTCTCTGTCCCCTTCTCTCTCTCTCTCTCTGCCCCCTCTCTCTCTGCCCCCCTCTCTCCCTGTCCACTCTCTCTCTGTCCCCCCTCTCTCTCTGTCCCCCTCTCTCTGTCCCCCTCTCTCTCTGTTCCCCTCTCTCTCTGTCCCCTTCTCTCTCTGCCCCCCCTCTCTCTCTCTGTGCCCCTCTCTCTGCCCCCACTCTCTCTTCCCCCCCTCTCTCTGCCCCCTCTCTCTCTGT
The DNA here is from genome assembly GCF_047496795.1 of Chiloscyllium punctatum. NCBI lineage: Eukaryota > Metazoa > Chordata > Chondrichthyes > Orectolobiformes > Hemiscylliidae > Chiloscyllium > Chiloscyllium punctatum. Next base: position 81,349,657 of record NC_092750.1, read on the forward strand.
CCCCCTCTCTCTGTCCCCTCTCTCTGTCCCCTTCTCTCTCTGTCCCCCTCTCTCTCTGTCCCCCTCTCTCTGTCCCCCTCTCTCTCTGTCCCCTCTCTCTCTGTTCCACTCTCTCTCTGCCCCCCTCTCTCTCTGTCCCCCACTCTCTCTGTTCCCCTCTCTCTCTGTTCCCCTCTCTCTCTGCCCCCCTCTCTCTCTGTCTCCCTCTCTCTCTGTCCCCCTCTCTTTCCCACCCGCCTCTCTCTGTTCCCCGCTCTCTGTCCCCCTCTGTCTGTCTCCATCTGTCTGTTCCCTTCTCTCTGTCCCCCCTCTCTCTCCCACCTGCCTCTCTCACCCCCGCTCTCTGCCCCCCTCTGTCTGTCGCCCTCTCTCTGCCCCCCCCCATCTCCCATCCGCTTCCCTCTATCCCCCCTCTTTGGCCCCCTCTCTCTCTGCCCCCCTCTCTCTGTCCCACGCTCTCTCCCACCAGCCTCTCTCTGACCCCTCTCTCTCTCCCACCTGCCTCTCTCTCTGTCCCCCTTTTTCTGTCCCACTCTCTCTCTGCCCCCTCACTCTCTCCCCCTCTCTCTCTCCCCCCTCTCTGCCCCCCCTCTGTCGCCCTAACTTTCTGTCCCCCTTCCCTCTCTCTGTCCCCCACTCTCTCTGTTCCCCACTCTCTCTGTCCCCTACTATCTCCATCCCCCCTCTCTCTCTGAACCCCTCTGCCACCCCACTCTGTACCCCTCTCTCTCCCCCACTCTCTGACCCCCTCTCTCACCCCACTCTGTACCGCTCTCTTCCTGTCCCCCACTCACTGACCCCCGCTACCTGCCCCTCTTTCTGTCCCCCTCTCCCTCACACCCGCCTCTCTCTTTCTCCCTCTCTCTGTTCCTCCATCTCTCTGCCCCCTCTCTCTGCCCCCCTCTCTCTCTGCTCCCCTCTTTCTGTCCCCTTCTCTCTCTGACTCCCTTTCTCTCTGACCCCCTCTATCTGTCCCACTCTCTCTGTTCCCTCTCTCTCTGTCCCCTCTCTGTCCCCTTCTATCTCCCCCACTCTCTGTGCCCCTGTCTCTTTCACCTCTCCCTGTCCCCCCCCTCCCTCCCACCCGCCTCTATCTTTTCCCCTCTCTCTGTTCCCCTCTCTCTCTGCCCCCTCTCTGTCCTCCTCTTTCTCTGACCCCCTCACTCTGTCCCACTCTCTCTGCCCCCTTCTCTCTCTGCCCCACTCTCTCTGTCCCCTCTCTCTCTGTCCCCCTCTATCTCCCCCACTCTCTGTGCCCGTCTTTCTGTCCCCCCTCTCTGACACCCTCTATTTCCCCCACTCTCTGTCCCCCTCTCTCTGCCCCCCTCTGTCTGCCCCATCTCTCTGCCCCACTCTGTCTCTGCCCCCCCTCTCTCTGCCCCCTTCTTTCTCTGTCCCCCTCTCTCTGTCATCCTCTCTTGTCGCCATCTCTCTGCCCTCCTCTCTCTGCCTCCTTCTCTCTCTATCCCCTTCTCTCTCTCTCCACCCCTTCTCTCTGTCCCCCCTCTCTCTGACAACCCCTCTCTCTGTCCCCTATTGTCTGCCCCCTCTCTCTGCTCCACTCTCTCTCTGACCCTCTCTCTCAGTTCCCGTCTCTCTGTCTCCCTCTCTCTCGCCCCCCTCTCTCTCTGTCCCCTCTCTCTCTGCCCCCCTCTCTCTCTGTCGCCTCTCTCTCTGTCCCCTGTCTCTGTGTTCCCCTCTCTCTCTGTCCCCCTCTATCTCCCCCACTCTCTGTGCCCGTCTTTCTGTCCCCCCTCTCTGACACCCTCTATTTCCCCCACTCTCTGTCCCCCTCTCTCTGCCCCCCTCTGTCTGCCCCATCTCTCTGCCCCACTCTGTCTCTGCCCCCCTCTCTCTGCCCCCTTCTCTCTCTGTCCCCCTCTCTCTGTCATCCTCTCTTGTCGCCATCTCTCTGCCCTCCTCTCTCTGCCTCCTTCTCTCTCTATCCCCTTCTCTCTCTCTCCACCCCTTCTCTCTGTCCCCCCTCTCTCTGACAACCCCTCTCTCTGTCCCCTATTGTCTGCCCCCTCTCTCTGCTCCACTCTCTCTCTGACCCTCTCTCTCAGTTCCCGTCTCTCTGTCTCCCTCTCTCTCGCCCCCCTCTCTCTCTGCCCCCTCTCTCTCTGCCCCCCCTCTCTCTCTGTCGCCTCTCTCTCTGTCCCCTGTCTCTGTGTTCCCCTCTCTCTGTCCCCCTCTCTCTCTGTCCCCCCTCTCTCTGTCCCCTCTCTCTGTCCCCGTCTCTGTGTTCCCCTCTCTCTGTCCCCCTCTCTCTCTGTCCCCCCCTCTCTGTCCACCCTCTCTGTCACTGTCCCTCCCCTCTGTCGCCTTCTCTCTGACCCCTCTCTCTGTCCCCTCTCTCTCTGTCCTGCCATCTCTCTGTCCACTTCTCTCTCTCTCCTTCCCTCTCTGTCCCCCCTCTCTGTCCCCCGTCGCTCTGCCTCCCCCTCTCTGTCCCCCCTCTCTCTCTGTCTCCCTCTCTCTCTGTTTCTCTCTCTCTCTGCCCCCCTCTCTCTCTGTCCCCGTCTCTCTGTCTCCCGCCTCTCTTTGTCCCCCCCGTCCCTCTCTCTCTCTGTCCCCTTTCTCTCTCTGTCCCTCTCTCTCACTGTCCCCCCCGTCGCCTCCTCTCTGACCCCACTCTCTCTGTCCCCTCCCTCTCTGTCCACTTCTCTCTCTGTCCCCCTCTCTCTGTCCCCCCCACTCTGTCCCCCCTCTCTGTACCCCTCTGTCCGCCCACTCTGCCCCCCTCTCTGTCCCCCGCTCTCTTTCCCCCTCTCTCTCTGCCCCCTCTCTCTGCCCCTCTCTCTCTCTGTCCCCCACTCCCTCTGTTCCTCTCTCTCTGCCCCCCTCTCTCTGCTCCACACTCTCTCTGCCCCTCTCTCTCTGTCCCCCTCTCTCTGACACCCTCTCTCTCTGTCCCCCCGTCCCCCCTCTCTCTCTGTCCCCCCTCTCTCTGCCTCCCCCTCTCTGTCCACCCCTCTCTCTGTCCCCCCTCTCTCTGTCCCCCTCTCTCTCTCTTTCCCCCTCTCTCTCTGCCCCCTCTCTCTGCCCCTCTCTCTCTCTGTTCCCCCATTCTCCCTATCTTGGTCTCTCTTTTCCCACCACCCTCCGTTTCTCTCTAACCGAATCTCTCTCCCTTCTGTCCCGCCCTTACTCTCTCTCTCTGACACACTCTGTCTCCCTGGTCCTTCCCTCTCCCTCTGACCCAGAGACTGCAGGTTGGTGGTGAGTCTGCTTGTGGGGGTTGGGGGGGTGGGGGGGCTTGTGAGTGTGAGATGATCGAGAGATGTGGGAAGTGGGAGGTGGGGAAAATGGGGTAGAGCCAGAATTGTGAGAAGGAGATAGAGACGGCAGGAGAGAGAGAGAGAGAGAGAGAGAGAGGGTGAGGGGGAGAGAGAAGAATGGAGGCAGGTGGATAAACTCATGTTGGGGGTGTGAGAGAGAGAGAGGGGGAGAGTGAGGCAGAAAGAATAGTGGAGGCAGGTGGAGAAACTGGGGTTGGGGGCTCTGAGAGGGGACCAGAGAGAGTGAAAGGGAGAGGTGGTGAGAAAGAGAGATTGTGCAGGAAGGGAGAGATGGAGAGAATTGAGGAGGAAAAGTGGGGGTGAGGAATTGGGGAGGCCAGGTTGGAATGGGGGGGTGTCAGAGGGAGTTAAACCCAGCTCCTGAGCTCAGGGCGCGGTGCCCTCCCCTTCCCTGAGGACCAGGACTTGGGGCTGAGTCTGTCTCTCTCCAGCTCAGCTTCTCCAACACAAAGACACACAACAACATCGGTCACTCTGCTGCTCGGCACGATTTAATCAACATTTTTATTGGTTACAAATGGAAGTGATGGATACAGTCAGTGGGATGGTGCCTTTTCTCACTGGCCCCTGAGTTGTGAGAAACATTGAAATGTTTCCCTGTAACCCCCCTGTGGGATAAGGATGGACAAACCAGCGCTACCCTCAGTCTGTTACCAGAGCGACAGGCTGCTCCATCGCTGAAACACTGAACTGAAATGAGAAAATCCCGGATGGATTGATTAATGAGGGAATTTGATGGATGGATGGATTTGGGTGAAGGGATATTTCAGCACATTCTTCAGCTGCTGCCTGAACTTAGTCTGGGTCACGGCATAAATCGCGGTGTTTGTGCAGCAACTGAGGAGCTGCAGCATGAAGCCCAATTCCTGCACAAAGTAATCGAGAAACAGAGGGGTATCTACAATAAAATCCATCCGGGTCCATATAGAATACAGCATGAACGTTGACCATAACAGGATGAAATTGGCCGAGATCACAAACAGTAAAATGATGGATTTTTTTCGGTTTCTCATTTCAGTGTCAGACTGAGCGTCCCCATTGGTGTGAGCGCGGAGTCTCCTGCGGGCTCTGCTGGTCACTAAAATGTGTCTGACGGTGAGAACATTGAGCAGCAGAATCAGGAGAAATGGGACACACGGGGTTAGAATGTGGTGGAGGGACTCGATTGTGACCCAGACAATGGATAATAGAACAGCGTCTGTTACATCACAAAACCAGGGGTTGTTCATCAGCCAATACCGAGCCTCGAGCATAAAATACCAGGAAATGTTCTTTAAACAGCTCAGCACAGTCACTGCTCCCAGAACCACAGCCGCCGTTTTCTCACTGCAATATTTACTTTTCAGCTTCTGGCAACAAATGGCCACAAACCGATCAAAGGTGAAAGTGACGGTGAACCAGACGGAGCAGTCAGTGGCTGCATAAAGCAGGACGGCGTGGATATTACACACGGGGACGGAGTCCATCAGGAAATAAAACTGTTCCAGATAAACAATGGGAATGTGTCTCAGGATCAGGTCGAGGATAATGACCAGGAGATCCGCTGCTGCCATGGCCCCCAGGTAACGTCTGACACATGGAGACAATCCACAATCTTTATAAAGCAGGACGTAGATGGTCACTACGTTAACTGTGAGGAAGGAAAACAAACCCATTATCCATCAGCCTGGAGGCAAAGGGACCCGTTTGATCGGGGACCCAGTGAGATTTTCAAATGTGTCCCTGTATTCAGGGATTTATTAAAATAATTGGAGCTGGAATAACAGTTGGGAAGGTCGGAATTACTGACAAAAGTGTGACATAAACCACAAGAAACCCTCCCTCCCCAAACACACAGAGACACATCCATCAGGACAGATGGTTTCTAGAACATTCCCACACACTCGATCACTCGAGAGCAGACACAGGTCACTCCTTCCCAGTTCCTAATACGGAGGGTGGGAACGTTGCTGTCCTGAAGGATTCTCTCCCAGTTTCCTGAAGACAAACGGAGTTTGGGAATTCCTGTATTTTGGTCTAAATTGTGGTCGATCCTGTGTCGTGGAGAAATGTAAACGCAGGGAAAACGTATTCACCCCTTTAACTGCCTGAGGGTCCTTCGGAACAGTGTCTCCTTCTCCCTGGAACGGGATCTCTTCCCTCGGGATCTTATCGTTTGTTCAATTCACTGACGTCCGGCCGTTCACAAACAATGTCAGGGACAGAACGTTCCGGGGAATGTCAGTTATAGAATGTCAGGGACAGAACGTTCCGGGGAATGTCAGTTATAGAATGTCAGGGACAGAACGTTCCGGGGAATGTCAGTTATAGAATGTCAGGGACAGAACGTTCCGGGGAATGTCAGTTATAGAATGTCAGGGACAGAACGTTCCGGGGAATGTCAGTTATAGAATGTCAGGGACAGAACGTTCCGGGGAATGTCAGTTATAGAATGTCAGGGACAGAACGTTCCGGGGAATGTCAGTTATAGAATGTCAGGGACAGAACGTTCCGGGGAATGTCAGTTATAGAATGTCGGGGACGGAACGTTCCGGGGAATGTCAGTTATAGAATGTCGGGGACGGAACGTTCCGGGGAATGTCAGTTATAGAATGTCAGGGACAGAACGTTCCGGGAAATGGCAGTTATAGAATGTTGAGGACAGGACGTTCCAGGTAACCCCTTGACCTGTCCATGACCTTTCCCCTCTACCCACCCCACCAACACGATGTACTGTGCCTGGACACACTGTAACATTAATGGGGTGTGAGACGGAGCGTCCAATCACAGGAATGGGAACTAAAGGCATTGCCAGATCAGCTGAAATGGTTAGATATACCACATTGTCAATCCACCTCCCAGAACCAGCCCAGACACCATATACCCAGAGGAGATATCTGTTCACTGTGGAACACTGTACAGAACAAGCCAGTGTCCTGCTCAGTACAACCCAGCAATCTGTCCAGATTCATCCATTACACTGGTCAATACAACCCAGCAATTTGTCCAGAGTGGAACAATGCACACAGATCATGTCAGGGCACTTATCTTCAAACGCAGGCTCGACATCTGTCCAGTTTTGGAAGCTGTGATAGAGAGAGAAAAGCTGCAGATGCTGCAGTCCAAAGAAGACAGGCAGGAAGCTGTGAGAACACAGCAATTCTGACACCATCAGGAGGTGTAACCATTCTGTAAGAGTCCTGAAGGAGGGCTACACCTGAAACATCAAATTGTATACCCCCTGATGCTGCCTGGATTGCGGTGTTCCTTCAGCGAGTATTCAGCATGGGAAGCAACGCAGACCACAGCAGTGCATTGATCTATAAACCCGGACTAGATATCTGTCCGGGAAGGGGAGCTGTGCAGACCACAGCAGTGCATTGATCTATAAACCCGGACTAGATATCTGTCCAGGACGGGGAGCTGTGTAGACCACAGCAGTGCATTGATCTATAAACCAGGACTAGATATCTGTCCGGGAAGGGGAGCTGTGCAGACCACAGCAGTGCATTGATATATAAACACGGACTCGATATCTGTCCAGGACAGGGAGCTGTGGAGACCACAGCAGTGCATTGATCTATAAACCAGGACTAGATATCTGTCCGGGAAGGGGAGCTGTGCAGACCACAGCAGTGCATTGATCTATAAACCAGGACTAGATATCTGTCCAGCACGGGGAGCTGTGCAGATCACAGCAGTGCATTGATCTATAAACCCGGACTAGATATCTGTCCAGGACGGGGAGCTGTGCAGACCACAGCAGTGCATTGATCTATAAACCCGGACTAGATATCTGTCCAGGACGGGGAGCTGTGCAAAACAGAACAGGACACTAATGTCTAAACCTGAAACAAATATCCATCCAGCATTGGGAGCTGCACAAACCACATCATTGTATTATCTATAAACCTCAACTAGATAGTCTGACCAGCACAGCGACCTGTGCAGTGATCACCCATGAATTCATCTGTAAACTAGGAGCAGCTACCCTCCCAGAATGTAGGATTATGCACACCACCGCATTGCATTAATCTGTAACCCAGGAGCAGTTACCCTCCCAGCGTGTAGGGCTGTGTACCCCACCCCAGTGCATTGATCTGTAACCCAGGAGCAGTTACCCTCCCAGCATGTAGGACTGTGTACACCACCCCAATACATTGATCTGTAACCCAGGAGCAGTTACCCTCCCAGCATGTAGGACTGTGTACACCACCCCAGTGCATTGAACTGTAACCCAGGAGCAGTTATCCTCCCAGCATGTAGGACTGTGTACCCCACCCCAATACATTGATCTGTAACCCAGGAGCAGTTACCCTCCCAGCATGTAGGACTGTGTACACCACCCCAGTGCATTGATCTGTAACCCAGGAGCAGTTACCCTCCCAGCATGTAGGACTGTGTACCCCACCCCAGTGCATTGATCTGTAAACTGGGAGCAGTTACCCTCCCAGCATGTAGGACTGTGTACCCCACCCCAGTGCATTGATCTGTAAACTGGGAGCAGTTACCCTCCCAGCATGTAGGGCTGTGTACCCCACCCCAGTGCATTGATCTGTAACCCAGGAGCAGTTACCCTCCCAGCATGTAGGACTGTGTACCCCACCCCAGTGCATTGCTCTTTAACACTGTGTTATATCCCTGCCCAGTGTGGGGAAACCTGCAGCCCGTTCTGGAAGTGACAGGATGTACAGCTTCCATCCATTTCCAGCTCCATATCTCCATTGTTGCCCTGACAAGGGGGTGCTGTGGGTATGAACCTCACTGCCAGAGAGAGATGGCGGGGGACTCAGTTTAAATATCACCACGTGGGAGGGGTTTGGGGTATAGACAGAGAGGGGGAGACTGAGAGACAGTGTCATGGAAGGATGTGTTCCCAGGTTGCAGAATACTGAAATGTGGACACTTCGATAGCATCCTGTAACAAGAGCCAGTCTTCCCAGGAAAGATGGGAAAAAAGGATCTTGGTGTGAGGTCAGAAGAAACAACAGCTGCTGTGTGGTTTTGAAATTACGTTTATGTAATTTTAATAAGTGTCTTTTTGAAACAGTACATTACTGTAGAGTTGGAGTAGGGTAATAAGCAGTTAAAGAAAGGGGGTCTCAGAGTTGTGAACAGTTGATGTAAAATGTTCAGTTTCAGAGTTAAAAAAATAAATTGATGTTTTTATTTAAACAGTGGAATTTGGGAGTCCTCTGTCACTCATATTTTAACAGTTTACAAGGCCAATTGACCATTTCTTTATGTTTAGTTTATATTACCAGATGAGCTCAATGTTGTGTCCTAACAATTGCTGTGTGTATCTGTGTGTCTCTGTATGGGGCAGGTCTGGCAGTCTCCGTGGTGCTAAAAGTGATGCAATGCCACCCTCTGCTGTCCTCCCCACGCCACTGCACAGACATTGGCAGAGGGTGAAAACCAACAGGGTTTCATTCAGAGAGGGGGAGGGAAAGGGCAGCTGCTCACAGCACCATCCAGACTGATGTCTTATCCATGGACTGATCTAAATATCCTTTAAATGTTGTAACTGTCCCTGCTTTCACCACTTCCTTTGGAAGTTCATTCCACACACAAGCCAGATTCGGTCTAAAATAATTACCTCTCGTGACATTTGCGAATCATTTTTCCTCACAACTTAAAATATCCCTCAGTTTTGAATCCCCAACTCTAGGGAAAAGACATCAGCCCTCCCTTCAGCTTCTCTGTACCCCCCATTATTTTATAAATCTCTGTAAAATTACTGCTTAATCTCATATTCTTCAGTGAAAAAAATCCCAGCCTAGCTCAATCCCTCCTTTCCCAGCAACATCTCGGTTAATCTCTTCTGAATCCTCTCCATCTTAATAATATCAAGGTCAGTAATATCAAAGTGAATAGTCAAGGTATTTTCTTAGGGTACGGGGAGACCAAAACTAGCGGACATCAGCTTAAGGTGAGAGGGGAAACATTTAAACGTGACCTAAGGGGCAGCTTTTTCACCCAGAGGGTGGTGTGCCTATGGAATGAGCGGGCAGGATGACCAGACTGGACACAGTATTCCAGAAGAGGTCTCAACAATACCCTGTACAACCACAACATGACGTCCCAATTCTGATACTCAAAGGTCTGATCAATGAAGACAAGTGTGCTAAACACCTTCTTAACCACACTATCTATATGAGATGCAAATTTTAAAGAATTAAACCTGACGCCCTTGGATTTCTGTTCTACAACATTGCCAAAGGCCCTGCTTTTAATTGTATAGGTCCTGCTGTTGTTTGATTTACCAAATTCAATGCCTCGCATTAATCCAAACTAAACTCCATCTGCCACCCCTCAGCCCAGTGTGTGATATTACTGCCACCTCCCCCTCCTCCTTCAATTTTAAAATGCCCATCCCCCTCTCCAGAGTGCCTGCACACTCCAGCCTTGAGTTTCACTAAGACCCTGAGCTTGGTTTGCCTTGTGTGGTTAGGGGGAGGAGGAACAGATTGCAGATACAGTCAGTGGGGAGGAGAGACTGGGCAATAATCACCGGCCTGGTGTCACTTCATGGTTTTAAGAAGAGGGCAGTCGCACGTTAGAGGTGGGTAAGAGTGATCGGTATTTTGGGACCAGAAATTAAGCTCTTCCTTCGTCTCTGGGGTTCAGTAATAAATATCTATTTGAGACCCTTCATTGCGCAGAGTGTGTCTGCAGGATTTCTTTCCTTAATATTGCAGACTTCAGATAATAGCAATTAAAGATGGTCATAGTTAATTTCGATAGCATAGCATATAGACTCAATATCCTACAGTTGAGACAAATATAATAATACAAAGTGTTTTTTGTAATTCAGTAATGGCAACCTGATTATAATCATCCACACCGAACTGAAAATGGGCACTAAAATATGACCCAAAATCTGATTATGGTAGTTGTATTGGGTAGTGTCCCTCTCTCTGAGCCAGAGCTCTGGATTTGATTCCAATTCCTGAACTTGTGTGGTAGTGTGCCTAGCTCTGGACTAGAAGGCCTGGATTCGAGTCCTGCCTGTTGCAGAGGTATGTCCCAGCATCTCAGAACAGTCTGATGAACAAACACACAGGAGAATAATGTTCCAGCTTTGTGGGTATTGCTGCGTGATGCTAGGGGGAGGTGGCAGTAATATCACACACTGGGCTGAGGGGTGGCAGATGGAGTTTAGTTTGAATTAATGCGAGGCATTGGATTTGGTAAATCAAACAGGAACAGGCCCTATACAATTAAAAGCTGGGCCTTTGGCAGTGCTGTAGTACAGAAAACCTAGGGCCGTCAGGTTTAATTCTTTAAAATTTGCATCTCATATAGATAGTGGGGTTAAGAAAGTGTTTAACACACTCTGCTCCACCAGGATCGGGTGTTCCAAAACAAGAGGGCATAGGTTGAAGGTGAGGAGGATTGATTTAGAAGGGACATGAAGATAAATGTTTCACACAGAGAGTGGTGTGTGTACAGAAAGTGCTGTCAGAGGAAGTAGTGAAGGTGGTTACAATCGCACATTTAAAAAGTATCTGAAAGAAGAGGGATATTGACCAAATGCTGGCAAATGGGACTGGATCAGATTTGATATCTGATCGGAATGAACAGATTGGACGAACGGGTCTGTTTCCATTCTGCATGACTCTCTGAGTCTTCAAGAGGGATGACAAAAAATTCTGAAAGGACCTTTAAAGTCATAATTCTCTTCGCTGGATGTTTATCGTGCCTTGATGTTCATGTTGATTGAAAGCTGCGTTAGGTAAATATTTGACACAGAAGTGAGTCATGCACAATGGGACGCAGACAGGAAAGTGGGGCTGAGACCCCAATCTGATCAGCTACAATTATAGTGCCTGGTGGAGAAGGCTCAAAGTATCTAATGACCCGCTCCTGCTCCTCAGTCCCATGTTCCTGTGTTCCATTCAGCCCCTCAAACCTGCTAGACAGGAGCAGTTGGAGGTTACTTACTCCTATAACCTGGTGCACAGAAACAGAGGAGACCATTCGACCCTTCAAGACTGTCCCACACGGTTTGAGGTGATTTGGGAAATGTAATTGGAAAGCCCAGGCTGGGTATGAAAGAGGCCCCTCATCTCTCTTTACAGAGCTTCCCCTATCTGCAACTTGTGCTCCATTTGTTGGTCATGTTGTAGACCCAAATTCACTGAGAATACAGCCCCCATACCTCACCCAGAGATGGTTCACAAAATCATCTGGTCTCCCTGACAGCAACATTCAATAACAGAACTTCCATGAAAATAACACCCACTAACTTTCCAATAACAGAATGGGAGAACATCAGAAACAGGGGCAGGTCATTCACTCCCAAACCTGCCTTGCCCTTCACTAAGATCGTGACTGATCTGCTCTTGGTCTGAAATCCTCTTCAATACCCAATTCTTCATCGCCCTCACCTCTCTGACAGGTCAATATCCATCTACCTCCTCTTCAAACACTTTCAGTCGTCTTGCTCCCTAACTTTCTTGAGAAGAGAAACCCTGACATTCAATACCATTTGTTTGAAGAAAACACGTGTTGTTCCTATACCATGGCCTATTGATATGAACAAAAGAGGTTGGCTCAAGGGTTCAGATAAAAATGACTGGCCCTGATATCAAGGCAGTTGTTGACTTTTATTTACATAAAGGAGTTGAAAAAAACTGGACTTAATGGGAATCAGAGTAAACTCTCCAGAGTTTGGGGTCAAACATGGCACAAAGGAAGATGTTCATCATCTCAGTCCTGGGTCACCTCTGTGGGAGATTCTCAGGGTAGCTTCCTCTTCACAAACATCTTCAGCTGCTTCATCAATGTCTCCCCGCCCCCACCCTCCCCACCATAAGATCAGAAGTGGGGATGGTCGCTGAAGATTCCACAATGTTCAGAACATTTTGTCCCCCGTCACCTCCTGAACTGGTCTTTGTCTGTAACTAGCAGGATCCAGACTCCATTGAGACTTGTGCTGTTAAAGTGTCGGTAACATTCATTTAAAAGCACTGCCTGACACTGCACATTGCCACAGTAAAACAAGGGTTCATTCAGTACCTCACGCTGGTTTCACAGGAATATGAGGAAGCCATTCAGCCCATTGACACGATTGGAGAAGAACAGGGACAGCCCATTCAGTGCCTCCACCCTATTACTCAGGAAGAGAAGGAGTCTAGTGTGATGGGCCACACCAGAGTCCCTCGAAAATATTTGAAGGCGGTAGCCTAGATTCTAATGTTTTCTTATTTTAAAGGAAATGTAAAGTGTCTGTTCCAGATGCCATGTGACTGGTCAAACTACTCGGTGTGAAGCAAAACACCATCTACTTAAACATGAAAGAGAAAATGAAACCAAAGAAAGAGGAATTTAGAATAACGCAATTCTATTGGATATCTTAAGAGAATAATACATCTAGGAACTATTACTGATGAACTGTTCCAATATTGGGAAATCCCATAAACACAGCCCTTGGCAAAAAGAAATATTCAGACACAGATTGTCACAAACATTTCTTCAATCCAAGAATTAAAAACAGTATCAAGAGAAATTTCAGAGAGAGTAGCAGCCAGGAGACATTCACTGAAGCTTCCAACTCTGTAGAGACTCCAATAGTTTCTAATGTTACTGAGAAACCAAAACCCAGAGATCCTAATCTGCGAGAGCTGGCCACACCCATTCAGGCTGCATTAAAATTAACCTAAGGCCTCCCTGGCTGTTACTCAAGTGGTCTTAACTAGCCAGCTTGGTAACAATTGTTCAATCTCTCTCATAAAATAAACCAGGACAAAATAACCTCTTAAAGCTGCAACATTGTCACACTAGTCAGTACAATGAGCTGTCAAACAGGAACCAGGGTTAACTAGTCAGGCCCTTGGCCCTGTCCAATTGGACGAGGTTGAAGCCAATCTCTCCCTTGAGTCACTTACACAGGAACAGCAGGAGGCCATTCCCACCTCAATGCACTTACACGGGGGCAGAATGAGGTAATTTTTGCTGATTCCTGATGTATGTCTTATTCCTGAAACGTCGATTCTCCTGGTCCTCGGATGCTGCCTGACCCGCTGTGCTTTATCAGCAATTAATGCTCTACTCTGATCTCCAGCCTCGGCAGTCTTAAGGGTCTCCTAATTGATGCTCTAACATGATGAACAAGTGGGGCAGAGGCTGCAGAGACAGACTGTTCCACGTTGTTTCTCTTGGCTCCGTTGTTTATGATACACATGTGGGACTTTAACGTGGTTTTCTAGAGGTGGGCAGGGAAGCCATATGTCTTGTGTGAAATCTCAAGAAGGCATCTTCCATCTCCACAAAGACGGCCTGGTGTTCTCTATGTAGGTCGGAAGCTGGTGGGAATGGCTACCTGTTTCAGACGGAAGGTATTGTGGCTGCAGTTGGGGATTGTGAGCAACCTGACGTTCAGTACAGGGTTCACTCGCCGACTGCACAATAACATGGGGAGAGTTAATTAGGAAAGTCACGTTAGACTGATGAATGGACTCTCTAAGTTCAAATAATGCTGATCTTGTTCATGTTGACCTTGTCTAGTGCATGTCCTGTTCAGTGTAACCTGTGTGCCTTACTCTGTCCAAGTCTATTTCCACCCTATGATCTGTCTGGTCATGCTTACTATGATCTTCCTCCACTGCTCATAAGCAAAGTGTTTCCCTGGACTGAGATACACGTGAAAATAAATCAAACCGATAAATCCTGAGTATAGTATGGAATTTCTGTCTCTGTCAATGTCTCTTTTGGAAATAAGTGATCGCTGCCACTCCTCGTGTTTCAGCATCACCATTTCTTCGTCTCTCACAGCTCTACCGATTAAACACTCAGCTTATTTATTCTATCGTCATGTTACCATCACCCGTGTCTGTGGTAAGGAGATCATTCCTTACAAAGGAGATCAAATCTGTACAGAGTGCCCCAAATGCTCTCTCAGCAAGTCTCTACAACAGCAGGAAGATGGCTTTACTTATGTACTCGGATCATCTTACAATGAAGGACAGCATACCATTGACTGCACCCATTACGTACACAGGGTTTGATTCGGAGCAGTCAGCATCGACTTGTGAGTGGGAGATCATCCTTCCCAAATTTCTTAGAGTCTTTTGATGAAATTACCAGGACGTTTGATGAGGGCAGAGTGATAGACGTAGTCTCGATGGATTTCAGTAAGGCCTTTGATTAGGTTCCACATGGCAGGCTGCTCAGGAAGGTTACATCTCGTAGAATGCGGGGGGAACTGGCCAATAGGATACACAGTTGGCTTGATGGTAGGAAGCAAAGGGTTTAGTGGAAGGATGTTTGTCAGACCGGAGGCTTGTTCCATTGCTGTTTGTTACCTATGATTTGGTTGAGAATGTACAAGGTATGATTAGTAAGTTTGCAGATGACATTAAAGTAATTGGGAGCATAATCAGTGAGGAAATTTATCAGAAATTGCAGCAGGACCTTAATCAGGTGGGAAATGGGCCGAGAAATGGCAAATGGAATTTAATAGAGTAGCGTGAGGTCTTGCATTTTGGAAACTCAAATCAAGGTAGGAGTTTCATGGTGAATGGGAGGGTCTTAAGGGGTGCAGTGGGTAGAGGGAATTTGGTGTTCAGGTGCACGGTTCTCTAAGAGTGGAGTCACAGGTAGACAGGGCAGTGAAGATGGCTTTTGACATATTGGCCTTCATCAGGCAGGATATTGAGGATAGAAGTTGGGAAATTTATGTTGCAGTTACACAGGACTTTGGTAAGGCCGCACTTGGAGTATTGTGTTCAGTTTTGTCACCTTGTTATGGGGAGGATGTTATTAAATTAGAAAGAGTGCAGAAGAAATTTACAAAGACATTGCCAGGACCCAATGTTCTGAGTTACAGGGAGAGATTGGACAAGCTAGGACCTTTTCTTTAGCGTGTAAGAGACTGAGGGAGTCCTTATAGAGCTGTATAAAATCACGAGGGGTATGGATAGGGTTAATGCTCTCAGTCTTTTTCCAAGGTGTAGAGAATCGAGGATTAGAGGGGATCGGTTTAAGGTTAAAGGGGAAGGAATAAAAGGGAACCTGACGGGCCACTTCTTTACACAGAGGGCTGGTACGTGAATGATTTGCCAGCAGATGTCGTTGAGGGCGTACATTAACAACATTTCAAAAACATTTGGATAAATATGTGGCTAGGAAAGGACTGGAAGTGTATGGGCCAACTGCAGGGAAATGGGGTTAGCGTGGATGGATATTTACAAGGTGGACTCGAACACCTCTGTTAATTAAACCCAAACACCCAGAAAAGCTCGCCTCACCTTGTAATCTGTTAAAATAAGAGCGACACAGATCTCCTACATTCCACTATTTAAACAAAAATTATGAAGTTAGTTTCTTAACTTTAATAGTGAACACTAAACAACAAGTATTCGCAAATACAAGCCCCTCTTTTCTTAGCCACTTACTATCTGACTCCAACTCTGTAAAAATATGCTGTTCCAACAACCCACATATGAAACATTAAAATCTCAAGACCCTACAGTCTCCATCTTCCCCGCTGTGTTGACTCTTCCAGCTGCTGATCTCCCTGGGTCATGTTTCTTTTCTATTGCAAGTAGGTTTTACATGAACATGTATCTTTGATAGAGAGTGTTTGGGATGGTCAGTTAGCACTCCTGCTCTACAGCAGTTACTCTGCTGTTGGATGGCAGCAGCTCTCCCTCCAATGTTAAAAATGCTGGATTTATATACACCATATGATATAATAATTCTCAGAATTTGATTGCTGTCCAGCTGTCCAAACAATAATATTCAAATTCTGTTGGTTTCTGGTATCCTAAGCATTATTTAACCTCTTTGGTTGCATTTGGATGGCTGTCAAAACAGCAATCAAAACTCAGGTATCCATTTCTCAGCGAATGGTGACATGTGGAACAGTGTGACCTTTAGGTGGCATCTGTGGCTTTAATTTCTATTCAACAAAACCCGATCGGTCTTAAAGTGCCCATACATGTTTTTGGCTTCATAACATCTTCATGCTTCAGAAAATAAAATGAACAAGCAGAATGAAAAGATGGCTACATTTCTTTTCCTCTAATTCTTAATCCCAATGATATGAAATAAAAAAGTATTAATCTCAGTTATATCATTCATATTAATTCTGCACACCAATACAACACTGGTATAAGTCAAATCTTATCTGCACTGCTTTCCTTTAAATCCGCGAAAAACCCATCTGCTATCACATTGTAGGAGCCGCAGCATGTACATTTTGTGAGTTTAAAGTCAGTAAGGTAAGACTTCAATGAAACAGTCTCATATTCTGGTCGTTAAATATTCCAAAAAATGCGAGAGATTTGTCGTTGTCCACAACCATCTCTGACAATTTGTTTGTCATATAAACATTAAAATATTGTCAGGCCAGTGTGGAACATAATCATTCTTTTTCAATAATGGAGATTTTGCATTTTTCTCTGGTGGATATTGAGTTTTTTCGACAAGTAGCCAATTAGCCATTCAATTCCATCATCCTCTTTCTGTATCAATACATCTCCGACCCCTATACCCCGAGCATCAAACACAATTTTCAAACGGTTTCAGAATATTTGGTGTAGCTAAAACGGGTGCGGTGTTTAATCCTGCTGTAAAATTCTCAAATGCCTCCTGGCATTGTTCTGTCCACCACAATTCTGTGTTCTTCTTTACTAAGTCCATCAGTGGTGCCAATACGCTGCTGAAGTTTGGGACAAACTTCTGATAGAATCCAATCAGTTCCAAAAATCGAAGCACCTCTTTCTTCGAGGATGGTTGTGTAAATTCCTCAAAGCCCTTCGTTTTTGTGTTCCATGGGGTCAACCTTCAATGTCCAATGTAATATCCCAAGAACGTCACCTCTGCCTTCGCGAATTCTGTTTTCTTTAAGTTTATTACCAAGTTTGCTTCTTGTAATCGTTCAACATGCTCAGCCAACTGTAACGTGTGAGCTTTCAATCACTTGCTAAAGGTCACTACATCATACAGATAAACTACACAATTTGTTCATCTGACAATAACTCTGTTCCTGAGTCACTAAACCTGGCTTTGAAGGGAATTCCTATCACTGGTGGCAATACTAATACGTCATCCCCACAGGAAATCGTCAAAAATTTTTAGAGGTTTTATCTGCCACGTGCTTCATTCTATGCTGTGCCCTTCAGGTGCTGTTTAGCGAACTCACCTACTCCATCTAATCTCTCCCTCACCTCACATACATAATCCGAGTGTGAGATCTCTGACTTCAGTCCTGTCAATTTATATTCAATTAATTCTAAAGGACCTCTCACTTCAAATATTAACTCAATGGAATTAAACTGAGTAGATTTATTTGGGGCAAATAATTTTTGTCTAATGGCAAACAATTTAATGAGACACCTTCATTCCAATCATTCCGGTAATCCTGACAGTACACTGTTAATATGGTCTTCAGCGTCTGATGCTAACTTTCCAAGGCTCCCTGGGATTCAGGATGGGACGCCCTTGATTTAAACTGCTGTATGCCGAAGGTATCCATGACTTCCTTAAACAGCTGAATGGTAAAATGAGACCTTGGTCTGACTGAATCTCTCTGCAGAGCTCACAGTGAGTAAAGAAAGCTACCAACTCCTCCACCTCCCTTTTTACCTTAACACTCCATAACAGAATTGCTTCTGGAAATCTGGTAGACACATCCATTATGGCGAGCAAATATTAGTTTCCACTTTTATTTTAGATAGGGGAGCTACACAACTCATCATAACCTACGTGAAATGTTCTTCGAATGCAGGAATTGGTAACAAAGGTGCTGGCTTTAGTACTGCCTGTGACGTACCTACCATTTAGAATATTTGACATGTACGTCAAAAAATAACCGCGTCCGTGTGCATTCCAGGCCACTAGAAATGCCTCTGTACCTTAACCTGATTCTTCAGTACACCTAGGTGACCCCCCTGCAGTTAGTTTATGTGCTACCCGTAACACTGTACGCTACCTCTAACACAATCTGGTGTACTTCGGCCCATTTCCCTTCTGCACTAACCTATCGGGGTCTCCATTTTAATTTTAGCATTCTATCTTTAAGTTAATAATGTTCGACAATATATTCTGATTCCTTTTCTGTGTGTGTGCATGTGTATGTGTGTGTGAATGTGTGTGTATATATCTGTTGTAAGTCCATTCGCCTTTCAGGACTAAACCCCTCTGCCAGATCCTCTGCCTGTTCAGATTTTTCCTGCACCGTTACATCAAACAGCGGGTCAGTTCACTGCACAGCAGCTCCTTTGGCTTTTTATTTTGGTTTTCCTTCCTGCTCTAACTTATGACAGTGGAATCTTGTTACTATACAGTCTGGAAAAATCCTGGGTATTTTTCTTTTAACTCCCCAATTCCCTAGTTTTCCTTTTGCCTTCTCCAATACAAGAGGTGCCACTCCCACCTTGGATCCTGTTAAATCGTTCACAAGAATAAACTGTATTCCTGGAAATGACACTCTGTTACTCACTGTCACTGTTACTGCCCCAACCTTGATTTGGCATTCCATCCTGATGTTACACAAGGGAATACTTAATTTCTAACCCCATTCCACAAATTGTTGCGATCTTGATTAATATGTCAGAAAGAGTGAAAATACTTTCATCTCTCACTATTCGAGGCCGAGAGAAAGTGAGGGCTGCAGATGCTGGAGATGAGAGTTGAAAAGTGTGGGGCTGGAAAAGCATAGCCAATCAGGCAGCATCTGAGGGGCAGAAGAGTTGACGTTTCAGGCATAAATTCTTCATCAGGAAAGTAGGGGGTGGGGCAAGGGAGGGGGAAGGGGGCCGAGAAATAAATAGGAGAGTGGGAGTGGAGCTGGGTGTAAGATAGCTTGGAAGGCGATAGGTAGACGCAGGTGGGGTGTGATGGTGATAGCTCGGAGAGGAGGGTGTTGTGGATAGGTGGT
Source organism: Chiloscyllium punctatum (assembly GCF_047496795.1). Taxonomy (NCBI): domain Eukaryota; kingdom Metazoa; phylum Chordata; class Chondrichthyes; order Orectolobiformes; family Hemiscylliidae; genus Chiloscyllium; species Chiloscyllium punctatum. The sequence continues at coordinate 81,368,827 of NC_092750.1, forward strand.
AGGACAATTAGAACCCTCAAACTAGAACCATCATCAACGTTGACTTCACCAAATTCCAAATCTCCCCTCCACCAACCTCTGCCAGATTGAACCATTCAATCTAGCACTGCCCTCGTGAACCGCCCTAACTGACCAGCTTCCTTCCCACCTACCGACTCCACCCTCCAAACCGACATATCACTATTACTCCCACCTACATCTTCTTATCGACTTCCCGGTGACCGTCCCACCAGTCCAGCTACTACCCTCGTATTTATCTTTCAGCCCCCTTGTCTCCCCCACGCCATTCCTGACAATCGGTTTCTGCCTGATATTCGATTGTTCTGCTTTTTGGATGCTACCAGATCTTTTGTGCTTTTCCGGCGCTTCACTTCTCATCTATTAGAGTCTGAGCAGATCCCATATCTCACATAATTATAACTTCTTGTCCTTCTCCCCCTGATCTTTCTGAGTAAACTTTATCTACAGAGGTGAATTCTTTCAGAGATCAGGTACCGACTCCATACCGAGCCCCTGCCTCGGCTGTGCACTCTCCTGCAGCTCCTCAGCTCTACTTGGGGTCTCCTTTACCAGTTTCACTAATGCCACTGGGCTTAGCCTCTTCTGCCACATCTTTCCCCAAAGTGCCTTCCTTCAACGACCATCACAGTGTGTCCCAGCTTACTGCAGTGAAAGCACCTTTTCCCAGTGCCCTCCTTAAACCATCAGCACTGTCATTTTATGTGTTCCACTCCCTTATACTGAGAACACCTGAGGCCTTTCACCTCCTTTCAACCCCTTTGGGCTTCTTTTTTCACCTGTGGTAAACTATTGTGCCCTACTGTTCGCTTTGTAATGTGTGAACTTCCCTTCTCCCAATTTCTATCCCTTATAGCATGAAAATTCTCCTGGACGCTAAATTTCATCTCATGCACCAATGCATATTTACCTGCCATTTCTGTCGCGCTTCTCGCTTTTTGAACTTTCTGTTCGTGCACATGAATTCTTACCATCTCTGGAAGTAAGTCTTTAAACTTCTCCAGCAGAATAACCTCCCTTTGAGCTTCACAGGTCTTATCTATTTTTAAGTCCAGCACCCATCTATCAAAATGACTGTAGTTAATTCTTTCAAACTTATAATAAGTCTGACCTGGTTCCGTCTCTATTTTTATGAACCTCTGTCTATATGTTTCTGGTACCAATTCATAACCAATCAAATAGCCAATTTGACATCTGCATAATCTATTGATCCCTCATCTGATAGCGCTGCACATGCCTCAACAGCTGTGCCCACCAGCTTAGTCTGAACTAGCATTACCCACAAGTTCACTGGACATGTAATCTGCCGAGTCATTTGTTTCAAATGAAATAAACAAGGTTTTGACATTTTTCTCTCCGAAATATGGCAAGGAACTAACATAGTTGTATACATCCCGACGTTCTCCCTTCATCTCCATCCTGTTAATTTAACTTTCTTGTCTAATTCCCAACTTCTGAATCTCAAATCCCCTCTCTCTTTCTTTTTCCTCTCCTTCTCTTTTTTCTCTCTCTGTTTCCGTCTCTTTCTTTATCTTCTAACTTCAGTTGCCATATCTGCAATTTAAGTTCTTTCTAACTCGACTGCAGTTGTCTGTTTCTTTGATACATCAAAGTACTTGACCAACTCCATTATAATTTCTGGTTTCCTTTTGTCCCTGGTTAAACCCAATTCCAACCTATTTGCTAATTCTAAAAAATGTCTTTGCAAACTTTCTTGGCAAATTTGGGAACCTCTTTAGTAATGTTAAAAGCCATTTCCCTCACTTTTAATTGAAACAAGCACCAGTAAACAAAATTGAACAGATTTTATGACTGGTTTTATTTGAAGATCTAGGTCACTAATTGCAACGTGTTGGAATTTGCTGGGACATTTTGTACCCAAAATCTGTTCAAATCTGTCCAAGTCCCTTACAGCAGGGCCCCAAACTGTAAAGACATCTATTTCGAGCCCTTCTGTTAATTAAAACCACAAACCCAAAAAAGCTCACCTCACCTCGTAATCTGTTAATACATGAGTGACAAAGAACTCCCAAGTTCCACTAATAAAAGAAAAATAACAGTTTTTATATATGCAAGTTAGCTCGCTGTGCTTGAAGGTGTGTTTTCTGATGATTCGACACGATGACTAGGTAACATCATCAGTGAGAGTCTCTGGTGAAGTGCTGGTGGTATGTTGCGCCTCTCTATTTATAGGTCTTGGGTTCTTAAGATGGGTGATGTCATTTCCAGTTCGTTTGTTTTACAAGAGAAGGTAGACAGGATCTAAATTGATGCGTTTATTGATGGACTTCTGTTCAGACTGCCATTCCTCTAAGAACATCCTTGCGTGTCTTAGTATGTGTGTGCGTTGTCCCAATCAAAGTGGTGCCCTTCTTTGCCTGTATGTATGGAACATAGTGATAATGGGTCATGTCTTTTGGTGGACAGCTGGTGTTCGTGTATCCTGGTAACATGACAACGGGACAGTTTCAATGCCGGAAAAATTATTTTATATACACTGTTTAAATAATGTGTGTGCGCAGATATGTAACATTTTTCACATGTACACAACACATTCTAAATGAACAATGGAGACACAGTTAACAAAAAGTGATGCATATGATGTATAAAATTTATAAAACATTAAAACATCATCTGATCCTCATCTAAAGTGATATGTTTCCCCTTCTCTCAACGTTCCTTCCTTTTCTAGAATTCTCGACTCCAATCTCTCCTTCTTATCAGGATGTGTGTTATAAACTCTTGCTTCTGGTGTCCCAAGTTATTTCAGTTAATCCCCTTTCTACCAGAATTCAATATATTGGCCTGTTGGGTTCTTTTCAAAGCTAGTGTCTGTCATATTATTGGAAATAAAAATTCTGACATCAGAGCCAGCATTTGAACACATTACTCTGTTGTCCATGCACTATACAAAGGACCACAGCACACAGGAATTGCCAAAACATTGAGAGATGTACATCTAATTTTTTCAATGCTCTAGTTTTCTCATTTTTCACATTTCCTCATCTATGTTGTCTCGCCCTTTCTCTCTTTGTATCTAGTTAAGAAAATTACCAATTATTCTTTGCGTCCCTTCTCTCAAAGCTCCTTCTTTCGGTTTATATCAATTGCTCTCTTCTAGATGTAATGTGATTATAATTGAGCAATGTAACTGCAAAGACATTCAGGAGGAGCTGGCCAGAGTTAATTGGAAGGGGAGCTGAGCAGGGCAGACTATGGAGCAGCAAAAGCAGGAATTTCTGGGGATATTTCGGAGGATATCAGAAATTCTCCCAAAGGAGATGAAACATACTCATGGGAGGACAAGGCAGCCATGAGTGATAAGGCATCAAACCAAAAGAGCAAACATACAATGTGGTGAAGATTATTGGGAATCCAGAGAATTCATTGGCTCTGAAACTACATAAGGCTGGCATCAGTGATATTACCGAGCTCTTAATCATGGTCAGGGAGAGAAACAGAGGAAACACATTCACTTTAAACACACAAGATGGTATTACTCAAGGAAAATAATTCAGGTGAATTAAACTATTGAATTAAAAACAGTTAATTGGTTTTGCAGAATGTGTCAGATTGAAAGCATTATCCGGGGAGAGACCCTCAGCAGAATGAAAGTATGAAAATGGAAGTGTTACCACATCAGAAACCAGAGTAGGTCACTGAGTACATGACTGATGGGTGAATGGGTCTCGATGCGAACTAAGGGGCAGACAGCAGAATTGCATTGCAGATATTGCAGCTCAAAACTGCGTATTTATGTAGTGCTGTAGACTACAGCAGCAGAAGCTAAACAGCATTCAACCACAACCTGTAACTTTTAGCCTCGAATAATTTCCTCAGTCTGCCATTACCATCAATATGATCTATCTTTCAGTAATGACTGTGGGTGAACATGTCAGGGTCAGAACCACGTGAACCTAAACCTGACGCGAACCCATTAAAGCTACCACATTTGACAAACAGATCTGATCGAAGCTCCGCAATCCTGTCACATTCTGTCATAAATGGTGATGGATGATTAAACAAATGACTGGAGCAAAGGGCTCCACAAATATCCCCATCCTCAGTAATCGAACAGCTCTGTCCATCAGTGTAAAAGACCAGGATGTGGTATCTGCACCACCCTCAGCCAGAAGTGTGGAGTTGATGATCCACCTCACCCTCGCCATGATAGCCACAGAATCACAGATGCCCATCTTCAACCAATTCAATTTGATGTTCGTGACATGAAGAAACAGCTGAACACACTACGTACGAAAAAGGCAATGGTCCCTGACCCCATTCCCCATAATAGGACTGAAGACTTGTGCTGCACAACAAGCCGTGTCCCTGGGGAAGCGCTTTCATTCCAGCGCCAACTCTGACATCTCCCTGGTAATGTGGAAAATTACTCAACTATGTCCAGTTCCTAAGAGGATTATAATTACAATCTGACCAGTTACCTCCCCCTCAGTCCCACCTCGACAGTCAAATTGGTGGGAGTTCTTTTTGACAGAGTTATCAAGCAGCACAGAAATAACCTGCTCAGCATGATTTCAGATAGGTCCCCATGTAGAGATGGTGCTGCTGTGGAAATGTCACTGGATTACTAATCCAGACCAGGCTAATGCTCTGGCAGCTGGTGTAAGTTAAACACAATTGACAAAATATTAAGATGCAAAATCTGGTGTCCGTAAATAGTGACCTTGAAACCAATGTCGATTGTACACACCAATCTGCTTCACAAATGTCCTTTCAGGAAGTGAATCTCCCGTGCTTTCCTGTCTGACCTAAACGTGACTGCAGACACACAGACATGTGATCAACTTTGCAATGATCTCTGAATCCGCCAAACAAGACATTCTATTGTATCAAACTGTTCAGAGGTCTAAAGGATAAAACCAGACAGGACACCCGGCCCCAGCCTCAGTATCGGAAAAAGGGAATGAGAAACACAGTCCTGTTGACCCTGCAGAGACCTGCTTCCTAACATCTGAGAGCTTGTGATTAACCTTGGGAAGATATAAAATAGGATGTGCAGTAGTCCATTTGGTCTGTCGAGTTTGCTACCCAATTCAATATAATGACACCTGGCCCTTTATTTCCATATCGTTCTCCTTCTCTCCCACCATTCCTTTATTGTCTCTAAATCCTTATTTATATTCAGTCTCTTGGCTTCCAGGTTCGAGTGCATTCCTCAGGTTCACCAGTCGCTGAGTGCAGACATCTATTGTCATCTCATTGCAGAATGGTCTGTCTGTACCTAATACTGTGGACCCTCGTTTTAGACACCACAACCAGGGGAATTATTATCCCTGCTTCCAATCCGTCTCACCCTGTCAGAGCTTTATATATCTCACTGAGATCTCCACCCATTTTCCTAATCCCCATGGAATACAGGCCCAGTCGCCCCAAACTCTGCTCCCACAACAAGCCTGTCATCACAAAGATCGGTCTGGTCATCCTTCACTGCTCCCCCTCAATGTCAGGTTTGTCCTTTATTATGTACTGAGACCAAATCTGCACAGAATACTGCACAGTGTTTGAGATAGGGTCTCACCAAAGCCCGCTACTGCTGCAGTAAGACACCCTTACTCCTGGATTCAAATCCCCCTGAAATGAAGGTCAGCACATCATTGATCTTCCTAACTGCTTTCTGCTCCTGCAATATTGCTTTCAGTGACTGGTTTACAGGGAGATCCAGATCCTTTGGAATGTTACAGCTCCCCACTTGGTAGGTCTATGTGCACTGGGCAGCGTGTGAATGCCATTCCCAGTATGGCCTTGTGGGTTCAGACCTCACTGTGCTGCAGGGACCTCGGAGGGCCGCGCAGAAGGAAACAACAAAAAGGCCCATACGTTGCTTTTCAGATCAACATGTTTCAAATAATCCCTTTTCAAACGAAAAGCTGCCAATCTCTTGTTCCCACCAAAGGGCACACTGTCACATAACCCACCTTGCTCTCCATCTGCCACGTATTTGCCCATTCACTCCACTTGTCTTAGTCACCTTGAAGCTTTTTTACAACCTCCTCACCCACTCGCAATCCAACATCTTTTAGTTCTGTCACCAGGTTGGGATATATTGTGTTTGATTCCTGCAACCAAATGTTTAATGGGTATTGTGAACAGCTGGGACCTGAGCACCGATCTCTGTGATATCTCAGAAACCTTCCTCTGTTATTTTTTAAAAATAATATTTATTTTGTGAATCTGGGTGTGTCTGGCTGGGCCAGCATTTATTGCCTGTCCCTGGTTGCCCCTTGAGAAGGTGGTGGTGAGCTGCTTTGTTGAACCGCTGCAGTCCACTGTGCATTCAGTGACAGTAACACCATTGAATGCCAAGGGGCAGGTTAGATTGTATTTTATTTATGATGGTCACGGTCTGGCATTTGTGTGACGTGAATATTACTTGCCACTTGTCAGCCTGATACTGTCCAGGTCTTGTTGCATTTGGACATAGACTGCTTCAGTATCTGAGGATCCACAAATGTTGCTGAACATTGTGCAATCATTGGCAACCAACCCCACTTATGACCTTAGAATAAAGGCAAGGTCATTGATCAAGCGGCCCTGAAGATGTTTGGGCCGAGGTCACTGCCCGAGGGATTCCTCCAGACTTGTCCTGGAGCTGAGTTGACTGGCCTTTATCAACCATGACCATCTTCCTACGTGTCAGGTATGATTCTAACCAGCGGGGAGTTTGCCCCTGATACCCATAGATTCCAGTTTTGTTTACGCCCCTTGATGCCACACTTGGGCGAAGACAGCCCTGTATTAAAGGACTGTCACTCTCACCCCACCTCTGAAATTCAGCTCTTTTGTCCATATTTGGACCAAGGTAATGAGGTCAGGAGCTGAGTGACCCTGGTGGAGCCAAACTGGACGTCATTGACCACGTTATTGCTGAGCAAGTGCTACTTAAAAGCACTGACACCTTCCACCACTTTACTGATGATTGAGAGTAGACTGATGGAGTGGTATTGGCCGGATTGGATTTGTTCTGCTTTTTATGCATAGGAGATACTTGGGGTAATTTTCGACGTAATTGGGGAAATGTTGTTGTAACGGGATTGGAACAGCTTAGCTAGGGCAGTGACAAGGTCTAGAGAACAACTTTTCAGGACTATTGCCAGAATGTTGTCAGGGTATGCACCCTCTGGGGTATCCAGTGTCTCCAACTGAACCTGGATATTGCGTGGAATGAATCGAATTGGTTGATGATTGGTAACTGAATTGCTGAGGACCAATGGAGGAGGCTGAGATGGATTATCCACTCAGCACTTTTGACAGAAGATTATTGCGAATGCATGAACGTTATCTTTTGCACTGAAGTTCTGGGCTCGTCCATCATTAAGGATGGAGATACTTGTGGAATCTCCTCCTCCGAAGACTTGTTTAATTGTCCATAACTATTCTCAACTCGATGTGGAAGGATTGCAGAGCTTAGATCTGATCGTTGCTTGTGGGATCACGTAGCTCTGTCTATCACTTACTGATAATGCTGTTTGGTGCACAGGTAGTCCTGTTTGGTGAATTCATCAGGCTGACACCTCATTTTCAGGTATGCCCAGTGCTGCTCCTCCCCTTCTGCACACTCCATTGAATCAAGGTTGATCCTCTGGCTTGATGGCAATTGTTGTGAGGGGGATATGCCAGACCATGAGGTTGTGTGGGAGTAAAATTCTGCTGCTATTGATGACCCACAACACGTTATTGAAACCCAGACTTGAGCTGCTAGATCTGTTCAAAGTCTGTCCTATTTAGCACGGTGATAGTACCACCCAAAATTTTGGACGTTATTCTCAATGTGCAGGTGTGACTTTGTCTCCACAATGACTATGCAGTGGTCACTCTTACCGATACTGTCATGGACAGATACTTCTGTAACTGGAACATTAGGAAGGCTGTGATCAAATAAGGCTTTTACCTCTTGTTGGTTCCTTCACCACCTGCTGCAGACCTAGTTGAGAAGTTATATCCTTTTCGACCCAACCAGCTCAATCAGTAATGCTGCAGCTGAGCTACTCTTGGTGGTGGACATTGAAACCTCCACCCAGAGTACATTTTGTGCCTTTGCCACCCTCAGTGCTTCCTCCAAATGTTGGTCAGCATGGAGGAGTACTGACTCATCAGTTGGGAGAGGCTGGTACATGGTAATCAGCAGGAGGCTTCCTTTCCCATGTGTAAACTAACGCCATGAGACTTCATGGGATACAGATTCACTGTTGAGGACTCCCAGAGCAATTCCCTTCTAACTGTATCCCACTGTGCCACCACTTCTGCTTTGTCTGTCCTGCTGGTGAAACAGGAGATATCCGGGGAGGGTGATGGGGAGTCTGGGACATAGTCATACTCACAGAATCTAACCTTAAATACAATGTCAGGCTGTTGCTTCACAAGTCTGATTATTTCTATTCACTGTTTCCTGCCAGCTGTCCCATTCTAGAAACATGGCCATATATTCGCCCCATTCCACTAAGATTTGATTTTGCAAACGGCTTGGAGCTATACCAAACTTTTTCCGAAAATCCACATGTTGTACATCCATTGCTTCTCTTTCATTTGTCTCCCATTCTGTTTCTCAAACATGATTCCCATTTCATAAATCTATGTTAGTGTTGTCTGTGACCATTATTTTCAGCCTCAATAATTGCTCCTAAACCATTTAATTACTATGTTCGATGTTCCATGTACTATTTCGTTTTCCATATCGGAATTGGTTTCCCTGATATTGTCAGAAAGTTCTGTGAAGTCAGAACTGAAGTCGTGGATTCATAGTTTTGCCATTTCCCTGTTTCCCATTCTCCATTCTCTGGTTTCAAACTAGAAGGAACCCACACTGTTTTGTCATACTTCTCACATTGACATAATTTGACAAACTGTAACAGTTCACTGTTATAACCTTTGTGAACATTATCTTCAGAAACCTATCAATTCGTTTCTTAAGCTGCTCAGCTCCAGAATATACACGCACAGGAGCATAGTCTCTGTACCAACAGAAATACAGCACGATCTATATTAGTCCCACTTTCCAACACCAGGCACATAGCCTGGAATGTTATGACACTTCCAAGTGCTCGTCCAAGTACACTTAACGATTTAGAGGTTAGCCATGATAACTCCCCTCTCAGGAAGTTCATTCCAGACCTCAAAACCCTCTGGGTGAATAACAAGTAATCTTTAAATCCTCTCTGAACGTCAAACTCTTCACTTTAAGGTGTGCCCCCTTGTTCTTAACCCTCTGTCTAAAAGGAACAGCTACTGTCTATCCACCCTGTCCATGCCCCTTGTTAACGTATCCTTCTGAATCACATCTCCCTCAACCTCGCCTGCTCCAAAGTCAACAACCCGAGCTTATCCAGCCTCTCTCCATAGCTGATATGCTCCAACCCAGGGAACATCCTGGTGAATCTCCTCTGCAACCCCCTCCAGTACAATCACATCCTTCCTGTAATGAGGCTCCCAGAACAACATACAGTACTCCATCATGGAGTAAACCAAGCCCTGTATAACACTTATAATCTACTCCCTGATTAATAAACGATCCACCCAAGGTTCAATTCTTAACCAGTCCATTACCCTGTTCAGTCACATTCAGGGATGTGAGCTCCCTAGTGTGCTGCCAATCATTGTGTACACCCCATGTCTCGTGCCTCCTTCCAAAGTACATCATCTCATATTTATCAGGATCACATTCCATCTGCCATTGATCTGCCCATCTGATCATTCCACTTGTATTTTCGTGTAAAACCAGAACTTTCTCCTCACTGCCAACCACCCGGCTAATCTTTGTGTCAAACACAAACTTACTTATCACAACTCGAACCCCTCCACCAAACCACCAACCCCCCCCCCACACACACACACAGATTCACATCTATACCATTTATGAATGCTACAAACAATAAGGGACACAGCACTGATCTCTGTGGTACACCAGGGGACACTGGTCTCCAGTCACACAAACAGCCTTCTCCCACCATCCTCTAACTCCTGACACTAAGAAAATTTTCGTTCTAACTTTTCAAGTTATCCTCAATACTGTGAGATTTTACTTTATTTTTTCAGTTTCACCTTTGGAACTTTGTCAAAGGCCTTGCTGCAAAACTAAATAAGCGACCTCCTCAAACTAATTCAATCAAATTCATTAGGTGTGACTTCACTCTGATAAAGTCACGATGATTATCCCTGATCAAACCTTGCGACTCTGATTGGAGTCCGATTTTCTCCTTCTCTATTTTCCCGAACAGTGATATAATACTCGCTCGTCCATAGTTACCTTGGCAAATCTCTACCACCATTACTGTGAAATGGAATCATATTAGCTGTTCTCAAGTCCTCTGGTACCTGCACTATGGTCAGATTCCAATTAAAATTTCCTCCGTTGATTCCAACAGCATCCAGATTTGCGGATTGGTCCAATTTTATACCAGACAAAGCCTCAAACCGCCGCTCGTATTTTACGTCAATCGCTTCAAGAGCTTTCCAGTCCATCTTCTCAAATTCCGTGCCTGCATCCACCTTCTCCCAAGTAAAACTTCTGTGATGTTTACATGTAACAATCGATCAATGTTCTCCGGGTTGACGCACTGATTGCCCCCCTTTGGTTTCTAATGGACACTAACTGTTTGCTTATTATTCTGTTCTACTTGTACATGTAGAATACCGTGGGATTCTCCCTAATCTCGCCTGCTTGCACTTCTCCATGTCTCTCTGTTATTCAGTCCCCTCTATATTCCTAAGTTTCTAAGTTTCATTACAATCACCTCTCATCTTTTGAAATTCGAGATCACAGGCTGAATGTCCCCCATCAGACAATATTGCCATTTTATGGATTAATCTGGAGAATACCTTTTGCAGTTCCTCTGTAGTCAGTATATTCTATCTTAGGTTGGGACTCCAAGCAGTACACAATACTCTAAGTTTAGTCTCAGCAACACTCTATGCAGCTGGTGCACGACATCTTCTATATTGCAATCACATACACATGAATGTAAACCTAATTTTTCGTTTCCTATTTGCATGCGTTCTTCCCAATTCCTTTCACTTTAACTTTTCTTATGATGATAGTGGGAGAGTTCTCAAAAAAAAATCCTCCTGAATATCCAACGATATGTTATCCATTAGCTCGTTGTTGCCTACGTCCACAAGAATCATCTTCAAACCATTACAAAAAAATGTTTGCCACGTATGGTTTTTGTTTCATCGATGCATTATCATCCTCCCCAGATTTCCCATTACCTTCTATATATCCAGTAACACGTTCTTTATAATTCAGCCCAAGAGACACCCGACCGCGGATTACAAGTTCACTGATCTGTAGTTCACCACTCTCCATCTTCATCCTTTCTTAAACAGTTGGATAATATTTATAACTTTTGCCATATCCAGATTGGCTAAATAGCTTTCCGGAATGTATTGGAAATTAACATGAAAATCTGAGATGCAATCAATACGTCTATTGCTGCTTCCTCTGAAATGCTTGTATGAAGTACATCTGATCTGTCAGATCTATAGATACTCAATCCAGCTTTCTTTTCAAAGATGACCTCAACACTGATAAGAATGATCTTCGACTTTACTTACACAAGTCCCATGGTCACTTGGTATTTCTGGGAGAATTTCTGGATATTCTGCCTTGAAGATAAACCCAAAGAAAATGTTTCTTTCCACTGTGATTTCTCTGTTCTCTTCAATAAATTTATCTGTCTGCACACTTACTGTTCCACATTTGACCTTGTTTATACTTTTGTTTCATACACTGATGCACTTTTTTTTTTAGCAGTCTTTATGTTTTTTTAGCAGTCTTTATGTTTTTCTTTAGCAGTCTTTATGGTTTTCGTTTGCTTGCATTCTGTTTCTCTTTTTGATTTACTTCTCAGTTTCTTGGTCATTCTTTGCTGAGTCCTACATTTCTCCGAATCCACTGGCTTACTACAACACTTGGCATTTTTCTAAGCTGCTTCCTTTGACCTAATAGTAGTTAAAGGTGAGGCTGAAAGGATTAGGTCGGAGAAGAAGGTGGACCAGATTGATGGGAAGGAAGATGAACACATAGGAACGTTCAAAAGGGGGGGGGGGGGTGTGCTGAGTTGGAATATTGGACTGGGATAAGGTGGAGTTAGGGGAAATGGGGAATCTGGTGAAATCTACATTAATCCCCTGTGGTTGGAGAGTCCCAAGGTAGAAGAGGAACCTTTCTTCATCCATGCTTCGGGTGGTTAGGGTTTGGTGATGGAGGAGGCCCAGGACTCTCACGTCCTTGCCAGAGTGGAAAGGAGAGTTCAAGTGTTCAACCACAAGGTGGTGGAGTTGGTCAATGTGGCTGTTCCAGCGATGTTCTCTGAAATGATCCACGTATGTCTTGCCAATGTGGAGAAGACCACACTGAGTTTAAAGGATGCAGTAGATGAGGCGTTCTGTCTCCCTTCATCACCTATCACTTTCAACACCACCTTCATCTACCTTTTGCATTCCTAGCTACCTGCCTCCTGCCACATCCCCTTCTCATTTATCCCTCAGCTGCCTTGACCCAGAAGCCTCATTCCTGATGAAGGGTTGTGCCCGAAACGTCAATGCTCCTGCTCCTAGTATGATGCCTGACTGTGCTTTTCCAGCGCCACTGATCTCCAGCAGCTGCAGCGCCCACTTTCTCCTCACACCTTCAGGACTTGCATGATTCAGATTTATAACAGTTACTTCAATAAAACAAAAACTACCGTGTACTCAAACAGCATAAAAGAAAAACAATGCATTGTGGTCACTATTCCCAAAAGGTCCTTTACAGCAAAGTTTTCAATTAGCTTTTCTGATCATCCAACATCAATTCCTAAATAACCTGATCTCTAGCTCCGTGCTCGACAAAATGTTCATGCCAGCTATCCAACACATGCTCATGAAATCCATTTTTCCCAGCATTAACATTCATTTGGGTTGTTGTGGTTCTGTTCGCTGAGCTGGGAATTTGCCTTGCAAACGTTTCGTCCCCTGTCGAGGTGACATCCTCAGTGCTTGGGAGCCTCCTGTGAAGCGCTTCTGTGATGTTTCCTCCGGCATTTATAGTGGCCTGTCTCTGCCGCTTCCGGTTGTCAGTTCCAGCTGTCTGCTGTAGTGGCCGGTATATTGGGTCCAGGTCGATGTGTTTGTTGATAGAGTCTGTGGATGAGTGCCATGCCTCTAGGAATTCCCTGGCTGTTCTCTGTTTGGCTTGCCCTATAATGGTAGTTTTGTCCCAGTCGAATTCATGTTGCTTGTCATGATAATTTATTGGCTTGGTTAGAGGATTGGTTAACCAACAAAATGCAGGCAGATGAATAAACTGTGTCAATTTCTATTGGAAAATGCAATTTGTTGGGTGCCATACATTTCAGTTCTCATGCTTCAACCATTTGTGATCGACATTATTACTCGGTTGACGGGATAGAAAATACTATAGCTACATTTTCAGATGACACTAACATTGGTGGGAAATTAATTCGGAATGATGATGCAAGAGATTTAAAAACAATGTATATAGATTGGGTGAATGGGCAAACATTTGGCAATGAAAATTAAAGTGGATAAATATGAGGTTATTCAAGTTGGCCAGCCCAATAAAAAGGCAAATTATTATCTAAATGGAGAGAAACTTCAAAGTGTTTAAGAGCAGAGGGATCTGGGTGCCTGCTTGCATATCACAGAAAACTTACTTGCGAGTACTTCAAATACTGAGAAATGCAAGCATAACTTCATCGTTTATTTGTAAAAGGATAGAGTAGAAAGGTTGCTGTAGCTATGCAAGGCGTTAGTGAGGCTGCAACTGGAGTACAGTTTGGGTGTCCTGCAGAATGAGGTATTTCCATTGGAGGCAATTCAGAAGAGCTTCATTAGAATGATTCCATATTTGAAGTGTTTGTCTTATGAAGAGAAATTGAGCAGTTTAGGCCAATACTCTCAAGTTTATAAGAATGAAAGGAGAGCTCATTGAGGTCTGTGAAATGCTAAACGTAATTGAAAGTGTAGCTGTGGAGTGGATATATTTTCATGTGGCGCAATCTACAATAAGTGAATACAGTTTGAGGATCGAGAGATAGCAGGGATGTCGAACAGAGGCCGCGATGACATCAGCCATGATTGGTTATCCATGGCGGAGCAGGTTCGAAGGGTTGGATTCCTGATTGATGCTCTTTGTTCATATTCAGCTTTACGACTGTGTTACCCATTAATGGGGGAGGATTATGTATCAACCAGGAAGCAGGCACTCCGGATAAATCAGTCTAAATCAGTTTGACAGAACGTCACCAGTGGAGTCACACAGTGACCAGTGCTGGGTCCTCAACTATTTACAATCTATATCAATGATCAGGAGGATGGAACAGATATACAGATACTAAGTTTGGTCATGTTGCTGTGATAAGCAAGAGATTAATTTATCAAGAGAGGGTGGAGGGTCTACAGATTGATACAAAGAGGTAAAGGCAATGGAGAATAATTTGGCAGCAGCAATATAACATGATATAACCTGTCATTTCATTTACAGGAATAATGGAAGGCAGTATGTTACTGAAATGGAGAGGGATTACAGGGATTAATGATACTGTGTACTGGGGGGTTCACTCAGACCCGTTCAGACATGGGAGGTTTTGCTCCATCCTTGATCGTCTGCTCCTTGATGCTCCAAGTGACCTCCATTGCTCTCCGTACACATGGAATGTTTTGAAGTGTTTGGTTGGTAATGAGGGATGCTATTTTCAAACGTGTATCAAGGGGATGGCCTTTATCCAAGATACATTCATTCCTTTCTACATGGAGATCTGAAGACGATGAGAAGGGCTGCCTGCTTGTGAATGAAGAGGCTGTGGCTGCAGTGAGGACAGGGATATTCACCAACATGATGTACTGTGATGGACACGCTGCAAGATTAATACAGAGATTGCTCCTTCAGTTCCTCTACCTCTTTCCCCATTGACACGGCTACTCTGCAGATGCCATGTACACCATCGGGAATCCCACTATACTTGGATACACCCGGCAGCTCTCTGCTGAGTGAGAAACAATGTATTTACCTCATCCACCATATATATCCTCTGTTATTGAATAGTTACATTGATGGCAACATAATGGGTGATGATGGATAGGTCACCCCAGTCCTGTTTGAAAAGTTCCAGAACATAGAAGCTGAATGAAACTGTGACCTGAACAGCCACTGACAGCACCATCCTCCCCCTGGTGTGAAGCTGGAGGACGTGTTAAAGAAGGTGACACCGCTCTGTGACCAGCTCCTTGTTCAGTCAGGGCCCCTCACACTCTGCTCCTGGGTCAAGTGGAGCTTGGGAAGCTGTTCCTGGAAAATCCGGGGTGAACACAGCAGATCCCTTTCCCCACTCACACTCACTGCGTGGTTTCAGATCTCCCCCTCTCTGCAGCCTCTGCTCCATTTGTTGTTCATTTTACAGACCCAGATGCTGTAACTACAGTCCCCAGGCTCCATCCAAAGTTGGGTCACCAAATCCTCAGGTCTCCCTGAATGTCTGAGGCAGCTCACAGCACAACCTCCAGCAAACCATCCCCAGCTGCTGCACTAACTTTTCAATAACAGGAGTCAGTTAGAAACCCCTCGTCTATAAGCGTTGAGGACCAGACCAGATTCCTGAAAATATTTTAAGAAGGGCGTTTAGACCCAAACCTTTCCTTATTTTGAATATTGATGTGAAGTGTGCTTTCCAGATATGTTGTGACTGGTCAAACCACTCGACATTAAGCAAGCTATAATCTAAGAAAAGAACATTTCAGGATGGCTTATATGTTGGAACACTTACACAAACAATAGCTACCGTACCTTCTTGGTATACACTGCTTGACACAAAGATATATTCAAGTACAGATCCTTACATGCAGTTTTCTGATCCAGGAGAAATCAACATCAACAGAGATCTCAGAGAGAAAAGCAGCTGGGGATCATGTATTGAAAATTCCAACCCTTCTGGGACCCGAACATCTTCTGAATGCTGCAGCTAAAAACAAAACGAGGAAACCTGGTCTGGGAGAGCTGGCCACTGCCCTTCCATTGTTACCACCGTTTTAATAAAACCGAAATGCTTTCTCAGCTATTTACTTAAACTGTTTTCAGACACAGTTCTGCACCTCTGCCTTTAAAACGTCTCTTAAAAAAACCCAAGAGAAAATAACCTTTTTACAGTGATAGCATTCTCACAACTCCACCTTTAATAACATGATCCATTAATATACAAAAATGGATTCATTTTAGACCTCCTAATCTTCCTCTATTAGCAGACTGAAATGCATATATATTACATTGACTCTGAGCATACAAATGTTCACAACTCGATTCGATTTCAGTCATTTTACTCCTGCCACAGAATGCCTTTTGTCTTCCTTCATCCAAGTCTCCACAACGTGTCAAAACTTACTTTTTCTCGCCCTGTCAACTTTATAATTTCAAATTGAATGGCAGCAAGAATAAGGTCAATAAAAACAGACTGGTATTTTTCTCCCTAAACTTCTCCACAAACTTTAAGGGGTCACGATCAGTGATAAAGATTTTTCTCATGTATGTTATTCGCAATGTAAATGCTGAAATGTTGTAACACCAACACCAAGCTCAAGGCCTCATTCCCCATTGTGGAATAAATCTGTTGATGTTTCCACTGGACACTCCAACCACACGTTACATAATGGAGCACTTCTCATCTCTCCAATAGTCCCTCTGAATAACATAGCTCCTCATGTCTCAGCATAAAAATATTACATCCCTCGGTTCCACTTAATGCTGTAACCGCTTCGCCTGCTACTCCTGGCCTATGCCAATAAACCTTACTCTCACAGGGATATGTTTTATGAAGATCTCGCACATTCTTCTCAATCCCTCACAGAAACCAAACTTTGATTTCTGAACTCAATCATCATCAGCCATTTCAGTTTCTAACCTTGCCATTGTTACTCTCTGCCCTTCCACACGAGTTCTCACAACTGCAGGAAGTGAATTGTGGAAATTCTCCAAAATCAGAATCTCTCTAAGAGTGCCATAGGTTTGCTCTGTTTTTAATACCCTTCCCCACCTTACAAAATTACTTTGTTTGATTCTTTCAACCACAACGTGCGTTTAACCCGGGATGCTATTTTAGATTCCTGAAACATTGTCGGCTTCGGGCACAAGCTCATATGCACTTCAGATGGCTTTCTTCACCTCCTCCAATAGGGATGCAAATACCTATCAGCTTTATTTGGATAAACTAAATCCACATGTTCTCTGGGCACTGCACTTGTTTAGCCACTTTCTGAAATGAAATTAAAAAGGCTCCGCCATCTTTCTCATCAAATTTAGATAATGCCTGGATGTATTTAAACAGATCCTGATCAGGCCTTTGGCTACCATAGGGTTGCTCAACCTCACTATCCTCTAATCAAAATCCATACAAAATGAAGAGGAATTTAGAATAACTTAAATATTGGAAAACTTAACTGAATAATGGATACAGTACGTTCTACAAATGAACTGTTCAATCTATTAACATCACCTAAACACACCCCTTGGCAAAAAGGAAGATTCAGACATGCATTCTTGCATACAGTTCTCCAATGCAGGAGGAAACACCATCAAGTGAGGCTTTAGAGAGAGTAGCAGCCAGGGATAATTTACTAAAACTTTAACCCCTTTGGGACCCCAAGCACCCGGTGATTGTTCCAGCTACAAGAATAAACAAACTAGAAAGCCTGGTCTGTGCGAGTTGGCCATTGTTACTACTATTTATTAAAAACCCTAAAAGTCCAGTAAGTTATTTACTTGAGCTGTTTTCAGTCGGTAGTTTTTCCTTTAAGACCTCTTACTAAAAAAAAAGAGAAACAAACGTTTTATTTAAAAAGTAACAGCATTGTCAGGCAATTCAGATGCCTGGTCCTTCACTCAGTGGGCTTCCTGGTCTTACTTATCGCAAGGTCACCTGAGAGGGACAGCCACAGGTACAGACCAAGTTACAAGGATGTGTCTTATAACTTCTGAAACACGCCTGTCCATGGACCATCACATGGGACATACCGGGAAGTGAACAACAGCTTGAAAAAAACACCATTTCAGTATTTCTGAGCTACACAATGCCAGCACTCGATACACTAGGGAGACAAAACCCAAGACCAGGGAAAGATACAGAGGGACAGAGAGATTCACATTAAAGACAGAAACACACAGTTAATTAACTGAAAATATGTTGTGGAAATATGTGGAAAAAGGCAGGGCAGTGGGACTAACTGAGGAAGTGAGATCTTCGAGAGTAAAATGACAAGAATGAGAACATTGAATGAAGATCAGCTGAAATGGTTTGTTACATCAAATTCTGAATCTGCTTCACCGAACACCACAAACAAACATAAATTGGGACAAAATGACAGTCCAGCATGAAGAGCTGTGCAGACCATGCTAGTGTGTTGCTCAGTAAACTGCACTATCTGCCCAGCATGAGAATATTGCAGACTTTACTATCATATGCTTACTATCCTCGCATCATATTACTGCCTGCAATGGGAAGGTTTGGTGTGTGTGTGTGTGTGTGTGTGTGTGTGTGTGTGTGTGTGTGTGTGTGTGTGTGTGTGTGTGTGTGTGTGTGTGTGTGTGTGTGTGTGTGTGTGTGTGTGTGTGGTTGAATGCAAAACTCGTTATTTGAGAAGGAACACACATGGAGGAAACTATTTTAAATACGAACAACTGGCAGGCTTTTTATTAATCAACAGAGAGAACGAGGGAAGTTTCATGGACAGATGATATAAGGTGTTTGAGAAAGTTAAAATAAAGGCATTGCCAGACACAACAGCAATACACTTCTGGGTGCACATGAATGACAGATGGATGGGAGTTCGGTGTGAGATCGAAACTGATTTGCTTCGGCAAGTTTGAAGCCGGGAGCGTCAGCAGCAGATTATTGGCTTCATTAAGATTATTGACTTCATAGCTCAAGGTTGAACAACGGATGGAATTAACCCGTGAGATATATTCTGGAGTGGTGAGCATTTCAAGTTAGAAATGTTCAGGATATGGTGTCAAGAATCAGCTCATATTCAAAGGGATCTCCCACAGTTGTGACTTGTCTGCTTCAGCTGCAGATACTGACCAAGGATGGGATGGAAACAGTGGAAGGAAGTGGAGTTTGTAACCAGAACAGTAGACGGTGACCTCTATGCTCTTAACAGCAAAGGCAATGATACAATGCATTGTGGTTCTCCCCTGAAACTGAATAGATCAACATAGAGACCGGTGAGTAACACTGCCAGAGCAGAGAGGGAGGCAGTAATTGAACACGTTCATTAATGTAGTTAGTAGTGGTCTGTAGAGTGAATATCTGGATTGAGAGATTCAACAGGAACAATAATAGTGACAAGATGTGTAGACTGTATGAAATAACAGTAATACAGTCATAACTGGTTTATAAAAAAAATCTGGACAGTGACACTTTCCAGGAACACCAACGATAGCCAGGAAGGGGTAATAAAAATATTGAATAATGAGAAGAGCGTAATGGATCTGCGATGATAATGACCACCAATAAAATGAAGAAAGATACCAAACATAATCGGATAAGCTCCTGTATATTGTTGGAATATTCCTGTCTAATATTCTCAGATCCTGATCCATTGTTGGCACATTCCAGTCTAATGTTCTCAGATTCTGATCTCTCCTCCCCTTCTCTCTGGATCCGCTGTTCCCTGTCAGTGCTGTCGGTGATGCTCCACTCATGTTATGGGATAACACATTGAACGGAGCCCATTTATCATTAAAAGATGGAAACCCTCCACTAGGATAATTAGAATCCATGGAGATTGGCTCTAATCACACTTACTGAACAAATAGGCTCAGTTAACCTGTTCAATACATCACTTTTCATTTATTGGTTTTGGATGGAATGGATGAGGGTTGCTGAGGAATGGATCATAAATCTTTAAATCTTTTAAATCTTTTTATTAAATTGGATATGAGAGGATTAACAGGACACTGCAGGGGTCTATATATGTTCCACTCTGTTTACGAAAGGAAGCAGTTATAAAATAACAGATCGGCTACATAAAAAAATTCGGGTGGGTAAGTTTCTCGATACTTGAGTATTTCAAGTTAGAAATGTTCAGGATATGGTGTCAAGAATCAGCTCATAGTCAAAGGGATCTCTCACAGTTGTGACTTGTCTGCCTCAGCTGCAGATATTGGCCAAGGATGGGATGGAAAGTTAACAAATTACGGTACTTAATGACCAGTGTGCGGCCACTCCTGGTTTTGATGCCCTGTTATCAAATCCTTTCATAACCTTGAGACAGAGCATTGAGACTGCTTCTCAGGAACAGGCCGAAGCAATTCTGTCCCTATGGGACGCTTACAGAGGGAGAAGAGAAGACCATTCAGTCCATATTAGCCTGTTGCTACTTAAAAAGGTGGAAAGCTGGAATATTGGCACATTTTGCCGAAAGAATCATTCAAAACAAAGAGATGTTTCGCTGCAGCTGTATGAAGTGTTACTGAGAGGGCACCTGGAGTAAATAGTGTTGTTTGTGTTTCTGTAACTGGGAAGGGATGGACCTTCATTAGATACAGTTTAATCCACGGGCTGTTGTCTCATTTAATGTCTCGGATCTGTTACACAGGTACAGGAGGAGGCCATGAAGCCTCTTGAGTCTATTTCAGAGGGACAAGAGGAGGTCATTCAGTCTCTCGAGCCTGTTACAGGGAGGCAGGAAGTGTTTATTTAACATTCAAGTCTGTTACACATAAATATTAGTTTTAAACTATGTGCGGAATAGGAAAGACCTGATGTAAACATTAAAGTTCTAACTTTGAATGAGGCCAATTTTGAATGTGTTAGGCGAGCCCTGTGAAAGGCTGATTAGAATACCCTATTCACAGGTAAAGGGATGGTTGGAAAATGCAAGGCCATCAAAACTTGGTTTCAGAGAGTCCAGAGACAAAGTGTTCCAATTCGTGAGATGGGCAAGGCTGGTGGGTGCAGGGAGCGCTGGATGGCTAGATATATTGACGCTCTGGTCAAGGTTAGCAAGAAGGCATATGTCAGCTAAACAGAGCTGAGATTAAATGAATCCCGAGAGGAGTATAAAGGCAATAAGTGTATCGTCAATGGGGAAATTGGGCCAGAAAAATGTGGACATGAGATGGCTTTAGAAATAGGGTTACCGAGGCATTGAAGCAACTCTACACATCCTTTAATTGCAAAATATTAACTCGGGAGAGAATAGGGCACCTTAAAGATCAGTAAGGCTACGTATGTGTGGAACCATAGGAGGTGGAAGGGATATTAAACAAGTATGTTTCCTAGTATTTAATGTAGAAGAGTTTACAAGAGCGAGAGAATGAAGAAATACATAGTGATATCTTGAAAAGTATCTATATTACAAGGAGATGTTGGACACTTTAAAACACATAAAGGTGAACTAATCCCTGGGGCCTGATCAGTTGTTTCCCAGAATATTGTGGGAAGCTAGGAAAGAAATTGCTCAGCCTTTTGCTGATATATCTGTAACATTGAGTTCCACAGGTGATGTGTCAAATGACTGGAGGGTTGCTAACATAGTGTCATTGTTTCAGAAATTAAGAAAAGCCCAGTTAACTATAGATTGGTGAGCCTGACGTCAATGGTGACTAAATTGTTGGAGTGGATTTTGAGGGAAACGATGTATATGCATTTGGAAAGACAAGGACAGAAGAGGGCTTTGTACATTGGAGATCACGTCTCATTGACTCGGTGGAATGTTTTGAGGAAGTGAAGATGATGATTGATGAAGGCAGGACAGTGGATGTTGTCTTCATGGAATTCAGTAAGAAAACCAAAATGTTGTACAAGGTTAGCAAGGTTAGGCTGCCTAGGATCCAGGGAGAACTCGCCATTTAGGTCCAAACTTTACTTGAATATCAGAGATAGGGTGTGACAGTTGGCATTTGTTCATTAAACTTGGAGATATGTGAACAGTGGCGTTGGTCGCAAAGATCAATAGTGGGTCCACTGCCTTTTGTCACTGATACAAATCATTTGCACTTGAGTATATGAAGTATGGTTAGTAAGTTTGTAGATAATACCAAATTTGGTGGTGTCGTCGACAGTGAAGAATGATCTCTCAGAATATAATGGGAACTTAATTAGGTGAGCTGAGGAGTGTCAGATGGAGTTTATTTTAGATAAATGCGAGGTGTTGCATTTTGGCAAGAAAAATCAGGGCCAGACATTTAGGTATGATCCTGTCGAAAGTTGCCAATCAAGGAGAACTCCATAGAAATTATAGAATCCCTACAGTTCGGAAACAGGACCTTCGGCCCATCAAGGCCACATCGTCCCTCTAAACAGTATCCCACTGGACAAACCCCTACCCTATCCCTCTCAGCCTGCATTTCCCATGGCTAATGCACCTTGCCCTCACATCCAAGGGTAATATGCACAATTCTGTATATCGTTATACTGTCGGAGGGAAACATAGCATCTGGAGGAAACTCACACAGACACGGGGAGAATGTGCAAACTCCACACAGCCAGTCATTCAAGGATGGAATTAAACCCCGATCGCTGCCCTGTGAGGCACCTTGTGGAGCAGGTTCTCCGTTCCTTGAAAGTGCCGTCACAGGTAAACAGCGCAGTGAAGAAGGCACTCGGTGATATTCCCTTTATTGATGCGTGCTTTGAGTCTATGCGTTTGCATGACATGTTGCATCTGTACAGGACATTGGTTTGGCCACTTTTGTAATATTGCCTTTAATTCTGGTCAACCTGCTGTCAGAAAGATGTTGTCAAACTTGAAAGGTTGCAGAAGAGATTTAAAAGAATGTTGCAGGTGTTGGAGGGTTGGAGTTACAGGGAGAGTTTGAATAGGCTGGGAGTATGTTCAAGTGTTGAGGCTGAGGGTGGACCTTAAAGAAGTTTATAAGATCAGGAGGGGCATAGAAAAAGTAAACAGTCAATGTATGTTCCCAGGATAGACAGTTCCAAATATAGAATATAATGGCTTAAGGTGAGAGGAGAAAGATTTAAAAAGGGACGTGAGGGACAACATTTTCACACAGAGTCTGCTGCGTATATGGATTGAACAGCAAAAAGAGGTGGTGGAGGCAGGTACAGTTCCAACTTATAAAAGGCATTTGGATGGATACATGCATGGGAAGTGTTTAGAGGGAGATGGGCCAAGTGCTGGTAAGGGAGACGAGATTAATTTAGGATATTTGGTTGGTATAGATTACCAGACTGAAGGATCATTTTCCATGATTTACATCTCTGAGAGTCTATTGACTCTTGAGAGTTTAACACGGGAACAGGAGGAGGCTATTCAGCTACTGAATTCTGTCAGTCAGCTGGTTTGCTCAATTACTGACAGTAAAATACAAAAATAAATCATTCAGATTTTGATGGTGTTTTACAGAAACAGGAGAAAGGCTTTTAGTCAAGAAAAGCTGTAATGAATGTGAAGAGGCCATTCAGTCCCTCACCTCCATTCCACGGGAGCAGCGGGTGAGCACAGAGCTATTGGAGCCTGTTACTCTGTAGCAGGAGGAGGACATCAATATACACAAAACTTCGATTAGGAGGCAGTCACTCAACTACTCGTGACTGGGACACAGGAACAGGAGGGAGTCACTCAACTGCTCGAGACTGGGACACAAGATCAGGAGGGAGTCACTCAACTGCTCGAGACTGGGACACAAGATCAGGAGGGAGTCACTCAACTGCTCGAGACTGGGACACAGGAACAGGAGGGAGTCACTCAACTGCTCGTGACTGGGACATAGGAACAAGAGGGAGTCACTCAACTGCTCGAGACTGGGACACAAGATCAGGAGACAGTCACTCAACTGCTCGAGACTGGGACACAAACACAAGATGAGGAGGGAGTTACTCAACTGCTCGATACTGGGACACAAGATCAGGAGGGAGTCATTCAACTGCTTGAGACTGGGAACAGGAACAGGAGGCAGTCACTCAACTGCTCCAGACTGGGACAGAGGAACAGGAGGCGGTCATTCAACTGCTCGAAATTAGGACACAAGGAAATCTGGAGGCTAGTGAGGCCCGAAGATCCTGTTACGCAGGAACAGGAGGAGGGGACTAAGTCCCCACCAGTATGGGACACTGGGAAAGAAGGGGAGTTTGCTTGGAACAATCGCAAATATATGAATAAGTTGCATTCGTGGTCCACACAATCCTGCCCCAACATTCAAAAAGACCACGGCTGATCTGATGGTGATTCCCTCATTCCATTTCACGGAGACTCCACTCTCTGCAGCCTCTGCTCCATTTGTTGGTCATGTTGCCGACACAGATGCTGCAACAACCGTCACCATGACTCATCCAGAGGGTCGGGTCTAAGGATGAGTCAGGATTTGAAGGGTCCAATAACAAGAATGAAAACACAAAATAAAGGTATAGCCAGATGTTTAGTTCTCTCACATTCACAATCCGACTCACATAACCAGCCCGTCCATTATACTTTCAGGATGGAGCACTGTGTTGATATGGCGAGCGTAATGCAGAATACAACCCAGCAATGTCCAGAATGGAACTCTGTGCAGCCCACACCAATGCTTGATCTATAATCCTGGGCTAAATGTCCAGCATGGGGGGCTGTGCAGACCGCACTGGATCATTCATATATAAACCAAGGCTATTGCATTGTTCGGTAACACTGTGTTAGATCACTGCCCAGTGTGGGGAAACTTGCAGCCAATGTTGGAAGTGACAGGATATGCAGCTCCCATCCATTTCCAGCTCCATAACTCCACTGTACCTTGACAAGGCGTGCCATGGATGTGAAAATCACTGCGATATAGAGATGTAAATGGAAACAGTTTAAATAGCAATAGTTCTGATTAAGGCGAGTATCACACCAGTATTTAAAGGTGAAATATCTGCAATAATATCCAAAGAGGTTTCGTGAATGGTGCAAAGTACTTAGAGGGGGATGGTAATGTTATAGTGGTTGCATTATAATCAACAATGTGAATTAGAGGAACAAATATGCAGGGGGACTGAGGAGACTTGCAGGAACAGTAGGGTTGTTATAATAGCTGATTTCAATTTTCCTAACATAGACTGGGGTTTCCAGATGGTAAGAACTTCGATGGAACATAATTTGTTAAGTGTGTTCAGCGAAATTTCCACAATCAATATATAGAGTATCGTACTCGGGAAGGGACAAACACGACCTACTGTTGGGAAATAGGGTAGGATAG
This sequence comes from Chiloscyllium punctatum, assembly GCF_047496795.1. Classification (NCBI taxonomy): domain Eukaryota; kingdom Metazoa; phylum Chordata; class Chondrichthyes; order Orectolobiformes; family Hemiscylliidae; genus Chiloscyllium; species Chiloscyllium punctatum. The sequence goes on from NC_092750.1 coordinate 81,394,025, forward strand.
GTGAAGGAGATAAAGTGGGGGAGCATTTTGGTATGAGTGTTTAGAGTTATATTAATTTTAAAATAGTTATGGTAGGACCAAAATTGCTCCACAGATTCAAGTTCTAAATTGGGGCAAGGCATATGTTGTTAGAGTTAGACAGGGGATTGCAGGGGATGATTGGAGTTGTTTGATTCCAGGTAAAAGGATCCCGGGCAAGTGGGAGGTCTTTAAAAGTGAGATAGCTCCAGTTCAAGGTTTCCATTTTCCTATGAGGGTGAAGGTTATGTCAGACTGGAAGAGAGAACTCTGGATGTCAAGAGATATTGAGGCTTTGACCAGAAAAAAGGAGGCGTGGCTCATGTTCAGGCAGCTCATATCAAGGGAATCCCAGGAGGTACACAGGGGATAGAGGAGTTTACTAAAGAAGGATATCAGCAAGGCTATAAGGGGGTATGAGAAGATGAGAGTGAGTCCAAATTCAGTATAGTAAAGATAAAGAGCAACTAGAGAGAGAATAGGATGCTTTAAAAATCAAAACCGGCATGCATGTGTAAAACCTCAAGAGATGGGTGATGTCCTCAATTTCTCCTCTGTGTTTATCATGAAGAAAGACATGAAGACCTGTGACCTTTGGGACGTTAGTTGTCATATCTTGGTACTGTCCATATCACAGTAGAGTTGCTGTTGGACATATTAGAACACACAAAGTCAGACACATCTCTTGGTCCTGACCAGATACATCTGAGAGCACTGTAAGAGGCGAAAGAAAAAGCTTAGGGTCCAAGATCCCTGAAGACTGGGCGGTAGCAAATGTTGTGCCCTTGTTCAAGAAGGGCTGCAAAAAAAAGCCAAGGAAATATACACCAGTAAGCTTCACACCTGTTTTCGGTAAACCACTTGAGAAGGTTCTGAGAGAGAAGATGTGCATGGATGTGGAAAGACAGAGTTTGACTTGGAGCAGTCAGCATGGCTTTGTGCCTGGCGGATCATGCCTTACTAATTTTGTTAGAGATTTTTTTAGGAAGTGACCAGAAAGGCCGATGAGGGCAGGGATGAATGCATATTCCATATGCATTTCAGTAAGGCCTTTGATAATTTTCCACATAGTAGGCCACTCTAGAACGTTAGATCGCATGGAATCCAAGGTGAACTGACAAATTAGACTGAGCTGCCAGTGGAAGTGGTTGAAGTGAGCACACTAACAACATTGAAAAGGCATTTGGAAAAATACACAGATAGGAAAGGATTAGATGGTTACAGAGCAAAGGCAGAGAAATGGCAGATTGGTAAATAAGGGGCAATTACACCATGGTTTGTTGATGGAGCACGGTGGGCGTATTGTATGGGCGAGTACAGAGGGGGTTTCCATCCCAGAGGGTGCCACACCAACAGACCCACCAAGCATGGTCTGTGCTCACTACCAAATTCAGTGCAGTATTTGAGGTCTGAAGAAATGCCCAGCGATACAGGACAAGCATCAAAAACCTTCTCCGCTCTGTCAGGATAAGGGTCACCGTATTCTGTCTACTCCCTCACACTCACTGCATATCTGTGATTGCAACTACTCCCGAACAAGGCTCATAGTCCCCCACTCTCACTACTGCATGCAACACCTTCTCTCTCTCTCTCTCTCCTTTGCAATACCTCCCACACAGTCATAGAATATTCTGGTGAATGCTCCAGAATGTTCCAGATAATGTTGCAAATATTTCCCAATTTCAGGAAAATGTTAGTGTCCCAGTGTGCAACAATTAAGAGTCACTTGACTCACCTTAATGATATTAAACCAAAAACAACTTCTAAACACGTCTTGTTACAAATACAAATTCGGGAAGAGAACATTTTAACTCTCAGGCGTTATCTTGACCATTATCTGAACTGTACCACTTTCCTTATTATGACTGTTTCTCTTACCCTTTGTCTGTGACTGTTGCTGTCTGTAGCAGTTACACAGTCTCCAACTCAGTTGGCTGGACGGCCGGTTTGTGATGTAGAGGCAGGGCAACAACGCAGGTTCAGTTCCTCACACTGACAGAGATTACCATGAAGGGGACACTCTCTCAGCCTCACCCCATCACCCGAGATGTGGTGATCCTCAGGATAAACCACCATGAGTGTTCTCTATAATTAGAGTGTTCTTTTAGACTGTATTCTATCAATGTTAGCATTTTAATTTAAAAAGAGATTTTTAATATTATAATAAACCAATAACAACAAAACTGAAATATCGGAAAAAAAATTGCATCCAATTGCATGTACATACAAAACAAGTTAAAACACTACACAGACAGAAGAAAAAAGAACTAAACAATAAATAATGAATAAATAATACAGCTCAGCATAACAAAAGGACAGCTCTCGTTCATCAAGAGCATTAACTGATACCCATTTTTATGTTCATAGTTCTTCCTCTCTGGGGGTGGGGGAGTTCAGACATCCAACACAACAGAATATTTTTCCTAGCACAGAAAGTACGGAATGTAAGGATATATATTTTTTTCCCATATTCATCTGTGGAAAGTACCTTGGGCAGGCCCAGGAAAACAGAAACCAAGTCCGTCTCCAATTCAGTCCCCACTCTATCACATCTGACACAGTGCTCCAATATAGATGAAGTCTGCAGCAGAACCACAAACAATGAGTAAGAGTGCCTGTAGTCATTCTGCATTTAGGACATGCTGAAGATAATCCCACTTTGAATTTTGAGAGACAATTTGGGGTCAGATAGACCCTCCGAAGAATTTTCAACTGCATGGAATGGGTCCGATCACAGAGCAAAATCCTTCGAGCATTTTCACAAATATCCTCCCATGTCTCCGAAGTGTTCTGAACCCCCAACTCTCTAGCAGACAATACAAAGCTGCACAGTCTCGTCTGAGGGGACACTCTCCAACTAATGATAAAGGGTACTGGCAGAGAGTTTATTCGAAGCAAGAAGCGCCCTCTTCCCTTTATCGGATCTGTAAGAGTGTGGTAAAAGTGTGTTTTTTTTTCAATCGAATCTCTGATCTGGAAAAAATACAGAAGAGGTCTCTACTAGGTAGTCCATACGTACGAGTTATTTGATCAAATGATATCATTGTTTCTCCATCAAATAACACGTGGTGGCTCAGTGGTGAGCATTGCTGCCTCACAGCACGAGGGTCTTGGCTTTGGTTCCGGCCTTGGATGACAGGCTGTGTGGAGTTAACATATTCTCGCCGTGTCTGTGTGTTTTTCCTTCCACAGTACAAAAATGCACATGTTAGATGAATTAGTCATTGATAAATCACCCATAGTGTTTAGGGATGTGTAGGTTTGGGCATTAGTCAGGGTAAATATAAGATGGTAGGGGATTGGGTCTGGGTGGGTTTCTCTTTAAAAGGTCGAAGTGGTCTTGCTGGGCCCAAGGGCTTGAATCCACACTGTAGGGATTCTACTAATTCTAAATCACTCAAGCAAGGTACACCCCTTGCTGCCACAGTTTAAACCTGCAATCCATTATCCCCGGATGACAGCCCAGTGTACCAATTACAGGGGTAAGAAACATGATTTTGGTTGTATTGCCCTCAATCTGACGCATTGTCACTCATGCTTTAACAGTATTGATAATCATTGGGTTATGACAATACTCCATAAATGTTATCATTTTTCCTAAGAACAACCATGGGCCGCACAGTGGCACAGTGCTTAGCACTGCTGCCTCACAGCACCAGACCCGAGTTCAATTCCCGCCTCAGTCGATTGACTGTGTGGAGTTTGCACATTCTCCCCGTGTCTGCATGGGATTTCTCCGGGTGCTCCGGTTTCCTCCCACAGTCCAAAAAATATGCAGGTCAGGTGAATTGGCCATGCTAAATTGCCCGTAGTGTTAGGTGAAGGGGTGAATGTAGAGGAAAGGGCCTGGGTGGGTGGCGGGTTGGTGTGGGCTTGTTGGGCTGAAGGGCCTGTTTCCACACTGTAATAATCTAGCAATAAGAGTACACTTTGTCTGAGAGGGTTCAATATCTAACCGTATTGACGCTGTGCACTAATGTCTGATAAAAAGAGCTTAATTGATAGCTTTTAATCTGGGAGATCTAATCCCCACAATCTGGGGGTAGTTACAATTTGCTTCGGTTGATAAAGAGTTGCTTATGGTGCCAAATAAAAGTGCTAAACCAGCCATTATGTCTCCTAAATATCTGTCTGGGAAACACCAAAGGAAGCATTCACATGGGGTACAGTAAATGAGGAGGGACATTCATTTTAATAAGAGCTATTCGACCAAGCCAGGATATTGGAAGTGCCTCCCATCTTTGAAGGTCTTGTTTAATTTTGTTAAACACATGGGCATAGTTCACGTAAAATGCATTATCAAAGACAGATGTAATGAATATACCGAAATAGAGAAACCCCCGCCCCCACCATGATCATTTAAAAGGAAACCAGGATTTGCCTTCATCAGGTATTTCCCTAAGGCCTCCCATAGGCATGGCCTCCAACGTTGTAAAATTAATCTTATAGCCCGAAAAGGCGACAAGCGAATTAATGCATTACATCTCGTGAGCTGCTGAACTTGTGGGATTTGACAAAAATATAAGACCCTCACCTGTATCCAACATAATATTATGTGGCATCTATCTCACTTCTGGACCAGGTATGTTGGGGTAACATTCCCAATTGTGCAGGATGCCACCGAATTTAAGATTGTTGTAGTGATGGGGAAGAGATCAACCCTCGTTCAGTATTTCTGCGGGTTAAAGAAGAAAATAAAATCCCTACTTGTGAGGTAGATCTGCCTCCAGACATCTCGTTCTGCACACACATCCACTAATTGCTTACATTATAACGGGGAGTTTGGGGGCCGTTTGAACATTCTGCCCATCATGAGGTGCATAACACAGTTGAAATCTCCTTCTACAATAATGTGCCACGTTGCAAGATAACTTAATTTGGCAAATGCAATTACCAGGATTTTAAGAGGGTGCGCTGGGGGGGGGGGGGGGGGGGCAATAAACTTTCAAAATGCTGTATTATTTCCCATAGTTCAAGGCTTTAGGGATTATGATCCTCCCGTGAGTGTCCAAAACAATCTAAGAATTTAAATGGAAGATTCTTCCTGTCCAGTATGGCTTCTCCCCTGCTCCTAGTATTAAAAGATGAGAAATAAACCCGATCAAACCCGCCCTGCTGTAACGTCAAATGTTCCTTGTCATCAAGATGCATCTCATGCAATAGGACAACATTCACCCTCTCCTTTTTAAGACTAGAAAGTATATTTTTCCTCTTGACTGGCAGATGGCTCCCCTTAATGTTCCAGGTATGCCATTTAAGCACAGCATTATCTATAACACACTGTAGCAACATTTCAACTCTCGAGTTTCACATCGAATTACACATCACTGATCATTAATGAAAAAAGACTCATAGAGCCTAAAAACTGTACAAACTAAAACTACTACACATAACCAGCTCTCAAAACTTTCCAAAGCTAAACACATTAACAAACCAAAGAACGAAACAAAGACCAAAGTGCCAATGACACTTGATAGGGTAATTTACTGCCACACCACCCCTGCCCACCGGGGACGTTGACATATCACAAAACTTTATCTTCTGCCCATTACCAATATGGCATCCAGGGCAATTAACAACAAAACTCCAGCTTGAACTGCCGGTGGGCACTGAGCAAATAAAGAGAAAGTGAGTAGTAATACTCATGAAGAAGTTTAAAGTGACTACTCTACCCATCCCCGACTATAATTAAACACTGGTTACTACCAGAAAAATACAAGAAAATTTCTTTAAGAGAGAAACATGATTGTCTAAACATCCAGCTTACTTTAAAATATCCACAAAGTTTTCGCTTACTCTGGAGAGTCAGACAGGTTCACGGATCCATTCAAAGCAATACGGAGCACCGCTGGGAACCATAAGGAATACTGAATCCCGAGTTCCCTTACTCTTCTCTTGATATCATCAAAAGATTTTCTTTCTTGAATCAACGCTGCTGAAACGTCCTGAAAGATCATAATCCTAGAGCTCTCGTAAATTAAAGCCATTGGATCATTCCCCTGTGTTCTGGAAGTTTCCATCAGTCTTTGTTTGTCCCCATAACTATGTAATCGCTCAAGGACAGGGCGAGGGCGCTGGTCTGAGGCTGACCTCCGCGTCATAACCCGATGAACTGTCTCACTCTTCACCCGTCCCTCTTCAGCTTCAAAGTGAAGGAATCACTGCAGGCAGTTCTCGAAAATCCTCACTGGCTGACCACCTGCCGTCTGGTCCAGCAGACCGACGATGTGAACATTTTTCATCCTGCCCCTGTTCACAAGGTCGTGATCTTGTTTCGTTCAGGTGCAGACCTGTTTTTCAAGAGCGAGCATCCGCTCCTTGGAGAAATCAGTTGTAGTCTCTGCCACTGCAGTTCGGTGCTCAAACCCATCCATTCTGTTTCCAAGGCTTTCAAGTCATGTTTTTGGAGCACGGCTGAGAATGGCTCTAGCATACTGCTGAACTTCTCGTTAATCATGTCTTCAATCATTTCACAAAACTTGGTGAACTCAGTGACCAAGGTCTGGTGAGTAACTGGGTCCATGGAACGAGCAGAGTGGGTTACAGCTACAGCCTCAGGCATACTCGATGCTTCTGACGGGTGCACCGTGTGTTGGGACTTACTCGATCCTTTCCCGTGTTTTGTCATTTCCACTTGATAAACCGGGATTAATAAAGATTCTATAGTTCTTTTAGTGTTGAATTTTAAGAAAATGGCTGGATGGAGTGGGTTAGAGTACCACTTTGCCTGTTCTGTGATGCAAAGCCCAGCAAAGCAGACCTTCCAGATCGTGGCCATCTTGGATTCCCCCTTAAAATTTCATCAACATTTTAATTTCGTTTTGCATTTTATTAATGAATTTTCTGGAGCCGTGTCATTTGTCTACATTTCCCCCCACACTGCACTTTCCTGCCAATCCCCGATAATCCTCGATTCCGTTGTTATTTATGAAACTTCTGTCTGTGCCTCAAAAACATTCAATATCTCTGCCTCCATTGGTCTGCGGGGAAGAGAGTTCGAAAGACCTACAATGCTGAAAGAACAAAACATAAACCTCAAGACCTGAGTTTGAGATTAGTTTTTCTTTGTCTCCTTATCTGAGAAAGGATATAATTACATTGGAAGCAGTTCAGAGATGTTTCACTTCATGGATTCCAGGGATGAGGGCCTTATATTATGAAGGCTTTAACAGGTTACACGTGGAATGAGAGGTGATCTTATTGAAACATACAAGACCTAGAGGAGAGTGGATCAGATAGATACCCACTGGGTATTGCCCAAATTTCTTGTCATTTTTGTAGAATCTCTACAGCGTGGAAGCAGGATATCCCATCCATCAAGTCCACACTGACCCTCTGAACAGCAATCCCCCGGAGCTTCCCCCCCACCCCCTTCCCTGTCCATGTAACCTTGCATTTTCCATCACTAACCTATCTAACCTACACATCCCTGGGCACTATAGGCAATTTAGCTTGACCAATCCACTCTAAGCTGCATATCTTTGGACTGTGGGAGGAAATTGGAGTATCGTGAGGAAACCCACACAGATTCCTGCATAGACAATACTCAAGCTCAACGCAGAGCATAGCCCAAGGTTGGTAGTTAACCCAGCTTCTTGGTGACGGGAGGCAGCAGTGCTAACCACAGATCCACCATGCACATCCGTTAATCCTATTAGTTACTTGTGGCTGACTAAAGAAATCTGCCTGCCTTGTTCCTATCACTGAACCTGATCCAGTCTGAGACCTTTATCATTGGCCATATCACGAACCTGGTTACATTTAAAATTTGTTGTGAGCAGTGGAGGAGATGGACTAGAAAAGGAAACAGAAACACCATCCAAACTCAGTCAGAATAAAAATTAGGAAAATTCATTCAAGTAGGAATTCTCTTTGTGATACATGAAACTTTTTTTTATATTGAGGCTGGTTTCGTCTGGTTGTCCATAGACGGTGGATCAGGGATAATAGTACATGGAGATAAAAGTGTAGCTGGGACCACAATGAGATGAGCCATGACTTTATTTAGTGGTGGAAAAAAAGCAAATTACTGTGGATTCTGGAATCTGAAACCAAAAGGGAAAATGCTGGAAAATCTGAGCAGGTCTGGAAGCATCTGTAAGGAGAGAAAAGAGCTGACGTTTCGAGTCTAACTGACCCTTTGTCAAACCTAAAAAAAAGTGTGAGCCTTTGTTTTTGACCCATAGAGGAAGAGAAACAGCTGCTGATCCTTGGATGCTGCCTCAACTGCTGTGCTATTCCAGCACCACTAATCCAGAATCTGGTTTCCAGCATCTGTTGTCAATGTTTTTACATTGTAAATAACTGATGCCATTTGACTGATATTTGTGGTATTCCAGCAGATAGACCTTGATCATGAAGATCCATTAATCCTGACTCTCCGATTTGTATGTGTTATCCCATGTTATAACATTAGCCGTCATCCTACGAACTTCAGTCTTGTTTAAGAACTTTTATTCTGTACTACTTTGTGGAAAAGCTCTGGAAAGCATGGTTTCTACCAGATCCACTTAATCAAGTCCGCTTGTTACATTCTCTGGCATCTCCAGAAGTTCTTTGCATGATTTTAAAGGGCAAAGTATAATTTCCCTTTCACAAAACTACACTGACCCTGTGTGAAGCTTTTCTAAATGTCCATGCTGGCCATTTTAAGCTCATCTCATCTGCTTTCATTTGGCCCATATGCCTCTAACTGTTTCCCATTCATATGTTTGTCCAAATGACTTTTAAATGTTGCCGCTGTACATGCATCTACCACACTTCCTCTGGCAGCTCATTCCATACACACACCACCCACTGTGTAAAACTGTTGCTCCTTAGTTCCTTTTAAATCTTCCGTCTTTCACCTTAAAACTATGCCTTGTATGTTTGAACTGCCCCATCCCATCGAAAAGACCGTGGCTATTCACCCTATCCATGCCTCTCATGATTTTATAAACTTCTACAATGTCACCCCTCAACCTTCTACACTACAGTACTAACTTCAAGAACAAACATTTAAAGGTAATCACTGGAGTTTTCATGTGTTTGCCTTCTTATTGATACTAGTAAACGTTTCTTGCTGTCTTAGAATTTTGAAATAAGGAGAAAAACAAATAACAATATGAAGTTTGGGCTGAGTATTGTTTTACTGCCACGTTTAATATCGTGTCAAATTAAAAGGGGTGATGATCTCGACAGTGAAAATGTAATTATGGCCAGATCTATATAATGTCACATAGTCAACATTCTCCCTCCTGGCCTCCCTGTGTGATTGTGTCTTATTTATCTTGCACTCAGTAGAGAGAATCCCTTTCCCCAGCCACGTCTTAATTTAAACCCGTTCGTTATCATCTTCTTGTTCACCATTGTTAAAAGCCTGCTTATCTTTGCCACACCCTCTTTTCCCTGTCACCCAACCCCCACCTCTGGCAAGAGATTAAAAATTCCAGTTTCCAATCCTTTTCAGTTCTGAAGAAGTGTCACACTGGGCTTGAAACGCTAACTCTGTTTCTGTCTCTGCAGATGCAGACAGACATGCTGAGTTTCTCCAGAAATGAATAGTTACAGAACAAATTTTCAATTAAACAAATAACTATGGATACTGCAAATAAAAGTACAAAAAATGCTGGAGAAACTGAGAGCTTTGTAGAGGGTCACTGGACCTGAAAGTTTCACTCTGCATTCACTTCAGAAGATGCTGCAACATCGTCTGCAGTTTTTTCAGCAATTTCTGTTTTTGAACAATTTCCAAAGAAGTATGTCAAAGATGCTCAAACATCCCATCCAACCTGGAGCGCTGTACACTGGGGACTGAACGATAATGCATGGTGACAAGTTCCTTGATTCTGAAACTGCATAAGACTGACATCATTGACACTACGGACATCTTAATCATGGTTAGGGAGAAAAACAGGGAATCATATTCACTTCGAACACAGAAGATGGCATTGCAGATGAAACGTTGTTGAGTGGATGAAACACCTCACCCCCTCATGATGCCCACAGAATCACAGATGCCAGTTTTCAATCAATTCGATTCGCAGCACGTGACATGAAGCAACAGCTGAACACAGTAGATATGACAAAGGCAATGGTCCCTGACCCCATTCCTGTAATAGGACTGAAGACCTGTGCTGCACAACAAGCCGTGTCCCTGGGGAAGCTGTATCATTCCAGCTCCAACTCTGACATCTCCCTGGTAATGTGGAAAATTACTCAACTATGTCCAATCCCCTAAGAGGGGAATAACTACAATCTGACCATTTACCACCCCTTCAGTCCCATCACGACAGTCAAATTAGTTGGAATTATTTTTGACAGAGCTTTCAAGCAGCACAAAACTAACCAGGCCAGTGTGGTTTCCGATAGGTCCCCATGTGCAGATGGTGTGTTGTGGAAATGTCAATAGATTACTAATCCAGACCAGGCTAACGGTCTGGCAGCTGGTGGAAGTTAAAAGAAATTAATAAAATATCGAGACCTAACATTTGGTGTCAGTAATAGTGATCTTGTGTCCAATGTTGATTGTAAACATTGATCGTATTACCAATATGCTTTCAGGAAGTGAATCTTCCGTGCTTTCTTGGTCTGGCCTAAAAATGACTCCAGCCACACAGACATGTGATCACTTTTTCAATAGTCTCTAAATCGGCCAAGCAAGACACACTATTGTATCAAACTGCTCCTAGATCGTAAAGGATATAACCGGACAGAACACCCGGCCCCAGCCTCAGTATCGGAAAAGGGAATGGGAAACACAGTCCTGTTAACCCTGCAGAGACCCCCTTCCTAACATCTGAGAGCCTGTGACAACATTTACAGAGCTTTCCCACAGTCTGCACAGAAACATTGGGAAAGGAGGAGGTCATTCAACATATTGAGCTTTCCCCATGCTCATTCATGGCCAAAAGTCTCCTCAATGGAGTTTTCCCCAAACAGTGTTCATTTCACTGAATATGTTTAAACATTGTGAAATATAAAATAAGAACAGCTGTAAACCCTTCGCTCCATCAATTTTGTAGCACCATTCAATATACAGGCAGTTCTCCGATAACACACATTTATTAAATACAATATGGCTGTGGCCCCTTGCTTTAGGCATGCCAGCCCGGGGAACTATCATCCCTGCTTCCAATCTGTCTCGCCCTGTCAGAGTTTTATATATCTCAATGAGATCTCCACTCATTTTCCTAAAGCCCATGGAATACAGGCCCAGTCACCCCAAACTCTGCTCCCACAACAAGCCTGTCATCCTAGAGAACAGTCTGTCATCCTTCACTGCTCTTGCTCAATGTCAGGTTTGTCCTTTATGAGGTACGAAGACCAAAACTGCACACAATACTGCACAATTTTCGAGGTGAGGTCTCACCAAAGCCCTGTACAGCTGCAGTAAATGACCCTTACTCCTGCATCCAAATCTCCATGAAATGAATGTCAATACACTATTTATTTTCCTAACTGCTTACTGCTCCTGCAACATTGCTTTCATTGACTGGTCTACAGGGAGATCAAGATTATTTTCAATGTTACAGCTCCCCACTTGCTGGGTCTATATACACTGGTCACCGTGCCAAAGCCATTCCCAGTATTGACTTCCGTGTTCAGAACTCATTGCCCTACATGGTCTCAGAAGGCTGCACAGAAATCAATAACAATGCAGCTTAACTTCCTTTATAGAGCAACATTTCTTCAACCAATCTCTTTTCAAATGATAGGCTGCCATTCTATTGTTCCCATCAATGTACACAACATCATATCTCTCCCAATGATCTCCATCTGCCAGGTATTTGCCAGTCACTCCACTTGTCTCAATCACCTTGGAGCTTTTTTACATCCTGCTCACCCACTCACAAGCTGACATCGTTTAGTGCTGTCAGTGAACTTGGGAATATTGCATTTGAGCCCCTCAACCAAATGTGTACTGGAAATAGCTGGATTCCAAATCCCGATCCTTGTTATATCATCCAAGCATTCCATTCAAAAATCATGGTTTTATTCCTTATCAGTGTTTCCTGCCAGCTCTCCCATTCTAAAACCATGACCACATATTAGCCCCAGTCCCACTGGATTCGAATTTGCACGAAAGGCTTGGGGCTTTATCAAAAACCTTTCAGAGATTTCAGTCGTATTGCATTGATACCTTCTCCATAATTTTGCTAAAAGCCACTATCTCAAATATGATTCCCATTTCATAAATGTCTGTTCACTTTGTCTATGTCCATTACTTTCAATCCAATACTTTCTCTAAAACTGTTAGTTGCTAATTTCATTGTATTCCCTTTTTCTCATCAGACTAAAGTTCCATAGTATTGCTTGGAAGTTTTTTTTTGTTTTGCTTTCTTCTGTGAAGCCTTAACTGAAGTATTTGTTCCATTGTTCTGCTATTTCCCTGTCCTCAATTATCCGGTAACAGACTGTAAGAAAGCTGCACCTTTTTCTTTTAATTTTGCCAATGATATATTTTCAGAAGATATTAGAAGTTCACTCATATAAGTTTGGTAAGATATTCTTCAAAAACCCATCAATTCCTATCTTAAACTACTCAATGATTGACCTTCCACAACCATACAATCACAGAAGCACAGACTCTGTACCATCAGAAATACAGCACGGTCTACATTAGCCCTACTTTCCGACTCAAGGCGTGTAGCCGTGAATCTTATGGCATTTCAAGTGCACAACCGTGTATTTTCCAATGGGTTGTGAGGTTATCATAACAACTCCCATCTCAAGAAGCGCATTCCAGACCCCAACAACTCTGGGTGAAGAACAGTCCTCAAATCTGCACGAAACCTCAAACACTTCACTTTAAAATTGTGGGCCTTTGACTAAAAGGAACAGCTGCTGTCTATCCACCCTGTCCATGTCCCTCGTAATCTTATCCTTCTGAAACACGACCCCCTCAGCCTTCTTTCCTCCAAACTAAACAACCCGAGCTTATCCAGCCTCTCTCCATGGCTGATACGGTCTATTCCAGGGAACATCCTGTTGAATCCCCTCTGCACCCCCTCGAGTGCAATCACATCCTTCCTGTAATGTGGTTACCAGAACTACACACAGTATTCCATCTTGGCCAAACCAAATTTCCGCATAGCTCTGATAATCTATGCTTCGATGAATAAAGGCTGTGTTAACGGTCCACTATGCTTTCTCAAATTGTGTATTAACTTGTCCGGTCACATTCAGCGATGTGTGGAGAAGCACACTCTGAGCTCCCTAGTGTGCTGCCATTCATTGAGTCCTCCCCGGTCTGGTTCCTTCTTCCAAAGTGCATCACCTCATATTTATCAGGATTACATTCCATCTGCCATTGATCCACCCATATGACCATTCCATCTGTATCTTCCTGAAACATAAGACTTGCCTCCACACTGCCAACCACCCGGACAATCATTGTATCAAACACAAACTTACTTATCACCCCGCCCCACTCCTCGTCAATATTCACAGCTGTATCATTTATGATTATCACAAGTAATACAGTTAAAAATCACACAACATTGGCTTATAGTCTAACATGTTTATTCAGAGGATCGAGCATTCAAAGCGTTGTTTCTTCATCAGATGTTTGTGCATTTTGATGAAGAAGCAGCGCCTCGAATGCTCGTGCATCTGAATAAACCTGTTAGACTGGAAGATGGTGTTATGAGATGTTTAGCATTGTCCACTCCAATCCAACACCAACACATCCGAATCACCAATAATAAGGGACACAACACTGATCCCCAGGGTACACCATTGGACACTGGCCGTCAGTCACACAAACAGCCTTCTACCTCTAACTCCTGTCTACTCCCACTGAAGTTGATTTGGATGCAACTTGGCAAGTCACGAATGAGTACCTAACTGTTCCCTGGATATTCTGTTCCGTTTGACACACTTGCGGATTATCTGGGGATACTCCCTAATCTTGCCCTGCCAGCAGCAGGTTTCCATGCCCCTGTGTTTGTTAGTCCCCTCCAAGTGAAGAATTTCCTCCTTATTGCAGGCTTAACTGGTCTGTCCCAGATCATTACATTATTTGCCTTGAATGTGGATTAGAGAGCCAGGGAAGTATTCTGTTAATTTCCAACTTGTCATATGTTTTGTGAATGTTCTAAATTTCACGGTGACCCAGCTCTCATTCTTTGAAGCGCTGGAGAAAAAAGGCCGAGATTCCTCATCAGGCGATCTCGCTATCTGAGCGATTAATCTGGAAAATGCCCATTGCACATCCTCTGTTGTCAGTATATTCTTTCTGAGATTCGGTCACCAAAACTGTGAACTATACTTCAGGTACAGTCCCATCAACACGCTGTGAAACTGCTTCAACGTGTCTTTACATCAATCTTCTGACTCTCTTAAATGAAGGCGAACCAAACTTTAACTTTCCACTTTCATATATTCCTCCAAATCCCCTTCACATTCATTGCATTTAAGAACTCATTATTTGAGTTCTTATAGAAATCCTTCCGAAAATCCAACATATGCCTCTTCTCGTGGTTCCCCATTATCTATGCTGTAAGAAACAATTTCAAACAATTCCGAAGTTTATCAAGTATGATATCTCTATCAGAAATGCATCCTGATTCTCTCCTTTGTTGCTGTTAATTTCTAAATCTCAAAAATCTCATCCTGTGTAATAGATTTCAAAAATTTCCCTACAGCTGTCAAATTAATTGGTCTGCAGTTCTCCACACTATGTCTGTTTCCCATTGTAGCTGTTTGGATCCCTTCTATTCATCTATAGTGCTTGGATCACGTTTACTAACTTTCATTTATCTACAATAGTTTCTGCCCTCTGCAGAATGTACAGGAAAACAAAACACAGTCATCGACAGTGCAATTAATACTTCTATTGGTGATTTATTTCTGACATTTTGATAGGAAGTACATCTGACTTAGCAATGCTCCTCCAGCTGCATTACCTTGTTACTGATTTGAATTGACTTTATGTCTTTAGCTCCATGAGTCCGATATGATCACTTGGTATTACTGGGGGATTTTCTGGATATTCCTCCATGAAGACAGATGCAATGTAACTGGTTATTTCTTGGCCATTTCCCTGTTCTCCACAATGACCTCTCATCTCCTGATTACAAATTTCCACATTTGACCTTGTTTTTATTTTGTTTCCTTAAAAATATAAATCGCAGATTGATGCAGACTTTGTGGACCTGTTTGCTAGCATGTATGTTCGCTTTTTGATTTCCTTATCAGTTTTATGGCCTTCCTTTTTTGGATCGTTAATTTCTGAGAATTCTCAGGTTTCCACAATATCTGGAATTCTTCTGAAGTCACTTCCTATGATTAACGTATTTTCTAATTTTTTATACCTTCATTGAGTCACTTTCTCACTCTTTGGTGTTTGTACCTGAAATAAATAGACGTATTTTTCAGAATTTGCAGTATTTCTAAAAAGTCCCGGTCCTGAGCAGATATATTCAGGAACACCACAGGAGGATAGGAGGATAGAGAGGAAATTGCGGGAGCACTGCTTGGCTCTTTTCTATCATCGCTGACCAAAGAGTAAGGGCCTGGACGACTGGAGGGGAGCGAATGCTGAGCCGTATTCAAGAAAGGCTACAAAGATAAACCTGGGAACTAAAGACCAGTGAACCAAAAATCTAGTGGGTAGGTTACTTGAGAAGATTCAGATAGATTGGATATATATGCATTTGGAAAGACAGGGTGTTGTTCGGAGTAAGATTAGAATGGTGCTGGAAAAGCAGAGCAGGTCAGGCAGCATCCAAGGAGCAGGAAAATTGATGTTACAGGCAAAAGCCCTTCATCAAATTCAGTACAGGAGATTGTGCAAGGGAGATCATGGTTCACAATTTTGTTGGAGTTCTTTGATGAAGTGACCAGCAACGTTGAGGAGGTCCGAGTGGTATACGTAATCTAGATGGATTCCAGTAAGGCCTTCAATAAGGTTCCACATGGTCTGGAAGGTTAGATCGAATGGAATTGAAGTGGACCTGGCAAATTAGGTACAAAATTGCCTTGATGGTAGGAAGCAGAGGGTAATACTGGAAAAATGCTGGTCAGACTGGAGGTCTGTGACTAGTGGAATGCCTCAGAGGTTGGTGCTGGGACCACTACATATTGCATATATCTATGATTTACATGAGAATGTACAGGCATGATTTGTAAGTTTGAAGACGGCACTAAAAAAAGGCGGCATCATGGAGAGTGAGGGAGGTTATCAGAAATTTCAGAAATTACAGCAGTACTTGATCATCTGGAGAAGTGGCTGAGAAATGGCAAATGGATTTTAATATAGATCAGTGTAAGTTCTTCCATTTTAGAAAGTCAAATCACGGTTGGAGTTTCATGGTGAATGGTTGGGTCCTAAGGAGTGTCGTCGAACAGAGGGATCTTGGATTTCAGGTACATGGTTCTCTGAAAGTTGATTCAGAGGTAGACAGGATAATGACGAAAGCTTTTGACATACTGGTCTTCATCAGTGTATATCACTGAGTATCGAAATCAGGGAATTACGTTGCAGTTAATAGGATGCCGGTGAGGCTATACTGGTAGCGCAATGTTCAGTTTTCTTTTTCAATTTGCTATAGTAAGTGTGTTATTAAATTGGAAAGACTGCTGAAGAAATTTACAAGGATGTTACCGTCTCAATGGTCTGAGTTATAGGGAGAGTTTGGACAAGCTGGGATATTTTACTTGTGCCTGAATGACGTTGAGGGGATCTGACAGAAGTGTATGAGATTATGACAGTCATGGACCGAATGAATGTACTCAGTCTTTTTTCTCAGGGTTTGGCAATCACAGACTAGAGGGCATCAGTTTAAGGACAGAGGGGAAAGAGGGGAAAGACTATAAGAGAGCCTGAGGAACAACTGTTTTACACACAGGCTGGTACACATATGGAATGAGCTGCCAGCGGAAGTGGTAGAGGCGTGAACATTAACAACATTTAAAAGGCATTTGGACAAAACACGGATAGGGAAGGATTAGAAAGATATGGAGCAATGACAGGGAAATGGGGTTAGCGTGGATGGACTTTTTGGTCAGAATAGACTAGTTTGAGCCGAAGAGCCTGTCTCCTTGCTGTAGGACTCTATGACTCTAACAGTCATTGCTTGTCTCCCACTGAATGTTATGTTGTATTTTCCCAATTCACTGAAGCTAACTTGACCCTCTAACCTCCAGTCTTCCATGATGTTTAACCAGAATGTATGTTGTATCCAGGCACCGTGTAAAGTGCACCTTATTAATGCCACTATTCCTTAAAAGCTGCTTCAGAGCAAGGTTATAAATTAGCCCGCCTCACCACATGACACCAAATCCAAAATAACCTGCTCTCTAGTTTGCTTCACAACATACTCTTCAACCCACCTCATATACACTTATTTTTCACAACATGAGCAGTCACTTAGTTAATGCAGTTTCGATGCAACTTGAGCCCATCCAATAAGACTGCAGTATACACAATACTTGCATATCTAATTTCCAGAGCATATGATAATCAGATTTTTCACAACTGTTTTGGTTTAGATATATAACGCACCAATATTTGCTTCTCCTTGCTATTTGTAAACTCCACTTGAACTGATTCTGTGGAATCTGAGGAACAGGGTCTGTGGTGTTATTAGTGATAGACCTGAACAAGACATTCGGGGAGGCTCACATCGATTCTAAGATGATCTGAAGAAACGTCCATCAATTCAGGACAAGCAACAATATGCTCCCCGCTCTGTCTGGATAAATGAAACCACATTCTATTTGCTCCCTCACACTCACTGCATGTCTGTTATAGAACCTACCCCCGAACAAGGTTCACACTCTATCTCCAAATAAGGCTCTGGCACGACCACTCTCACTACTGAATTCAGCAACTTTCTTCCTCTCTTTCTCTGTCGCCTACTCAGTAGCCCCACACTAATAATACTATATTGGTTCAAACTGTTGACTGACTCCTTCCAGACACCTCACAATTCCCCCCATGGACACGGGCACGAAGAGCAGGGTCACCCATTGCCACTCTCCCTTCCCCCCCCCCCCCTCCCTTTCTCCCAATGCAGGAGAAGCAGCGTGGAATAGGACAGAATAGCTATTGCAGTGATATACTGCTGCCCCAGTCCATGTGTTGCTCCCTCAATCCACCTCTCGAGGCTGATACAGAGATATACTACTCCCCACCCCATGTTTTGCTTTCTCAATCCACCCCTTGAGGTTGTTACAGTGATATACTGCTGCCCCTGCTCCATGTGCTGTTCTCTCAATCCAATCCTCAATGCTGTTACAGGGTAGGGGATCACCCCATTCTGTCAAACAGAATCGTTACAGTGAAACAGAAGGAGACCATTCTGCCCCTCTAAGGATCCACACAGGAATATGGAATGAAGTAATTCAGCTCGTTGAGTACATTACACAGCCCAGGAGGAGGCCATTCAACCTGCCTGAACTGCTACACAGGAACAGGGAAGCTGTTGTTAACAGGAAATAGAGAATAGAAATAAGTGTTCATTTTCAGGTTACAAAGCTGTAACTGGTTAGTGAGCAAACCTGCAGCGCCAAGAACATTAGGTGAGTTGTCTATTTTGGCATGAAGAATAAAACAATGGGAAACAATTTAAATGGAGAGAAATTGCAGAATTCTGTGATTCAGGCGGTGTCTATGTTCCTGGAACATGAATCACATGAAGTCAATCTGCAGATGTTGCAAGTGATTTGGGTATAAGTGCAATGATACAGTTATTAACAAAGGGTATCAGGTTTAATATCAGGAATGCTTTACTGCATCTGTACAGGGCATTGCTGAAACCATATCTGATACACTGCGTGCGTTTTTGATCCCAGAAACTAAAAACAGGATATAATTCTTTTCGAAGATTTTCAAAGAGGTTTCCCTTTACTCAGTCCTGGAATGAGGGCCTGTTATTATGGGGGAGTTATCAGTTTTGAACTTACCTGGGAAATATTATTGAACCATCCATGACTTTCTGAAAAGTGCATCAGCTTGACGCATATTTTCTCTTGATAGGGAGACTAAAGCTAGGGAATACATTTTATGAAAAAGGTGTATTGATATGAACATATGTACTATGAAGACACCTACCAATATTTACAAATTGCACAGATACATGAAAGCATGTCAATAATTCATAAAGTGGGAACATTTGTTTGCGATTGGAAGGCGCTGTGTACAACAAAAGCAATGATGCACCTGCGTATAGTCCATAATCAGGTTTTCAAGAGAATGTTTCAGGAGATCGCACATGGTCCAGTTTGGTGTTCCGTTGATGTTATTGTATGTTCCAACACAGAGATGGAGAAAAATGCTCCCTGCCTGAGAAACAGCAGCCGATTGATCCCTCTCTCTTACTTTGTTCCGCCCAATAGCAAAGCGTGAGACCATAAAATCCCTGAGTTATCTTTACCATTCGTGAAGGATTCCTGGTGAGGATTCATGGGAATCTCCCCACTGCCTGAAACAAACGGAATTCAGCCAAATCCAACTGTTGCAGAAAGAAATCCCATTACCAGCATCTTGTGTGAGCAAAATAGACTTCAAAGGCAGAATAATGTTTGGACAGTCTGTCAATTTACCATTTGCTATGAGTTCAAATTTCTGTGTCTCACATATTTTCTAGAAAATGAGCTCTGATGTCTATGTCATTGGCCACCTAACTAAACTGGTTGCATTTAAAATTTGTTGTAACCAGTGGAGGATTGGGACTGGAAAAGGAAACAATGATCCTCCAACATTGGTTGGAGCACAAATGAGAAATTCTCAAAGGATTGTTCGAGTGGAAATTCCCTTCCCCAGAAGTTTGTGGTGCCTGGATGATTACATTTATTCAAAGTTGTGTTGCATTCAAACATTTGACAAACACGTGAATTTAGGAAAATGGTGTACAGGGAGAAAAGTGGTGCTGAGACCACACTGACATCACTTTTTGAGTGGTGGAGCAGTGACAAATTGTCTAATATCCCACTCCTGCTGCTCAGTCCTATGTTCCTATGTTCCATTCAGCTCCTCACAGCTCCTTAAAGTACCAGATGGAGGCCACCTGCTCCAAATGCCGTTTCCACAGTAACACAGGATATCATTAAATCCCTCAAGACTGTCACACACGGTTTGTCGTGGGTTAGAAAACGATATTTGGAAAACCATGTTGGTTTCGAAAGATACCTCTGGTCTCTTTACAGAGTGTCTCCTCTCTGTAACTTGTGCTTCATTTGTTGGTCATGTTGGAAACCCAGATTCACTGTGAATACAGCCCCATACTTCACCCAGAAATGACTCACAAAATACTTTACTCTCTCTGACTGCAACATTCAATAACAGAATGTTCAGGAAAATTACAATCATTAACTTTGTAATTACAGAACATGAGAACATAAGGTGCAAGATTAGGTAACTCGGGCGATCAAGCCATTGTATACCACCATGGCTGATCTACTGTTGGCATTAACTCATCTTTAATATCCAATTCTTCACACCCCTTAGCTCTCTGACAGGTCAAAAAGTCATGTACCACCTCTTTCAATAATATCCGTGATGTAACTCACCTCAATCTCTAACCCAAATAATTCCTGGCATTGATTACCGTCTGTGATAGGAAAATACTCCCTACACATACACTATCATCCATTGATATGAACAAGAGGTGAACACAGGGGCTCAGGAAAGAGTGAATGGCCTTGATAACAAGGCCGTATTTGAATGAGGATGGCATCAGGACCACCTACTTATTTGAGCTTAATGGGAATCATTTGTACCCACCCCACTGGTTTGGGGTCTTTCAGAGCACAAAGGAAGATGTTTGTGGTCGGCGACCGACGATCCTCTCAGTCCGGGGACATCTCAGCAGGAGATCCTCGGGGTAGCTGCCTCAAAACAAACATCTTCAGCTGCTTTATCACTGTCTTTCCTCATCATAAGATCTGAAATGGTGATGGTCACTGAAGATCACCCAATGTTCAGAACAATGTGTCACACCTCAGCTCCTGAACCAGTCTATGTGCAGTAAGACCCGGACAACATTCAGGCTTGTGCCGTTAAAGTGTCGGTAACATTCATGTAACAGCAAGGCCAGACAATTTACATTTCCACAGTTAAATGAAAAGCTCATTCAGCATCTCAAGCATGTTAGAAACGGATTTGTGGAAGCCATTCAGCCCATAGAAACTACTGAACAAAGAGAGGGATAGCCCATTCAATCCTCCTGTATGTTCCACAGGAAGAAGAGGAGTCTGGTTACCACATCGATCTGTTAAACAGGAACAGGCAGGGTCAAGTCAGACCCATTAACCTGTTGCATGGGACTTGGAGGAGGCCATTCAGCACCTCGAGACACAGGAGGGTGTCATTGATGCTCCCACCTGACAAATCAATGAAGCAGAGAATGCATTCAGAGACGGCTCCATGATATTCCTCGTGGCTCCATTACATGTGGGACACATGACACTTTAACGGGGTTTAACGCTGGCAGTGAGGAAGAAAGCCAGATGTTTTGTGTCAAGTCTCAGAGAGGCATCTTCCATCTCTGAGAAGGCAGACCCATGTTCTCCAAGTCGTCAAAAGCTGGTGGGAATAGTTACCTGTTTTAGAATGAAGGTATTGTGGATATTGTCGGGATTGTGGATAACATGACGTTCATAGCAGGATCACACACTAAAAACACTATATTAATATGGGGAGAGTTTATTCAATGACTGACCCTCTGTCGCTCTCAATCAACATGTGGAGTGGGGGTGGGATGAGGGGGACGTCCTCAGAGACTCTTTACCTATTGAGAACCATGAAACCCGAGTTAAAAAAACAAAGCCATGGAATTTATCACCGTATCAGTGCCGTGTTAGAACATCATGAGTGACTGTCCATCCCCCTTAAGGTTTAATGCAACCACCTCTTATTCTCTCACTGAGCTTCACTCTCTGCGCATGGTGCCATTATCCCAGGGATTAGTCTGGTGAAACTTGAGAGGAAATCTATCCACAGTACCCCAAATACTGCCTCAACAACACTCTCGGGGATGATCGCAATAAACATTTTCTCTCACTTAGATATCGCAGTTTCTTCCCTGTGCCACAAAAAGCCATTCCTTCTCTTTGCACTACGACTGACATGGAATTTATTTACCCCTTACATCTGTACGTTAGCATCAATAAATCCAACACCAGATTTTCGTATGGAGACATGCATCACTTTCGGGGAGAATTTCAATGAGTTTGAATTCACCTAAAATTGGGAATGATCACCGACCTGAATAGAAATGAGCTGTAGGAATACGGGAAACAGATATAGGAAGGGAGCTAAATTTACTTCTGTTCTTCTCTCACAGGTTGTATGCAGCCCTAGTCAGGGCAGCATGTTATGCCGACCTTGAATTGAGTGTTTGGTTCAGCTGTTCCACTGGACAGCAAAGAGTAAAACACATGCCTGTGGGGTTGTAGTGTTACAACATAGGATAAATTCTCCTGCTTAATTTAAAACCAGCAACAGGGAAAAGTTTTATCCACTGCATATTCTGTGACAATTCTAGAATGCAAAACCAATTAAACTAAAAATTAACAACTTTATTTCTTAAAATATAACAGGGAATAATAGACGAACGTCTATTTACAACGTCTTCCACTAACCTATCTTTTACCTCCCCCACCCCCACGATACTCGTCCGGTTATACTCATAATTAAGACCTACAAAACAAAACTTCTAATCTCAAAACCAAGAAACTTTCGGTTCTTCTCTATATTCCTGTCTTGGTTTCTTCTTTGGGATCCAGCTTTACCAGTTACTAATCAATACAGGTACCGAGAGGAGAGCTATTTTTCAGGCAATCTTTGCATGCTGGTAACTTAGCAGTGAACTGCTCATTTTCCCATGGTCTTGTACCCCCCAAACAATTGGATCGTGTCATTGGCTTTTAAGATTCTCAATAAACTAAATTCAAATTTGATTGGAGGTGGGTATTTTGAGGTGTAATTCAAAGTGTTTGACTGAATTTATTTTTGCCTTGAGACAATGAGCTAATCGAGTTGTTCAACCAAATGTTACACTAAACCTATTTTTCGGAAGACTTGGTGCTTTCAGGTAGTTATTGCTGGCTTTTAATTCTTTTAAAGGTGCAGTACACCCACATGTTCATCACAGAAGTCACACTGAAATCTAACTAGGGAAGAAGGGCACATTGACTTCCCTAAAGAACTTGAGGCAAGCAGAAGGGCTTTTAGAGCAAATGAAAATAGTTACTTTTAAATTCCACCAATTTCCCTCATGGGATATCAACAGAGTATTATTCTGTGGCTTTAGAGTATGAGTCAATCGCTTGAACACCATAAACTGTTGTCCCGTTTGTGCAGAGAACAAGTTAAACATCCTCAACAACAATTATTTAGTGACCGACATGTGGCTAGAATGAACTTGAAACTGTGGCATCCGAATTTTAAAAAGGCACAAATCATGGTTTATTCAGAAGTTGCACTGAAACTGAGAACAAGACTGGGATATCATGACGGTGGAATTGGATAGGGTTGGTGAGTGGGGAGGAGCTGGAGATGTAAATCTGTGAAGGACAAAATGGATTATGGAGTTTGAGAACATTCTGGTTCCTTGTCGCATATCAGTGAGTAATTTATGAATAGTAGTTTGTGAAGAGTTTTTGTTTGGAACTGAAGACATTGTCTTGTACTTTCCAAAATGTATATATCATGAGCAGAAATTCAGTCCAACCCGGTTTAGTCGACAAATATAATGACTTACCAGGAACACCAACTATAGCGAGGATGGGATAGTAACCACCTTGAATAATCCAAAAGATGTCTTCGATCCGTGATGCTAATGATATCCAAGGCTGAGAAAGGTAGTAAAGACCCAAGGATAAATTCCTGTCTGTTATTACAATGTTCCAGCTAATGATCTCAGATTCTGATACATTGTTGAACCATTCCAACCTAATGATCTCAGATTATGATACATTGTTGAACCATTCCACTCTAAAGTTCTCAGATACTGATACACTGTTGTACCATTCCAGTTTACTGACCATAGATTCTGATCCATTGTTGGAACATTCCAATCCAAGGTCCTCACATTCTGAACCATTATTGTAACGTTCCAGCCTAATGTTCTCAGATTCTGATCACTTCCCCCCTTTCTCTCGAGCAGTTGATCCCTGTTAGTGCTGTCAGCGATGCTCCTACTCATACTATGGGATAACACATTGACAGAGCCCATTTATCATTCAACGATAGAAACTCTCCACTGGGATAATTAGGATCCAAGGAGATTGACATTAATCACAGTCACTGAACAAATATCTCCAGTTAACCCCTTTCAATTCAATATTGGTTTTATTAAAATTAAAAAGAACGTTTAAAATTTACATATTTGGCATGGAATATGTGGGGGTGAGAGAGGGAAGGAATATTGGAGATGGTAGATTGAATGCGTGTAATCATTAAATCTGCATTAGATATGTGAATACTGTCAAAGGTTTGTCAGAACATAAACAAGTTTCTCCGTTTATAAATGGAAACATACAGTTTGTAACTACTGATCAGTGATTATAATGTCAGTAAAATATGGAGAGCACTTTTCTTGTACGTAATCTGACAGGAAAATACACCGACGACAGCATGAGTGATAACACACACATGGCATGGATATGTTAACAGAAAATATGAGGGCAGGTGAGGGTCATGCTGTTAATGTTATCGATCTCAACCAACTGTGATTACATACCATTCACTGGATTCCAGTTGCAGTGTGATTATGATATTGGGGGCATGGCTGCTGAGACTGGAGTGAGGGAACATGATATTTCCCAGTCATCAGTACTGAAATGTTACTTTTTATAAATCATTTGAAGATCAAATTCCAGGATACAACTTCAATGAGGAATGAGGAGAGCCAATATTTACCATATAACCAGAAGATATTGGAGCAGAAATTTGGTTATGAGGCCCATTGAGCCTGCTCCTCCATTCAATGATGGCTGTTAAGCTTCTCAACCCCATTCTCCCGCTTTCTATATGTAACCCTTGATCCCCTTTACAGTCAACAACCTAACTGTCTCACTCTTACATATACTCAATAATCTGGACTCGACTGACTTCTGTGGCAGTGAATTCCATGGATTCACCACTCTATGGCTGAAGAGGTTTCTCTTTATCTCTGTTCGAAAAGGTCTTCACTTTACTCTGTCCCCTCATGTACTCGTCTCTCCTATCATTGCATATATTTTCCCAACATCCACTCTATCCCAGGTCATTTAGTATTCTGTAAGTTTCAATTAGACCTCCTAACATTCTTCTGAACTCTGTCAAATACAGACCCAGAGCCCTCAAATATTCTTCATATGCATGCCAGCTTTGCATTCTTGGCACCATTCTCGTGGATCTCGTCTGAAAACACTCCAGGACCAGTACATCCTTCCTGAGATAGGGGACTCAAAACTGCGCACAATAGTCCAAATGTGACGTGACTAAAACCTTGAAGAGCCTTAGACGTACATCCCTGCTCTTATATTTAAGCCCTTTTGAAATAAATGCCATCATTGTCTTTGCCTTCCTAACTAATGACAACCTGCAAGTTTACCCTTTCAGGAGTCCTGGACTAGAACTCCACAGTCTTTTTGCACTTCAGACTTCTGAATTTGCTCGCGTTTAGAAAAAAAAATAGTCCATGCCTCTATTCATTCTGGCAAAATGCATTCCCACACTTTTCCACATTGTACTCTATCTGCCACTTCTTTGCTCACTCTCCAAACCTGTGAAAATCCTTCAGCAGGTGAAAGTGAGGACCGCAGATGGGGGAGATCAGAGTCAAAAAGTGTGTGCATAGAAAAGCACAACCTGTCAGGCAGCATCCGAGGAGCAGGAGATTTGACGTTTCAGGCATAAAGCCTTCATCAGGAATGTGGGCTGGGCGGGGAAGGGCAGAGAGATAAATGGGAGGGTCTGGGGCTGAGAGAAAGGTAACTTGGAAGGCGATTGCTAGATGAAGGTGGGTGGTGATAGTGATAGGTCAGAGTGGAAGGTGGAGTGGATAGATGGGAAGGAAGATGGACAGGTAGAACAGTTCAAGAGGGCAGTGCTGAGTTGGAGGGCTTGATCTGTGATAAGGTGGAGGGAGTGGAGATGAGGAAACTGGTGAAACTGTCCTTGATACCATGTGTTGGGAGGGTCCCAAGGCAGAAGATGATGCGTTCTTCCTTCAGACATCAGGTGGCTAGAATTTCGCAGTGGAGGAGGCCAAATATTTGCACGACCTTGGCGGAGTGGGAGGGGGAGTTGAAGAAGTCAGCCACAGGGCAGTGGGGTTGTTGGGTGTGTGCGTCCGAAAGTGCTCCCTGAACCGTTCTACAAGTTGACGTCATGTCTTCCAAATGTAGAGGAGACCAGGAGCAATGGACAAACGAGATGAGATATTTGGATGCACAGGATGTTCTCTGCCTGATGTGGAAGGATGCTTTAGGGCCTTGGGAGGAGGTGAGAAGGGAGGTGTTGGCACAGGTTTCATACCTGTTGTAGTGGCAAAGGGAAAGTGTCGAGAGTGGAAAGTGGCTTGGTGGGGTTGCGTGGACCTAACGAGTGAGTTTGTGAGGGAATGGTCTCAGCAGTATGATGATAGGGGTAGGGAGGGAAGTATATCTCTGGTGGTGGGGTCTGACTGTTGGTGGCACAAAAGGCAGAGCATGATGCGTTGTAGCCTGAAGTTGGTGGGATGGAAGGCAAGCATCAACAAGGTTCTAACTTTTTGAAGTTGGAAGGATGGAGTGCAACAGCGGTGCTGTGGGAAGTTAAGGAGATGCGTTCGAGCACCCTCCTGCAGCCGAACCACCTCTTCTATGCTACCTGTCCCTCTATCTATCCTTGCACTGTTTGAAAGCTAAGCCAGAATGCCCTCAGTTCCTTCATATTGATAATGAATGCACAAAATGAAAAGTTGTGGTCCCAACACTGAGTCTTGTGGAACACCACTTGTCACTGGCTGCCATCCTGAGAAGGACACTTTAATCCTCATTCTCTTCTTTCTGTTAGACATGCCAAACTTCTATCCATGCTAGCTCCTTGCCTCTAACACCGTGGGCCCATACCTTTCTCAATAGCCTCATGCATAGCACCTTGTCAAAGAATTCTTGAGATGCAGACGGATAACATCTATTGGTTCTCCTTGATCTAATCTGCTCATTACTCCCTCTAGGTATTCTAGACGGTTTGTCTGGCATGTCCTCCCTTTGATGAAACCACGCTGACTCTGTTCTATTTTACCAAATATCCAGAAATCCCATTCTTCACGATGGAATCCATGATTTTACCCACAACCAAGCTAATCAGTCTGCATTTTTCCATCTTGTGCTTAACTCCCTTAATAAACGGGGTGTCATGCTCGCAATTATACAGCCCCATTTGGCCCTTTCCTGATTTTAGTCATTCCTGAAAGATTACCACTGACGCTTGCACTAACTCTTCAGCTATCTCCCATTCAAGGCTGGGGTGTAGTCCATCTGGTCCAGGTGAGTTATCCACATTCAGGCCATTCCGTTTTCTAGCAAGTTCTTCGTGGTGATGGCCACCGTATTCAGGACTACCCTCTCACTATCTTGAATTCTTGGGAAATAACTCGTGTCTTCCACTGTGAAGGCTGATGCAAAATTCCTCAGCCATTTCTTTGTTTCCCACTACTGTCTCCAGCATCATTTCCCAGTGGTACATATTTACCTTTGCCTCTCTTTTGCACTTTATATATCTAAAGAATCTCTTATAGTTTCCTTTATATTTCTGGTTAGCTTACCCCCACATTTAATCTTCTCCCTCTTTATTTATTTTTTCTTGCTTTCTGTTGGCCCCAATTCTCCAGTTTCCCTCTGCCCTTCACCGCATTATATACTTGCTCTTTTGCTTATATGCAATCCCTGACTTCCCTCGTCAGCCCTGGTTGCCTCATCCTCCCTGTACCATGCCTCTATTACTCAGCATGAATCTCTGCAGTTTCTCCTGCATTAATCTTGGAATCACCTGCCATTGCCACTTCCCTGTCTTTCCTGCTAGACCCCTGTCCCGGTCAACTCTACCCAGCTTCTCCCTTATGCCTCTCCAGTTGCCTTTATTCAGCTGAATTATTGTTAACTCTGATTCTAAATTCTCTCTCAAATTGAAAAATCAATTCAACAATGTTCTGATCACTGCTTCTGAAGTTTTCCTTCATCTTGTGCTGCCTTATCTAGCCTGCATCATTAAATCCAGTGTCATCTGTTCCCGAGTGGGCTCCATCACATGATGTTCCAAAAAGCCAGCCTGTATACATTCCTCAAATTCCTTTTCTTGCGATCCACTCCCAACTTGGTTTCCCATTCCACTTGTATATCAAAATACCCCATGATCACTGTAACTTTGCCTTTTCTACAGATCTTTTCTATATCCTGGTGTATCTTGTGCCCCAGCTTCTGACTACTCTTTGGAGGCCTGAGCAAGTCTCCAACTGTGGTTGTCTTACCTTTGTGGTTCCTCAATTCTACCCACGCAGATTCTACACCATCTGACTTTACTTTCTTTCTTACTATTGATTTAATTTAATTTCTTAATAATAATGTAAACCCACTCCCTCTGCCACCTATCTTTTCGATAGGATATATGTCCTTGAATATCCTGATCCCCTTGCAGCCACCTCTCTGTGATGTCCGTCACGTTATACCTACCAATTTCCATCTGTGCCTTAAGCTCATTTATCCTATTCCTTATACTGCATGCATTCAGGTCTAACCCCTTCAATCTTGTATTAAAGGTCTCTCCTCTCATTGTCATTTGTTTGTCCAGTGTGATTGAAGTTTGATTGCTTACACTTTTCATACACTCTGTCCTCTTTGCATCTGTGCTGGAGATTTTAATAACCTCTCCTGAGCTCTGTACTCTTACCTCCTCTTTTCTAATTAAACCCTATAACGGAACCTCCACCCTGCCAACGCACACACACTGCTAATCAGTTTTGAGCTCTGTCTACAGCCTTAGTTAGGATTCACTCGGACTATGGTCCCAGCACAGTTCAGACAAAGACTGTCCTATCAGAACAGGTTCTTTCTTCCTCAGTAACAAAATGTGTTTATTTACCACAAAATACAGGGACAAGAATAAAGCATTTCTGCACATACCAAAACATGAAAACTACAAAGAGACAAGTCTGTTAAAATACACTTAAAATGTGGAGCTATATGAATTGAAAGGTGAATTACAAAACCACGGACGAGGTGTTCAAGCTTTATCAGTCATCATTTGACCCACAGCTGAGATGCTGATTTCCCCCCAGTCAGTGATCCCCTCACTGAGATTCTCTCGCTCTGTCTCTCACACATTGTCTAGAGGGACTACAGTTCCTGTTAGCCCAGAATATTTAAATTAATTCACCTTCTCCCTGGAACCAATCCAATGCTATTTTGGACCTTGTTCAGCCGTCAGCGACCCAGCTCTGTGACATTATTGGCGATTAATGATTTGGGATGACAGCATAGTGCTCACAGGGTACAGCACCAGACAAAGGGCTTGCAATCTGTGGTAGTTCTACATAAAATTTCTGTGTATTTGTCCTCATGCTGTTTTCTGATCTAACTTCACACTCATCTGACACCCCTTGATCTCACTTACTCTGTCGCTCCGTTTTCTATCCATTCCTTTTATCTCTCTTGACTTCCTTTTTCTCTGTTAATTTTTCTCTCTCTCTCTCTCTCTCGCACACACACACACACACACACACACTGTTCTTTCTGTTTTCAAATTGTGATGTTGGAGAGCTCGTCATTGTACAATGTGTTAAATGGCCTCCTTCAGTGCTCTTATTAATTCTGAAGCTCTCTAAGCCACAATAAAGACATCAGGTGCCTTGGGAGACAAGCTGGTCCTGCCAAGGACACAGTGCAGAATCATCCTTTATCTCATCCTGTTGTCTGATATGCAGCGGCCTTGAAATATCTGTTCAAACAAAATAGAGTGAAATTCGTGCTGTCGGGAGGACGTTCACCAGATGATTATACTGTCAGGATTTAACAAGCAGTTCCCACATACACAATGTGGATTTGCCTGATAGCAGTTCCTCCCAATTGACACGTCCTAGCTCTGCCTGATACTGACGTAATTTGCCTTCCGCCAATTCAGTAGGTTCACACAAGGTCCTGACTTATCCGTGTTCGTAGCAATCTTAAATCTGAAGGAGCTGTGATCACTCTTTCTAATATTATGTCCCACTGAAAGTTTAGTTACCTGGCCAGGATCATTAGCCAATACGAGGTCCAGTATGGCTCTTCCTCTCGTTGGACTATCCACATACTGTTAGAGTTAACAAATTCTGCCCCGTCTAAGCCTCTTGCTCCAAGGGACTCACAGTCATTATTGGGGATGCTAAAGTCACTCACTATGACCACTCTGTGTTTAATACACCTTTCCTTAATCGACATACATATTCGTTTCTCCATCCCTCCGTGGCTGTTGGAGGGATTATAATAACGCAGTGCTTGCAGCCATCTTATTTTTGAGCTTTACCCATATTGCTGCAGTGGATGATCCCTCCTGTATGTCCTCTTCAAGTGCACGTGTAAAACACCTCGTCCACCTCTTTTACCTTCCTCTCCATCTCGCATAAAACAATGAAACCCTGGAATGTTGAATGGCTAGTCCTTTCCCTCTCTCAACCAAGTCTCTGCAAACCAGCAACATCATAGTCCCATGTACGGTTTCAGGCTGTCAGTTTATCGGTCTTACCCATAATAATTCTTGCATTGAAATAAATTAACTTCAGCCCAACTCCATCAGATCCTGACCTGAGTTTCCCTGATGTAAATTCTCCTCGACTATTGTCTGGTAACAGGAGATTACAAAAGACTGTCAGTAAAGCAGAAACACTGTCAGTAAAGCAGTAAAGCAGTAAAACAGACAATTTATGCTTCCTCCCTTGTCCTTTCAATCTGTACATTGCAACACACTCTGTCCAATTCCAACAAACTGCTGGATGATTATTTTGCTTCAAACAACAGCCTCCAGCCTCTCACTGCACATTTTTCAACTCTCTCTGGACCCATTGGATTGACTGTTTTCTGATTTCTTTCTCAACCAAATCTCTGTAATATTTATATCATTGTTATATATACTCATTCAAACTCCAAGCTCCAAGCTCATCTGTCTTGCCTGTCATACTGCTCACATTAAAATCAGCACACTTCAGACTGCCAGTCCCATTGTGTTCACTCCCCACTGCCAGTTTGTTGTTGGTCTTAGCTGTACTGGGATTAGTTTCCAACTGCTCTTCAGTCACTGTGCTTGTGGATGTACTGCTCTTGCTCCACCCTCCCTCCCCCCACCACCACACTAGTTTAAA
Source organism: Chiloscyllium punctatum (assembly GCF_047496795.1). NCBI lineage: Eukaryota > Metazoa > Chordata > Chondrichthyes > Orectolobiformes > Hemiscylliidae > Chiloscyllium > Chiloscyllium punctatum. The sequence goes on from NC_092750.1 coordinate 81,425,335, forward strand.
CCCTCCTGAGTGACAATAGCAAACCTGCCTGCCAGGAGATTGCTGCCGGTTCACGTCCATCCCGTCCTTCTTGTGTATTTCATACTGACCCAGGAATCTCAATGACCACATAGTGGAGATTGCTGCCAGTTCAGCTGCATCCCGTCCTTCTTGTGTATGTCCTGTCGACCCGGGAATCCCAATGATCCACATATTGCAAGTGCTGCCTACCCTACCAACTCTTTGGCTATGTTTTTAACTGTACTACCTTCCTATTCCTAACCTCACTGGTACATAATCTAGTCTCTCCAACATTCAGATATCCTTAAAGCACAACTCTGGCAAGGCCTTTACTTTAAAATGGATAGACTTGACAATAAAAACTTAGTGTGATCTCATTAACCAGGAAAGTGGAGCCCAACGAATCAGTCGCAATGACCATAGGATCTGATATCTATCACCTTCACCAAACCTGTGTGACAAGGTATACATATGGAGCATCTATTTGTAGATGGACGAGGATAAAAAGAAGTTAGTCCAAAAGACCAGAAAATGTCAGAACAGATGGGTGCCATTCAGCCTGTTTACTATTCTTTGCTGTTCAATTGGATTTTAGCTATTCTGTTCTTTTAAATGTCAGGGTCTTTACCCCGCATCCCTAGCAGTTCAGAAAGTGGCCAGTGTCTTTGTGCGCTCCCTGCATAGGGAGCATCCAGTGCCAGGCGATGGAGTGTGGGGAATCTAGGGGTGGCTTGATGAAAGGCTGCATGCAGTGACGGATGGACTCAGGGATTGAGAGAGACAGAGTAGGTAATCAGGGACATGCACTCACATAAGTAGGTGGGCAAGATTCCCAAGCACTCGGGGAGCCCGAGCACCAGAGCCACTTTTACAATAAAGCCGTCATACTTGCAGCAATTCTCTATCAAACACAAGCAAATATACTGTAGATGGCAGAAACCTGAAACAAACACAGAAACATATTGTGAAGAGAGAAAGTAGTTAATCCTCCCAATGCAGACACGGGGAGATTGCAAAAACTCCACAAAGAGAGGGTCCAGAGATTGGAATTGAACTCGAGTCCCTGACCCTGTGAGGCAGCAGTGTTGTGCCACCACGCTATACAATGATGGGCAAGAGGATTAGTCTAGTTCCATTAATATATTTTCAACAGTCAGTTAACTGGAATGCTCTCATTCAGCCTGTCTAAGATTGGGAAGCCTTTATACAGCAGCAGATTACAATTTAAGAAGCAAGAAAGCGGTGAACAAGAAACATGTAAACTAGCTCGCTTAAGAAAAGGAGATTGCATGAGTTTTGTTAAGATATATAAAAGGGGAGAGTGAACATTGGGCAACCAGAAATTGAAGCTGACTGCAGAGAAATGGAGAACAAAGAATTGGAGAATGAACTGAAAAGGTACTTTCCATCAATCCTCACAATGGTGGACACTACGAACATTCCAGAACTTCAAGCGAGTCAAGGGTGAGGGATGGATGTAATGATCGGCGCTGAGTAGAAGGTACTGGGAAGCTGCAATGTTTGAAAATTGATAAATCACACAGACTGGACAGATAACAACCAAAGTTTTGAAGGAATTAGCGCAGGAGATTGTGAAACCATTGGTCATGACTGTTCAGGAATAACTATCATCAGACAGAGTCCCAGAGAACTGGAAAATGGATAATGTAAAATCTCTGTGTAAGAAGGAAGAAAGGCAAAATACAGTAAATAATAGGTCAGTTTAGCCTGGCATCGGTCGTTAATCGGGATTTAGAATGCATTGCTAGTAATGAGATTGCAGAGTACCTGGAGGTGCATGGTAAAATAGGGCTGAGTCAGCATGGCTTCATCAAGGAGTGGTCCCACTGACAAGTCTGTCAGAATTCTTTCAGAAGATAATGAGCAGGTTTGACAAAAGGGAGAATGTGATCCGATTTGCTAATAGGGAGTGGGTTAAATTTGAATCTGTGTTAAATTGAATCATGTTAATTTATTGGTTACAACTTGCATAAGCAGATGTACAAAAACAATTAAAAATTGTAAAGGAACAATTCAATACTGGTTAATTAAAATAAGGATGGAGGGTCGGATGATGTGTTGTTTCTCTATGATGTCGGAGTGGTCGACCCCACTGTGGATCTCAGTGACCATGTCTGGAGTAAACGTTGCAAGCTAGAAGAACTCTGGCTCTGAGTCGATGAGCTAGAGTTTGAGCTTCAAACATTGCGAGGCATCAGGGAGGGGGAGAGTTCCCGCGATGCTGTGATTCAGGAGAGTTACACTCCTTAGATCAACTGACTCAAATTCAGCCAGTGGTTAGAAAACGGAGGGTTTGGCTGTGAGTGAGGCAGATAGAGGGATCCAGGAGGTAGAGTTGCAGGAAACCTCAGCCCCTGTCCGTGTCTAACAGGTTCAAGAGTTTTCTTCCCCGTGTGGATAGAAATAGGGACTGCAGGGAGGATGAGCATATTGGCCACACACCGAGTTGAGGGAAGCTTTCAAGTGGGGCAAGCGAAGAGAAATGTAATTGTAATTGGGGATAGTATAGTTAGCGGCATAGTGACTGTTCTCTGTGATCGGGATTGAGAGTCCTGAAAGTTGCATTACCTACTGGTGTTTGGGTAAGGGATACCTCATCTGGGCTGCAGAGGAACTTGGAGTGGGAGGGTAAAGATCCATTGGTCGTGGTCTTTGTAGGTACTAACGAAAGAGATAAAACTAGGGCAGAGGTTCTGCTAAGGGATACGAAGAACTCAGAGCTAAATTAGAAAACAGAACCGAAAAGGAAATAATCTCTGGATTACGGCCTGAGCCATGAGCTAATTAGCACAGGGTCAGCAGGAAAATGCGTGGCTCAAAGTTTGATGTGAGAGAAATGGGTTTGTATCATGGGACATTGACACCAGGACTGGGGAAGGAGGGCACTGTTCTGATCTGATGGTCTTCATTTGAACCGTGTTGGGACTAGTGTCCTAGCAAATCGCATAACTAGGGCTGTAGACTGTGCATTAAACTAAATGGGGGTGGGGTGGTGTCAGTTATAGCGAATATTAGAAAACCTAAATTAAAGGAGGGGTAAGACTGCAGAACTCAACAAGAAGGCGTTTGGTATGTTTTCCTTTATTGGTCAGAGCATTGAGTACAGGAGTTGGGAGGTCATGCTGCGGCTGTACAGGACATTGGTTAGGCCACTGTTGGAATATTGCGTGCAATTCTGGTCTCCTTCCTATCGGAAAGATGTTGTGAAACTTGAAAGGGATCAGAAAAGATTTACAAGGATGTTGCCAGGGTTGGAGGATTTGAGCTACAAGGAGAGGCTGAACAGACTGGGACTGTTTTCCCTGGAGCGTCGGAGGATGAGGGGTGACCTTATAGAAGGTTACAAAATTATGAGGGGCATGGATATGACAAATCTGGGGTCGGGGAGTCCAGAACTAGAGGGCATCGTTTTAGGGTGAGAGAGGGAAAGAATTAAAAGAGACCTAAGGGGCAACATTTTCACGCAGAGTGTGGTTCGTGTATGGAATGAGCTGCCAGAGGAAGTGGTGGAGGCTGGTAAAATTGCAACATTTAAGAGACATATGGATGTGTATATGAATAGGAAGGGTTTGGAGGGATATGGGCCGGGTGCTCGCAGGTGGGACTAGATTGGGTTGGGACATCTGGTTGGCATGGACGGGTTGGACTGAAGGGTCTGTTTCCATGCTGTAAATATCTATGACTCTATGACTCTAAGTTATTCAAATCTCCAGCACAGACGCAGAGAGCATGTAAAGCGTTAGTAATCAAACATCAAACACACAGGACAAACAAATAACAATAAGAGGAAAGACTAATACAGGGCTGAACTGTTATCTCGGAATGTATGCAGTATAACGAATAAGGTAAATAAACTTGTGACTCATACACAAATTGGCAGGTCGTCATCACGGAGACATGGCTGCAAGAGGATCAGGATTGGGAGCTGAATATTCAAGGATATGCATCCGATCAAAAAGATAGGCAGTTGGGCAGAGGGGATGGGTTTGTCTTATTAGTAAGAAATGAAATTAAGTCAATAATATGAAATGAAGTAAGGTCAAATGGTATAGAATTTGTGTCGGTAGAATTGAGAAATCACAAAGGTTAAAAAAAAAGTAGTTAGATTTCTGTTCAGGCCTCCAAACAGTAATCAGGACTGGGTTGCAAGATACACCAGGAGCTAGAAAGATGTGTAAGAAATACAAAGTTACAGTACTCATGTGGGATTTCATTATGGAGGTGGCTGGGAATTCAGCTTGATGGTGGTTTGCAAGAAAAGGAATTTGTGGAATGTCTATGAGATGGCTTTTTGGAGCAGCTTGTGCAGGCAGATTAGTTGAGGGAGCTTAAGGTGAAGGAAATAATAGTAGGCAGTGATCATAATATGATTGAATTTACTCTGCAATTTCAGATGGAGAGTTTAGAATCAGAGGTAACGGTATTAAAGCTGAATAAAGGTGGAGAAAGTGAGGACTGCAGATGCTGGAGATCAGAGCTGAAAATGTGTTGCTGGAAAAGCGCAGCAGGTCAGGCAGCATCCAAGGAACAGGAGAATCGACGTTTCGGGCATAAGCCCTTCTTCAGGAATGTATGATAAGGGTCCGTGGTGTTAGAGGCAAGGTAGAGGCATGAATAGAAGCTTTTCTCTCCGGCAGAAAGCAGAGAGTGGAGATAAAATGGTCCTTCTCAGGATGGCAGCAGGTGGTCAGCAAGGCACAGTGTTGGGACCATGACTTTTTACTTATTCGTTCACAATCTCGATGATGGAACTGGGGGCACTGTGGCTAAGTTTGCAGACGAAACAAAGATACTTATAGAGTCAGGTCGGAGAGAGAAGGCGGAGGGACTGAAGAAGGAATTGGCCAGGTAAAGGGGTTGGCAGATGCATTCTAACATCGGAAAGTGTGAGTTCATGCACTTTAGCACGAAGAACAGAGGCATGGTCTATTTCCTAAATGGGGAGAAAATTCAGAAATCTGAGATGCAATGGGACTTGGGAGTTCTAGTGCAGGGTTCTCATAAGGTAGGCTTGCAGGTTGAGGTAGTATTTAGGAGGGCAGTTGCAGTTATTATTGCTGGCATTTATTACGAGAGAAATTGGATATAAAAACAGGCTGTATACAGCTTTGGTCAGACTACATTCGGAGTATTGCGCGCACTGTTGTGCCCCATATCTCAAGAAGGATGTACTGTCCCTGGAGGGTGTTCAGAAGATTTTCACGGGAATACTCATAAGAGTGAAAAGTTTATTGTATGAGGAATGTTTGAGTCTTTGGGTCTATACTTGATAAAGTTTAGAAGGAAGAGGGGAAATGTAATTGAAACACACAGAATACTGAATGACCTGAACAGGGTGGATGTTCATAAGATGTTTCCATTGGTAGGAGAGACTAGGAACCAAGGACACAGCCTTAGCTTAAAGCGAATACCTTCTACAACGTTGATAAGTAGACTTCTTTAACCAGGGAATGGAGAATCTTTGCAACTTATTACCAGCGAAGGCGGTGGGGCCAGGTCATTGAGTATATTTGAGACGATGATTTTGTTTTGATTATCCAGGGGATCAAGGGTTAAGGGGAGAACGTGGGAGAATGGGATTGAGAAACTTATCAGTGATGATTGAATGGCAGCGTAGACTAGATCGGCAAACTGGCCGAATTTCTGCTCCTGTAGCTTATAGTCTTATGGTCTAAACCTTAAGGAGGCACCTTGCATCTCTGAGAATATGGATTCATGTTCTTCATGAATGTCAATAGCTGGTGGGAATAGTTAACTGTTTTAGAATGAAGGTATTGTGGATGCTGTCGGGGTGGCGGATAATATGACATTCATTGCAGGATCACACACCAAATGCACTGTATTAATATGGGGAGAGTTTATTCAAAACCTGGACCTCTCAGTCTCTCTCAATCATTGTGGGGAGTGGGGGTTGGGGTGGGTAGGGGTAACGTCCTCAGAGGCACTTTAAACTATCCAGATTCATGCATCCTGAGTGAAACAAAAGTGATGGAATTTATCACCTTCCCATTGTCTGTTTAGAATAGAAGGAGTGATTGTCCATTCCTCTCAAGTTTCAATGTAATCACCTCTTATTATCTCACAGCGCGACAGTTCAACCTTCACTCACTCCTCATGGTGCCATCATCCCAGGGATTAATCCGGTGAAACTCCTGTTTATTCTTTCTGTGATAAGGAAATCACTCCATATAAAGGAGATAAAATCTGTCCACAATACCCCAAACACTGCCTCAACAATGGTCTCAGAGTTGATCACAATAATTCCTTTCCCTCACTTAGCTGGCTCCATTTTCTTCATGTGACACAGGAAACCATTCGTTTACGATGCACTGTCACTGATTTGGAATTTAAACCATCCTTACATCTGTAGGTCAACATCAATAAAGCCAGCACCAGAGGTGCTATTTTGGTGAACATCACTCTCGGAGAGAGACTCAATCACGAAGAATACGTCTAAAACAGTGAATGGCTACCGACCTGAATGGAAATCAGCTGCAGGAGTATGGGATACAGGCAGAAGAAGGGAGTTATCTTTCCTTTTGACCTGCCCTTATGGGATGTATGCAGACCTGGTCAGGCCAGCATGTTATGCCAGTGTTGAACTGAGTGACTGGTTTAGATTTTTCCACAGGACTGAAAAGAGTAAAACACAGTGCTGTGGGTTTGCAGTCACACAGAAACCTGACCAGGGAAGGATGCCCCATTTCTCTCTCTAATGAGCATGAGGCAAGCCTATATCAACAGATTATTATTCTGTGGCTCTAGATTATGAACCAATGATGTGACAACCATACACTCTCTTCCCATCTTTCAGATTCTGTGCAGAGAACAAGTTAAACAGCTCAAGTGCAATTACTTTGCAATGGACTCGTGTTAAGAAGGGACTTGAAATAGCTGTATCCGGAATTAACAAAGGCACAAATGTTGGTTTATTTAGGAGTTGCATTGAGGCTGAGGAGGAGACTCGATGTCACAATGGTTGTACTGGAAAGCATTGGTGAATGGGGAAGATATGGAGATATGAACAGTGCAGTAGCAAATGAATCAAAGAGGTTGAGAACCGTCTGTTTCATCCTCGCATATTGGTGAGCAACTTGTTTCGAGTAATTTGCTAGTTATAATTTCAAAGGAATGGATGCTTTGACTGGAAATGAAAACGTTGACTTGCACCTTCCCAAAATTTACATCTCACGATCATCAATTCAGTTCAGACCATTTCACGAGACATCTCGAGTGACTTACCAGTAAGACCAACTATGGCAAGGATAGGATAGTAACCAGCTTGAATAACCAGCAGTACATCTTCAATCCGGGATGCGAATGATATCCAAGGCTGGGAAAGCCAATAAAGACCCCAGAATAAACTCCCGCCCTTTGTTGGAACATTCCAGTCTAATGCTGTCAGTTTCGGATATCTCCTCACCCTCGCTTCCAGGTGTCCGTCACGTTGAGAGTCCTTCAGAGTTCCCTACACGCCCTCAAGGATGCCCTCACAAGAACGGGGTACGATGCTCAACTCATCGACCGCCAGTTCCGAGGTGCCACAGCAAGGAACCATAATGACCTCCTCAGGAGACAGACACGTGCTGCAACTGACAGAGTACCCTTCGTTGTTCAGTACTTCCCAGGGCCTGAAAAGTTACACCATGTTCTTCGTGACCTGCACCACATTATCAATGAGGATGAGCAGGACACCAAGGTCTTCCCCACACCTCCACTACTTGCCTTTAAACAACCGCCAATCCTGAAACAGATCATTGTTCGTAGCAAACTGCCCGGCTCTCAGGACAACTCCATACAACCCTGTCACGGTGAATGCTGCAACACGTGTCAGATTGTAGACATAGGTACCACTATTACGCGTGGGGAAACCTCCCACCTTGTACATGGCAGGTATTCATGTGACTCAGCCAACGTTTTCTATTATATACGTTACAGGCAAGGATGCCCGGAGGCATGGTACATTGGGGAAACCGAGCAAAGGCTACGACAACGGAAGAATGGGCACCGCACAACAATCAACAGACAGGAGTGTTCCCTCCCAGTTGGGGAACACTTCAGTGGTCCAGGACATTCAGCCTCGGATCTTCGGGTGACCATCCTCCAAGGTGGATTTCGGGACAGGCAGCAGAGGAAAGTGGCCGAGCAGAGGCTGATAGCTAAGTTCGGTACCCATAGGGAGAGCCTCAACCGGGAGCTTGGGTTCATGTCACATTAAAGGTGATCACGATTGCACTACACCCACTCACAGATATTCCTACACACACACTCTCACATACGCATGGACACAGGTACACACAGACACGCATACAGGCACCCACAAACACCCTTATAAACACACACACTCCCACACTCACACTTGCACCCCGTCACAGACTTGAGACAATCTGCACTCACTACACACACACACACATACACACACTTTCTCACACTCACAACCCCCACCCCAGACAGACACGCACACATAGACAGACAAAGACCCACATGTACATATATATTTTGTGGGGTGAATGTGTACTTGCAGAGTTACATTGTACTTAGCTCAAAACTGCATGAATTTATGTAAAACTCTGTTATCTCACTTTTTAGATTAGAATCAGTCTAAACATCAGGTCATAGACAGAGAACACAGGGGGCTAACATCTTCAACATACTGTCTAGCTATCACCATTGTTAACAGCTAACCTGAGAATGCAACTTTTCAAAAAAGGTTTTGTGGTTTACACATGAAAGAAGTGAAACTATCACTGTATTCTAACAGATGACAGGCTTAACAGACAAACAATTTTTCAATGTATAATTTCAGTTACATCACACTAAATTTTTGCTGTAAATTCTGTGTTACGATCGAGCTGATGAAGGAGTGTCGCTCCGAAAGCTACTGTGCTTCCAATTAAACCTGTTGGACTATAACTTGGCGTTGTGTGATTTTTAACTTTGTACACCCCAGTCCAACACCGGCATCTCCAAATCATGACAATTCAGATTGTTATTCCAGAATCAGAGAGGACAGGTGTGGGTCATGATGTTGATGTTATCGATGCTAAGGAACTGTTGTGAAGTATCTTTCACTGGACTTCATTTACATTGTGATTATGACATTGGAGAAAAGAGAGAAGATGGAGAGGACTTGGGGACATGACTGTTCAGTCTGGGCGGAGGGACAGTGATGTTCCCCACTCACTAGTGTTGCAACGTTACTCTTTATAACTCATACGAAGAGCAGATTAAAGTGTATACCTACAGTGAGGAATTAGCAGAGACAATATTAATGAAATGCATTTATGCAATACAAAATACAGTGAAATAAATGATTTTCTGTACAAACCAAAATATGCAAACTACAAAGAGATAAGGTTGTTAAAATGCACTCCTGATATGGACCTATATAAATTGAAATGTAGATTACAGACTATGGAAGTGGTGTGTGATATTTATCAATCATTATTTGATCCACAGCTGAGATCCTGATTTCCCCTCTGTCAGTGTAATAGAAAATTAACAAACTTAACATTTTTTGTGAAACCTGAAAGAGAATGCTATGCTAATTCTAAAACTTTTCTGAACGTTGCAAACACTTTGCTGAATTCTGCAGTCGTGGAGACAGCTTGTCTTTGCTGAAATTTGTATACATTGAACCTGGCCTGGCGAGCAGGCGAATTCAGCAGAAAAGCTAAGGAAAACAGAAAGAGAATTATGTCCACGGCAAGGGAGTGAGAAAACAAGAACTCTAATGTTTCCCAGCCCTTGTCCTTGAGCGTATGATAAGAAGAGTACAAAAAGAAAACGTTAATTATGTTCAGGGCCCTTACACAAGGTGTGTTTGCCAAGTGTAATGGTTCCCTGCAGTGGTTAAAAATAATGCTTTTTCTTTGCTCTTGCTAGCATCTGAGTCCAGTCAGTTTAATTTCCACGACACTCAGCGATCCACCTGACAGAGATTCTCTGGACCAGTCTCTCACACAGTGGGGGTTATCATTTCCTGCTGGTCTTGGCATAGTCTATTTTTAAAAATCCACCTTCTCCATGTACGAATCTATTGGCTGAATGGATTTTGTTTAGCTGTCAGTAACCTAGCTCTGTGACAATATTGGAAATGATTGATCTGGGATGACAGCCAGTATCAGCACACTGCTTACTGTGTATGACACCCAGACAGGGGGTTTGCAGTCCAGAGGAATTTCTAAAAGAAACTTCTGAATTCTGTCTGTCCATATCTATCCACCTTCATGCTGTCTTCTGATCTATTTAACCTCACCCTCATATAACTCCTCTTCATCCCTCTCTCAGTTAGTCGCTCCCCTTTCTATTCTCTCTTACTTTATCTCTCTTCACTTTCTTTCTCTCTGTTTATTTCTCTCTCATATAATCTATCTCCACATATTCTGTCTATCTCCAGTTGTGCGGTTGGAGAGCTTGTGACCCCACGATGGGCTGACTGACCTCCATTTGTGCTATAATAATTCTGCGGTTCTCTGAATCATAATAAATACTTTCGGTGCCTGGACAGACACGCTGGTCCGGTGACAGGTACAGTGCACAATCACCCATTTTCTCTTCCTGTTCCCTGATGTGCAGTTGCCTTGAAATGTCCGTTCAAACAAAACAGACTGAATGAAATTCGAGCAGTTGGGATGACTTTCATCACCGTGTATTTCAATCAGGATTTAATGAAGGATGAGGTTCCACAATAACATAACAATTATAGAAAAACAGGACAACACAATAAATAGCAGTCAAGTACAACATGTGATTCCAAGTAAGCTTCACCGTATTACCGCGAGATTATCAATCCAGAAAATCAGCTCCTGTTCAGTGGACCGAGGTTCAAATCCCGCCACTGCAGAGGGTGGCAATTCAATTCAACAATTTTAAAATATTCCTGCAATTAAGATTCCGCCTATGAGAATGATATCATTGCCGATTGTCATAAAAATCCATTTGGTTCACTCACATCCTTCAATGAAGGAATCTTCCATTTCTCATCTGGTTGAGCCGACCGTTGACTCCAGACCCAAAACAATGTGATTGACTCTCAATCGCCCTCTGAAATGGTTTAGCGAGTCAGTCAGATGTGCTACAAAATCTCGAAGAAATGAAACCAGATGTATTGACCTGGATACCGAAAAAGTGAACGTTCGAAACATCATTGTCGAACCTGCAAAGTCCTCCTTACTAACAATGAAGGCTCGTACCAAAATTGGGACAATTGTTTTACAGACCAGTCAAGCAACAGCTTGACATAGGCATACTCACGGAATTTTACCTTACAGTTATAACCCAGACAGCACCATCACCGTCCCTGGATATGTCCTGTCCCAAAGGCAGGACCGATCCGGCACAGGAGGCAGCTCAGTGCGATAGAGTGGGGCGGTCGATGCTCTGGGAGCCCCTGTGACCTATAACCTCATATCTCCCACTCAACAATTGCCATCAAGCAAGAGGATCAACCCTGGTTCAAAAGAGAGTGCAGGAGGGCAAGCCAGGAGCAGACCCAGGCATACATAAAGATAAAATGTTAATCTGCTGAAGCTTCCAAACAGAACTATTTGCATGCCCAATCGCATAAAATGCAAGGGACAGGCAGAGCTAAGCGATCCCAGAAGCAACACATCAGATCTAAGCTCTGCAGTCCTGCGAAACTGATCATGGATGGTGGTGGACGACTAAACAACTCACCGGAGTAGGAGGCTCCACAAATATCCCCAACCTCAATGTTGGAGGAGCTCAGTATATCAGTGTAAATGATAAGGCTGAAGATTTCACAGAATTCTTCACTCAGAAGTTTCGAGTGGATGATCCACTTCAGTCTCCTCCCGTGGTCCCCATCATTACAGATAGCAGTCTTCAGCAAATTCGATTGACTGATATCAAGAAACGGTTGAAGGCACTCGATACTGCAAAGGCATCGCCTTCATCACCACACAAGACAACACCTTCAGTGACTCTCCGGATGAATCCTAGATCCAAGCATCTTCAGCTCCTTTATCAATGACCTTCCCTCCATCATAATGTCAGATCTTGGGATATTCGACAATGACAGCACAATGTTCAGCACCATTCACAAATGTTCAGATATGGAAGCAGTCCATGCCAAAATGCAACTAGATCTGTCCGTCTCCATCTTGGGCTGACAAGTGGCAAGTAACATGTGCACTACACATACCAGACAATGACCATCACCGATAAGAAACAATATAACAACTTAGTATTTGCAGCATTATCATCACTCAGTTCCCCACTATCAATATCCTGGGGGTTATAATTGATTAGAAACTCAACTCGACTCACCATATAAATGTAAGAGCAGATCAGAGGCTCGGATTACTGCGTGAGTAACTTACCTCCTGACTTCCTAAAACTTGTCAATCATCTAAAAGGCACAAGTCAGGAATGAGATGGATTTCTCCCACTTGCCTGAATGAGTGCTGACCCAACAAGACTCAAGAAGCTTGAAACCATCCAGAACAAAATAATCCATTTGATTGGCATCACATTCACACGCATTCACTCCCTCCACCACCGTTGCTCAGTAGCAGAAGTGTATACTATCTACAAGACACAATGCAGAAATTCTACAAAGATCCTCAGACAGCATTTTCCAATCCCACGAACACGTACATCTAGAATGACAAGGCCAGCATACTTATGGGAATGCCACCACCTATAAATTCCCTTCCAAACCAATCAACATCCTGATGTGGAAATATATCGCCGTTCCTTCACTGTTACTGGTAAAAAACCCTGGAATTCCCTCCTTAATCTCATTGTGGGTCAACACACAGCAAGTGGACTGCAGCGGTTCAAGAAGGCAGCTCAGCACCACTTTCTCAGGGAGGCAACGAGGGATGGACAAGAAATGCTGGGCCCACGCAGCGATGTCACATCCAAAAAAAGATGTAAAAAAAATAGTTCCAAATTGAGCTTCTCTATGGGACAGGTTATCTGATTTGAACATGAACAGGAAAGCAGTGTTTCTGATACAGAACATTGTAGACGTTTCTGTTATTAGAAGGATGTTCAGTGTTCGATAACTTATTGTCGCTGTGTGCTGTGATAAGTTGCATCTGTTTTGTTAAATTCAACAATACTGGTGTAACAGGATCACTCCTTCGAAAATACCAAACTGAAAATGGCAATCAATTGAGAGGCAGTGTCCTCCCGCCACATGAGACTCACACATAGCTGTTTATATTCAACGCTTAATGGAATACTGGCCGACACTGAATCCTCCCATTGTTCATATCACAGAGGTTACCATTGAACAGAACGTGAAGTCAAATCAACATACAAATACAAGGGTTACAAGAGCTGCTCAGAGACAAACAATTCTGCACTGACCATAACAGCATGAGACATTGCTATAGATTGCGCCCATTCAGCCCATTCCTTCGCTGTGAAACTGTGTCATTTTATCATAGTCTCTATGACTAGTGGACTTATCTTCTACACACTGACTGATCACTGCAAAGATTGATGCAATCAGTTTCTATCAGATGCCTCGCCTCCCATTCTTCTAAATTCCATCGAGTACACACACTGCCGCTTATGACAAGCCACCATCCCCAGGATGGATCACCTCCAACACCAGTTGATCTTTTTCCCAGAGATATTTCCCAAAATAGCTCCCAACATTCCAAATGCCGTTTGAACATTCCCCATTACATTCTCGGCGGTATGACTCCTCTCTTTAATTCTAGATCCCTTGAAATGAATGCGAACATTGCATTTGCTTTCCTAACTGCCAATTGAACCTGCACAGTAACCATAGTAGTGGACGAGTGTTTCAAAATCCTTTTGTACTTCAGGTTTAATGGATCCTATTAGAACATAGTGTCTGCCTCTAGTCCGCCCACCAAAGTGCATAATCTCACACGTGCCCATTTTATATTCCATCAGCAACGTGTTTGCCCACTGTCCTAAACTGTCCAAGCTTTTCTGCAGTCTCCCTACTTCATTAATATCGCCTGCCCATCCAACCATCACTGTAACATCTCGAAACTGAGCAAAAATGCCCTCAGGTCTTTGGTTCAGGTGGTTCATGTAAATGGCACTTCCTGACTCCCTAAGGACTGTGAGAAAGTGAGGACAGCAGATGCTGGAGATCAGAGCTGAAAAATGTGTTGCTGGAAAAGCGCAGCAGGTCAGGCAGCATCCAAGGAGCAGGAAAATCGATGTATCGGGCATGATCCCTTCTTCAGGAATGAGGAAAGTATGCCCAGAAGGCTAAGATAAAAGGTAGGGAGGAGGGACTTGGGGGAGGGGCGTTGGAAATGTGATAGTTGGAAGGAGGTTAAGGTGAGTGTGATAGGCTGGAGAGGGGGGTGGAGGCGGAGAGGTCAGGAAGAAGATTGCAGGTTAGGAAGGTGGTGCTGAGTTCGAGGTTTGGGACTGAGACAAGGTGGGGGGAGGGGAAATGAGGAAGCTGGAGAAATCTGAATTCATCCCTTGTGGTTGAAGGATTCCGAGGCGGAAGATGAGGCGCTCTTCCTCCAGCCGTCGTGTTGCCATGGTCTGGCGATGGAGGAGGCCAAGGACCTGCATGTCCTTGGCGGAGTGGGTGGGGGAGTTGAAGTGTTGAGCCACGGGGTGGTTGGGTTGGTTGGTGCGGGTGTCCCAAAGGTGTGTTCTGAAATGTTCCACATGTAGGCAGCCTGTCTCCCCAATATAGAGGAGGCCATATCGGGTGCAGTGGATGCAGTAAATAATGTGTGGAGGTGCAGGTGAATTTGTGGCAAATATGGAAGGATCCTTTGGGGCCTTGGAGGGAAGTAAGGGGGGAGGTGTGGGCGCAAGGTTTACATTTCTCGCAGTTGCAGGGGAAGGTGCCGGGAGTGGAGGTTGGGTTGGTGGGGGGTGTGGACCTGATGAGGGAATCGCGGAGAGAGTGGACTTTTCAGAACATTGACAGGGGAGGAGAGGGGAATATATCATTGATGGTGAGGTCTGTTTGGAGGTGGCCGAAATGACGACGGATGATACGACGTATCTGGAGGTTGGTGGGGTGGTAGGTGAGGACCAATGGGGTTCTGTTGTGTTGGCAATTGGAGGAGTGGGGTTCAAGGGCGGAGGAGCGGGATGTGGAGGAGATGCGGTGAAGAGCATCGTCGACCATGTCTGAGGGGAAATTGCAGTCTTTGCAGATGGAGGCCATCTGGGTTGTTCACTATCGGAACTGGTCCTCCTGGGAGCAGATGCGGTGGAGGCGAAGGAATTGGGAATATGGGATGATGTTTTTATAGTGGGCAGGGTGGGAGGAGGTGTAGTCTACGTAGCTGTGGGAGTCGGTCGGTTTATATTAAATGTCCGGGTTGATTCGGTCACCCGAGATAGAAATTAAGAGCTCTAGGAAGGAGAGGGAGGAGTCTGAGAATTTACGTGGACCGCCTCAGAGTTCTCATTCCCCTTCCACCTATCGTATTTCCAACGCCCCTCCCCCAAGTCCCTCCTCCCTACCTTTTATCTTAGCCTGCTTAGCAGACTTTCCTCATTGCTGAAGAAGAGCCCATGCCCGAAACATCGATTCTCCTGCTCTTTGGATGCTGCCTGACCTGCTGCGCTTTTCCAGCAACACATTTTTCAGCTCTGTGTTTTCTCACGTACAAGGATGATAGTGGTTTTTTTGAAGCAGGCTGGGATGTCGGCTTCAGGACGGAGAGGTTGAAGTTGTTTGTCAATTCCTCTGTCAGTTGGTTCTCACAGGATCGGAGTGCTCAGCCAGGAACACTCTCCAGGCCTGTCGCTTTCATTGACTTGACCTGCAGGAAGACTGATCATGTCTGCCACGGTGACATCAGGCACAGGTACATCCGAGGCTCATGTCCGAAACGTCAATTCTCCTGCTCCTTGGATGCTGCCTGACCTGCTACGCTTTTCCAGCAACACATTTTTCAGCTCTGATCTCCAGCATCTGCAGTCCTCACTTTCTCCTAGTGAGAAAATACCTGCAACATTCCTTAATGACTCCCCCACAGTGGCTCTGACCTCAATAAACATGAAGTGCTTTGAGACGCTGGTTATGGCCCACATCACCTTCAGTCTCCCAGCCTGACCTGCTGTCCTATAATGTGCCGACTGATGTAATGGGTCCACAACGGATGCCATATACCTGCCCTGCCCTCATCCGTGGAACATCTGGACAACAAGGATGCATACACCAGACTCCTGGTCATTGACTACAGCTCCACCTTCAACATCATTATCCCCTCCAGACTTATCTCAAAACTCCGTGACCTTGATCATGGCTCCACCCTCTGCAACTGGATACCCTGGTTTCTGACACACAGACCACAATCTGTGAAGATAGGTATCTGCACATTCTCCACAATAAAACTCAACACTGGAACTACTGGAGGATGTGTTCTCAGCCCCCTATTGTACTCTCCGTGCACCCACAGCAGTGTTCTCATCCCCTACTGTACTCCCTGTATATCCACAGCTGTGTCCTCCGCCCCCTACTGTACTCCTTGTACACACATGTCTGTGCCCTCAGCCTCCTACTATACTCCTGTACTCCCATGGTTGTGTCGGCGGCCCCCTACTGTTTTCCCTGTACACACGCGGCTGTGTTGTCAAATTCCAAACTACGCCAGCTACAAGTTCGCTGATGACATCACCAAATCAGGAGGGATATCAAACAACGATGAGTCAGAATACAGAAAGGCGATTGAGGGCTGAGTGGCATGGTGTAATGATAATAGCCTCCCTCTCAAATTCGGCAATAGTAAGGAACTGATCATTGAGTTCAGAAAGAAAGGAGAGGAACACACCGTCATCTACATCAATGGTTGAGGCAGTGCAGAGCATCAACTCCCTCGGAGTGACGATAACTGACAACCTTCCCTCGTCTTCTTGCATAGGTGTGACAGTCAAGACGGTTCAATAACGCCTCTTCTTCCTCAGGAGGCTCAGGAAATTTAGCATGTACTACTTCGACAGATACACCATTGAGAGCATACTGTATGGGTGCCTCACGGCTTCATACAGCAACGCTCTGCCCAGGATCCGCAAGAAACTACAGAATGTTGGGTGCACAGCCAATCTCCCAACCATCGCCTCTACTTACATGGCTCGTTGCCGCAGAAAGGCTGCCAAAATCTAGAACAAAGAACATAGAACAGTACAGCACAGAACAGGCCCTTCAGCCCACGATGTTGTGCCGACCACTGATCCTCATGTATGCACCCTCAAATTTCTGTGACCATATGCATGTCCAGCAGTCTCTTAAATGTCCCCAATGACCTTGCTTCCACAACTGCTGCTGGCAACGCATTCCGTGCTCTCACAACTCTCTGTGTAAAGAACCCGCCTCTGGCATCCCCTCTATAGTTTCCTCCTACCAGCTTAAAACTATAACCCCTCGTGTTAACCATTTCTGCTCTGGGAAATAATCTCTGGCTATCGACTCTATCTATGCCTCTCATTATCTTGTATAATCAGTCAGGTCCCATCTCCTCCTCCTTTTCTCCAATGAAAAAAGTCCAAGCTCAGTCAACCTCTTTTCATAAGATAAGCCCTCCAGTCCAGGCAGCAGCTTGGTAAACCTCCTCTGAACCCTCTCCAAAAACACTAACATCTTTCCTATAATATGGCGACCAGAACTGGACGCAGAATTCCAAGTGCGGTCCAACCAAAGTTTTATAGAGCTGCAACAAGATCTCAGGACTCTTAAAATCAATCTCCCTGTTAATGAAAGCCAAAACACCATATGCTTTCTCAACAACCCTGTCCACTTGGGTGGCCATTTTAAGGGATCTATGTACCTGCACACCAAGATCCCTCTGTTCCTCCACACCGTCAAGAAGCCTATCCTTAATCCTGTTCTCAGTTTTCAAATTCGACCTTCCAAAATGCATCACCTCGCATTTATCCAGGTTGAATTCCATTTGTCACCTCTCAGCCCATCTCTGCATCCTGTCAATGTCCCACTGCAGCCTGCAACAGCCCTCTATACTGTCAACGACACCTCCGACCTTTGTGTCATCTGCAAATTTGCTGACCCATCCTTCAATCCCCTCATCTAAGCCATGAAGAAAAATTACAAACAGTAGAGGCCCAAGTAGAAAGCCCTGTGGAATACCAATCACCACTGACTTCCAGGCAGAATATTTTCCTTCTACTACCACTCGCTGTCTTCTGTTCGCTCCCTAATTCTGTATCCAGACAGCTAAGTTCCCCCGTATCCCTTTCCTCCGGACCTTCTGAATGAGCCTACCATGGGGAACCTTATCAAATGCCTTGCTGAAGTCGATATACACCACATCCACACCTCGACCCTCATCAACGTTACTAGTCATATGCTCAAAGAACTCGATAAGTTTTTTGAGGCATGACATGCCCCTCACAAAACCGTGTTGACTGCATTTAATCAAGCCATGCTCTTCCAGATGGTCATAAATCCTAATCCTCAGAATCCTTTCTAACACCTTGCAGACGACAGATGTGAGACTTACAGGTTCATAATTGCCGGGGATTTCCCTATTTCCTATCTTGAAGAGAAGAATTAAATTTGCCTCTTTCCAGTCTTCAGGTACGACTCCAGTGGAGAGCGAGGATGCAAAGATCTTCGCAAGTGGCGAAGCAATTGCATTTCTCCTTTCCCAAAGCAGCCGAGGACGAATCTGGTCCAGGCCTGGCGACTTTTCAATCTTAATGTTTGACAAAATTTTGAGCACATCAGCTTCCTCTATCTCTATCCAATCCAGCATGCACACCTGCTCTTCAAAGGTTTCATTCACTACAAAGTTCATTTCTTTCATAAAGACAGAAGCAAAAAACACATTTCGGGCTTCCCCTCCCTCCTCAGACTTCTCACAGAAGTTCCTTATGCTATCCCTGATCGGCGCTGCTCTTTCTTTGACCATTCTCTTATTCCTCACAAAAGTGTAAAATGCCTTTGTGTTCTCCCTAATCAGTTCTGCCAAGCCTTTCTCGTGCCCCCTCCTGGCTCTCCTCAGACCGTTTTTGAACTCCTTCCTCGCCTGCCTGTAATCCTCTAGAGCTGAGCTTGACCCTAGCTTCCTCCACCTTACGTAAGCTACCTTCTTCCTTTTGACGAGAATCTTCACCGCTATCGCAGATTACTGAGGGAAGGGAAACAGGAAATAGCTGGGGCATTAATAGATATCTTTGTAGCATCCTTGAACACAAATTAGGTCCCAGAGGAATGGAAAGTTGTTGCTTAAGAAGGGTAGCATGAATAATCCAGTTAATTATAGACCAGTGAGCCTGTCATCAGAGGTAGGGGAGCTGATAGAGAAGATACTGAGGGATAGGGTCTTTTCTCATTTGGATGAAAATGGTCTTATCAGTGATAGACAAGATGGTTATGTACAGGGAAGGTAATGACTTACCAATTTAATAGAATTCTTTGAGGAAGCGACAAAGTTGATTGATGAGGGAAGGACTGTAGATGTCATATACATGGACTTCAGGAAGGCGTTTGGTCAGTTTTTCCATGGTCGGGTGATGGAGAAAGTGAAGTCACATGGTGTCCAGGGTGTGCTAGCTACATGGATAAAGAACTGGCTGGACAACAGGGTACAGAGCGTAGTAGAGGAAGGCAGATTCTCAAAATGGAGAACTGTGACCAGTTGTGCGCCATTTGAGATGTTTCCAGAAAGATACATGATTGTGCAGGGTGCAAAGGGATACAGACTCAGAAAATTGCCGACTGATTTAGATAGAGGATCTGGATCAGCGCAGGATTTGACCGACAAATGGCCTGTTGAACTGGAATGTTCTTAGTTCTAACAATACCAAAGACCCATCACATGCCTGTAAAGATCTCCCACAACCTCTTCCATCAGGCTAAAAGATACAGAAGCTTGAAAATACAGATCAGCTGGTTCAGTAACGGCTTCTTCCTTGCTGTTATTAGACTGATGAATGGACTCTAATCTCAGATAATGCTGATCTTGTTCAGGTTGATCTCACCTAGCGCATGCTCTGTGCAGCGTAACCTATATGCCTCTCAGACATGTTTTACAGCCATCGTTCAGTACATCCTTGCTTACTTTGATCTGCCTGGACATCTTGGTACATGTCAAAATAAGTCCTCACCTCCACCCTCGCAGCTCCTTCCAGTGGTCACTCCCAGGTCTCTCTGGTCCTCACCCCCAGTTTCTCCCATACCCCCCAGCTCCCTGTGACCCCCATCCCCAGCTCTCTGTTTCCTTTGTCTCTCACTGTGTCACTCACACTGTCTGTTTCCCTTTGTTTTCCTTTTCCCTGCCTTCTGTTTCTTTCGCTGAACCTACTATCTTCCCTGCTCCCTGTCCATGTGACTGTTTGTTTCTTTGTTTTGTTTCCTTTCTCTCTTCGACTGACTGTCCATCTGTTTCCCTCGCTGTGTTCTCTTTCTCCTTCCCTTCGTATCTGTCTATTTCTCCCTCGTTGTGATGGTGATGGCTTCTCTATTCGTTTGAAGCGGTTGATAGCTCATTGGTTCGATGCTGGCAATGCAATAAACTCAACTGGGTTTTGGTATCAAAGACTTAATTTAAAATTATCCGTTAAACTTCAATTGTTCACAAAACAGCAGCCAGAACATGTGTTTCCATTTAACAGCAATTATTATATCTACCTATTTTGGAACAACCCATCTCCCAATGTTCCTTACACTGGCAACTGGAAACATTCTATTCGGGTGCATAATGGTCTGACATGGTAACTGGTCTGCCCAGGACCATAAATAAAAACTACAGACGGTTGTATGCACAATCCAGACCATCACGGAAGACCACCTTCCATCATTCATGCTTGTCATTGTCGCAGAAAGGCTGGCAACATCAATGATCTCTCCCAAAACAATAATGATCTCCTACAACCTCTTCCAACAGGGAGGAGACACAAAGGTCTGAAAACATGGACGATGTATGCTCAGGGACACTTCCTTTCCTACCATTATTAGACTGACAAATTGATATCTCTCACTTTTCAAATAATATTAATCTTGCTAATGTCGAATTTGCTTTGCTCACCTCCTGTGAAGCTGTAACCATGTTTGCCTCACTGTGTGTAAGTACCCCACGATCACTGTTTACTTGGTTACTATCATGTGCCTGCATTCCTCGCAAATCAAACCTTTCCATTGTACATTTGATTAAAATTAACCAAATTAAATCAGGTCAATCACGTGGACTGCAGTGGCTCAAGGTCTTCTCAAGGGCAACTGGGAAAATGAACTCATGCTGGCCCAGTCAGAGATACCCATATCCCGTTAACAAATAGAAGAAGATGACCACACTCAGGGAATACTGACAGGGGGAATCAAATCGCTTAAAACATAACCTTAGACAAATACAGACTTCCCTCACTATCTGAAAGAAACCATTCGCAAGCTGATATGGTGTAAAGTGCAGTTGCACCAATTTATATGGGAAAAAAAATCGTCTTTCTTCATAAAAGTGAAAATCCTCTTTAGATTTCTTTTGGTTAGCGAAATAAGGCCTAATGTAGGTCATTTGGGAAGGTAAGTGGCGAAAAGCGAACTTTTGAAAAGCGGGAAATACCTATATGTACATGTGCATGATATTCAGGAAGATGGGAATGGCAAAAAATAAATGAGGTGAATCTCACATTTTCTTTCCAGCCCAGCTAATCATCATTCTCTTTGTTTCCTCTTTTTCTTCTATATCCCTCTTTCTCTATTGATTCCTCCTTCCCTTCAAAGCACACATCCCTGTCAACGGTATTAAACACACACTTTTCCAAGTGCTTTCAGTTCAGGAAAGTTCCCCAGCACTTTTTGTTCGTTTCTTTGCATTGCCTTGTATAATTTCAGATTTTCAGCGTCTTCCATTATTTGATTTCACCTTCAATTTTGTTCTTTCGTGGGATGTTGGCATCTCTGCCAGGGGCAGCATTTGGTGACCATCACTAATTGCCCTGATTCTAAGGCCATTCCACAAGCCAATATAAAGTTAAACACATTGTTATGGATCTGAAGTCTCACTTCACCCAGACCAGGTAATGACATTAGATTACCTTACCGATCAGTGAAACAGGAATGTTTTCAGACAAAATGTTGCTTTTACGTTTGTTTTTGTGAAATTCACTTTTATTCCAATTCTTATCAGTTTTATTGAAGTGCTGTCATCAGCTGTGATGGAATTGAAACAAATCACTTGAAACAATATCTTTCGTTTAATTAGCATTGCTTCTGAATTACATCCAGCGACATTCCTACGTTCATATATTGCCTTAATCATGAAGTAACGTCCAAGACAAGAACAATTTTATGATTGAAATGATTGTAATCGGAAAAGTGGTCAGAAGAGAGCTTGAAACATTAAATCTGAATTTTACCAACGTGCAGCCAATGGTTTGTTCAGCAACAGCACTGACGCAGAGATGAAGATTGGGGAGATTAGGAGCTGGGAGTGGACAGGTTTGGTGACAGAGAGTACAGAAGACATAAATCAGTTCAGGGCAAAAAGGGATCCCGAGGTTGTGCACAATTTTATTCTCAGATGTTGGTGAGGGAGTGGTCTGCAATTCATGGGTAATGAATGGAGACTGCAATTGAAACTGAAGACAAGAGTTTCTTTCTCTGACAAATATAGATAACAGAAATTGCAACGAAGTTCAAACTTGTTTGTGAGATTAATGAATGGACAGAGGTAGAGAATACCGACAAGAGGTTAGTAATAGGTTAGTAGCACATCCTCCACCCCGCGCAGAATAACAATCAGCACTGCTGATATCCGATAGGGTAGAAATTCCCAACAGGGGGAAATCTTGAAAAGATTCAAGGAAAACCTCCTCTCCATTGTTGTTATGTTCCAGTCCGCTATTCTCAGATTCAGATCTGTCCTCTTTGTGTCTAGGCAGCTGTTGATCTCTGTTACTGTTGAAATTGATGCATCTGCTACTACACTGGGATAGCACAGTGAATGAAGTCCCTCAACCAATAGGAGAGGGAAACCCTCCAGTGACACAGTTACATTGCATGGAGACTGACATTAATCATAGTCACTGAGCAACCAGTCCCAGCTTTCAATACAGCACATTCAGTTCACAATATAACTGGACTGGACTATATGTTGACATTGCTGGCTATTGGTCAAATCTCCCATCACCAATTGCTCTAGTGAAGTCAGTTGTGAGGGAGAATGTCTTTTGTCTTTTGTCTGTTTACTATGCTCTTACCATCTCTCCCCAAATCCCTCCATCCACCAAAAGAAACACAATCAGGATGTTGTTACTGTGCTGATCTCTCCTCCACGGGAACAACCGTCAGCCAACACACTGTCACTGGGCACAGTCGCCCTGAACATAGATAGGAAATGTGGACTTCTCTGAATGTTACTCTCACTGCTCTAATAAGGCAACTAGGGAATATGCTTCAGTAATTTATTTATGCAAATTGACAAACTTCTAAATGCAGTTTTATTTGCTGTAAAACTGTACTTTTTTGCGCATTTTGGCCTCAGTCCAAACCAAAAGTGGTAATTACAATGAACTTATTCAGTAAGACTTATGAATTAATGAGTCAGGTTCGAATGAACATGTCATTCGCTGGGAGATAGGACAGAATGGGATAGTGGCTGTGGAGACTGCATGGGGGGGGTGGGGGGGTGGGGGGGTACAATGATATTCCCTAGTCATCATCCCTCTTTCTGACCGACAGAATTAAATCTAATGCATAACAAGGAAACAGCAACATTTGAGAGATGCAATGCTGAATGACAATATGAACTGAACAGGATCATTTTAAATGTGATAAAGTGAACTATATTTAATGTGCACACCACTTAATCATTGGGAATACAGTTCGATTAGGATCACTGGACCAGAAACATTAACTTTGATTTCTCTTCACAGATACCGCCAGACCTGCTCAGCTTGCCCTCTATGTTCTGCTTTTTTTTTGTTTGAGCTTGATCATATGTTCATATATGGCAGGATACTTAAAATTAAAAGCACACACTAATAACAAAATGTGGAGGGCTATGGGGACAGTGCAGGAGACTAACAGTAGAGATATAGTCTTTCCAAACTGGAAGAGACAATGGGCTGAGTTACCACCACTTTTGCTGTAAATAATTCTGTGATATGTAATCAAAGCCTTTGGAGAGGGGGTAGACAAGCTAGTTCAACGAAGGACACGCCGTGCTCCACCATCAATAATTTATTCCTGTCATCTCATGAAATTTCAGCTAAAAATGCCTCTAAAATGTCTTTTCAAACAAAGTGGAGTTCCTGAGATTTACAGGATATTCAAAAAAGTATTTTTTTTCTTTGAATCTTAAAGAAGAAACAGATTTCGGCCGTAACACAGGTGTCACAGACACACCAACTATAACAGGAACAGGAAAGGACTACATTGTCCACATATAACAAAATTCAGCATGTAGCCCTGTCAAAAAGCATGAAATGTAGTGATACAGAAACATGAAAAACAAATAAAAATGGTGAAGAAGTGCCACAGATGAGGAAGTATCTGCAGAGATAAACAAAGTTAACATATCGAATATGATGTAACCCTGTTCTGAAAAAGTCATATTGGAATCAAAGGTTAATTCTGCGTATCTCTGCTCAGAGGGTGCCAGACCTGCTGAGCTACCCTCTATCGTTTTTTTCTTTTCTTTCTGAACTGTGACAAATTGACTGATCTGAATGATATAAGCAAAGCTGCTATCTGAGTTGAATCTCGAGTAAGTTGTAACCAAAAGAGAAAATGCTGGAAAATCTCAGCACGTCTGGCAGCATCTGTAAGGAGAGAAAAGAGCTGACGTTTCGAGTCTAACTGCCTCTGTTCAGAGAAATCAGAATTAAAGTTTCTAGGTTAGTGGCCCTTCCTCAGAAAGGATGGTAGCCCTGAAAATGTTTATTTATATACATAAGAGGCTGAATAGCTGTTAGTGGAGACTGTTAGTAGCTAACAATAAGGGGTGAGTACTAGGCTTGGTGTATGGGTAGGGGACATTGAGGAGTTCAGTCCCTAAAATTATTGAATATTATTTTGAGTCTGAAGGGCTGCATGGTCCACCCGCGGAAAATGAGGTGTTGTTCTTCAAGCTTGCGTTGAAATGCCCTGGAACACTGCAGCAAGTCTGACTCAGAGATATTGGCCAGGGAGCAGGATGGGGTATTAAACTGGCAGGCAACTGGAAACTCAGGGTCTTTTGCACAGGTCCAGTTTGGATATACTGTGAAGTGTTCACCCAGTCTAACTTTAGTTTCCCCAATGTAGAACGGTGGCACAGTGGTTAGCACTGCTGCCTCACAGCGCCAGAGACCTGGGCTCAATTCCCACCTCAAGCGACTGACTGTGTGGAGTTTGCACATTCTCCCCGTGTCTGCGTGGGTTTTCTCCGGGTGTTCCCGTTTCCTCCCACAGTCCAAAGATGTGCAGGTCAGGTGAATTGGCCATGCTAAATTGCCGTAGTGTTAGGTGAGGGGTAAATGTAGGGTTATGGGTGGCTTGCACTTCGGCGGGTCGGTGTGGACTTGTTGGGCCGAAGGGCCTGATTCCACAATGTAAGTAATCTAGAGCAGACCACAACGTGAGCAGCGAATGTGGGAAATGTTGATAGGATGCTGCTTCAGGTGGGAGGTATGTTTGGCCCTTGGTTAGCGAGGAGGGAGGAGGTAAATGGGAAAGTGTGACACCTCCGGCAGGGGACAGTGACGTGGACCTGTGTTGGGGGTGGAGGGGGGGTGGAGGTGGGGCGATGTGTTGGCAGTGAATAACGAATGGACTAGGGTGTCGCGGAGGAAATGGTTAGAAGGCAGAAAACGGAGAGTAGACAAATATGTGTCTGGTGGTGGCATATCACTGGAGGTGGGCGAATGCAGACTGATGATCTTCTGCATGTGAATGCTTGTGGGATGGTAGGTAAGGACAAGGAGAACTCTAACACTGTTGCATGAGGGAGGAGAGAGGGTGAGGATAGAAGTGCAGGAGATGGGTCAGAACTGGTTGAGGGCCCTGGCGAGAACAGTGCTGGGGAATACTCGGTTGAGGAAGAAGGTGGACATTTCAGAGGCCATATTTTTGAACTTGACATCATCAGAAGCAATGCGGTGGAGACGGAGGAACTGGGGAATGGAACGGAGCATTTGCAGGAAACAGCGTGTGAGGGTGTATACTCCAAGTAGCTGTTGGAGTCGGTGGCTTAATACTGGATATCAGTGACCCGTCTATCCCCAAAAATAGAAGCAGAAATGTCGAGGAAAGAAAGGGAGGAGTCAGAGATAGACCTTGTGAAAGTGAGGGATTCGTGCAAACTGGAAACGATGACCTTTTCCAATTCTGGACAAGAGAGAGGAGCAGCAGCTATGATATCATCTATGTATCGGAGAAGCAGTTATGGATGGGGACTGGAAAGAACTAGAACAAGGAATTGTCTATGTACCCCATGAAGGAACAGGTATAACTTGAGCCCACGTGTGTATCCATGCACCCCCTCTGTGTGGCAGGAGCAGGCTGAAGCAATGGGTCTGCCCAGGCAGTTCTGTTTGTGGATTTTCAGGAGGACATAAAAGCGAGCTCTGCGATCAGAGGACCATCAGCTTCAGGACTGTTACGTGGGGGCGAGTGGGTGGGAATCTCCAGTTGAACTGTTGTCAGATTTAGTTAATAACATGGCCTGATGTGCCATGGCAGGGTTATGGAGCTGCAGGTGATATGTGGAGGTATCTTAGAGCTGGCACTCAGCCTCTGAAATGGAGAAATGAGTCCACCAGACTACAGCAGCAGCACCCTTATCGGCACAGGCTGAATAACACAGTCAGGGTTGGATCCATGCGTACAGCGTACAGTCTGCTTAGAGGGTGATAGGTTGGAGAGGGTGACAGGAATGCAGAGAAATTAAAACAACCAGTATCACATTGAAAGTTCTCAAAGAACAGATTGAATAAATGCCAGAGGAATGGGTCTAGGTGGAGGGAGAGTGTGGGAGCTGGGGGAAGGGTCTGTGGGATGGGGAATGGACTCTTGCCCAAAGAAATGGATACTGAGGAGAAGACGGTGGAAGAGGAGTTTAACATTATGTCGTTCCTGAAATTCATTAAAGGGGGCGCAGAGGGATAACGCTGAGAACTTTGCAGAGTACAGAACATTCGGCATTACAGCGTGGCAGTTTAGGAGGAATAGTGAATACACGACAGGAGGTGGGCTTGGGGAAGGGGATGGGGTCAGAGCGCAGGGCATGGGTGGGGTGACAGGTTCCAGAGGCTCATCGGCATCTCTCAGTTATTCCACCTTGTAGTCCTCGTATAGCTGGCGAGCACGGCGAATGAGCTGGAGAATTATGTAAAATTGTGGAATGGTGCAGCCTTGAGTCAATTTGATGAGATGCCATTGGACAGAGAAAATATTGATCTCAGTGGCACTGACATCGCACGATCAGTCCACAGAAAGTAACTGATTGAAAATTAGCGTTATCTTATTGTAATGCTCTGATTTCATTGGGGTGAAAGTCAACCAACAAGATCTTACTTTTCTGAGACTTTAGACCAAACCGTGAAAACAAATGATGTTATTAATAAGACAAATTCATCCATGATTTTGGAAGGCAGTAGCAAAGGCAGAGTTTATTTGTCATTCCCAATAGCTCGAGGGAAGGTGTCATTGTTCATTGAGGAAATTACCAGCACAGAATTTCCTCTGATTCCCGTTAACCACAGTTATCTGAGGGTGAATGATGCTTCATGAGTCAAATATTACTTTGATGCGAGGCAAGTTACTCTGATCTCACCTCGAATGACATTGGAAAATCAGTTAAATTGGTAAAGACCAAAATGATAGTACACGGCTTATTTGAACAATGTGCTCACTGTCCTCACAACGTTTAAGGAAAAACTGATGGATGGTCGTCTGATTCTGAGTAGAGGTTTGTCCTATTTATGATGAGGCTGTTTGGTTACACAGAGACAGAAATAAAGTTCCACTCTCTATAGGGAACAGAACCACCATGTTCACGGTGCATTGGACGGTGACAGACACACACTATTGTCTGTTCCTGTTGGACATTGATCATCTCAATCTCATCATTCACTGATGAACAATAGCAGCACAGAAGCCAGCAGTTCCCATCACCCCTGTTGGAAAGCAAACAGGGAAAGGAAGGGCCAGTGGAAGTGGGAGTAACTAGGGAAGTGGTGTAACTTACAGTGGGAGTAGGGGAAAAAAGATGTGAAGAGATATCATCAATGGAAGAGTATGTAGCTGCAGATGGAGCAGTGCAAGGGAAGGAGGAGTGTAAGAAAAGAGTAAGAAGGCCGAGGAAGAATGGCTAATGAAGTTTTAGTGACTGGGAAAAACTTGCTTTAGCAAATGTGAGTTTGGGTGAAAAATATCACTGTTCAGGAAAATTGGGATCTGGTTCCATTGAAAATTAAGATTTGATGTATTTCATTTTCTATACTTGATTCTTGTTCAGATTGCACATTCACTCTGTATTTTTGTATCTCCATCAATTGCGGTTTACATGTTTTTCCCCCTAGTATGGTATCTCATTTTTGAATTTTTTAACAATATGTATTTGCTTCCAGTTCAACGTAGACATGAGAACATGATTTGATCTCCTGCAGTTTGCCCATAATGTAGAATTTAATTGAATAGTTATCCTCATCACAATCACTGATTCAAGCATTGACTCAGTATCCATCCGGCAGATGAAAAACTTCTTCAGCTCTGACTATTGATAAAAGAACAGCGCCACACAAATGGCTAATGTTCCAGTGCAAGGTGCCAAACCCTAGTTCATCTTAAATTAGGTACACGCTTTATGAATAAGACATGCTGAGGGGCAGAGTGTAAAAGGTGAATTCAACTCTGTGTCGAAAATGCGATTAGCAGCTCCCTCATAATAGGTGTTAACTACATCACTTTGTAAATTACCCAAAATGAGAATAGCAAAAGACTGGAATTCTTAATTCCTCTTCTGTGAATAACATCTGGAGAACAGGAAGGAAATCAAGGTTTGTTTGTGATATTCATAAATGATGATGGTGAGAATGTGGAAGATGGATAACGAATGTTGGGAATGACACAAAGATTAGCTGGGTGGTTCATAATGAGGAGGAAAGGGTAAGGCTACAGGACGATATAAACAGATGATTTCTATATCCAGATTAATGGCCGATGAAGTTTAACACTGATAAATGTGAGATGATGCACATCTGAATTAACAAGACAAATGAGAACTCA
Source organism: Chiloscyllium punctatum (assembly GCF_047496795.1). NCBI lineage: Eukaryota > Metazoa > Chordata > Chondrichthyes > Orectolobiformes > Hemiscylliidae > Chiloscyllium > Chiloscyllium punctatum. The sequence goes on from NC_092750.1 coordinate 81,454,517, forward strand.
AACTGTGAAGTGTGAGGGCGAAATTTGCTCCTTTTTTCATTGCAGCAGGGAAGATTGAGGAGGAAACCTGGTACAGGTGTACAAAAGCATAAGGGGAATGGAGAGGATGAACAGACAGCAGCTGTTTCCCTTACTCGAAGGGTCAAAAACAAAGGGATACATGCTTAAAGTGAAAGGCAGGGGATTGAGAGAGGATTTGTGAGTCAGTTTTGAACTGAGAGGGTGGCACAGACATAGAATATAAAATTTCTACAGTGTGGAAATAGGCTCTTTGGTGCACAAATCCACACTGACCCTCCAAAGAATAGCCCACACAAACACGTTCCTCCTATATTTACCCCTGACCTATACATCCCTGAACACAATGGGCAATTAAGCATGGCCAATTCACTTAACCTGCACATCTTTGGATTGTGGGAGGAAACCGGAGTACCTAGAGGAAACCACGCAGACACGGGGAGAATGCGCAAAATCCATACAGGCTGTCACCCGAGGCTGGAATCAATCCTGGGTCCCCGCGCTCTAAGGCAGGAGTTCTAACCACTGAGCCACCGTTCTGCCCCTGGTGACATCTTCACCCGTGCCTGGTCCGGGGTGCAGATATATGGAGTCTGGGACGCAGGTCAGGTTTCATCACCATAGGTAACTTGTATGGTGTGATTCTGGCTCTCAATGTCAACACGTCTGCTCTCTGGGCCAGGCTCTGACTGAAGATGAATTTCAAAACCTGGTTGCTCATCAGCCATTAGTATTTAACCTGGACAATATTTGTACCTACACTGAAACCAGTGATAGCCTGTTGGCGAGTTATCCCCCTGCCCAAGGAAGATTTCAACTTACTTGCTTTGAAATAATGTTTGACTGGCTGCCCTGAAGCAGGTTAGAAACTCTATGCACAGATTTTGGAACAGGCCACTCAGTCTCTCTGTAGCACAGGCAGCAGTGAGTTCCAATACCACTGTAAATGATTTCAGATAAATTGGAAGCAAGTTTCAGCGTAGCTCACTGCAAGATGTTGAGTTTACTGACCCCGAACAATAATCGGATATTTGCTATAGTTCATGAATTGGGCAACAATAAGATGAGGTAAAAACAATGATAGCAGATGCTGGAAACCAGATTCTGGAATAGTGCTGCTGGAAGAGCACAGCAGTTCAGGCAGCATCCAAGGAGCAGCAAAATCGACATTTCGGGCAAAAGCCCTTCATCAGGAATTAGGCAGTGAGCCTGAAGCGTGAGGACGGTGGGGGTGGGGAGAAAGTAGCATAGAGTACAATAGTTGAGTGGGGGAGGGGATGAAGGTGATAGGTCAGGGAGGAGAGGATGGAGTGGATAGGTGACAATCTATTGCAGTGCCTTGTGTCTCTAAAGCCGTAACTACTAAATGTCATCTTCACATTCTCCAGTATCAAAATAAAATTGTACATCTCTATGAATGGTCAGAGTTACTACATGGATCACACAGTAGCAGTTATGTGAAGTAACCAGCAGCAAACGGCAATCCACAAATCACATTAATAACTGAACTTGGCGGATTCTGTCTGGGCTAAGTAACCACACAGATTATACTGGCTTTCTGGTGACTGTAACAATACACACTACAACTGGAGGTTTTGGCCTTACACTCCTCCAAAGCTTCCTGATCTCACACACATCACTCCCGCACACATTCAACAATTTAAGGGGAATCCACAAGCTTGTGAAACTGGAAAGATAGAACAGTGCAGCATGTACAGGCCTTTTGGCCCTTGACGTTCTGTTGACTTTTTATCCTACTCTAAGATCATACTAACCTACATACCTTTCATTATACTATCATTCATGTGCCTATCCAATTAAATATCCCTAATATAGCTGAATTTACTACAACTGTTGGCTGTTCATTGCACACACCCACCACTCCCTGTGTAAAGAACCTACCTCTGACATCTCCCCTAAACCTTCCTCCAATTACCTTAAAATCATAACCCCTCGAGATAGCCATTTCCACCCTGGGAAAGAGTCTCTGGCTATCCACTCTATCTATGCCTCTCATCATCTTGTACACCACTGTAAAGTCACGTTCCATTCTTCTTCGTTCCAATGAGGAAAACACCCCAGCTCCCTCAAGTTTTCTTTGCAAGACATGTCCTCCAGTCCAGGCAGCATCTTGATTAATTTCCTCAGCACTCTCATCAAAGCTTCCACATCTTTCCTACAACGAGGCAACCAGAACTGATCACAATATTCTAAGTGTGGTCTCACGAGGGCTGCATATAGTTGGCGCATAATCTTCCAGCTCTTAAACTCAATCCCTCGGCTAATGAACACATCAAATACCTTCTTAACCACCTTGTGAACCTATGTAGAAACATTGTGGGAGCTGCGCCGTGGCCCATATGATCCCCCGTTCCTCCACAATGTAAGAATCCTGCCTCTAACCCTGTATTCTGCATTCAACTTCGACCTTCCAAACTGAATCGTATCCCACTTTTCCATATTGAACACCATATGCCACTAAGCAGCTGGGTCCTGCATTCTGTCAATGTCCTGTTGCAAACTACAACAGCCCTCTACACTATCCACGATTCCACCAACCTGTGTTACATCATCAAACTTACGAACCTACCCTTCCAATTCGTCATCCAAGTCATTTATCAAAATCACAAGCAGCAGAGGTCCCAGAACCGATCCTTACGGAACACCACTGCTCACCTAGTTCCACACTGAATACTTCCCATTTACCACCACCCTCTGTCTTCTATGGGCTAGCCAATTCTCTATCCAGACGGATAGGACTCCCTGTATGTCATGGCTCCTTACTTTCTGAATGAAACTACCACGGGGAAGCTTATCAAACACCTTGTTAAAATCCATGCACTCTGCATTCACTGCTCTACCTTCTTCAGTGTGTTTAATCCCATCATCAATGAATCCAATAAGAGTTGTGAGGTATGACCAGTCCCTCACAAAGTCATGCTGACTGTTTCTAATCAAACTATGATTTTTCAGAATCCTCTCCAATACTTTGCCCAACACTGATGTAAGACTGATTGGTCTGTCATTCTCAGGACAATCCCTGTTCCCTTGCCTGGACAAGGGACTAACATTCGCCTCCCTCCAATCAACCGACGCTACTCAAATGGAGAGTGAAGACGCAAAGAACATCGCAAAAATCACAGAAATCTCTTTCCTCTCTTCCTGTAGTAACTTAGGGTGTTTCCTGTCTGGATGAGGGATTTATCTATCCTTATGTTTGTACTTCAATCAGTCTGTATTTCACCTCAACTTGTTTACTCCCTGTCTAACCAACTGATTGACTGCTTTCCATTTCAGGGCTCTGTACAGTACTGCCTTCCTGAGCAAGTATGGTTCCAAATATCCTGTGTATTATGGAATGGAAAACATAGGAAGGCAGAAATGCCTTTCTCATGAAGGGGAGATGCCAAAACTTTGACTCTGCTGCTCCTCAGATGCTGCCTGAATAGTTGTGCTTTGCCAGCGCCACACTTTTCGACTCTGATTACCAGGATCTGCAGTCCTCACGATGCCCATTACTGAGGGCTGTTCCCTCTGCACACTGAGCAGGGAACTAATCAGCAGAAACCCGTTGTAGTTAGAGTTGACTGTACAGTTCTGGAAAGCTGCATTTGATCAACACTTTTATTAAAAATGAAATTACAATTCAACAAATATTCATTCAGTCGCAGAGTTACAGTTTTGGTTCATGAATTTGGCAGCTTGATAACAAAAAGTGAATGACTGAAGAACTCCGAGATACAGAGTATTCCAGGTACTATATTCCAGGTTGGATGTTCTTTACCTTTATGCTGGGAATATAATCAGACAGACAGATATGACAAGGAAATGAGATGACATGTGGAAGTGTGTCATTTTTACCATTACAGAGATGAGTTTGAGGGAGGTCATGGCTGACAACTCAATATTCTGTGGTACCAGAACTATTGTCAGGACAGGAGATAGAGTAAAAGATGAGGTAGTGTTGTCTAATAAATTATGGAGTCAGTTACTGGCTTAAAAAGGAACGATATCTTGAAAGGATCATCTAATGAGGTTTGGTGGTTAAAGCTCATTGTCAAAACCATGACAGAAACACTGCTTGCGACACACTGTCGAACCCCAGATAAAGGAAAGTACGGGAGCAGGTATATAACCAAGTTATTGAGGTGTGTAAAAACAATAATAGGATCATTATATTCAGGCATTTCAATTCCAAACATTCATTATGGTAGTGATAACTCCTTAAGAGGAACAGGTGCTTTGAAATTTATTCCCGAGAGCTTCTTATATCAACATAGAGCAGTTACAACAATGGGCAGTGCAGTGCTGGGCCTCACTGTGGGGAACGAATCCAGTCAGGTGTTCCAGGCAGAAGTGGGTAAGCATTATCGGACCAGTAACTGTGATATCACACATTTTGACTTTGCTAAGGAAAAGACCCCAAAATGTTTGAATCATAAAAGCTTTTTGGATTGGGTAGACAGAGTTTATGAAAAAAAATGACATAATCCGAGCAAAGTGCAATTGCGTCTGGATGAAACGATAGCAGAACAAGTTGGGGCGGAGGTTGGGGATCATTTGATTAAAATCAAATTGATGACAGTGTCGGCCCAGCATGTTACACCGAAGATAAGATTTAGGAAAACAAGCCCAGAGAACATCAGATGTCGACACAAATCCCGAACAGGATGAAAAAGGAAAGAGAAGCTTAAAGCAGGTTCCAGGTGAGCGGGCCAATGAAGGTCCTAAAAGAATATAGAAAGTGGAGGGCTAAACTTAAAAAGGAGGGGTGATAAAACATTAGTGGGTAAGATTAGCAAGAATCCAAAGTCATATTTTGGTATATTAAGGTGAAGACGATAACATGGGAAAGAATGGGAGTGTTAGGGACTAAGGGGACCGCCTGTTTACGCAGCCAGAGAATATTTTAAATACATTCTACGAATCGGTCTTCAGTTTGGAGAAGCTGTTTCTGGATTCAGGGAGAGTGACCGTTTGACCCTTGAGCAAATTGACACAGGAGCTGAGGAAGAATTGGAAGTTTATGTAAGATAGAGTGGGCAAATCACCAGATTAAAGACCACCAAGTCTCACATCAGTGAGAGGGAAACAATTGTATAACATTCGGAGGGCTGTTGAGGCTGGATCATTAAATACCTTCAAGGCTAAGAGAGACAGACTTTTATACAAGTGTTATCGGAAATTGCAGAAAAGTGGAATGGGGGATTAACAAAATAAAAATAACCTAATCGAAGAACAGCAGTCTCAGTTTGAGGATACACATATAGTTGTCCCTATGTCTAATGGTGTTCTTTTCCAATAGCCCTGTATTCACAAGAACATCACCTCTCTCGAGGGATTCAAGGAATTCATAAACCGATACTAATAGACAGAAAGCACGAGAGGGCTGCGACAACACAGAATGCCTGTTGGGGTGAGGATTTGCATGGACAAGTCACCACTACCAGAAGGAAGACCCATGCAAGACACCCTTCAAGGCCAAGCAGAGATCTGCACTGGGGAGCAGGTAGTCTGTGGCCAGTTGTCAAGGAGTGCTGAAGACCTAAACACTGCATCACTGTCGTGTCCCCTTCCTTCGCTGGCCAAAGCCATATATGGAGAGGTAGAGAGACATGCCGTTGTAGCAGAGTAAGCAGTAAGGCTTTGATACGAGAGGCGTCGGAAAGCTCCACCTCAGCAAAATGTACAGGGAAACTGAAATAAAGTCCTTTTAACTTTATTGTTATAGCCATCGAGATGGCAGTTAGGGCAGTCACACGATCCTCTTGTTTGATGTGGGAGCTCACGGAGATTTTCACCGTCTCTGATGACTATACACTGTGGGATCATTTGATTAAAATCAAATTGATGACAGCGTTGGCCCAGCATGTTACACCGAAGATAAGATTTAGGAAAACAAGCCCAGAGAACCTCAGATGTCGACACAAATCCTGCACTGTGGACTGTGCATCCAGCTTCATCTCCTGGGAGACCGTGTTAGGGAGCTGGAGATAGGCTGCATGATGGCTCAGTGGTTAGCACTGCTGCCTCACAGCACAAGGGACCAGGAGTCAAATCCTGGCTCGGGCAACTGTCTGTGTGGAGTTTGCGCATGTTGCCCGTGTCTGCATGGGCTTCCTCTGGGTAATGCGGTTTCCTCCCACAGTTCAAAGATGTGCAGGTTAGGTGATTTGGTCGTGCTAATTTGCCTGTAGTGTCGGGGAGTGGGTCTGGATGGGCTGCTCTTTGGAGGGTCGGTGCGGACTTGTTGGGCTGAAGATAATTTAGGATGCACTCAGGGTCATTCGAGATACTGGGGACTTCATAGATAAGTGCTTTAGTGTGGTGGACACACCCAAGACACACCCCTAGTTATGTTTCTTTAATGACTGTAATATTCCAGTCTAACGTTCATCGCTCTCAGTTCATTAGCTTTACCTGTCAGTCCTGTTGTATTTAAATAAACACAATTTAATCCAACAGGCGTTCCTTGCTTCCTGTCATATTCCAGAAAGAGAGTAGCTGTGCGACCACCAGGAATGGCAAAGGGAGGAGGCAGAGAGTGCAGAAATATCCTGTGGCCATTCCTCTCCATAACATGTCGACCATTTTGGATTGTTGGGGGTGATGCCCGTTCAGGTGAAAGCAGCAGTAGCCAGGTTGGTTGGTATTACCACTGGCTCAGGGGCACAGCGGGAAAGGGCAAAGGTAAACAGGACGTTAAAGATAGGAGGGTTGATTGTTAGTGGGACAGATCGGAGATTCTGTGGCCACAAACGGGAATTCAGGATGGTGGGTTACCTCCCCGCTGCTCGGGTTCAGGATGTCTCCAAGTGGCTGCTGAACCTTCTCAAGGGTTTGGGTGAGCAGCCAGAAATCATTATGCACGTTGGCACAAATGATACCCGTTGAAATAGGGCCGAGGTTCTGGAGCGACATTACAGAGAGCTCGGAGAAACATTTTTTAAAAAAACCTTGACAGTGGTCATCTCCTTAGAGGGAGATTACCGTCCGAGACATGCACTGGAAGGGACACCAATATCTTGGCTGCCAGTTATGCTCGTGTTACCAGGCTTGGTTTAAACTAGATCGGCAGGGGGTGGTATCCTCCAGAGCAGGGAGACAAGTGCGAGGCTGGATGGAGATAGAGTCATCAGAAATAGTAAATTTAGGCTGGAAAATGACAGAGAGAAATGCCTTTTGGATTAAATTGCATCTATTTCAATACAGGTAAGGCCAATGAACTCAGGGCGTGGATAGGTAGGTGGGACTGGTATATTATAGCCATTACACAAACATGGCTAAGTGATGGATAGGACTGGCAGCTTAATGTGCCAGGGTACAGTTGCTTTAGGTGTGACAGAGATGTTGGAAGGAGGGGAGTGGAGTTGCATTTCTGATTAAGGGGAGTACCACAGCAGTAATCAGAGATAAAATAACTGATGAATCACCCAGTGCGGCTTTGTGGGTGGAGTTAAGAAATAGGAAGGTGTTCGTGAGGTGATTGGGGATGTGCTATAGGCCCCCAAATAGTCAACAGAAATGAGAGTAATAAATATGAAGGGAGAGGGGGGAAACCTGCAAGAGCAATAGCGTTATCATAATAGGGGCTTTTATTTTTTCGAATACAGACTGGAATGGCCAGAGCGTTAAGGGATTTGATGAGATAGAATCTGATAAAAGCTTCAGGAAAGTTTCCTCAAGCAATATACAGAAAGTTCTACTCGGGAAGGGGAAAAACACAAAATTTTCTTAGGAAATAGGACAGGACAGGTGACTGAGGTAACAGTGGGGGAGCACTTTGTGACCATTAACCGCAGTTCTATTAATTTTCAATTAGTTATGGAGAGGGACAAAACTGGTCCACAGGTTCATGTTCGAACTTGGGGCGTGGCTCAGGTCCAGGCCGCTGGGATCAAGGGAATTCCTGGAGGTATAAAAGAGATAATGGAGTTTACTGCAGAAGGAAATCAGTAGGGTGAAAAGAGGGCAAGAAAGAGCCTTGGCTGAGAAGATTAGGATGAATCCAAAAAAGGTTCTTTAAATATATTTTAAAAAATCAAAACAGGATCGAAAATAGGACCCCTCGAAGATCAATGTGGACAAGTATGTGTGGAACTATAAGTGATGGGTGAAGTCCTCAACGAATATTTCTACTCTATGTTTACCGTGGAGAAAGACATGTTGACTTGAGAACTTGAGGAAGTTAGTGGTGATAGCTTAGAGCCAATCTATATCATAGTTGACGAGATTTTGGACGTACTAGAATGTTTGAAAGTGGATAGATCTCATCGTCCTTACCCGATATATCCAAGAACACCTCAAGGGGCTCCAGACGAATTTGCGGGGACCCTGGATTTCAATGTTTATCATCAGTAACCACAGGTAATGTCCCGGAAGACTGGAGGATAGCAAATGTGCCCTTATTCAAGAAGAACTGAACAAAAAAAAGCCTTGGAACTACAGATCAGTAGGTTTAACATCTGTGGTCGGTAAGGTACTTGAGAAGGTTCTGAGGGATAAGATTTACATGGATTTAGAAAGACAGGCTTTGATTAGGAATAGTAAGTGTGGCTTTGTGCGAGGAAGATTGTGCCTGACAATTCTCTTAAAGTAAGTGGATGATGTGACCAGGAAGATTAATTTGTGAGGGGCAGTAGATTTTAAAACATGTGGTGTTGGATAAGCACAGCAGGTCAGACATTTTCGATGGGCAGAAGAATCTATGTTTCGGACATAAGCCTTTAATCAGGAACATCCAAAACATCGATTCTCCTGTTCCTCTGATGCTGCCTGACCTGCCGTGATTTCCAGTGCCACACTTTTCGTTACTCATCTCCAGCATCTGCTGTGCTCAATTTCTCCATTGATATGGATTTCAGTTACAGCAGAACAGAATGAGGTTTTTTAGTCCGTGGAGCCTGATATACAATTACAGGAGGAGGCCGATAAAACTGTAACCAGATCATGCAGCACCAGTATCCAGTTGCACAGCAACAGGATCAATCTATTCAGCTACTTGAATCAGTAACACAGGAAATGGAAGAGGTCACAAAGTGACTGGATTATGGGGCACTTCCATTCAGTAAGTCAGGGCTGATTTGCACTCGGCCGCAATTTCTCTTTCATGCCCAATTTTTTGTAGTTGTCGACTCTCTGAAGGGACAAAACCCATTGACACCCAGTCGCAACTCCCAAACATTTCAGTGATATAGCCTCCCCTAACTGTCTGGCCCCAACCATCACTATTCCCTGAGAGAAGGAACTACTCCCCACACATATACCTTGGCCTATTGACATGGATAGAAAATATGAACACAATGTAAAGTTACTGGCCCTGATATCACGGCAGTATTTGATTGCGCAAGATGTCAAGGAGACTGAACAAAATTGAACTTGATGAGAATCAGTTGTAAACTCCCCGCTGGCTGAATCATTCAAAGCACAATGGGGCTGGTGGACATCAATCCTCTCAGTCCCTGGATATCTCTGTGGGCAATCCTCAGGGTAGTTTCTTCGGCACAAACATCTTCAACTGCTTCATCAATGTCTTTCCCTCTTTCGTGCAATCAGAGGTGGGGATATTCTTTGAAGATTATGCAATGTTGAGAACAATGGGTCACCTGCTAAGGTACTAAAGTATCAAATCTGGACAACATTCAAGCTTGTGCTGTTAATATATAGGGAACATGAATTAAAAGCACTGCTGGAGAATAAACATTTCCACAGTTAAAAGAAAGAGGGACCCCTTTAGCAACTCTAGCTAGTTTCACAGTAATATAAGAAAGCCATTCAGCCCATCAGATCTATAGGATAACAATAGGTGCAATGGGTTCACTCACTCCTGCCTGTTACACAAGAAGACAATTTAAAATAAAAACAGGTGTTGGAATGCAAAATACACACGCAGGAGATGGAAGAACAGAATAAGCAAGGCAGCATCAAGACTTTGAGAAGTGAACGCCTTGGATATTACCCCTCATCAGGACTGTGGATGGGAGTAAGGGGATATATAGATAAAGTGCGGGTGAGGGAAGAGGAGGCAGAGTGGCGAGATGTGGATAAGTGGACACAGATAAAGGTATCAGCGAGTTGTTGATGGAACGGCTGAATCCAGTTGGTAGCTGGACAAAGGTTGATCAGAGGAATGGAATGGAGGGGAGTGTTTGGGAATGGAGTGGGGGGACTGGAAGGGAGGTTATTTGAAATTGAAGCATTCAATGTTGAGTCCCCGGGGTGCAGGCTGCACAGGTGACAGATGAGATCTTGTTCCTCCAAATTATGATTTGGTCCATTGTGGCAATGGAGGAGGCCAAGGATGGCCATGTCGGAAAGGCATTAGGAAAGACAATTGAAATAGGAAGTGACTGGGATATTTTCCATTTCACCTAACGACCCTACGTTTCATCCCTGATTCATCCCTCCCATCGCCCAACCAGGTTGCACCAACCACTTGTGTCCACATAGCCGTAACTGACCATCCCCCTGATCTCCCCACCCCAACCACTCCCTTCCCTCTTTATCTGCAGCTCCCCCTACCCCCTAACCCAGTTCTGAAGAACGGTTATAACTGAAATGTTGACTTTCCCAGCTCATGGTGCTGCTTGGCTTTCTGTGTTCTTCCAGCCTTCTGTTTGTCTCCTATAACTCAGGAAGTTTGAGTCTAGTCAGCCCAGCGTGCTGGGAGGCAGGAACCACGGGTTGCCCACTGAAGTCCTTGAACCCTGCCCTCGGGCCAGGAGGAAGACATTCAGTTCCTCCAGACACTGACACATGAACAGAAGAAGCCATTCAGCCCCTCCAAACTGTTAGACTGAAATAGGAGGATGTCATTGTTGCTGCAACACGACAAACCTATGAGCTTTCGACTGCAATAACAGACTGCTCCATGTTGTTCCTCCTGGCTCCATTGCTAATGGTGCACATGTGCTATGGTAACGTGGTTTGCTGATCATGAAGAGGAAAAGTGAATGGTTTGTGCCAAGTCCCAAGGAGGCATCTTCCATCTCCGAGATGTTATGAACTAGGTTAGACTACTCCAAACACTTATAAGCAGGCAGCCCAGAGCATACCTTTGCAATTTGTTTCGGTAAGTGTACAATGAAAATTACCGGAGGTAATTTAGCTAGGTTGACTATTTTGAAACAGACAAAACTTTATTCATAAAATTACACAATGAAACACAAAGAACAGAATAAAAAATCACGACAGAATTCAACCTATTCAGCTAGACTTAATTATGCTATTCCGAATACACACAACTGTCCCAATAAGCAAACTCCCAATAAAAACCAGTATAAATGGAAGACTAACTGCAAGGTTGAAGTTGAAGGTCAGAAAAGAGTGAGAGTTTCCACACAGCTCCCAGTTGAACTTCCCAGTTCAAGACTCAACTGAAAACTGCTCGGCTCAGCTAGTTCAGCTAAAATAGCTCACCACTCTCCGTTCATTATACTGGTCACTTATAAAGCATGGCCACTTTGGCCTGAAGTCTCATCTATTTCCATGCAAATAAAAGACCTCTGAAAGTACTTTTCATCTCTGTACCAAACCAGACTGATCGGAGCTTGGAGAAAGTGAGGAAGGGTTTATACCCGAAACGTCGATTCTCCTGCTCCTTGGATGCTGCCTGACCTGCTGCGCTTTTCCAGCAACACATTTTTCAGCTCTGATCGGAGCTTGGCCCCGTTTTATTGTTCCTCTTAAAAAGAAACCAAGGACAGAGTCTCCTTGAGCCAAGGAACACCTTTTCGACAAAAAGGAACTTGCTTTGTGCCACATCTCTCCCCACTTAAAAAAAAACATCAATGCTAAAAGGTGGCTGCATTTTTAACCCTTCAAACCCAGTTAGTAGTTTTAAAACTGACAGCTATACTGTACTAATTGTAAACATTCACAAACCCATACAAAACCAGGCTGCTGTATACCCACCACCGAAAACCTCCGTATCTCATTCTAGTCTCAGTAACTCATCAGCTTTCACGTTTTCGCGATCTGCCACATGCACAATTGTCTGATTGAATGGCTGCAATAACAAGTCCATCTAAACAGTCTGGCATTTTTGTCTTTAATTTTTTCCACAAATATCAATGTGTTGTGATCAGTTTATACGATTGTCTCAGATGCATTGCTGGTAATATATACACAGTTATGGTGTAATGCCAACACCAAGTTTAAAGTCTCTGTCTCCACCGTTGAACATTTCTGTTGATGAACGTTCGACTTTCCAGAAAAACACCCGATAGGTCTTTTTATTCCCTCATCACCCTCCTGCAGGAACACCGAACCAATACCCACATCACTGGCATCGATAGCCACCTTGAAAGACTTCGTGTAATCTAGTGTAGCTAATATTGGGGCAGTGTCTAACACAGGGTTTAGGTTGGAAAATGCCTTTTGACAGTCCTCTGTCCACTGAGAGTTCTTGCCCTTGACAATTCGGTGAGTGGAGCAGCCACACTGCTTAAAGTTTGGCACAAACTTTCAGTAAAATCTAGTCAAGCCCAGGAACCGTAGTATTACATATTTCTTATTGTCGACGGTGTGGAACATTCCCCAACTAATTTCGTTTTTGTATCTCATGGGGCCATTGGTCCATGTCCAATAACATGACACAGGAACGTGACTTGGCTTTCTCAAATTCACTTTTAGCTAGGTTTACCAGCAAGCCTGCCTTCTGAAGTCAATCAAAAAAGTGTGATAAATGCGTAACTATTCCATTCATGACTAAAAACTACCATGTGATCAATGTACACCACATGGTTGGGTAATCCGACAATGACCTCATTATCAGTCGCTGAAAGGTGGCTGTATCGTTTTACATGTCAAATGCCACAACTTTGAACAGATACAATCCATTTAGTGTTATGAAAACTGAAATTGCCTTTGCTCTCTCTGACAGAGGTCCTTGCCAGTAGCCTCTGAGCAAGTCCAACTTAGAAATGTAAGAAGCTTCTCCCACTTTTTCGACAAAGTTCTCCAAACATGGAATTGGATATGCATCAGTCTTTGTAACGAAGTTGAGTTTGTGATAGTCCACACATGTCCACTGGGTAATATCTGTCTTTGGCGCCATGACTATACATGAGCTCCAAGCACAATAACTCATTTCGATTATGCCATCTTGGAGCGTGTGCTCTATTTCCTTCTGAACCTGTACCAACTTTAGAGGATAATGGCTTTAAGGATGTTATTTAATCAGAACAGCATCTCCTCTGTCTACATCATGCTCGAATTATGTTCGTACTTCCCAGTTTATTTCCGTATATCGCTCCAAGATACCGTAATAACTCTTTCAGGTCACGATGCTTTTCTTGTGGAAGGTAACTCAATAATTTATCCCAATTTTTGGCAACTTTCTCATTGTTCAATTTGATTTGAGGAATGTCCAATTCAGAATCCTCTGAACTTGGGTCCTCCTTCAGTGTTGTAATCATTAACACCTTCTCAACTTGCTTTCCTTCCCTATCAAAATACCTGTTGAGCATATTCACATGACACACTTTGTGAGATTTCTTCCTGTCTGGAGTCCGTATCAAGTAGTTCATCTCATTCAATTTCTTCCCAATTTGATAAGGGACACTAAAACCTGCTTCTAGAGGCTCAACTGTTACTGGAAGTAACACCAATACCTTATTCCCAATTGCAAAATTGCCAATTTGTGATTTCTGATCCACTTCCTGTTTCATTGTATGCTGCGATACTTTTAAATGCTGTCTAGCCAACTCTCCAGCTTTATTTAATCGTTCCCTAAAATTTGACACATTGTCCAAATGAGTGGTCTCTGAATTCTGCCTTATTAATTTCTCCTTAACCAATGTTAACGGTCCTTTTACTTCATGCTCAAAAATTAATTCCAATAGTCTGAATTTGGTCGATTCATTCTGTGCGTCTCTGATCACAAATAGTTCAAAAGTAATTTCCTTATCGCAATCATCTGGATTATCCTGACCATAAACCCTCAACATGGTCTTCACTGTTTGATGCCGTCTCACTCATGTTCACTGTGATTCCGAATACTATGTAGCAGATTTGAATTGCTTTATTCCCAAGTTATTGATCACCTGCTTGAATAGTTTGGATGTGAGGTTTGATCTATCTGGATCTCTTGGTAGTCCGTACCTACGTAAAAAATAAGTATTTTTTTCTACAACTCCTTTAGCTGTGATGCTGCATAATGGGTCTGCCTCTGGAAATCTAGTTGACATATCCATTATTGTTAATTAATACTTATTCCCACTTAGTCTTTGCGATAGGGGACCTACACAATCTATCATGACTCTTGTGAAAGGTTCCTCAAATGCTGGAATAGGTATTAAAGTTGCAGGTTTTATTACTGCGTGTGTGACATGTTTGAGACATTTGGCAATATTCACTACATCTTTGTGAAGTCCAGGCCAGTGAAAATATCTTTGTATTTCAGCCTGTAATGTCCTCACCCCGAAATGATCTCCAAGTTGTAGCTCACGTGCCACTCGCAGCACTCCCTTTCTTTCCCCAACAGACAAAACAATTTGATGAATTTCTGTGCACGTCTGATCAGCTTCAATGTGTGCTGATCTCCATATCTGCATTAAAACAACATTTGTTAAGTAATAACACACAGGAATGCATTCATTCTCTTTCTTGCTAAATATCTTTTGATATAACTTCTGTAACTCCACATCTTTCTGCTGTAATTCAATCAGCTTAGCAGAGCTAAAAATACGTTCATATTTTCCTACTTGCTCCGTCTGTTTTCCACTTATCTGGTCAAAAAGAAACTTATGGTAACTCTACGTCAGCTTCGTTATCTGTGCCTTTATCCTGCTTAAACCTGTGCTTCTGTGATCTTCTGGTGATGCAATCAGGGGAAATTCCTGGAGACATATTCTCCAGGTCTTCAGTTGCCTGCATCTCCACTGGCTTTTCAACTAGAGTAGGCAGCACGCCTACCAGTGAAGCAGCTATATTATTTGCAAGGACAAATTTTATTCCTAGAGCTGAAAGTTAGGGCTCTAGTACACCTACCGCACATGCTCCAATCTTCTCTGGACACTCTCGCCTCACTTTACATAACTGAGCACTTTTTTTCTCACTATGAATTCCTGTTACCAGCACATTTTCTGGAAATAGTCTCTCAAGAGTGCATAAAGCCTCACCCTTCAGCATTACAGACTGAAAAGATCCTGTGTCAATTAATATTGAAACCTTCTTACCAATTAATCCTGGCCTATGTGAATAAACTTTACCTTTTCATGTAAGTATTGTTTGCAGATTTGGCATGTCCACTGATCATCTTGTACACACTGAGGCAGTTGCCTACTTTCCCTTATGCTTTTTGTTACGAATCCAACAAAACTTCCAGACTTGTTTGGTTATCCTACATCTGGTTTTCTCCCAGCCCATCAACACTGTGATTTTGTGTGGCCCTCTTTTTTACAATGAAAACACGACAGGTTTTTAACTTCTTTGTCCCCCTCAAGGTTTTCTTTATTACTGTGGTAAATTATCCTTATGATCTACACTGTGATCTACCTTTCCCTTTGCCCGTGAGGACATCTCTTTGCTCCAATTTCTGTCCCTCAGAGACCAGAACTGGTTCTGGATGCCAAACCAAGTTTATGGACCAGTTCATAATCATCAGCCATTTCAGTAACTAACCTTGCGGCTTACACTCTCTGCTCTTCCACCTGAGTTTGCACTACTTCAGGCAGTTTGAATTCCTCCAAGTGTTAACCTCTTTAAGGGCATCATAGCTTTCCTTGAATTTTAAAACTCTTATCCAACTATCGAAATTAGTCTGTTTGATCCTTACAAACTTAGTGTAGGTTTCACCAGGATCCCTCATTAAATTCCTGAAATGTTGCCTATGCAGACAAAATGATTTTTTAACCTCCTTATACTCCTCAGATACCTCCTCTGATAGGGATGTGAATACCTCACCAGTCCTAACTACAAGTTTTGTTTGGATCAACAAAATCCACATAGCCTCTGGCCACTGCATTTGTTTAGCCAATTTTTCAAATGAGATGAAAAGGGCATCACATTCTTCTCATCAAATTGAGGCGATGCTTGGACATGCTCACACAAATTCTCACTCGGCTTCTGGCTCCCAGGGGCTTGCTCATCCTCACTCTCTTCCTTACTAAGCCCACCCTCAGCCGTTATCTCCAGCCTTTTACACTGACTTTTCTTTTTAATTGTCAGTTTTTGTTCTTCAAAAGTTCTCTCTTTCTCTCTCCCCTATTGCTCTCTCTTTTGCCATTCTTTCTTTTACTCTCTGTTCTGCTGCTTTCTTTTTTCCCCCTCTTCTGTATTTTATCGAAAGTCAAATGTTTCATTTTGGATATTAGTTTGATTGGGTTGAGAAAACTTAGAATAGTAATGGCTATTTCAGTCGCCAAACGTTTTCTGGGTATGCATGCAGTGACTTTGGAAATTTTACGAAAAGTGAATAAGACCAAGTTGCAAGAATTAGCAGAGAAGCTGGAATTGGAACTGACTGCTACTGTGAGGAAAGGAGAGATAATTACAGCGGTACCTCGTCAATTAAACTTGCTGGAAAAACCATCAGAATCAGAGATGGCAAGAATTCAGTTGCAAATCAAACATCTTGAGCTAACGGCGAGAGTTAAGGAAAGGGCAGCCAAATTCCTTCACACTCTCCTCACGATACCATCACTGCAGGGATTAGTCTAGGGAAACTCCATTACACTGTCTCTCTGCAGCAAGGAGATCATTGAGTATAAATGAAAGAAAATACTGTCTCAAGTGTACTCCACAACTGCAGGACGGTGTCTTCACTCTTATGCTTTAATCATTTTGTAATGAACGATACTACTCAGTTGTTGTGCTGATGACTTGCTGAGTCATAGAGTAAAAGAGATGCACAGCATGGAAACAGATCCTTCGGTCGGACCTGTCCGTGCCAACCAGATATCTCAACCCAATGTAGTCCCACCTGCCAGTACCCGACTGCTCTGTAGGAATTCTGTTAGTGCCTCATGATCAAGGACATCCAGCTCCTTTTCACCAAGAGCACTTCCGATCATCTAGCCTTCTCATAAATACAAACTGAGAAGGATGGCATTTTTTGCCAATCATTTATTTGCCTTATGAAGCAAAGTCACAGCAACAACATCACTGTTGCCATTCGAGTTGATTGGTGATGCTGAGGAGGCGATGGCCGAGCTGTATTATTTCCGAGTATTAATCCAGGGAATCAGGTAATGCCCTAGACACCGGATCCGAATCCCACAATGGCAAATGTTGGAAATTAAATTCAATAAAATATCAGGAAGTAAGAATGAAATGAAACAATGAAACCAAAGTCGATTGTCCTACTTTGCACCCTCATGCCCTTCAGAAAAGGAAATCTACCATCTTCAGCTGGTCGGGCTTACATGTTACTCCACAACAATGTGGTTAACTCTCAGTTGCAGTTTGAAATAGCCAAGCCAGTCACTCAGTTATATCAGTCACTTCAAAGCCTCAAAGAAAAGAAACCGCATGGACCTCATCACTGACTCCTTACAGCCCACAGACTGCAGTGGGTCAGGAAGGCAGCTCACCAACACCTTCTCAAGACCAATGAGGAAAGGGAATTAAATACTGGCCCAGCATCGCATTACAGAATAAAAGACGATGATCACACTCAGGGAAGAGAGAACAACAGACATAAATATCTTTAAGCAGGGACTTTGACAAATACCTTACATGGTCATGATTATCAATAATATGGGAACAGGAAAAACATAAGTAATGTTTAATTTCAGTTTTTATTTCCATCACAGCTGACCATCAACAATCGCTTTGTTTGTTTATTTCTCTCTATCTCTTTCTTTTTCCATCTATTCAACTCAATCCTTCTCCCCTTCATAACAGATGTCGGTGTCACCAACATCAATCACACTATTTCCCAACTGTGTTCAGTTCCGATGTATGAATCGAATTGCCAATTCTATTTTTCTTTCGACCCGAGGGCGCTGCCAAATCTGCTCAGTTTGTCTGGCACTTTCTCGTTCTTTATTGTTTCTGATCTGTTGCATCATTCTTTGCTTTATATAACCTTTAATTTTGTTATTATTTGGAATGTCTGTATTGCTGACAGGAGCAGCATTCGTTGACCTAAACAAATGTCATTTACTGCGAGGTCATTCTTTCAGGTAGTACAGAACCAAGCACGTTGCTGTGGGTATCACATCAATCTTAAGTCAGACCAGAGAGTAACTCAAGATCTATTTACCAAAGGACATCACTGAAATAGATAAACGTAAATGCTGGAGATGTAATGGTTGTTATTAGTAAAACTTACTTTTTTTCCAATTCCTGTCTTGTGAATTTACTTTCTGACATCATCTGTGGTAGGATGTAGAACAGGATCTTTCTGTGTAATAATCTGTGCATCTGAATTACATTTCTTCCGACATTACTGCTCTGAGAGAGTGTTCCTGTCATTAAGTTATTTTAGAGACAAGAACAAATTTGTGATCGAAATATTTGCAACTGAAAGAATGCTGAGAAGAGAGGTGGAACCATACCGTCTGAATTTTACCGAAGCATAGATAATAGATAATGAAGCGTCAGCATTGAAGCCAAGATGGTGACTGGGCATATAATCGAGCTGGTAGTGGGTTGGTTTGGTGATGGACAGAATACCGAGACATAAATGAATTCAGGGATGAAAGATACTTCGGTATTGTGAACAGTCTTGTTCTCAGATGTTTGTGAGAGCGGGGGTGGGGTGATTCTGAAATTAGTGGGTACTTAATGGAATTTGCATTTGAAACTGAAGACAATAGTTTTCGTCTTTGACAAATATAGATAACAGAAATAGCAAAGAAGTTCGCCATGGTTGAAGAGATTAATAAATGGATAGAGATGAAGATACTTACCAGGAACACCAACAATTGCGAGGATAGGATAGTAACCCGCCTGGATAATCATCAGGGCACCCCATATCCGATATATTGACCGAGACGAGGAAAATAAGTAAAGACCATCGGATAAACTCCTGTCCATTGTTGCAGCATTCCAGTCTAATGTTCTCAGATTCTGATCCATTAATGGATCATTCCAGACTATTCTCAGATGTTTAAATCTCCTTTTTGTGTCTCTGCAGCTGTGTCCCTTTGAGCGTTGGAGTTGATGCATCTGCTGCTACAATGGCATAAACCATTGCAAGAGGCCTCTTACAAATAGGAGACGGAAAACATCCAGTGACACAACCACCACCCATGGAGACTGGCATCAATCACAGTCACTGAACAAACAACTTTATTTAACCCCTTTCAGTACGGTTCCTTCAGTTCATAAAAACTACTGGACTGGATTGAATATTGGCACCGCTGGCTATTGATCACATCTCCCATCACCCATTGCTCTCGTGAAGTTAGTTGTGAGGGAGAATGATGCATGTTTTCTTATCGAGGCTAGATGATTCTGCTGCGTTGTCCGTTTGTAATACTGTTACCGGCTGAACCGCCCACCACCACCACCCTCAGAAACCACAGTCTCCATACTGTTACCGGGCAGATCTCTCCTCGACTGGAACAGGCACCGGCCAATATATTTACAGTGGATATATTTGCACTCCAATACATAGGAAATGTGAATTTGCCTGGGCATTCCTTTAATTGATCTAATGAGGCAATTTTGTATTTTCAACTCTCAATGAGATTCAGCATTTTTTAAAATATAAACTCACAAACACCTTAACACACTTATTAAGCACAAGTTTCTCAATCTCTCCTCATGGTAGCATCATGCCAGGGTTTAGTCTGGACTGAATCGCTGATAAGATCATTATTTATAAAGTTGATTCAACCTGTACACAATACACCTCACAGTCTCTCAACAAAACACTATTTTTGGGAAAGATACATTTACTCTGGTATTTTAATCATTTTGCATGATGAGCCACATATCATTTACTTCCTGCTGCGTAAGAATTCTGTTTGTGACTTATGACCAAGCACATCCAAGTCTGTTTTAACAACAGCACTTCCCAACCTCTCACTATTTAATGAACATAAATGTGAATGATGATATTTGTTGTTCATATCTCAAATACTTCATATCTTGCGAAGAGCTATTGCCCAAACACTGATCCTTCTGATACACCAAAGCCTTCACTCCAGATAATTACATTAGTCTCTTCCTTCTCTCGGCTATCCAACTTTTAATACATTCGGTGTATCCACCCCTACCTACCCATGGACTCTAACATTCCCCACTCATCTGTATTCAACCATGTCAAACATCGACTGAAAATTCAAATACTTCATTCCCACTGGTTCTCAATTGTCGATGTCACAACGGACAATCTCCACAAAATCCAGCAGGTTTATCAAAGATCAAGATCATTTCCCCTTCCTGAATCTCGATTGACTCTACTGAATCATGTTATTATTTTCCAAGTGTCTAGTTGTCACATTCCTCATAAAAGGTTCCAATGTTTTTCTCACAGCTTACATCAAGCTAACCACTGTTTAGTTTGCTGTTTGCACACTCCGTCCTGTTTTAAATATTTAGGTTTACAATAGCTGCTTTCAAGTCTGGTGGATCCTTTCCAGAATCTAACCAGCTTTGAAGAACAATCAGTAATTCTTTCACAAGCTCTACTGCCACCTTCTCAATACTCGGGAATGTAGCTCATCAAATGCAGCAATACACCAACCTTAAATTCAATGAGATTTTGAAAGACGTACCTTTTATTAATTCTAATTTACTGCTGTTCCTCATTTTCAGCAGTCACTCTGTTCCCTTATATTTCTGGAAGTTTCTTTCAGTATCTTCCTCAGGGAGATGGACACAATATATTGCTCTCAGCGGACAGATGGGTCCTGTCAGCCAGTGAATATATCGGAGGACTGCACTCTGGTGATGGTGGATATGTTACTCACCCCTGCCTGGAAAGTTCCAGAATTAATCCAGTTTAATTTATGGTGAGCATTAACACAGTCCTGTCACTGGTGTGACGCTACACAGTATACTGAAGGAGGGGACACAGATCAGTGACCACCTCAGTTTTGAAACAAACTGGTTTCATATCTGACACCTGGTCAAGTTTAGACAAATGTCCCGGGAAATCCCAGGAAGGATAATGTACTGTCCTGCACCTCCCTATTTATAGACCTTTCCTTCTGTGGAGCCTCATCTCCATTTGTTTACCATGGACCCAGACACTCTGTAAATGCAGTGTATAGAGTGGGGTCACCAGACCCAGCGGCTGAAAATACAAACCCGAGATAAGCATCCACAGTAACTCCACTGATTTTCCAATGACAGGAACAAGTCAATTCCCCACATGGAACGTGCACGCGCTCAGTGTTGAAAACTATTTCCACTCCTGAGTTTCTCTTTCTGGCTGAGAAAGCCATTGCATCTCTGCACACTCCCACAGTAAGAGGTTCTCTCTCCAAAGAAGCAGTTGACAATGTAGCATTAACTTCCTCTATATCTCAGCAACTATAAGGGCAGCACCAGTATTGCTAATGGATTTGATCATCGCACTCAGAGAAGAGAGATAAGGGAACCTAATTCAATTTAAACAGGGACATATCTAAATGGACACGATATTCAGGAATATGGGAAATAGGGAAATGTGAGAATAACTTGCCTTTTTTTTTCCTTTCAGTTCATCATCAGTAATCCCTTTGCTTACTTTTCATTTCTTTTCCTCTCTTTTTCTGGCCATTTCACCATCCATTCAATTTAAACCTAGCCCCCACCTCTCTCTCCAACCCAACCATCCCTGATACCAGGATAAATAATATTATTTCCCAGTTTGCTTTCAGTTGTGAAGCAGGTTCAAAACATTATCTGCATTTCTCCTGAGAGAGGCTGCCATACCTGCGAAATTCTCTAACACTTTCAGACGCTGGAGAATTTTATTTTCGATCTCTAGAACCCACCATTCTTTGATTTATTTCACCTTTAATGTTGTTTCACGGGATGCCAGCATCACGGGCAAGGGCACCATTTGTTGTCCATCACTAATTGTCCTTGATCACGAGGCCATTTGTCAAGACAAAATGGAGCCAACAATGTTGCTGTGAGTCTGAAGTCACACTGAGCTCAGATTGGGAAATAATGTTAAGTTTCTTTAACAAAGACGATCAGCAAAATAATAAAAATAAATCTTAACGGCTTCTGGTTTCCATGAGTGAAATTATTCCAATTTTTGTCATTCGAATTTAATCTCTGACATCGGCTGTGGTAGGATGTTAAACACTGCCTTGGAGTCACAGCCCGTACCTTTGAATTACCCGTCTAGTTACATGATCACTCTGATACTGAGTCCTTATTGCCTAGTCCGTATTCCCTAGTTCCTGCCAGAGAGAGATGGTGGAGAAATCAGTTTAACTACCAACAATAAAAAGGATTTTGAGGAAAAAAGCGAAAGGGAGATTGAGAGACAATTTCATGTAAGATCACAGGTTTCAGAATGCTGAAATGAAGGCATTTTGACAGCATCCTACAACATGAGCCAGTATTCCCAGGATGATAGGTGAAGGGGATATTGACGTCAATAAAGATGAGGGAGAGTTTTAGATGAACATTTGTTCTGCAACTTTGTAACTGGGTGTAGGGTCAGCAGAGGCTTCGACTCATTGGGCTGAATCTAACAATAGTTTGTCTCAGTGACATTTTTATTGAGTGTGACAAAGGGATTATCTGTACGAGACTGAACTAGTTTCATGGCGCTATCTTATCGAACTCACCACATTAACTACCCACTCAATCTCATAGTGTTCCTCGCATTCAATGCTACCCCAATTCCACCCCAATATGGCTGGAGGGACTCACCATCGCACTGATGCCCCTGGCTACTCTATGATCACTGACACGGGTGCCATCTTTAAAAGGCCAATGGGCACACTGTTGTACTTCCTCAGTTTGAAGCCACCCTGAACAGTTGACCCCGAGCATGGCAGGTAAGGGGAGCCAACACCACGGTTTTTCATCAGAGGCACAGAGGTCCTAGTGGATGGGCTCGTATGGGGGGTCCATTCTCTTCTCAGAGGAGGCCCCACCACCAGCCCCACCGAGCACGGTCTGAGCTTACCACCCAGCTCAGTGCAGGATCTGCGGTCTCTCTCTCTCTCTCACACACACACACTTTGAATATGGAATTTTCCAGATAGTGTTCCAAAGAATTCCCATTGTCAGGTATAGGAACTTTCAGTCATTCAACCCCCTGGGTGCAAAAATATGCACTTATTTTATATCCAATCACAGTTAGTAATTCTGGCTATTTCACTTTGTCTCACATTATTGTATTCAGCCAAACACTGCTTCTTTATACTTGTCGCGTTATGAAATACAATTTTGAGCAGAGAACATTTTATCCTCAGCTGTAATCTTGACCGTTATCTGAATTGTACCTTTTTCCTTGTTATGAAAGTTTCTCTTGCCCTTTGCCTGTGCCTGTTTCTGTCTGTAACAGTTACACTGTCTCCCACTCAGTTGGCTGGACGGCTGGTTTGTGATGCAGAGGGAGGCCAGCAGCGCAGGTTAAGTTCCCCACACTGACAAGGGTACCATGAAGGGGATGCTCTCTCAACAATGGGCAATCGAGCATGGCAAATCCACTCTAAGCTGCACATCTTTGTACTCTGTGAGGAAACTGGAGCATTGGGAGGGAACCCACACAGATGCGTGGGGAATGTTCAAACTCACCTGACGTTGGAATTGAAACCAGCTCCTTGGTGATGTGCGGCCACAGTGATAACCACATATCCATCATACACCTCAGTTACCTCTGTTAATTACTTGTAGCTGACTAATGAAATCCAACTGGCTTGTTCTGATAACTGAACTTGACCCAGTCTGAGACCTTTATCATCGGCCATATCACCAACCTGGTTACATTTAAAATTTGTTTTGAGCAGTGGAGGAGTGGGACTAGAAATGGAAACAGTGACACCCTCCAACCTCAGTCAGAACCGGACTGAGGAGAAATTCACAAAGTGGGAATTCATTCAATTGGGAATTCTCTCGCCCAGAAGGTTGGGAGGGCTGAATCTTCATATTATATCGAGGCTGACTTTGTCTGATTTTCCATAGACAGGTGAATCAGGGATCATTGTGAAATCAGAGAAAAGTGCAGCTGGGAACACAATGAGATGAGCCATGACCTTATTGACTGGTGGAATAGTGTCAAATTTCCGAATGGCCCAGTCGTGTCCGTTCCATTCAGCCCTTCGGTCCTGCTGTGCAGGAGCAGATTGAGACCACTCCGATGGTTTGGTGTTGTTTGGCAAATGTATAGGAAAATCCAGGCTGGGTCAGGCAGTGACTCCCCTCCCCCAATACCTCTTTTCAGGCTTCTCCTCTCTGTAACTTCTGCTCCTGATGTAGGTCATGTTACAGGCTCAGATTCGCATTGAATACAGCCCCCATGCCCCACACAAGGTCAACTCAGACAAACCCTCTGCCGTCTCTGAATGCAACATTTTACATCATGACTTCCAGGAAAATAATCAAATATTTTCCAAAAACATAAATAAGAATGTAAGAAATAGGAACCTGCGCTCATTCAATAAGAACATGGCTGATCAACTCCACGGCTCAACTCAACTTTTCTGCTAGGCCCTTGCATCCCTCAACTCGCTGAAATGTCACAAACCAATCCACCCGTCTGTAAATATAATCAGTGACACAACCTCCATAACTCTCGGGGTTAGGAAATTCCAGCAATTAACTACATTCTGAAAGAAGACATTTCTTTACGTCTCAGTTTGAAATCGATGTTCCTTATTCTGTATCTACATACCTGACTTCGAGACTATGCCTGGTGTGGAACCACATTCTCAACACCGACCTTGTCAAGCCCCCTCTGTATCTTATCCGTTTCAGTAATGACACTCTCATTCATTTAAACCACAATGAATAATCACCTCAGCATTTTTGATGTATTCAATAATTCAAACCTTTCATTCCAGGAACCAGTAAAATGAACCAACATTTCTGCATCAGCATGCTGACGTAATGTTTCATATACAGGAACAGTCCAATCCGTTGTACTGCTCCTTTTTTGGGAGTCCTCTCCATTTAATAACAGCCTGCCTTTTGGTTGTCAGTGTCATCCTCAAATTCGAATGTATATCGCACTCAGCTCCCGTCGTCAGGAGCTGAGTACAGCTCTTGTAAGCAGCTCTTGCCATCGGACTGATATTTGTGGTACTCCAGTAGATACATTTTTTTTCATGAAGATCGATGAATCATGGCTCTCCGATTTGTAAGTGTTTACCAAATGCCACCCCATGCTAATGCATTACCCATCAGACTATGAGCTTCTGTCTTGTATAAGAACCTTTACTTTATGATACCTTGTGGAAAATCTCTAGAAAACCTCATGTCTACCAGTCCCCCTTTATCAAGGCCACTTGTTACATTCTCATGGATTTCCAGAAAAACTTTGCATTATTTTACAGGCAAAATGTAGTTCTCCTTTAACAAGACCATGCTGACTCTGTGTGAAGCTTTTCTTAATGCTCTGCATTTCCTTCCTTAATAACAGACTCTCACAGATTCCCAGCAATAATAGTTAGGCTAAGTGTTTCCTGCTTTCAGTCTCGCTCGTTTCTTGAAGACAGGCGCCACATTGGAGGGTCTGCCGTTTCACTGGATCACTCCTTTAATCCAGAGAGCTATGGAATATTTAACACAGAGCCACCAGCCACTCTGTGACCACTTCTTTTAAAACCAGCTATGAATTGCTGATGACCTGTTTAACCTTGGTCTTATCTGTTTGAGAATTGTCTTGTTCCTCATGTTAGAGACAGCTCAATATTTTCCCTGCTGTTACCATTTTGCTTATATCATTGAAATATTTACAGCTCCTTTACCTGTGAGGAATGATGTAAAATACAGGTGTAAATTATCTGTCTGTTCCCTGTTTCCAGTTCCCCAGTCACACCCACCAAATATCCTCAATATACTTTCCTGGCTTCCTTTTTATCAAAGATCACACACACACACACACACACACGCACACACACATCTTTAACTCTTCTTACATACATGGAAGAGCTTGTGCTGCTTGTTTTTATATTTCTTGCCAATTTACTTATATCACATCTTTTCTTCCCTTTTCTTCGTTTTCTATATTCATACAGCCTTATCACATACAAGCACAATCTTTGGTCCAACATGTCCATGCCGGCCAGGTTTTCCAAACTAAACTATTCCCATCTTCTTGCATTTGGCCCATATGCCTCTAAACGGTCCCCATTCACATGTTCGTCCAAATATCTTTTAAATGTTGGAGGTGTACTTGTATCTGCCAGTCTTCCTCTGGCAGCTCATTCCATAAACATGTCATCCTCTGTACAAATAACAGTTTCTTCTTCGTCCCTTTTAAATCTTCCCTCTTCCACCATAAACCTATGGCTCTATGAGTTACTTTACCTATCCTGTGGAAAAGACCTCGGCTTTTCACCCTGCCCAAGTCTCCCCTGATTTTGTAAATTACTATAATGTCACCCCTCAACCTCTTATACTCCATCTGATACTAACTTCAAGAACAAGCATTTAAAGATCAGCACGGTAAATTTGAAACAATGTTAAAAGTGACAGGTAAACAACGCTCAGCCCAAACTTCATACTGTTATTTGTTTTCTTCTTTATGTTACAATACTAAGGCAGCATGAAAATCTTACTAGTGCCAATAAGCCGTCAAGCACCTGAATTCCTTTGCCTGACGGCAGTGATCTCTACAGTGAAAATGTATCTCTGGACAGATCTATATAATACCACATGTTCAACATTCTCCCTCCTGGCCTCCGTATGACCTTATGTGATTGTGTCTTCTTTATCTTGCACTCAATAGAGAGAACCCCTTTCCCCCATTCACATCTTAATTTAATCTCAGTTTATACCATCTTCTCTTTTCACCACTGCTAAAAGCCTGTTTATCTGTTGTCACACCCTATTTTCCATTTCACCTACCCCCCACCTCTGGCAAGGAACTAAAATGCCCAGTTTCCAATCCTTTTCAGTTCTGAAGAAGGATCACACTGGACTTGAAATGCTAACTCTGTTTCTGTCTCTGCAGATGCTGCCAGACCTGCTAAGTTTCTCCAGAAATGAATAGGCACAGCACAAATTTTCAATTAAACAAATAACTATGAATACTAGAAATAAAAATGCACAAATTGCTGTAGAAAGTGGGAGCTTTGTCGAAGGGTTGCTGGACATGAAAGATGAACTCAGCTTTCGCCTCACAAGATGCAGCCAGACCTCCTTAATTTCTCCAGTAGTTTCTGTTTTTGAACATTTTCCAAAGACGTGTTGAATCTGCTCCAACACCCTGTCCAGCAGAGAGCGCTGTACATTGGGAAGTGAACAAAACGCAAAGTGCACAAGTTCATTGTCTCTGAAACGACATAAGGCTGGCATCACTGACACGACAGAGGTCTTAATCATGGTCAGGGAGAAAAACAGAGGAAAAAACATTCACTTCAAACATAGAAGATGTTATGATGGGAAAGAAAATGATTCCGATTAATATGTTAAAGTAACATCACAAATTGGAGGCATGACATCAGGGAGAGACCCTCAGCAGAATGAGAATATGAAACTGGACGTGTTTGCACATCAGACACCAGGTTAGGTTACTGAGTACAGGGCTGATGGACGAATGGGTATGGGTGTGAACTGGGGGAAAGTCAGTAAAATTGATTTGTTGTGCAAATATCACTGGATTACTGATCCAGACCAGGATAATTCTCTGGCAGCTGGTGGAAGTTGAAAAGAATAAACAAAATATCGAGGCATAAATTCTGGTGCCAGTAATATTGGCCTTGAATCTAATGCCCATTGTTAGCATCTGTCCCTTCCCCAATGTACTTTCAGGAAGTGAATCTCCTGTGCTTCCCGGTCTGGTCTACAAGTGTCTCCAGACACACAGACATGTGCGAAACTCTATTCTGGTCTCTGAAACGGCCAAGCAACACACTCATTTGTATCAAATTGCTCTGAGTTCTTAAAGGATAAAACCAGACAGAACACTGGCAACGATCTTTGGAAAAGGGAACAGGAAACACAGTCCTTTCAACCAGACAGATGCTGCCCTGCTAATGTTTAAGAGCTTGTGAAAACAATGACAGAGCTTTCCCACAGACTGCACAGAAACATCAGGAAGGGAGCAGGGCATTAGACACGTATAGCTTCCCTGTTCTCGCACATGGAGACAAGTTTACTTTTATAACCCTGGTTAATACATTCTTCAGAAACTCATCAATTCCTGTCTTATGCTGCTCAATGATTGACCATCCAACCCATACAATCACAGAAGCACTGACTCTGTACTGTCAGAAATACAGCACGATCTACATTCGTCCCACTTTCCGATACGAGGCCCATAGCCATGTATGTTATGGCACTTCAAGGGCACGACCATGTATTTATTGACTGTTGTGAGGTTACCTGTGCCACCTGCCCTCTCAGGAAGTGCATTCCTGAACCCAAAAGCCTCTGGATGAAAACCAATCCTCAAATCCTCACTAAACATCAAACCCTTCACTCTAAAATGATACTCCCTTCTTCTTCGCCCTTTGACTGAAAGGAGCAGCTGCTGTCTATCCATCCTGTCCATGGTCCTGGTAAGCTTATCCTTCTGAAGCACGTCCCTCTCAGCCTTCTCTGCTTCAAAGTAAACAACCCGAGCTGATCTACTCCATCCAAGGGAATATCCTGGTGAATCTCCACTGTACCCTCTCCAGTGCAATCACATACTTCATGTAATGTGACTCCCAGAACTATACATAGTATTCCATTTGGCCTAACCAAAGTTACACATAGCTCTTATAATCTGTGCCTCCCTGAATACAGTCTATGTTTATGGTCGCTATGATTTGTCAACTTGTGCATTAAGCTGTTTAATCACATTCACGGGTATTAGATTGGATTATTTACAGTGTGGAAACAGGCACTTCGGCCAAACAAGTCCACATCGATCCACCAAAGCGCAACCCATCCATTCCCCTACATTCACCCCTTTACCTAACACTACGGGCAATTTAGCATGGCCAATTCACCTGATCTGCACATCTTTGGACAGTGGGATGAAACCAGCGCACCCGGAGGAAATCTCCTCAGACACGGGGGGAATGTGCAAGCTCCACACAATCAGTCGACTGAGTCGGGAATTGAACCAGGGTCTCTGACGCTGTGAGGTAGCAGTGCTAACCACTGTGCCACTGTGCCACCGTGCCACCCATTATGTGGAGTAGCACTCTCTGAGCTTTCTATTGTGCTGCTATTCTTTGAGTCCTCCCCTGTCTGGTTCCTTCTTCCAAAATACATCACCTCATATTTATCAGGGTTACATTCCACCGGCTCTTGATCCAGCCATCTGATCAATCCATCTGTATCTTCCTGTAATATAAGGCCTTCCTCCTCACTGCCAACCAACCAGCCAAGCTTTGTGTCAAACGCAAACTGATTTATCACACTCACCCCAATCCCTTCCATATTCATAGCTGCATCATTTATGAATATGATAAATAATAAGGTTAAGAATCATAAAACATCAGTTTATAATCCAACAGTTTTATTCGGAGGAACTAGCTTTCGCATCGCTGCTTCTTCATCACGTGATCATGTTCTTCGAACGGTCATGCCTCCAAATAAACTGTTGGAATATCATCTAGTGTTTGTTACTTTTTTAACTTTGCCCAAGCCAGTCCAACCCTAGCATCTCCGAATCACAAATAATTTGGGACACAGCACTGATCCGTGTGGTACACGATTAGATACTGGTCTCCAGTCAAACAAACAGACTTCTACCAGCAGACCTTCTGTCTCCTGCCACTAAGTTGATTTGGAAGAAACTTGGCAAGTCACTTATGAGTCCTACCTGTTCCCTGGTTATTCTGTTCCACTTGACATCCCAGTCGAATATCTGGGGATTCTCCCTAATCTTGCCCTGCCAGCAGGTTCCCATGTCCCTGTGCTGGTCAGTCCCCTTCAAATGAAGAATTGCCTTCTTATTGCAGTCTGTTCCCATGTCCCTGTGCTGGTCAGTCCCCTTCAAATGAAGAATTGCCTTCTTATTGCAGTCTGAAATGGTCTATCCTTTACCTGGCATTATTTGCCTTAAATGTAGAGTAGACAACCAGAGAAAAATCCTGTTTATTTCCACCTTGTCATATGTTTAGTAACTTTTCTAAATTTCACTATGATTAGCTCTCATTCTTTGAAACTCTAAAGAACACAGGCCGAGTTTCCACATCAGGCAATCTCACCATCTGAGGGATTAATCTGGAGACTGTCCATCGCACATCCTCCGTGGTCAGTATATTCTTTTTCAGAGTGGGTCACCAACACTGGACTCAATACTTTATGTACAATTTCATTAGCAAGCTGTGAAACTGCTTCAACATGACCTTCCGACTATGTTCTGATTCATTTAAATGAAGGCGAACCTGACTTTAACTTTCCACTTCTATATATTTCTCCAATTACCATTTACATTACTTTATTTATGAATTCACTGCATGAGTTCTGATAAAAAAAAAGCCTTTTGAAAATCAAAATATGCCATTTCTATGTTGCAATCAACAAGTTCAAATCGTTCTGTAGTTTGTCAAATATGAACACTCTGTCAGACTCTGTCAGTGCATTCTGATTCTCTCCAATGTTGTTGTTAATTAAGAAATATCCAATATCAGACCCTATATAATAAATTCCATCAATTTCCCTACAGATGTCAAGTTAATCGGTCTGCAGTTCCCCACACTATCTCTTCTTCCCTTTGCAGTTACTTGAATCCCTCCCATCCATCTACAATGCTTGGAACACATTTACTAACTTCCAGCCTCTGCAGAATGTACAGGAAAAAAACAGTCATCGACAGCACAATTAATGCGTCTATTGCTGATTTATTTCTAATATTTTGATACGAAGTACAACTGGCTCATCAGACTTAGCAATGCTCAATCCAGCTACAATACTACTATGCTAGCCTTCAACTACTACCTTGTTACTGATATGAATTGACTTTATGTCTTCAGTTCCACAAGCTCCATGTGATCACTTAGTATTTCTCAGCGATTTTCCTCCGTGATGACAGATGCAAAGTAACTGGCTGCTTTCTTCGTCAGTTTCCTGTTCTCCACAATTACCTCTCCTCTCCCAATTACAAAATTCCACATTTGATCTTGCTTTTATTTTGTTTTCTTTGCAATACAGATTGTAGATTTATGTAGTCTTTGTGTTCTTCTTTCACAGAATCATTAAAAGCCCACAGTGTGGAAAAGGCCCTTGGGCCAAACAAGTCCATCCTGCCCCTCCGAAGAGTAACCATCCAGACCCTTTCCCATCCGATTCTACATTTTGCGACTGATGCAGCAAATCTACACATCGCTGAACACTTTGGGCAAGTAAGCATGGCCAATTCACCTAACGTGTAAATCTTTGGACTGTGGGAGGAAACCGGAGCACCCGGAGGAAACCCACGCAGACAGGGGGAGAATATGCAAACTCCACACAAACAAATTTCTGAGAATTATCCGGTTTCCACCATGTCTAAAATTCTTCTGAAATCACTTCCTACGATTAATATAATCTTTAATTTATCATGTTAGCATTCATTAAATCACTTACCCTTTCCTTGGTGATTCTATCTTAAAGAAATAGACATTTTATTTCAGACATTGCAGTATTTCTGCAGAGCTTCTGGTCTTGACCAGGTGTATCCAAGAACACAGCAAAAGACGACAGAAGATATTGCAGGGGTCCTGGCTGATCTTTTTGCATCATCGCTGGCCACGGGGGAGGTCCTGGAAGACTAGAGGGTAGAGAACGCTGTGCCCTTGTTCAAGGAGGGCTGCGAAGAAGAACCTGCAAACTATAGACCAGTTAGCTTAACAACTGTAATAAGTTGAGAAGGTTCTGAGAGATAACATATACATGCATTTGAAAAGATACGGATTCATAAGGAGCAGTCAGCACTGCTTTGTGCATAGGATATCATGTCTCACAATTCTTTAAGGTTCTTTTGAGGAAGTGACCTGGAATGTTGATGAGGTTGGGGTGGTAGACATAGTCTATCTAGATTTCAGAAAGGCCTTTGATAAGGTTCCACAATATAGGCTGCTCTGAAAGATTCGATAGCATGGAATCCATGGGACTCTGGCAAATTGAATACTCAACTGGCTTGATGGTAGAAAGCAGAGGCTAATACTGGAAGGATGCTTGTTGGACTTGAGGCCTGTGACTAGTGGAGTGTCTCAGGGGTTGGTGCTGGGCCTATTCCTGTTTGTTATCTATATCACTGATCTGGATGAGAATGTGCAAAGCATGATTAGTAATTAGGCTGATGACAATAAAATAGGCAGGACTGTGAACAGTGAGGTTATCAGAAATTACAGCAGGACCTTTATCAGCTGGGGAAGTGGGCCGAGAATTGGCAAATGGAGATTAACATGTGGGATGTTGCTTTTTGAAAAGTCAAATCCAGGTTGGAATTTCGTGGTAAATGTTAGACCCTGAAGAATTGTAGTGGAACAGGGGGACCTTCGTGCTCAGATCCGTGGTTCTCTGAAAGTAGTTGCACGTAGACAAGGCAGTGAAAAAGGCTTTTGGCACACTGGTCTTCATCAGTCAGGGCACTGAGTGTGGACGTTCGAGAGTTATATTGCAGTTGGACAGGACGCTGGTGAGACATGCACTTGGAATATTGTGTTTGGTTTTGTTCACTTGCCATAGGAAGGATGTGATTAAATTGGAAAGAGGACTGAAGAAATTTACAAGGATGTTTCCAGTACTCAATGGTCTGAGTTGTAGGGAGAGTTTGGACAGGAATGTTCCTTTAAGTGGAAGAAACTGAGGGGAAATCGTATAGAAATGTATAAGATCATGAGATGCGTCAATAAGGTGAATGCACTCATTCTTTTTCCCAGTTTTGGGAATCAAAGACTAGAGGACATCAGGTTAGAGGTTTAAGAATAAAAAGGATCCTGAGCGCCGAGTTTTTTATGCAGAGGTTGGTAGAAATGGAATTAGCAGACAGCAGTTTGATTGAGGCACGTACATTAATAACATTCAAAAGGCTTTTAGACGAATACGCGGTTAGGAAGAAGAATAAGGGACAAGGGCAGGGAAATGGAATTAGCGTGGATGGATATTTTGGTCGGCACGGACCACTTTGGTCCAAAGGGCCTGTATCCAAGCTGCAGGACTCCATGATTCTAATATTCTAACGACCATTCCGTGTCTACCACTCCGTGTTCAAACATTCGAGATTGTATGCAGGCGCCGTGTAAAATGCAGTATATTAACCTCTCTAGTCCTCAGAGCAAGGTTATTGAGTCCTTCTGACCACACAACACCAAATCCAAAATAACCTGCTCTCTTGTTTGAGTCACAACACACTCTTCAACCAACATGTTCTACGCTTATGGAATTTACTTTTCACAACATTAGCAGTCACTCAGTTAACGCAGTTTAGATGCAATTTGAGATCATGCAATCATACAATATTTGCATCTCTAATTTACAGAGCATATAATGCACAGAATTTGCCCGAGAGCAAATAATACACTAATACACTAATGCTTGCTTCTCCTTCCTATATGTAAAATCCACCCATACTGATTCTGTGGAATCTGAGGGACAGGGTCTGTGGCGTTATTAGTGATAGACGTGAACAAGCCATTCTGGGAGGGTCACCTCGATGCTGACATGATCTGAAGAAATGACCAGCATCACAGGACAAGCATCAATATCCTCCCCACTCTGCCAGGTTAACTTTCACCATACTCTCTCTGCGCCCTCACACTCACTACCTGTTATAGCACCTACCCCCTAACAAGGCTCATACCTTATCTCCAAATAAGGCTCAGGCACTACCACTCTCACTATTGAATTCAGCACCTACCACCACCCCACCCCCCCTCCCCACCCCGCGCACTCTCTCCCTCCACTATACTCCCAATACTAATAACACTGCATGGATACAACACTGTGGACTGACTCCCTCCGGACACCTCACCATTCCCCCTCCCCCTCCTCCTACACCAGCATTAACAGCATGGACACACACTACCACCACCACTCCCTCCCCCGCTTTCTCCCATTCCCGCAGAAACGGACTGTAATAGGAGAGAAAGGGGCAAGCCAGATGGTGGAGCACCCGATATCTGATCCTCCACCACCACCCCCCCCAACCATGTGGGGAGGACACAGGTATGAGCCAGAGAGGACTGGAACATGTCGTATGGAGATTCCGTGACATCCATGTCCCTCCAACAGAGTAAAAAAACTATGTTTTCATGAAGGGCAATTCGCACTTTAACCATTCTGTCTGTTCTCACAATTTTCTCCCTCCCAAAACAACAAATATCTCATTGCAGAGCGATACAGACACAAAAATATTCAGACATATGTAAATACGCTAATATACTGTCACTCACCGTACATACACGGAGATAGAACCGCACACAGGTATTGGCATACGGAGACATAGACAGTCGCACACAAATAGACACAAGCACAAGTAAAACTCACAGGTTAATACATAGATGAACCGATGTCAGCACATAAATACAGAAACACACAGATACTTGAACAAACACACACAAGTGCACATACAGACTGACAGAGACACAAACACTCGTGCTTATAAGACAGAGATCGATAGGTTTTTGATGAATAAGCATGTCAAGAGTTACGAAGAGTAGTCAGGAGAATGATGTTGAGAAATCTCTAATCTCTCTAGCATTCAGAGTCGATGGGCCGAATGTCCTAATTCTGCATTTTTTATGCACATGCGGTGTCATGCTATCAGTTATTCTCTTCCTGGGACAGGAGCAGGGAATTAGTTTAATACATATTTGATTGAAAATGGTCAGTAGTCCTATTGGACAGGTTTAGAGGGCTGAATGGTTTATATCTATGCCTAATTATTATGTCCTTGTATTTCAAGAAAGGTGGCGATTTCATGTTAGGTTAACACAGTTTAAAGTAACAGGTCGCACACTGAAATAAGGTCGTCCCTTTCACCTTAGTTTTGTACTATCTGTAGGGTCCTCATCCTCATGGAGCAGTGAAGACTCGTTTTTTGAAGATATTCAAGGCTGAGCTCGACTGATCTTTGCTGGACAGGACAGTCAGTATTTATTGGGAACAGACAGGAGAACGGATGGTCAAACACAATCGGATCAGCCATGAACATTCTGACTGGTGGCGCCGAATGGACAACTGCTGCCCCTACCCCATGTGTTGTTCCCTCAATCCACTCTCGAGGCTGTTACAGATACATGCTGCTCTCCCTACGTCATGTGTTGTTCTCGTAATCCACGCTCGATACTGTTACAGAGATATCCTGCTGCCCCTACCCCATGCATCGTTCCCTCAATCCACCCTCGAGGCTGTTACAGATACATGCTACTGTCCTTACACCATGTGTTGTTCTCATAATCCATGCTCGATGCTGTTGCAGAGACATACTGCTGCCCCTACCACATGTGTCGTTCCCTCAAACCACCTTTTGGTGCAGTTACAGAAGTATACTGTTGGCCTGACCCAATGTGTTGTTCCCTCAATCCACCTCGATGCTGTAACAGGGAAATATTGCTGCCACTACCCTATGTATTGTGCCCTCCATCCACCGCTCGAAGCTGTGACAAAGATAGGGGGCCATCTCATTTAGCCAGTCATTATCGTTACCATGAGACTGGAGAGTATATTCTGCCTATTTAACAAGTTACAGAGGAAAATAGAACTAATCATTTTAGCTCATTGAGTACATTTTACTGCACAGGACGCCATGAAAACATCTGAGCTGTTACACAGGAAGCTGTTGCTAACAGGAAATAGAGAGTAGCGATAAATGCTTATTTTCACATTACAAAGCTGTAACTGGTGGAGTGCGTCAGAGATCACTATGGGATCATCAACAATCAGTACCTGGACCAAAGATCTGGAGGAAGGGTCTGAATATATCAAAGCACAATTAGCTTAAACACCAAGCTGGTCATCCAGCATGTCATCAAATGGAGGTCGTGTGTTTTCAATGTGATATAGGTAAAGGGAGATAAGCGAGCAAACCTTCAGCAGATATAGCATAATGTGAGTTATCTATTTTGGATGGAAGGATAAAACAATGGTAAACAATTTAAGTGGAGAGAGATTGCAGAACTCTGAGATACAGACGGTATGCATGATCCTGCTATACGAATCAGATGTAGTTAGTCTGCACTTGCTGTAAGTGATTTGGAAGCTAAGTGGAATGATTGTGTTTCTGGCAAAGGGTACCAGGTTTAATCAGAAATGTTTTACTGCATCTGTACCGGTAAAAGTGAGGAGTGCAGATGCTGGAGATCAGAGTCGGACAGTATGAGGCTGGAAAAGCACAGACAATCAGGCAGCGTCCGAGGAGCAGGAAAATTGGCGTCACGGGGATAAATCCTTCATCAGGAATATTCCCGAAACATCGAGTCTCCTGTTCGTTGCGTGCGCCTGACCTGTTGTGATTTTCCAGCATCACATTTCTCGCGTCTACATCTGTACAGGGCGTTGCTAAGACCACATCTGGCACATTATGTGCAGTTTTGATCACTTAACCTAAAAAAAGTTCTTGAAGCTTATGAACAATGTTTTGTTCACACTTTTCTGGAATGAAGGCCTTTTGTTTTGAAACATTATCAATTTTGGTCTAAGATGAGAAATCCTTTAGAAGCATACACAATTTTGAGAAAAATCATCGGGATGCACATTTTCTCTTCTCAGGGAGACAAAAGCTATGGAATAAATTTTAAGAATAAAATGCATTGACTTTAGCACAGATGTTATGAAAACATCAGTCGATTTTTTTAAAATTAAGCATATGAATACCAACAAATCATCAAATTATAAAGCTGGAATTTTCTTTTTTGCAAATGAAAGGCACTGCGTGTAACAACAGCAATGATACATTTGCATATCGTCCATTGTGATCCATTCCAGAGAATTTTCACGACGAGCGCACACGGCCCAGTTTGGTGTTCAGTTGACATGATTGCATGTTTCAACACAGAGAGGGAGAACAATGTTGCCTGCCTGAGAAGCAGCAGCCGATTGATCCCTCTATCTTCTTTTGTTCCAACTGGCAACAGTAAATCTCTGACTCATCTCTACCTGATGAGTCGTGGAATATTCCTGATGAGAGGTTCATTGGAATCTCTCTACCGTCTGAAGCAAAGGGAATTCAGCTAAATCCAACTATTCTGGGGAGAAATCACATCACAAGTAGCTTGCCTGAGCAGAATGGGCGGCTCGGCGGATCAGTGGTTAGCACAGCTACCTCCCAGCACCAGGGTCCTAGGTTTGATTCCAACCTCGGGCGACTGTCTGTGTGGAGTTTGCGTATTTTCCTCGTGTCTGTGTAGATGTGCTCCGGTTTATTCCCACTGGTCACCTGCAGGTCAGGTGAATTAGCCATGCTAAATTGCCCATAGTGTTCGGAACATTAGCTAGAGAGAAATGGGACTGGATCAGTTCATCTTGGGAGGGTCGGTGTGGACTTGTTGGGCTGAAGGGCCTGTTTCCACACTGTAAGGAATCTAAATTAATGACTTCAGAGGACCAAATAATGTTTGGGACAGTCTATCATCTATCCATTTGTTATGAGTTCAACTATTATGAAACTCTGGAAAGCTTTCATTTTTCTGTTTGTCTTAAGATCTCTGTGTGTGTGTTTGACATTATTCTAGAAGATGAGTCAGGCTGACATTTATATCATTAGCCATATCACTAAACTTTGAAATTTGTTGTAAAACGTGGAGCAGTGTGACAGCAAAATGAAACACTGACCCTGCAATATTGATTGGACCACGAATGACTAATTCTAAAAGGGCTGTTCAAGTGGGAGTTCCCTTCCCCAGAAGTTTGTGGTGCCTGGATGTTTACATTTATTCAAAGTTTGTCTGTTAAATATTTGATAGACGAGTGAATGTAGGAAAATGGTGCACGTGCAGAAGAAGTACTGCTGAGACAACAATCAGATCAGCTACGATCTTGACTGCGTGGCAGAGCACTAAGACAAAGTGCCTAATGGCCCACTCCTACTCCTCAGTCCGATGTTCCTATATTCCATTCAGCCCCTCACAGCTCCTGCACAGGAGTAGACAGAGGCCAACTGTTCGAAATACCTGGTCCACAGTAAAACAGGATCTCCTTCTGTCCCTCACAATTGTCACACAAAGTTTGACGTGGGTTGAAAAATGTTAATTCAAAACGCTGGCTGGGCTCAAAAGACGCCTCTGGTCTATTCATAGAGTGTCTCCTCTCTGCAACTTGTGCTTCATTTCTTGGTCATGGTGCAGATCCAGATTCACTGTGATTACAGTCCCCATACCTCACCCTGAAATGACTCATAAAATGCTTTGCTCTCTGTAACTGTAACATCCAATAACGGAATGCTCAGGAAAATTACATCCATTAAATTCCTAATTACAGAATTTGAGAGCATAAGGAACAGGATCGGATGGTAATTCGGATGGTCAGGCCTGCCGTGCCATTGTATAAGATTATGGATGATCCAATGTTGTTATTAACTCTGCTTTATTTCCCAATTTTTCACATCCCTCAATTCCATGGCAAGTAAAAAAACCCACCTACCTCATCTGTAAATACTGTCAGCGATATAGCTCCCCGAACTCTCTTGACCAGATAATTTCTGACATTCACTATACTCTGTGAGAAGTTTACACGCCCCAAACATACACAATAACCTATTTGTATGTTCAAAAGAGTGAACACAGCAGCTCATGTATGAGTGACAGACCCTGATATTAAAGCAGGAGTTGACTCAGGATGGGATCAAGAAACGTTGACTAAATTTAATATGAATCAGCCACAATCTCTCCACTGGGAGTCAGCCATGGCCCAGAGGAAGATGCTCATGGCTGTGGATATCAATCTTTTCAGTCCCGGGACATCCCTACACGAGATCCTCAGGGTAGCTTCCTCGACACAATCATCTTCAGCTGCGTCATAAATGTCCTTCCCCATCATTACATCAGAAATGGGGATGATCACTGAAGATCACACAATGTTCAGAATATTTTCCCCCCTCATCTCCTGAAGCAGTCTGTGTCCATGTGCAGCAAGGCCCGGGCAGCATTCCAGTTTGTGCTGTTAAAGTGTTGGTAAAATTTATGTAATAGCAGGGCCAGACATTGCACATTTCCACAGTTAAAAGAGGAGCTCATTCAGCATCTCAAGTTGGTAACGCATGAATATGAGCTAGCATTCAGCCCATCATATCTACTGAAAAGGAAGAGTGGCAATACATTCAATATTCCTGCCTGTTACATAGGAAGAGGAGGGGTCTGCTCAGCACATCGAACTGTTAAACAGGAACAGGTGGAGCCAAAATAGTCTCTTGAAACTGTTCCACGGGACCAGGAAGAGGCCATTCAGCCTCGCAAAGGCTTATAGAGGAACAGGAGGATGTCACTGATGCTCCAACATGACAATTCACAGGAATAGATCTTGATGTTTATCGTGGCTCCATTGTCTGTGGAACAATTGCTACTTTAACGTGGTTTGCTGGCAGTGAGGAGGGAAGCGAGATGTTTTCTGTCAAGTCTCAAGGAAACATCTTCCATCTCTGAAAAGGCAGACCCATGTTCTCCGTGGGGATCAGAAGCTGGTGGGAATAGTTAACTGTTTTAGATTGTTGGGATTATGAATAACATGACATTCAGTGCAGGATCACTCAACAAATGTACTGCATTAATTTGTGGAGTTTTTATTCAAAGTCTGGATTTTCTGCTCTCTCATTGACATAGGGAGTGGGGGTGGTTGGGGGGGAATGTTTTCAGAGGTACTAAAAGTATCTAGAATTTTAAAAAGTTAGAAAAAAAAAGGCAGTGGGATCTATCACCGTATCAATTTCTGTTGAGAACATCATGTGTGATTGTCCATCCCCCTGAACTTCCAACGCAACCCCCTGAACTTCTCTCACAGTGCGACAGATTAATCTTAACTCACTCCTCATGGTTCCATCATCCCAGGGATTAGTTTGGTGGAACTCCTTTGAACTCTCTCTGTGGTAAGGAGATCATTCCTTATAAAGGAGAGAAAATCTGTGGACAATGCCCCAAATACTGCCTCAACAAATCTCTCAGGGATGATCACATTAATTACTCTCCCTCACTTCACCGTGTCCATTTCTTTCTCATGGCGTAAAAAGCATCATTCTCTATATATTGCCACTGATGCGAAATTTACATCTTCCTTACATCTGTATGTCAGTGTCAATAAAACCAGCATCAGAGGTGCCGATCGAGATGGACATCACTCTCGGGGACAGACTCAATGAGATGGAATACACCTCAAATAAGGAATAGTCGCCTCCCTGATGGAAATGAGCAGGAGCAATATGAGGCCCTGGTCAGACCAGCATGTTGTCCCTATCCTGAACTGAGTGGCTGGTTCAGCTGTTCAACTGGACAGTAAACAGTAAACCACATTGTTGTGGGTTTGAAGTTACACGGAGACCTGACCAAGGAAGGATAACCCATTGCCTTCTCGAAAGGACATGACACAAGCAGATGGGCTTTTGTTTATTAGAAATAATGATGGTTTCTTTTAAATTCCATCAACTTGCTTCATGAGACATCAACAGATCATTATTCTGTGCCTCTACATTGAAGAGTCAATGACTTGAGCACCACGCACTATCTTCCTTTCTGATAGATACTGTGGAGAGAACAAGTTAAACATCTCAAGTACAATTCTTTTCTCATGGACATGTTGTTAGAAGGGACTTGAAACAGATGAATCCAGATTTCATAGTGGCACAAATAAAGAAGTTTATTCAGAAGTTGTACTGAAGCTGACGATCAGACCGGGACATCATAATGGTGGTACTGGGCAGGATTGGTGAGTGGGGAGGATATGGAAATGTAGATCTGTGCAGGGCTAGAAGGATTATGGAGTTTGAGAACAGTCTGATTCCTTCTCGCATATCAGTGAGCAATTTATAAATAGTAATTTACTTTGTAGAATTTATCAGGAAAGGATTTTTTGATTGGAAGTGAAGACACTGATTTCCCCTTTTCCAAAATTTACCTAACATGACCAGAAACACAGTTCAGCCCGGTTTTATAGACAAAGAGAATGACTTACTAGGAACACCAACTATACCATTACCTCTGATTCTATCTTCTCCCTCTCAAATTGCAGAATAAATTCAATCATATTGTGATTACTGCTTCCTTCGTGTTCCTTCATTTGAAGTTCTCTTAAATAATCTGCCTCATTGCACAACACTAAACCCAGTATTGCCTATTCCTGAGTGGGCTCCACAACAAGCTGCTCCAAAAAGCCCGATCGAAGATACTCCACAAATTATTTGCCTTGCAAACCACTACCAACCTGATTTTCCCAGTCCCCTCCCCCCCCCCACCGTGTATTGAAATCTCCCATGACTACTGTACTTTGCCTTTTCTATGCAACTTTTCTATCTCCTGGTGTATATTGTGACGCAGCTCCTGACTACGTTTTGGAATCCTGAACATAACGTCATCTATGTGTCTTTATTCAACCTTTCGGGATACTCTATTCGACCCACACTGATTTTGTGCCATCTGACCCTACTTTATGTCATTCAGTCAGAACGTTATACAGTCATGGAGATGTACAGCATGGAAACAGATCCTTCAGTCCAACTCGTCCATGCCGACCAGGTTACCCAACCTAATCTAGTCCCATTTGCCAGCACTTGGCCTATATCTTTCGTACCCCTCCGATTTACATACCCATCCAGATGCCTTTGAAAGATTGGAATGGGACCAGTGTCCATCACTTCCTCCCACAGTTGTTTCCATACACAAACCAGCCTGTGCATGAAAAAACTCATCCACAGATTCAATCAATAAACACATCGACCTGGACCCAATATACCGGCCATTGCAATGGACAGCTGGAACTGACAACTGGAAGCGGCAGATTCAAACCACTATAAATGCCGGAGGAAAGATCACAGAAGCGCTTCACAGGAGGATGAGGATGTCACCTAGACAGGGGACAAAACGTCTGCAACACAAATTCCCAGCTCGGCGAACAGAACCACAACAGAACACACGAGCTACAAATCTTCTCACAAACTTTGAATATTCTCTGTGACCAGGATTGAGAGTCCTGAAGGTTGTGCTGCCTACCTGGTGCTTGCGTTTGGGATATGTCATCTGGGGTGCATGGGGTGCATTGCCTTTATTCAGCCCCATCTGGGCTGAATAAAGGCAATTACAGAGGCATAAGAGAGGAGCTGGTAGAATTAACTGGGATACAGGCCCAGAAGGAAAGACCGTGGACAAGCAATGACAGGAGATTTTTGGAGTAATTCAGGATGCACCAGAGATTTGTCTTGACGAAAGAGAGGCGTGATAGAGAGAGGATGAGGCAACCATAGCTGACTAGGGTAGTCAGGGACAGCACAGAAGCAAATAAGAACGCATATAATGTGGCGAGTGGCTGTTTGGGAAACCAAAGGATTGGGAAGCTTACAAAGACAAAATGGAGAACGAACAAAATAAAATAAAGAGGGAGATTATTAAATATAGGGGTAAGCTAGCCACTAACATTAAGGAAGTCTGTAAGATCTTCTTTCAATATATAAAGTACAAAAGAGAGGCAAAAGTAGACATTGAACTGCTGGAAAATGATACTGGAGAGGTAGTAGTGGTGAACAAGAATAGGCCGAGGTACTGAAAAATTTGGTCACGGTCGAAGATACGAGTAATACCTTAACATTCAAGACAGTGAGGGGCCAGAGCTGAGTATGCTGGCCACCACCATGGAGAGCGTGCTAGAAAAAACTGAATGACCAGCAGGTGGTTAATTATCCTGGACCGGATGGACTACATCCCAGAGATATAAGGAAGATAGATGCAGAAGGCGTGGGGGGACAGTGGTGATCTTTCAGGAATCACTAGAGTAAGGAACGATCCCAGAGCACTGGACACCCTCTATTGTGACACCCCATTGTAACAAGGGAGTGAGGAAAAAGACAAAAAATATCCACAATTAATGGCTTAACTTCGGTCTTGGGTATGATCCTGGAATCCATTGTGAAGTATGAGATTTCTGAATACTTGGAAGTGTTTGGTAAAATGGGACAAAATCTCTTCATCAAGGGAAGGTTATGACTGACAAATCTGTTGGAATTATTTGAAGAGGAAATGAGCAGGCTTGACCAAGCACAGCCAATGGATGTTATCTACCTGGATTTCAAGAAGGCCTTTGACAAGGTGTCACACAGGAGGTGACTGAGTATGATAAGGGCCTGTGGTGTTAGAGGTAAGGTATCATGAAATACTTGCGTGCCAAATAACATAAACAGCAAGGGACAGACAGAACTGAACTATCCCACAACGAATGCATCTGATTTAAACAATGCAGTCCTCCGAGTTCGATCATGGATGGTGTTGGATGATAAAACAACTCACTGGAGTCTCCACAAATATTCCCATCCTCAATGATGGAAAAGCCCAGCACATCAGTGCAAAAGGTAAGGCTGAAGCTTTCCCAGAAATCTTCAGTCAGAAGTTTCAAGTGAATTGTCCATTTCGGCCTTCTCCCGTGGTCCCCATCATTACAGATTGCAGTCTTCAGCAAATTCGATTGACTGATGTCAAGAAACGATAGTAGGTACTGGGTCCTGCAAAGGCTATAACCCCTGATAACCTGCCGGCAATAGTCCTGAAGACGTGTACTCCAGAACTTCCCGCTTCCCTAGGCAAGCTGTTCCAGTACAGTTACAAACTGACAATGGGGAAAAAAAAACTGCTGGAGTATGTTCTGTACAGAAAACGCAGGACAAATTCAACCCGACCCAATACCGCCTTATCAATGTATTCTCCATCGTCAGTAAAGAGATGGAAGTTGTCATCAATCGTGTTATCAAGCAGCACCTGCTCAGCAATAGCCTGCTCAGTGACGCCCCTTTTGGGTTTTGCCAGAGACACTCAGCTCCTGACCTAGTCACAGCCTTGGTTCAAACATAGAGAAAGGAACCTAATTCCAGCCCTTGACATTAAGGCTGCATTCTTTCAAACGTGGCATCAAGGAACCCCAGCAAAAAGGGTATCACGGGCCAACACTTGTTATTGGAGTCATAATTGACAGACAGGAAAACGGTCATTGTTATTGAAGGTCAGTCATCTTAGTTCCAGAACATCTCTGCAGTAGTGCCTCAGGATAATGTGGATGTAGGTTTGCTCCATGAACCGGAATGTTCATTTACAGACGTTTCATCACAATTCTACGTAAAATCTTCAGTGGCCCTCCGGATGAAACCTCCATCCAAACATCTTCAGTGGCTTCATCAATGACCTTTTCTCCATCATAAGGTCAGAATGGGAATATTCGATGATTACTGCTCAATGTTCAGCACCATTCGCAAATGCTCAGTTATTGAAGCAGTCCATGCCTAAATGCAACAAGATCTGGACAATCTCCAGACATGAGCTGACAAGTGGCAAGTAACATTCACGTCACACAAATGTCAGACAATGACCCTC
The DNA here is from genome assembly GCF_047496795.1 of Chiloscyllium punctatum. NCBI lineage: Eukaryota > Metazoa > Chordata > Chondrichthyes > Orectolobiformes > Hemiscylliidae > Chiloscyllium > Chiloscyllium punctatum. The sequence goes on from NC_092750.1 coordinate 81,499,021, forward strand.
ACCAGTAAGAAACAATATAAACACTTGGTATTCAGCAGCATATTTGTCACTACATTCGCCATTCCACACCCTCTATCAATACACTTGGGGTTACCATTGTCCAGAACTTCAACTGGACTCGCCACATAAATATAAGAGCCGATCAGAGGCTAGGAATACTGCGTGAGTAACTCACCTCCTGTCTTCCCAAAGGATTTTCACCATCTACAAGGCACAAGTCAGGAGTGAGATGGAATTCTCCCACTTGCCTAAATGAGTGCAGCCACAATGACACGAAAGAAGCTTGACACCATCCAGGACAAAGCAGCCCTTTTGATTGGCACCACATCCACAAGCATTCACTGCCTCCACGACCAACGCTTAGTAGCAGCAGTGTGTACTATCTACAAGATGCACTGCAGAAATTCTTCAAAGATCCTCAGACAGTACCTTCCAATCCTACAAGCCCTTCCATCTAGAATGACAAGAGCAGCAGGCTTTTGCGAACACCACCACATTCAAACTCCCCTCCAAACCAGTCAACATCCTGAGTTGGAAATATATCACAATTCTTTCACTGTTGCTGGGTCAAAACCCTGTAACTCCCTCCCTCATAGCATTGTGGGTCAATGCACAGCAGGTGGACTGCAGCGGAACAAGAAGGCAGCTCAGCACCACATTCTCAAGGGGGCAACTAGGGACGGACAAGAAATGGTGGGCCCATCCAGCGATTCTCATATCCGAAAAAAAAGTAAAAAGTTCCAAGTTGAGCACCTTGATAGGACAAGTAGTCTGATTTGAACATGAACAGGAAAGCAATGTTTCTGATGATGAATATTTTAGACCATTCTGTTATTAGAAAGGTGTTCAGTGTTCCATGACGTATTGTTGCTGAGCGCTGTGATAAATTGCACCTATTTTGTTAAATTCAACAACATCAGCGTAACAGGATCGATCCTTCAAAAATACCAAACTGAAAATGACAATCATCATAGAGACTCACAGATAGCAGCTTATATTCAACATATTACTGCTCTACTGACTGGCACTGAATTATCCCACCATCCATATTGCAGGGGTTACCATTGACCAGAAGGTGAAGTCAAATCAACGTACATATACAAGGGTTACAAGAGCAGGTCTGAGACTTTCAACACTGCACTGAATAATAGACTGTATGACCATAAGGGCATGAGATATAGCAATAGATTTAGGCTATTCAGCCTATCTCTTCACTCTGAAACTGTGCCATTTTGTCGTAGCCTCTAAGACGAATGGAAATGTCTTCTATACTCTAACTGTATCAATCTTTGCAGTTGTCGGTCAGCTTCAATCAGATGCGCCCCCCCCCCCCCCATTCTTCTAAATTCCATTGAGTACAGACACAGAGTCCTGAACTGCCACTCATATGACAAGCCATCATTCCCAGGATAAATCATGTCCAACACCCGTAGATCCTTCCCCAGAACAGCTCACAATAATCCAAATGCCGTCTGACCATAGTCCATTACATTCTCATCACTCTCACCCTCTTGAAATGAATGTTAACATTGCATTTGCTTTCCTAACTGCCAATAGAACCTGCGCATTAATCGTAAGAGAGGGCGAGGACTCAACTCCTTTTGTGCTTCAGATTTCATGAAGCCTTTTAGAACATAGTGTCTGCCTGTATTCCGCCTACTGAAGTGCATAATCTCACATGTTCCCATTTGGTTTTCCATCATCCATGCGTTTTCCTAGTGTCCTAAATTGTCCAAGTCTTTCTGCAGTCTCCCCACTTCCTCAATACCACCTGCACATCCAATCATCATTGTATCATCTGCAAACCTCGCAAAACTTCCGTCAGGTCAGATGGTTCACGTAAATGGCACTTTCTGACTACCTAAGGACTGTCCATCATTGAAAAGGCACAACGCTCAAGATGCTTGACTCCATTTAGGTTTAAGCAGTGGTTTGCCTGGAATTACACCTGCAAAGTCTTCACTCCTTGTACCACTGGCACTGGCACCCTGCACACCATTTTATTATGAATTTACCCCAATATGGTGATGCATAACTTGATGGCGCACGATCCCACTCTATTAATGCCAATCTGTCTAAACGCTAACAGTGTGGTGCTCACAACAACCAATGTCATTGTGTGTTGAAGATGTGGGGTGAGGATGTCGATCATAAATGACTGTGTGACTGTCACTGAGGGCTGACACCTGCCGCGAAAGCCCCAGATGTACCTGTGTCTGTTGTCACAGCTGCAGGCAAGGTCAGTCTTTCAGTGAGTCAACTCAAAGAAAGTGATGGGCCTGGAGAGTGTTCCTGGCTGAGCACTCAGATCCTGTTTGTACCAACTTTCAGAGGTATTCACATACAACTTCTGCCTCTCCCTCAAGAAGCCGAAGTCCCAACCTGACTCCAGAAGGCCATCATCATCTTCGTAAGTGAGAAAGCACATGGAATGTGCCCTTGTAGACGATGAAGTGCTTTGAGAGGCTGGTTATGGCCTACACCAACTCCAGTCTCCCAGCCTGACCCGCTGCCCTATAATGTGCCGACTGATGTAACGGGTTCACAACAGATGCCAGACCCGAGCCTGCACACATCCCTAGAACATCTGGACAACAAGGACACCTACACCAGACTCCTGCTCATTGACTAAAGCTCCACCTTCAAAATCATTATCCCTTACAGACTAATCCCAAAATTTCATGAACTCGGTCTCAGTTCGATCCTCTGCAACTGGCTCCTCAGGCTTTTGACCCACAATTGTGAAGATCGGTAAAATCACCACCTCCACAATAACAATGAACACTAAAGCTGCTGAAGGATGTGTTCTCAACACCCGACAATACTCTCTGTACACCCACGGCTGTACCCTCAGCACCTTTCTGTACGCCCTGTACACCCACGGCTGTGTCCATAACCCCCCCACTGTCCTCCATGCACACCCACATCTGTGCCCTCAGCCCCTTACCTTATTCCATGTACACCCACGTCTGTTCCCTCAGCCCCTTACGGTACTCCATATACACCCACGGCTGTGACCTCAGCCCCTTAATGAGTTGCCTGTACACCCACGGCTGTGCCCTCAGCCAACCACTGTACTCCCTGTACACGCACGGTTGTTTCTGAAGCCCCCAACTGTTCTCCCTGTACACCCACAGCTGTTTCCTCAGCCCCGTACGTACTCCGTGTACAGCCACGTCTGAGTTTCCAAATTCCAAACAACGCCAGTTACAAGTTCGCTGATGACATCACTATAGCAGTACGGATATTAAACAACAACGCATCAGAATGTAGAAAGGCGATAGAGAGCTTGGTAGTATGATCTGTTGATAATGACCTCTCTCTCTAATCCAGCAAACGTAAAGGACTGATCACTGACTTTATGAAGAAAGGAGGGGAACACACCCCATCTACATCAACCGTTTGAGGGAGTGCAGAGCATCAAGTGCCTCGGAGTGATGATAACTGACAACCTGTCCTGAACGTCTCACATAGGTCCGACGGTCGGGAAGGTTCAACAATGCCTCTCCTTCCTGAGGTGATACAGGAAATTCAGCATGCGCTACGTCTACAGATGCCCCATTGAGAGCGAACTGTCCCGGTGGATAACAGCCCTACTCAGGACCACGAGAAACTTCAGAAGGTTGGGTGCAGAGCTCTGACCAACACGGAATCTAACATCCCAACCATCGATTCCATTTACATGGCTCGATGCCGCAGAAAGGCTGCCAACATCTACCCCAGATTACTGAGGGAAGCGAGACAGGAAATAGCTGAGGCATTAATAGATATCTTTGAACACGGCTGATGTCCCGGAAGACTGGACAATTGTTAATCCCCTTGTTTTCGAAAGGTAGTAGGGATAATCCAGTCAATTATAGACCGGTGAGACTGATGTCAGCGGTAGGGAACCTGCTAGAAAAGATACTGAGGGATAGGATCTACTCTCATTTGGATGAAAATAGTCTTATCAGTGATAGGCAACAAGTTATTGTGCAGGGAAGGTCATGTCTTACCAACTCAATAGAATTCTTTGAGCAAGTGACAAAGTTGATTGATGAGGGAGAGAAAGTGAGGACTGCAGATGCTGGAGATCAGAGCTGAAAATGTGCTGCTGGAAAAGCGCAGCAGGTCAGGCAGCATCCAAGGAACAGAAGAGTCGACGTTTCGGGCATAAGCCCTGAAGAAGCCCTTCCTGAGGAAGGGCTTATGCCCGAAACGTCGATTCTCCTGTTCCTTGGATGCTGCCTGACCTGCTGCGCTTTTCCAGCAACACATTTTCAGGTTTGATGAGGGAGAGACTGTTGGTGTCAAGTACATGGACTTCAGGAAGGCGTTTGGTATGTTTCCCCAAGGTCGGGTTATGGAGAAAGTGTAGTCACATGGTGTGCTAGCTACGTGGATAAAGAACTGGCTGGGCAACAGGAGGCAGAGAATAGTAAGGGAAGGGAGTTTCGAAAAATGGTGAACTATGACCAGTGGTTCCATTTGAGATGTTTCTGGAAAGATACATGAATGGGAAGAGAGCAAATGGATACAGATCCTTAGAAAATAGGCGACAGGTTTAGATAGAAGATTTGGATCGGCGCAGGCTTGGACCACCGAATGGCCTGTTTCTGTGCTGGAATGTTTTGTTCTAACATTATCAAAGACCAATCACACCCCAGTAATGGTCTCCCACAACCTCTTCCATCAGGCTAAAAGATATGGAAGCTTGAAAACACAGAGCAGTTGGTTCATTGAAAGTTTCTTCCTGACTGTTATTAGACTGATGAATGTACTCTCTAATCTCAGATAATACTGATCTTGTTCATGTTGATCTCGCCTAGCGCATGCGCTGTGCAGCGTAACCTGTATGCCTCTCAGACATGTTTTATAGCCATCGTTCTGCACATCCTTGCTTACTATGATCTGCCTGTACACCTTGTTACAGGTCATAGTAAATGTTCATCTTCCTCCCCCCAGCTCACTCCAAGCTCTCTCTGGTCCTCACCCCCAGCACCTCCCATTCCCACCCCCAGCTCACTGTGACCCTATCCCCAGCTCACTGTGACCCCATCCCCAGCTCACTGTGACCCTATCCCCAGCTCACTGTGACCCTATCCCCAGCTCACTGTGACCCTATCCCCAGCTCACTGTGACCCCATCCCCAGCTCACTGTGACCCTATCCCCAGCTCACTGTGACCCTATCCCCAGCTCACTGTGACCCTACCCCCAGCTCACTGTGACCCCATCCCCAGCTCACTGTGACCCTATCCCCAGCTCACTGTGACCCTATCCCCAGCTCACTGTGACCCTATCCCCAGCTCACTGTGACCCTATCCCCAGCTCACTGTGACCCCATCCCCAGCTCACTGTGACCCCATCCCCAGCTCACTGTGACCCCATCCCCAGCTCACTGTGACCCCATCCCCAGCTCAATGTGACCCTATCCCCAGCTCACTGTGACCCCATCCCCAGCTCACTGTGACCCCATCCCCAGCTCACTGTGACCCTATCCCCAGCTCACTGTGACCCTATCCCCAGCTCACTGTGACCCCATCCTCAGCTCACTGTGACCCCATCCTCAGCTCACTGTGACCCTATCCTCAGCTCACTGTGACCCTATCCCCAGCTCACTGTGACCCCATCCCCAGCTCACTGTGACCCCATCCCCATCACACTGTGACCCTATCCCCAGCTCACTGTGACCCCATCCCCAGCTCACTGTGACCCCATCCCCAGCTCCCTGTGACCCTATCCCCAGCTCACTGTGACCCTATCCCCAGCTCACTGTGACCCCATCCCCAGCTCACTGTGACCCTATCCCCAGCTCACTGTGACCCTATCCCCAGCTCACTGTGACCCCATCCCCAGCTCACTGTGACCCCATCCCCAGCTCACTGTGACCCTATCCCCACTCCCTGTGTGCTTTGTCTCTCACTGTTTCTCTCACACTATCTGTTTCCCTGTCTTTTCCTTTTCTCTGCATTTTGTTTCTTTCCCTGAACTTACTATCTCCCCTTCTCCCTGTCCATGTGACTGTTTGTTTCTTGTTTTGTTTCCTTTCTCTGTTTTACTGACTGTCATTCTGTTTCCCTCGCTGTGTTCTCTCTCTCCTTATATGTGTCTGTCTATTTCTCCCTCGTTGTGATGGTGATGGCGTCTCTATTCTTTTGAAGCATGTGATGGCTCTTTGGTTGGACGTTGGCAATAAAATAAACTCAATTGTGTTTTGGTGTCTTGGACATAATTTAAATTTATTGGTTAACTTTCAATTGTTGTCAAAACAGCATGAAGAACTTGGATCTCCATTTAACAACCAATTGTTGCATCTAAATATTTTGGAACTGCCTTCTCCCAGTGCTCTGCACACTGGCAACTGAAAGCATTCTATTCACGTGCATAATAGTGTGACGGTAATAGTTCTTCCCAGGACCATAAGAAACTACAGACGGTTGTGTGCACAGCCCAGACTATCATGGAGGACAACCTTCCATCCATTTATACTTCTCATTGTCAGCGAAAGGCTGGCAACATCAAATATCTCTCCAAAACTGGTAGTGATCTCCTGCAACCTCTTCCAAAAGGGAGGAGATACAGAGGCATGAAAACATGGACCAGTATGCTCAGGAACACCTTCTTCCCCACCCTAATTACACTGGCGAATTGAAATCTCGAACTTTTCAAATAATACTAAAGTTGCGAAAGTCGCTCTTGCTTTGCGCACCTCCTGTGCAACTGTCACCTTGTGTGCCTCGCTCTGTGTAAGTGCCATTGAGGCTCAAGGTCTTCTCAAGGGCAATCAAATAAGTGAATTAATGCTGGCCCAGCCAGCGATACCTATATCCCATTAATAAATATAAGAAAAGAGCGGGAGCAGCAGAGGAAGTGACGGTAAACAGAGGGGCAGCCGGGAAGGAGAACGGTGAGTATAAATACTCCCCCTTTTAATCACCAACGGTCATTTGAGTGGGAGCAGCGGCCGAGGAAAAACGAACCCGGGAGACTACAGCTAAGGTAAGACAGTTTGTTTCAAAATTACTTACCTGTAGCGGGCAGCGGAAGTGAGGTTGGAGCGCATAGCTGGGCGGGAAGGCAAGTGATTAGTATTTGAGTGGGTGTGTTCTAGACCCCAGGTCCTACTTCCGTAGGGCCTCCCTCCCACCCTCCTCCTCTAACCTAACTTTAAAGTCCACAGGTTATTGACTCAGTGTTCTTGTTTTTGGAGACAGTGTACAGTCATGGCAGCGCAGGCGGTGGAATGTTCCTCCTGCAGGATGTTTGAGGTAGGGGTGACCACCGATACTCCTGCCGACTTCGTGTGCAGGAAATGCAGTCAGATCCTGATCCTCACCGAACGAGTTAGGGAACTGGAACTGGATGAGCTGAGGATTATTCGAGAGGCTGAGAGTGTGATCGATAGAAGCTACAGGGACATAGTTACGCCAGAGAACAGAGGTAGCTGGGTAACAGTTAGAGGTGGGAAAGGGAAGAAACAGGCAGTGCAGGGTTCCCCTGTGGTCGTTCCCCTAAAAAATAAGTATACAGCTTTGGAAACTGTTGGGGGGGACAGCCTTGCAGGTGTAAGCTGCAGTGAAGGGGTCTGTGGCTCTGAGATTCAGAAGGGAAAGGGGGAGGAGAAGAAGAGAGCGCTACTTATAGGGGACTCTCTAGTTAGAGAGACGGACAGGCGGTTCTGTGGACATGGGCGAGACTCTCGGATGGTTTGTTGCCTCCCAGGTGCTAGTGTCTGAGACGTCTCGGACCGTGTCTTCAGAATCCTTAAGGGGGAGGGTGTGCAGCCAGAAGTCGTGGTACACATTGGCACCAACGACATAGGTAGGAAGAGGGGTGGGGAGGTCATTCAAGAGCTCAAGGAGTTAGGCTGGAAGCTAAAAGCTAGGACAGACAGAGTCGTCATCTCTGGGTTGTTGCCGGTGCCACGTGACAGAGGCAAAGAATAGGGAGAGAGTGCAGTTCAACACGTGGCTGCAAGGATGGTGTAGGAGAGAGGGCTTCAGATATTTGGACAATTGGACTGCATTCTGGGGAAGGTGGGACCTGTATAAACAGGACGGGTTGCACCTGAACCAGAAGGGCACCAATATCCTGGGGGGTAGGTTTGCTAGCACTCTTCGGGGGGGTTTAAACTAATTTGGCAGGGGGATGGGATCCGGACTTGTAGTCCAGCAAGTAAGCTAGCTGTGTGTCAGGATGTCCAAGACTGTAGGGAGGCTGTGGAGAAGGTAGCACTGACAGGGACTACTTGCAGACACAGAGATGGGCTCAAGTGCGTATACTTCAATGCAAGGAGTATCAGAAATAAGGTGGGTGAACTTAAGGCGTGGATCGGTACCTGGGACTACGATGTTGTGGCCATCACGGAAACATGGATAGATGAGGGACAGGAATGGCTGTTGGAGGTTCCTGGTTACAGATGTTTCTGTAAGATTAGGGAGGGTGGTAAAAAAGGAGGGGGGGGGGTGGCATTGCGAATTAGAAATGGTATAACGGCTGCAGAAAGGAAGTTTGAGGGGGATCTGCCTCTGGAGGTAGTATGGGCTGAAGTCAGAAATAGGAAAGGTGCAGTCACCTTGTTGGGTGTTTATTATAGGCCCCCCAATAGCAGCAGAGATGTGGAGAAACAGATTGGGAAACAGATTTTGGAAAGGTGCAGAAGCCACAGGGTCGTAGTCATGGGCGACTTCAACTTCCCAAATATTGATTGGAAGCTCTTTAGATCAAGTAGATTGGATGGGGCGGTGTTTGTGCAGTGTGTCTAGGAAGCTTTTCTAACGCAGTATGTAGATTGTCCAACCAGAGGGGAGGCCATATTGGATTTGGTACTCGGTAACGAACCGGGACAAGTGGTGGGCTTGTTAGTGGGTGAACATTTTGGTGATGGCGACCACAATTCTGTGACTTTCACCTTGGTTATGGAGAGAGATAGGTGCGCACAAGGAAGTTTTTACAATTGGGGGAAGGGAAATTACGATGCTGTAAGACAGGATTTGAGGAGCATACGTTGGGAGCATAGGCTGTCAGGGAAGGATGTGGTGGAAATGTGGGACTTTTTCAAGGAGCAGATACGACGTGTCCTTGATATGTATGTACCGATCAGGCAGGAAAGAAATGGTCGTGTGAGGGAGCCTTGGTTGACGAGGGAGGTTGAATGTCTCGTAAAGAGGAAGAAGGAGGCTTACATAAGGTTGAGGAAACAAGGTTCAGACAGAGCAGTGGAGGGATACAGGATAGCCAGAAGGGACCTGAAGAAAGGGATTAGGAGAGCTGAGAGGGCATGAAAAATCCCTGGCGGATAGGATCAAGGATAACCCCAAGGCATTCTATGCGTATGTGAGAAACCTGAGAATGACGAGAACGAGGGTAGGTCCGATCAAGGACAGTGGTGGGAGACTGTGTATTGAGTCGGAAGAGATAGGAGAGGTCTTGAACAAGTACTTCTCTTCAGTATTTACGAACGAGAGGGACCATATTGTTGAAGAGGAGAGTGTGAAACGGACTGATAAGCTCGAAGAGATACCTGTTAGGAAGGAAGATGTGTTGGACATTTTGAACAACTTGAGGATAGACAAGTCTCCCGGGCCTGACGGGATATATCCTAGGATTATGTGGGAAGCAAGAGAGGAAATTGCAGTACCGTTGGCAATGATCTTCTCGTCTTCACTGGCAACTGGGGTGGTACCAGGGGACTGGAGAGTAGCGAATGTTGTGCCCCTGTTCAAAAAAGGGAATAGGGATAACCCCGGGAATTACAGGCCAGTTAGTCTTACTTCTGTGGTAGGCAAAGTAATGGAAAGGGTACTGAGGGATAGGATTTACGAGTATCTGGAAATAACTGCTTGATTAGGGACAGCCAGCACGGATTTGTGAAGGGTAGGTCTTGCCTTACAAGTCTTATTGAATTCTTCGAGGAGGTGACCAAGCATGTGGATGAGGGTAGAGCAGTGGATGTAGTGTAAATGGATTTTAGTAAAGCATTTGATAAGGTTCCCCATGGTAGGCTTATGCGGAAAGTCAGGAGGCATGGGATAGAGGGAAATTTGGCCAAGTGGATAGAAAACTGGCTTACCGGTCGAAGTCAGAGTGGTGGTAGATGGTAAATATTCAGCATGGAGTCCAGTTACAAGTGGAGTTCCGCAGGGATCAGTTCTGGGTCCTCTGCTGTTTGTAATTTTTATTAATGACTTAGATGAGGGAGTCGAAGGGTGGGTCAGTAAATTTGCAGATGATACGAAGATAGGTGGAGTTGTGGACAGTGAGGAGGGCTGTTGTCGGCTGCAGAGGGACTTAGATATGATGCAGAGCTGGGCTGAGGAGTGGCAGATGGAGTTCAATCCTGCCAAGTGTGAAGTTGTCCATTTTGGAAGAACAAATAAGAATGCGGAATACAGGGTTAATGGTAGGGTTCTTGGTCAGGTGGAGGAACAGAGGGATCTTGGGGTCTATGTACATAGATCTTTGAAGGTTGCCACTCAGGTGGATAGAGTTTGTAAGAAGGCCTATGGAGTATTATCGTTCATTAGCAGAGGGATTGAATTCAAGAGTCGTGAGGTGATGTTGCAGCTGTACAGGACTTTGGTTAGGCCACATTTGGAGTACTGTGTGCAGTTCTGGTCGCCTCACTTTAGGAAAGATGTGGAAGCTTTGGAGAGGGTGCAGAGAAGATTTACCAGGATGTTGCCTGGAATGGAGAGTAGGTCGTACGAGGATAGGTTGAGAGTTCTCGGCCTTTTCTCGCTGGAACGGCGAAGGATGAGGGGTGACTTGATAGAGGTTTATAAGATGATCAGAGGAATAGATAGAGTAGACAGTCAGAAACTTTTTCCCCGGGTACAACAGAGTGTTACAAGGGGACATAAATTTAAGGTGAAGGGTGGAAGGTATAGAGGAGAAGTCAGGGGTGGGTTCTTTACCCAGAGAGTGGTGGTGGCATGGAATGCGCTGCCCGTGGGATTGGTAGAGTCAGATTCATTAACGACCTTTAAGCGGCATTTGGATAGGTACATGGATGGGTGCTTAATCTAGGATAGAAGTTCGGCACAACATCGTGGGCCGAAGGGCCTGTTCTGTGCTGTATTGTTCTATGTTCTATTTAAGATGACGACACTCAGGGAAGACAGACAGTTGGGATCAAATCGCTTTAAACATGATCTTAGATATATATAGTTTCCCTGAGTATCTGAAAGTAGAGTGTTCCTACAAAACCTTTCATAAGCTGATATGGTGTAAAGTGAAGTAGCATTGATTTATGTATGAAAATAAATAATCTTTCTTGGTAAAAGTGAAAATCCTCCTCGGATTTCTTTTGGTTTGCGAAAACAGGACGTAATGGAGGTTTTTCGGAAAGGGAAGTGGCAAGAAGCGAATATGTGAAAAGCGGGGTATACATGTACCGGCATGGGCAAGATATTCAGGAAGATGGGAAAAGTCAAAAATAAATGAGGTGAATCTCACATTTATATTTCCATACCAGCTGATCATCATTCCTGTTTGCTTTTTTTCTTCTATCTCTCTCTTTCTCTCTCGATTTAGCTCACTCCTTCTCCCTTTCACAGCAGACTTCCCTGTCCCCAGCATTATTCACACTATTTTCCAACTGGTTTCAGTTCAGGAAAGCTCCCAGCACTTTCTGTTCTTTGCTTTGCATTTCTTATGCAACTTCAGATCTCCAGCATCATCTTTTATTTGGTTTAAGCTTCAAATTTGTTATTCCATGGGAAGTCGGCATCTCTGCCAGGGCAGCATTTGTTAATCATCACTAATTGTCCTAATCGTGAGGTCATTCCATAAGCCAATATAAAATCAAGCACATTGATATGGGTCTGAAGTCACACTTAACCCAGACCGGGTAGTAACATTAAATTTCTTTAAAGTCATCAGTGAAACAGCAAGATTTTCAGACAAAATCTGGGTTTTATGTTTGTTTTTCATGAAATGCACTTTATTCGAATTCTTATCATTTTTATTGAAGTTCTGCCATCAGCTGTGGTAGGACTTGAAACAATCGCTTGAAACAATGTCTTTTGTTTAATAAGCTTTGCTCCTGAATTACATCCAGCGACATTCCTACTCTGATACATTGTCCTAATCATGAAGTAACGTCCGAGACAAGAACAATTTTGAGTGAAATACTTGTAACTGGAAAAGTGGCCAGAAGCGAGCTTGAAACAGAAAGTCGGAATTTTACCAACGTGTAGACAATGGTTTGTTCAGACACGGAACTGACGCAGAGATGGAGACTGGGGATATTATGAGCTGGTAGTGGACATTGATCGTGACGAGACATAAATCAATTCAGGGCCAAAAGGGATCTTGAGGTTGTCCACAGTTTTGTTCTCAGATGTTTGTAAGGGAGTGGTCTGCATTTCAGATGAATGAAGACTGCAATTTGAATTGAAGATAATAGTTTCTTTCTTTGACAAATATAGATAACAGCAATTGCAATGAAGTTAAAAATTGTTTATGGAATTAATGAATGTACAGAGGTAGAAAACACCAACAATAGCGAGAATAGGTTAGTAACACACCCTCCACCCGGCCCAAAATAATGATCAGTACCTCTAATATCCGATATGGTAGAAATTCCCAACAGAGAAAAATGTTGAAAAGTCCGAAGGAAAGCCTCCTCTCCATTGGTGTAATTTTGCAGTCCATTATTCTCAGATTCAGATCTGTCCTCTCCACGTCTCTGCAGCTGCTGAACTTTGTTACTGTTGGAGCTGATGCATCTGCTCCGACACTGGGATAGCACACTGAGTGAAGCACTTCACCAATAGGAGAGGGAAACCCTCCAGTGACACAGTTACAATGTGATTGATGCCAGTCTTCATGCAGTCACTGAGCAAACAGTTCTAGCTTTCAATACAGCACATTCAGTTCACAATATAACTGGACTGGATGCTGACATCGCTGGCTCTTGGTCACATCTCCCATCACTAATTGCTCTCGTGAAGTCATTGTGTGGGAGAATGATGGATGTTTTCTTTTCGCAGGCTAGATGATTCTGCTCTGTTGTACGTTTGCAATGCTGTAACCATCTTACCCAGAATCTCCGCCCCTCCACAAAAAAGAAACACAATCAGGACGTTGTTACTGTGCTGATCTCTCCTCCCCGGGAAGAAACGCCAGCCAACACACTGTCACTGGGTGCAGTTGCTCTGCACATAGACAGGAAGTGTGGACTTCTCTGAATGTTCCGCTCGCTACTCTAATAAAGAAACGTTGGACCTTCCATTCATAATATGCTTGAGTAATTAATTTATACAAATGGACAAACATTTTAATACAGCTTTATTTGCTATAAAGCAGTAATTTTTACGCTTTTTCTCCTCAGTCCCAAACCAAAAATGAACTTATTCATTAAGACTTTTGAATTAATGAGTCAGGTTTGGCTGGGAGATAGGGCAGGATGGGGGCAGTGGCTGTGGAAACTGCATGAGGAGTACAATGATATTCCACATGTCATCAACACTCTTAATGTCAGATAGAGTTAAATATAGTTCATAACAAGGATATTTTATAATTTATATACACACCATTTAATCATTGGGATACAGATTAAGTAGGGTCACCGCACCTGAAGCATTAACATTGATTTCTCTTCATAGCTACTGCACGATCTGCTGAGCTTTCCCTCCAACGCCTGTTTTTGTTTGAGGTTGATCATATTGTTCATACCTTGCAGAATGCTTACAATGAAAAACAGATACTAATAATAAAATGTGCAGGGCTATGGGGACAATACAGCAGAATAATATTGGAGATATCGCTCATTCCAAACTGGAAGAGACAATGGGCTAAGCTTTCACCACCTTTGTTGTAATAAGTCTATGTTATGCATTGAAAGCATTTGTAGAGTGGGGAGACAAGCTTGTTCAATGAAGGACACAATGTTCCATCATCAATAATCTATCCCTATTATTTCATGAAGTTCAGCTGCCTCTAAAATATATTTTTAAAAAAGATCTCCTGAGATTTATGGGATGTTCAGAATTTTTTTTACTTTCTATCTTAAGGAAGAAGCAGATTTCGGTTGTAATTCAGGTGTCACAGGAATACCAACTGTAATAGAACGAGAAATTACCACAGTGTCCAAATATTACCAACTTCAACGTGTAGACCTGTCAAGAAACATGAAATATAGTGATAATGGAAACATGAAATATAAACTGAAATTGCTGGAGAAACGCAAAAGATGAGGAAGTATTTGCAGAGAGCAACAGAATTAACATATGTCATATGATGTGACACTGTTCTGAAAAGTCACATTAGAATCAAAGGTCAATTTTTTTGCATCTCTGCTCAGATGTTGCCAGATCTACTGAGTTTCACTCCAGCTCTTTTGATTTCTTTCTTCTTTCTGAACTGTGATAAAGTGTCTGATCTGAGATGATAACAACAAAGTTGTTATCTCAGTTGAATCTTGAGTAATTTGTTATGGACATTAAATGAGAAATTACAAAGTTCCTCTGTTTGACATGGCTCTAAATATCAATGACGTATTGTATTGTGAGAATTTGCGATGAAATTGTTGAAACAAAGCAGAAGTTGCTGCAACTGTTCAGTAGGTCTGGGAGCATCTGTGAAGAGAAATCAGAGTTAACGTTTCAGATTCGGGGTCCCTTCCTCAGAACTGATGGTAATATGGAAAATGTTGGTTTATATGCAGAAAAGACTGGATGGTGAGATTGGATGAGAAATCATCACTACTCAAGAAAATCGGGATCTGGAATTCATTCAAAATTAAGAAAGGATTTCTTGTACTCTCTCTTCTATCGCTTGGTCCTTGTTCAGGTTGTACATGTACTATATATTTCTAAATCTCCAACAAGTGCAGACGACATGTTTTTTTTCTCCCCTACTGTGGTTTTGCAATACTATTGATTATTTTCCAGTATGTATTTGCTTCCAATTCAAGGTGAATATGAGAACATGACTTGACCTTCTGCAGTTTGCCCATAATATAGAATTTAATTGAATATTTATCTCCTAAACACCCTTTGAATTAAACAAACAATGCATGAGTCCACGTCCATCCTGCAGATGAAACATTTCGTCAGCTCTGGCTATTGCAGGGAATGTTACAAAGAACAGTGCCACACAAAATACTGATGTTCCAGCGCAAGATGCCAAATCCTGTTTATCCTAATGTATTTACAAGGTTTATAAATAAAACATGCAGAGGGGCGTAGTGTAAAAAGTGAATTCAACTGTGTCGAAAATGCTATTTGTGGCTCCCTCATAAAATGTGTGAGTTACATCAGTCATAAATTCACCAAAATGTGGAAAGCAAGAAACTGGAATTGTCAAATAATCCCCTGAATAACAACTGTAGAACAGGAAGGAAATAACGGCTTGTTTGTGATATTCAGAAATGATGATTGTGAGAATGTGGAGGTGGGGAGCAGTGAAATGGTGACCAATATTGTGGATGACACAAAGATGGGCTGGGTGTATCATAGTAAGGAGGGAAGTATTAGGCTACAGAAGGATTTAAACAAATTATTCCGATAGCCAGATCAATGGCCTGATGAAATTTAACACCGATAAATTGGGAAGATGCAAGTCAGAAGTAACAAGACAAGTAAGTACTCAAAAATGAGGATAAAAGATGAGGGCTAAATTTGCTCGTTTTTTCTTTGCAGCAGGAAAGGTTGAGGAGGAAATCTGGTACAGGTGTACAAGAGCATAAGGGGTATGGAGAGGATGAACTGACAACAGCTGTTTTCCTGAGTCAAATGATCAAAAAATAAAGGACACAGTTTCAAAGAGAAAGGGAGGGGTTTGAGAGAGAATTTGTGGAATGTGCATCGAACTGAGAGGGTAGCCTGAATCTGGAATGCGTTGTCTAGGAGGGTGGTTGAGGCAGGTAACCTCACAAACGTTTAAAAAGTCATGGGATGTGCACTTGCTGGCACAGGCGTGATGAGCATGTTTTTCATTGCATGATTCTTTCCAGTGGCAGCCAAGAACACTCTGGTATACTCTTAAACAATAAGCAATGGCATTTTCTGCTTTGTTCCTTTGATGGTACTCAGTAACTTTCTGTATTACAAAGCAGCAGCATCTCATGCAGCTTCAGCACTTACTCAACCAAAGTCAGCCCAGCCATCTCTGGGAACATCCAGGGTAATTCACATGCTCTGTGCAAGCATTGGCCAACAACAGCACTGACACTATTCTAGCTGTTTGTCACCGTTATTATAGTTACAGCCATAATTTGAATACAGCTTTTCCTCCATTATAATAAACACCTCTAGCAATAAGGATGTTATTTCGCTGAAGCATAATAAATTATTTCCCAGGTATTCACTTTGACAAACAGCAAGTTTTCCTGTGTTTTTTTCTGCCAGTTGTTTCTCACAGAATTCCCCATCCCACCCTCTTTCCACTTTATCATTTTCTTGTGCACTGTCTCTCTGCTTTCACACACCTCACTCCCTCACATCACCCACACTCTCCATCCTTATTTATTAATCCCTGAAAAATTGCACCTAATCTCTATAATTTATTCCAATTCCCAACTCACATTTTGGACTGATTTGATTCCTTCTCTCGGCATGGTCTTTAGACTGGCCGTGCCTGATGTCCTATTAACCTCGACATTCTGCTCAGTTGCTGATCTGCTGCTTTGATTCTCACTCTCCTGGTTTATTCAAATCCATCTGACTTGCACTAGCAACACCTCCCGGCAAGGATGTTGGTGATCGTCCAGTTAAGATACAACCTGTATTATTTGTACAGGTCCTCGCCTGTCTTGGAAGAGATCGCAATGATCCAACAATCTGAAATCCCCACCCTTGAACGAGCCTGTTAACAACGTGTTAAGCTATACTGCCTTCCTCATCCATCCCTCTTTTCCACATGGCACGGGGAGTAATCCAGAGATTATAGAGGATTGTTTTCTCTCTCTGTCTCTGCCTCTCTCCGTCTGTCTCTCTCGCCCTCTCTCTCTCTCGCACCCACCCCCCCAAACAAAACACACACATTCAGAAGACAGACAGACAGACAGACACCAAATCACTTTGCAGAAGAATACAAATAACCTTAAAATAATAGGAATGATAACTGGAATGAAGGATTTAGTGAAAGGGAGGATCAGAGAAATTGCGCTTCTTCGGGATGTCAGTTTGATCGCTGAGCTGGAGAGTTCATTTTCAGATGGTTCATCACTGTACTAGGGAACATTATCAGTGAGCCTCTGGTGAAGTGTTGGTATTATGTCCCACTTGCTATTTATGTGTTTCGGTTTCCTTGAGTCAGTGATATGATTTCCAGTATTGGTGATTTTATGTCCAGTTTTTTTCCTCAGAGAGTGTTAGATGGAATCAAAATCGATGTGTTTGTTGATAGAGTTCCGGTTGGAATGCTCTGCTTCTTGTAATTCTCGTGCGTGCCTCTGTTTGATTTGTCCTAGATGGACCCAGTCGAAATGGTGTACTTCCTCATCTGTATGTAAGGATACTAGTGATAGTGGGTCATGTCTTTTTTTCTGGATAGCTGATGTTCATGTATCCAGGTGGCTAGTTTTCTGCCTGTTTTTCCAATGTAGTGCTTGTTACAGTTCTTGTAAGGATTATTCTTCCTGGAGGAGAACAGACAAATATGTGAAATTATTGCGGTGCTCAAAAGTATGAAATAAAGTTGTAGAGTAAAACAGGAATACTCTGTTTCCGTTAGTTGGCATTACAGCATCAAGAAGTTCTAATTCCAAGACTGTTAACAAAAGAACCAGGTTTGAGATAAGGAAAAACTTTATTGAGAGAGTTGTTAGGATTTGGAATGGACTGCCTGGGAGAGTTGTGGATGAAGATCAAAAAGAGATCCGGATATGTATTTGGAAATATGAATTTAACAGGCTGCAGAGATAAGGCTAACAAATGGGAGGGGCTTTGGAGACATTCCTGGAGCTGATGCACACACTCTATCATGTGTCTGATGTGAATAAAAGTCAGTATACGATTATTTCCCATTGTAAATGCTCGCGCATATCTGATTATTTAATGCAGCTTAAGCATTTAAAATGCAAGTATTGCAAGACCATCTTCATTATATAGTCTAATTATTGCTCTGAACATGAATATTTTAAATTTTGAATTCCAATTACGAAAACAAATCTGTCATTGCTTTGGCACTAGTCTCTTTGAAAAGGTCTGGCTTTTCACTCACACGATAATATGTTTATCGTTTTTGTTCACTGTCTGCATTTCAAATTAAATAACATTTTTTCTAAAAATTAAACGTTTTCAAATTATTGTTCACTAGAATTTGATAACACAAATCATTTATTTAGTTGAATATTCACAGTGCAAGTTGAATTATAGCCATTTCTAATTCGCTGGCAAATAGCTGAAGCTTGTACATTTCAGTGAGAAATTAAACTGATTGATTATGTCTAAATGTATAAGAATGATAATTCTATTTGATTATTCAATCGTTTGCTCACCCTACACATGTAATCATTCAGAAGCCAGCCGCTTTCAAAATGTTGGAGTGACAATGCATTATTTTGAATCCTGACATTGTGTATGTAATTCTGATCGCCAAAAGAGTTACATCCATGTTGTTTGTTCGACACAAAAAAAAACGTACATTCTTTATTTCTGTGTTAGAAAATCTTGACAGGCGTTTATATTTTTGATCCATAAATATAGAATCAACCTAATTCTTTTCAGAGATTATAGTTCAGTTGAATAATCATAGTTGATGTCTTATTTTTGCCTAATTCACTCAATTTAGCAAACATCTGACTAATGCATGGGTCACCCAACAGATTGTATCTGAAGAAAAGAGCAGCAAATGACAAGTCATGAATCACGTTAATAACTGAACTTGGCGGAGCCTGCCTGTTGTAGGACACCACACATACTGGCATTCAGGTGAATGGAACAATGACCAACATAACTGGAAGTTTTGGCCTAACGCCCCTCCCCAGCTTCCTGATCTTACACATATCACTCCCTCACGTATTCAACAATTGATCAGAATCCACAGGCTGGGTGAAACGGAAAACACAGAACAGTACAGCATCTTGCAGACCCTTCGACCCTTGCCGTCCTGCCAATCTTTTATCCTACTCGAAGATCAGACTAACTGACATACCCAGACATGCTGGTCCAGTGACAGGCACCGTGCACAGTCAGCCATTCTTATGTCCTGTTCTTTTCTGATGTGCAGCTGCCTTGAAATGTCTTTTCAAACCAAACAGATTGAATGAAATTCAAGCAGTGGAGACGACGTTCATGACTGTGTATTTCAATCAGGATTGAATGATGGATGAAATTCCAGAATAACATAATCAATGAATGAAAAACAGGGCAACACAAGAAATAGCAGTTGAGTACACCATGTGGTTCCAAATAGGCCTCATGGTGTTACCGATAGATTATCAATCCAGACAATCAGCTCCTGTCCTTTGGACTCAGGTTCGAATCCCGCCACTGCAGATGGTGGAAATTCCATTCAATAATTTTAAAATATCCCTGGAATTATGAATCTAACTATGAAAATAAAATCATTGCCGATTTTTAGAAAAATCCATCTGGATCATTAATACCCTTCAATGAAGGAATCTACTATCCTCAACTGGTCTGGCTGACATGCAAATCCAGACCCAAAGCAACGTCATTGACTCCCAATCGGTCCCTGAAATGGTCCAGTGAATCATTCACTTGTACCAATGGTAACAAAGGTTCAAAGAAATGAAACCGGCTGGACCACGTGGCATCAAACTGTGCACTGGAAAAGTCAACATTAGAAACATCACTGTAGAACCTCCAAAGTCTTCCTTACTATCATCTAAGGGATAGTGCCAAAACTGGGACAACTGCATTACAGGCTATTCAAGCAACAGCCTGACATCGTCATACTCACGGAATCATACCTTACAAAAATAACCCAGCCACCACCATCACCATCCCTGGATATGTCCTGCCCCAAAGGCAGGACCGGTCCAGCAGAGGGGTCAGCTCAGTGAGATATAGTCGATAGGTAGTTGCTCTGGGAGTCTCCAGAATTGACTCCAGACCTAATGAAATCCCATAGCTTCATATTAAACATGGACAAATAATTCTCTTACTGATTTCCATGTAACGTCATTCCTCATCTGAATCAGTGCTCCTCTATGTTAAACAACACTTGGAGAAAGCACTGACTGAGGCAAGGGCAAAAAGCGTATTCTGGCTGGGAAATTTCAAAGTCGACCACCAAGAATGGATTGGCAGCAGTACTATTGATCACGCTGGTCGGGTCCTAAAGGACATAGCTACTAGATTGGGTCTGCAGCAGGTGGGGAGAGAAAGAACAGGAGGGGAAAATATCAAACATGACCTCATCCTTACCAATCTACCAACTGCAGACGTATCTGTCCATGACAGTATTGGTAAAAGTCTCGTGGTCAGGTTCAGAATAAATTCTATTGTTTTGTGTTACATGGCACCATGCTAAATGGCACAGATTTCGAAGAGGTCTAGCAACACAACACTAGCATCTATAAGACAGATCATTATGGATCATTAATAGCAGCAGCACTGTACTCCAGCACAAACTGTAATGTCACGACCCATCATATTCCCCCCCCCCCCCTTAACCTTTACCATCAAGGCAGAGGATCAACTCTGGTTCAATGGAGAGTGCAGGAGGGCATGACAGGAGCAGAACCAGGAAGATACAAAAATAAAATGTTAATCTGCTGAAGCTTCCAAACAGAAATACTTGTGTGCCAATATACCTTAAACAGCACGGGACAGACAGAACTGAGCTATCCCACAATGAATGCATCAGATTTAAGCTCTGCAGTCCTCCTAATCTGATCATGGATAGTGGTGGATGATCAAACAACTCACTGGAGTAGGAGTCTCCACAAATATTCACATCCTCAATGATGGAAGATCCCAGAACATCAGTGCAAAAGTTAAGGCTGAAGCTTTCACAGCAATCTTCAGTCAGAAGTTTTGAGTGGATGATCCATTTCGGCCACCTCCCGTGGTCCCCATCATTACAGATAGCAGTCTTCAGCAAATTCGATCAACTGTTATCAAGAAACGGTTAAAGGTACTGGATACTGCAAAGTCAATAACCCTGATAACATGCCGACAATAGTCCTGAAGACTTGTACTCCAGAAATTCCCGCTTCCCTAGACAAGCTGTTCCAGTACGGTTACAAGCAGACAATGGGAAAAACTGCTCAAGTATGTTCTGTACATAAAACGCAAGACAAAGTCAACCCATCCAAATACCGCCTCATCAGTCTACTCTCCATCATCAGTAAAGTGATGGAAGGTGTCATCAACAGTGTTATCAAGCAGCACCTGCTCAGGGACGCCCATTTTGTGTTCCACCAGGGTCACTCAGCTCCTCCCCTCATCACAGCTTTGGTTCAAACATAGAAAAAGGAACTGAATTCCAGCCCTTGATATCAAGGCTGCATTCTGCCAAATGTGGCATCAAGGACCCCCAGCAAAAACGGTATCCCAGGCCAATACTGCATTATTGGAGTCATACCTGACAGATAGGAAGATGGTCATTGTTGTTGGAGGTCAGTCATCTCAGCTCCAGAACATCACTGCAGTATTCCCTTAGGATAATGTTCTAGGTCCAAACATCTTCAGCAGCTTCAATAACGACCTTCCTTCCATCATAAGGTCGGGAGTGGGGATTATCCAGGCTCGGGCTGACAGGTTGCAAGTAACATTCGTGTCACACAAATTCAGACAATGACCATCACGAATAAGAAACAACATAACCACTTGTTATTCAGCAGCATTATCATAGCTAAATTTCCACACTATCAAAATCCTGGGGCGTATTATTGACCATAAACTCAACTGGACTCACGACAGATAACAGCAGATCAGAGACTAGGAATACTGTGCGATTAACTCAAATTCTGACTTCCCAAAGCCTGTCCAACATTTACAAGGCACAAGTTAGGAATGAGATGTAGTAATCCTCACTTGCCTGATTGAGTGCAGCCCTAGTAACAGGAAAGAAGCTTGACACCATCCAGGATAAAGCAGCCCATTTGATTTGCACCACATCCACAGGCATTCACTCCCTTCACCACGGTCACTCAGGAACAGCAGTGCGTACTATCTACGAGACACAATGCAGAAATTCCACAAAGATCCTCAGAGAACTCCTTCCAATCTCACGAACACTTCCATGTAGAATGACAAGGGCAGTAGACTTTTGAGAACACCACCAACTTCCACTTCCCCTCCAAACCAGTCAACATCCTGACTTGGAAATATATCGCAGTTCCTTCCCTGTTGCTGGTTCAAAACACTAGAATTCCCTCCTTAATCACTAGTGGGTCAACGCACAGCATGTAGATTGCACCAGTTCGAGAAGGCAGCTCATTACCACCTTCTCAAGGACAACTCGGGACGGGCAAGAAATGCTGGGCCCGTCCAGTGATGCCCACATCCAAAAAATATTTCTTAAACAAATACTTCCAAGTTGAGCATCTCGAAGGGACAGGTTATCTGATTTGAACACGAACAGGAAAACAATGTTTCTAACATTGAATATTTTAGATTTTTTCTGTTATTTGAAAAGTGTTCCATATTCGATGACGTATTGTTGCTGAGTGCTGTGATAAATTGCACCTTTATAGTTAAAATCAACAATACTAGTGTAACAGGCTCAATCTTTCAAAATGACCAGATTACAAATGACAATCATAGTAGACACAATGTACTCCCGCCAGGTAAGACTCACAGATAGTAGCTTACATTCAACAGATTAATGGACTACTGGCTACACTGAATCCTCCCACCGTCGATATCACAGGGGTTCCCACTGACCAGAACGTGAAGTCAGATCAACTTATAAATACAAGAGCAGATCAGAGAGTTACAATTCTGCACTGTGCTGTTTTAGCATTGTCTCTCTGTCTAGTGGAAATATGTTCTACACACTGACTGTATCAATCTTTGCAGTAATCGATCAGTTTCAATCAGATGCCCCCCCCGCCATTCTTCTAAGTTCTATCGAGTACACACACTGCCACTCATATGACAAGCCGTCATCCCTCAGCAGTTCACAATATGCCAAATGTCGTCTGACCATTGCCCATTACATTCTCAACAGTATGTCTCCTCTCTCGTATTCTTGTTCTCTTGAAATGAACGTGAACATTGCATTTCCTTTCGTAACTGCCAACTGAAGCTGCACATTAACCATAAGGGAGGACGAGTGCTTCAAAATTCTTTTGTGCTTCAGATTGAATGGATCCTATGAGAACATAATGTCTGTCTCTATTCCGCCTATCAAAGTGCATAATCTCACACGATTCCATATTGTGTTCCATCAGCCACATGTTTTCCCATAGTCCGAAACTGTCCAAGTCTTTCTACAGCCTCTCCACCTTCCTCAATATCATCTTCCCAACAAACCATCACTGCATCATCTTTAAGCTTAGCAAAACTGGCCTCAGCTCCTTTGTCCAATTTGTCCATATATAATAGATTTCTGGCTCCCTAAGGACTGTCCACCATCGACAAGGCACAACACTCCACGTGCTTGACTCCATTCATGTTGAAGCAATGGCTTGAGTGGAATTACACCTGCAAAGTATTCACTCCCTGCTCCACTGACTCTCAGTAGAAGCACACCCTGCCCCGTTTTGTGGTGAGTTTACTTCATTATTGTGCACAATCCCAGTCTATTGATGGCATTCTGTCTGGACAAACTATGTGTTGATGACGATGGAGGGAGGTGGGGGAAGGAATGTCTATGATGAATGACTGTGTGACTGCCAGGCTGAAACCTGCCCCGACAGCCTCGGATGTATCTGTGCCCGCTGTCACCACTGCAGACATGATTAGTCTTCCTGAGAGTCAAGGCAAGGGAAGTGACAGACCTGGACGATGTTCCCGCCTGTGTACTCAGAGTCTATGAGGACCAACTGGTAGAGGTATTCATATACAGCATCAGCTTCTCCCTCTTACAAGCCGAAGTCCCAACCTGCTTCGAGAAGACCACCATCATCCTCGTATAGAGAAAGCACATGTAACGTGCCTTAATGACTACCGCCCAGTGGCTCTGACCTCAATAAACATGGAGTTATTTGAAAGACTGGTTATGGCCCATATCAGCTCCAGTCTCCCAGCCTGACCTGATCCCTTATAATTTGCCTACTGATGTAACAGGTCCAGAACGGATGCCATACCCCGATCCCTGCACTCATCCCTGGGACATCGAGACAACAAGGACACTTACACCAGACTCCTGCTCACTGACTACAGCTCCACCTTCAACATCATTATCCCCTCCATACTGATCTCAAAATTCCGTGACCTTAGTCGCGGCTCCACCCTCTGCAACTTGATCGGCGGGTTTCAGACCCACAGATCACAATCTTTGAAGAGAGGTATCTGCACCTCGACCACAATCACACTCAACACTGGATACCCCAAGGATGCGTCCTCAGCCCCCTACTGTACTCCCTGTACACGCACAGCTGTGTCCTCAGCCCCCTACTGTACTCCCTGTTCACACGCGGTTGTGTCCTCAGCCCCCTACTGTACTCCCTGTCCACCCACGGCTGTGTCCTCAGCCCCCTACTGTACTCCCTGTACACACACGGCTGTGTCCTCAGCCCCCTACTGTACTCCCTGTACACACACGGCTGTGTCCTCAGCCCCCTACTGTACTCCCTGTACACACACGGCTGTGTCCTCAGCCCCCTACTGTACTCCCTGTACACACACGGCTGTGTCCCTCAGCCCCCTACTGTACTCCGTGTCCACACACGGCTGTGTCCCTCAGCCCCCTACTGTACTCCCTGTCCACCCACGGCTGTGTCCTCAGCCCCCTACTGTACTCCCTGTACACACACGGCTGTGTCCTCAGCCCCCTACTGTACTCCCTGTACACACACGGCTGTGTCCTCAGCCCCCTACTGTACTCCCTGTACACACACGGCTGTGTCCCTCAGCCCCCTACTGTACTCCGTGTCCACACACGGCTGTGTCCCTCAGCCCCCTACTATACTCCCTGTCCACCCACGGCTGTGTCCTCAGCCCCCTACTGTACTCCCTGTCCACACGCGGCTGTGTTGCCAAATTCCAAACAACGCCAGCTGCAAGTTCGCTGATGACATGCCCATGTAAATCCTGCTTTTCAAAAGTTCGCTTTTCCCTGCTTCCCTTTCCAAATAACCTACATTAGGACCTGTTTTCGCTAATCAAAACAAATCCAAAGAGGATTTTCATTTTTACGAAGATTGCCGAAATTTTTCCCATACAAATGAATGCTTCTTCACTTTACACCATATCAGCTTATGAAAGGAAGACTGTACTTAAAATCGCAGAGCAGTTACCATGTAACACGAATAGAATGCTTTCAGTTACCAGTATACAGAGTAACAGTAAGAGATACAGCTCATTCTAAGCTGGAAGAGACAATGGGTTGAGTTTCTTCAACCTTTGCTATAATAATTCTGTGATATGTATTGAAAGCCTATGGGGGGCGTGGTGGAGAGACAAGCTTGTTCAATGAAGGGAAACCTGTATATGTCTAAGACAATGTTTAAAGCGATTTTATCTCCCTGTCTCTCTGACCTAAACGGTGGTATTCTTCTTATATTCGTTAATGGGATATGGTTATCACTGGCTGGGCCAGCATTACTTCACTTTTCTAGCTGCTCTTGAGAAGACCGTGAGCCACTGTAGTCCACGTTTTTTATTAGATTAGATTTGATTTATTTTAGTCAAATTTACAATGGAAAGCTTTGTTTTGTGAGAAGCGCAGGAACATGATAGTAGACAAAAAAACACACCTGATGAGGTACTTCAACAGAGTGAGGCATATAAGGTTACAGCTGCACAGGAGATGTGCAAAACAAGATCGCTATTAGCAAGACTAGTATTATTTGAAGTTAGAGATGTCAATTCGTCAGTTTAATTACGGTGGGGAAGAAAGTGTTCCTGAGTATGTTGGACCATGTTTTCAAGCCTCTCTATCTTAATCCTGTTGGAAGAGGTTGTCGGAGATCATTACCGGTTTGGGAGAGATTTTTTATGTTATCAGCCTTTCGGTGACAATAAGAAGTATAAATGGATGGAAGGTTGCCTTCCGTGATGGTCTGTGCTGTGCACACAACCGTCTGTAGTTTCTTATGGTCCTGGGCAGAGCAATTACCATGTCACACGAATAGAATGCTTTCAGTTGCCAGTATACAGAATAACAGTAAGAGAGACAGCTCATTCTAAGCTGAAAGAGACAATGGGTTGAGTTTCCACAACCTTTGCTGTAATAATTCTGTGATATGTATTGAAAGCCTTTGGGGGTGGGGGTGGTGGGTGAGACAAGTTTGTTCAATAAAGGACACAGACTGTTCCATCAACAAAAATCGATTCTTATTATGTCATGAAGTTTAGTTGCAATGAAAAGTGTTTTAAAACAAAGTGGTTTTCTGAGATTTACAGGATATTCAGAAACATGTTTTTTTTTCTCTTTGAATCTTATAGAAGAAACAGATATCGGCCTTAATACACATGTCACAGACACATCAACTGTAATAGGACCATAGCGTCTAAATACAACCAAGGTCAGCATATGGACCTGTCAAGTACCATGAGACATAATGATATGCAAACATGAGATAAAAACGGAAAATGGTGGAGAAATGAAATAAAAACATGAAGAAGTAGCTGCAGAGAGAAACAGAGTTAACATATTGATTATGATGTGAAATTTCTGAAAAGTCAACTGGTAATTCTGTGCATCTCTGCTCAAATTCTGCCAGATTTATTTAGTTTTGCTCCAGCTCTTTCGATTTCTTTTTCTTTCTGAACTGTGACAAATTGTCTGATCGGAACGATAACATCAAAGCCTCTGTCTCACTTGGATCTTGAGTAATTTGTTATGGACATTAATTGAAAAATTACAAAGTTCCTATGTTTGACGAGGCTCGAAATATTGATGACGTATTGGATTGTGAGAACTTGTCATGAAAAGTTTGAAACAAAAACAGCAGTTGCTTCTAAAGCTCAGTAGGTCTGGGAGCATATGTGCAGAGAAATCACAGTTAACGTTTCGGGTTCAGTGACCCTTCCTCAGAACTGATGGTAGCTAGGAAAATGTTGGTTGATATGCAGAAGGGGCTGGACAGCTGTTAATGGAGATTGTTAGTGGCTAAACATAGAGGGTGTGTGATGGAAGGCGATGTGAGAACTAGGCCTGGTGTATTATTGGTCGGGGGCGAGGACATTGGGGAGTTCAGGGCCGAAAATAATTGAACTTGATTTTGAGTCTGAAGGGCTGTTGGGTCCTCACAGTGTAAATGAGGCGTTGTTCTTCCAGTTTGCATAGATTTTTCCTGGAACACTGCAGCAAGCCTGACACAGAGATATTGACCAGGGAACAGGATGCGGTATTAAACTGGCAGGCAACTGGAAGCTCAAGGTCATTTGTATAGATACACTTTGATTGTTCAGAGAAGCGGTCACCCAGGCTACCGTTAGTTTCCCCAATGTAGAGAAGACCACATTGTGAGAAGCAAATCGAGTAGACTAATTGTGGGAAATGTGGGTAAGGTGCTGTTTCATCGGTAAAGTGTGGTTGAGCCCTTGGATAGTGAGAAAGGAGGACAGAAGTGCGAACATGTTACACTTTCGGCAGGGGTAAGTGAAGTGGGCCTGTGGTGGGGGTGAGGGTGGGGTAATGGGAGTGAATAAAGAGTGAACCAGGGTGTCCTGGTCCCTCCAGAAGGCGGACAATTTTGAAGAGGAAAATATGTATCTGGTGATAGCTTCTTACTGGAGGTGGGGGAAATGGCGGCTGATGATCCACTTCATGTGAATGCTGGTGGGATTGTAGGCCAGGACAAGAGGAATTGTCGCGCTGTTGCAGGAGAGTAGAGAGACGGTGAAAATAGAAATGCAAGAGGTGGGTCAGACCTGGTTGAGGGCCCCCTCGAGAACAGTGCTGGGAAATTCTCAGTTGAGGAAGAAGGTGGACATTTTGGAAATTGACATCATCAGAAGCAATGCGGTGGAGACAGAAAAATTGGTGGAATGGAATGGAGTATTAGCAAGAAACAGGTTGTGAGGGTGTATACTCCAGGTAGCTGTGGGAGTCAGTTGGTTAATACTGGATATTAGTGGCCTGTCGATCCCCAGAAATGGAAACAGAGATTCCGAGGAAAGGAAGTGATGAGTCAGAGAAAGACTAGGTGAAAATGAAGGAGCCATGCAAATTGGAAGTGAAATCGATGTTTTTTTTTCAAATTCAGGGCAAGAGAGAGAAGCAGAATCGATGATATAATCTATGCATTGGAGAAAGAGTTGTGGATGGGTCAGGAATAGAAGTGGAACAGGGAATTGTCTATGTACCCCTTGAAGAAACAGGTATGACTGGAGCCCACGTGTGTATCCATGCACCCCGCTCTGTGTGGCAGGAGTAGGCTGAAGCAATGTGTCTGCCAGGGCAGTTCTGTTTGTGGATTTTCAGGAGGAGATAGAAGTGAGCTCTGCTATCAGAGGACCATCAGCTTGGGGACCGTTAGGTGGGGGCAAGTAGGGTGTTAATGACCAGATGAAATTTGGTCAATTATCATAGTTGATGCAATGGCCTAATGTGCCATGGTCGGGTCATGGTCGGGTCCAGTAGGTGATATGAGGAGATAACTGAGAGCTGGCCCTCAGTCTCTGCAATGTAGAGGTCAGTCCACCAGACTACAGCAGCATCACCCTTACCAGCACAGGCTGAATAACAAAGTCAGGTTTGGATCAAAGCACACGGCGTACAGCCTGTTCAGAGGGTGATTTGTTGGATTGGGTGAGGGGATGCAGAGAAATTAAGACAACCAATGTCACATCGAACATTCTCAATGAACAGATTGAGTTCAAGCAAACAACAGAGTGAGAGGTCCAGGTGGAGGAAGAGTATTGGAGCTAGGCGAAGAGTCTGTGGAACAGGAAACAGAATCTTTGCCCAAAGAAATGGGCACCGAGGAGAAGATGGTGGGAGAAGAGTTCAACGTCATGCCGTACCCGAAATTCATTAAAGTCGGGGCACAGTGGGATAACGCTGAGACCATTGTTAAGTACAGAACATTCAACATCAGAGTGTGGAAGGGTAGGAGGGAGGATGAAGGTATGACAGGAGGTGCATTTGGGGTAAGGGATGCAGTCAGAGTGCAGGGCACGGGTGGGGAGGCAGGTTCCAAGGGGTCATAGACATCTCTGCGTTCTTGCATCTTGTGCGCCTCATATATCTGATGAGCATGGCGAATGAGCGGAGAAAGAAATAGAATTGGGGAGTGGTGCAGCCTTCAGCAAATGAGATGTGATGCTTTTGCACAGATAAAATGTTGATATCACGGGCACTGTAATTACATGATCAGTCCTCAGGAAGTAACTGAATGAAAATGAACGTAATCTTATTGTAATGCCCTGATTTCATTGGAGTGACACTCAATCAGCAAAGTCTTACTTTTCTGAGATTTTAGACAAAACTGTGAAAACACAATAAATGTTGATGTTATTAACAGGACAAAGTCATCCATGGTTTTGGCAGGTATTAGCAGGGAAAGAGTTTATTTGTCATTCTCAAACGCTCTGGGGAAGGGGTCATCGTTCAGTGAGGAAATTACCAGGACAGAATTTCCTCCGATTCCCATTGACCCCTGTTTACTCAGAGTCCGTGATCCACATGAATCAAATACTACTTTGATGCAAGGGAAGTTACTCTGATCTCACCTCAAAAGAGGTAAACCGTTAATATAATAAAAAGCAAAAGTGTAAAACACGGCTTGTTTGAACAATGTGCTCACTGTACTCACAATGTTTAAGGGATAAATGATGCATGGACTTCTGATTTGAGGAAAGGTTCATCCTATTTGTGATGAGGCTGTTTGGTTATGCACTGTGACACAGAGACAGAAAGACACTCCACTCTGGACCATGGGGAACAAAACCATCCTGTTCATGGTGCATCAGACAGTGACAGACACACATTGTCTGTTCCAATTGGACATTGATCATCCCAATCTCAATATTCACTGATGATCAATAGCAGAACAGAAGCCAGCGGCACCAATCATCCCAGTTGGAAAGCAAAAAAGGAATGCGATGGTCAGATGAAGTGGGAGCAACTGGGGAATTGGTGTAACTTACAGTGGGAGTGGCAGAAGGAGGGTGTAAAGGGAAATCATCAGCGGAAGAGCATGTAGCAGCAGAAGGGGTAGTGCAAGGGAAGTAGGAGTGTGAGGAAAGAGTAGGACGAAGGAGGAAGAATGACGGATGAAGTTTTAGTGACAGGGAAAATTTTGTTTTTGGGGAAGTGGGATTGGGTGCGAAAACATCACTGTTCAGGAAAATCGAGATCAGGTTTCCATTCAAAATTAAGAAAAGATTTCATGTTCTTTCTTTTCTATCACTTGATTCTTGTTAAGATGCTACATGTACTCTATCTTTCTGTATCAAGTGCAGAGGATATTTTTTCTTGTCTTTTGTGGTGTTTCAACATTTTTGATTTTTCTTTACAGTATGTATTTGCTTCCATTCAAGGTAGACATGAGAATATGATTTGATTTCCTTCAGTTTGTCCATAACATAGAATTTAATTGAGTATTTATCCTCATCACACTAGCTGATTTAAACAAACAATGAATTAGTCTGTGTCCATCCTGCAGATGAAAAATGTCTCCAGATCTGGCTATTGCAGTGCCTCCAAAAGGTTAATGTTCCAGCGCAATATGCCAAACCCTAGTTCATCCTAAATTATTTACAAGCTTTATGAATAAAACATGGAAACTGTAAAAGGTGAATTCAACTCTGTATCAAAAATGTTATTTCTGGCTTCCTCATAAAAGATGTTAACCAAATCACTCTGTAAATTGATAAAAATAAGAAAAAACAGAGACTGGAGTTCTCAAATCGTCCTCTGAATAACATCTGGGAAACAGGAAGGAAATCACGGTTTGTTTGTGATATTCATAAATGACGATGGTGAGCATGTGGAAAATGGGGGGGGGGGGGGGGGGGACAGTGGAATGCTAACCAATGCTGTAGATGACACAAAGCTGAGCTGAGTGGCTCACAATCAAGAGAATATAAATAGATTATTCAGATAGCCAGATCAATGGCCGATGAAATTTAACACTAATAAATGTGGGGTGATGCACGTCAGAAGTAATAAGACAAGTGAGAACTCAAACTATGAATGGGGAGGGCTAAATTTGCTCGTTTTTTCTTTGGAGCAGGGAAGGTTGAGGAGGGAACCTGCTACAGGTATAATGGAGTTTAGGGGTATGAAGAGGATGAACAAACAGAAGCTGTTTCCCTTAGTCAAAGGGTCAAAAACAAAGGAACACATTTTTAAAATGAAAGGCAGGGATTTGAGAGTGGATTTGTGGAATGTGTTTCGCACTGAGAGGGTGGTATGAATCTGGAATGCATTGTCCATGAGGGTCGTTGAGGGAGGTAACCTCACAAAAGTTTACAAAGTCTTTGGATGTGCACTTGCTGGCACAGATGTGATAGGCCTTTAATTCGTTTCATGATTCTATGCGTTGGCAGCCATGAATGCTCTGATATATTCTGAAGCAATAAGCAATGGCAGTTGCTGGTTTGTTCCTTTGACTGGACTCAGTAAGTGGCGAGATCACAAACCAGAATCATCTCATGGAGTTTCAGCCCTTTCTGCACCTACAACATCCAAGCCATCTCTGGGAACATCCAGGGTAATTCACATGCTCAGTACAAGCATTGTCTAACAACAGCACCAGTATTTTCCAGCTGTTTACCACCATTATTATAGCTACAGCAATGTTATGGACACAGATTTTCCTTCAATATGATGCAGACTTCTAGCTATGAGGGTGCTATTTCTCTGAACCATAATAAATTACTTTCCAGATATTCACTTTGACAAACAGCAAGTTTTCCTGTAATTTGCTGCCAGTTATTTATCACAGAATTCCCCACTCCACTCCACCCCTTCAATATTTACCCTTTAATATTTTCTTGTGCACTGTCTTCCTGATCTCTCACACCTCAATCCCTCACATCCCCCACACTCTCCATCCTCATTTGTGAATCGTTGATAAACCTGAGCCTCATCTCTATCATTTATTCCAACTCCCATCTCACAATGTGAACTGATATGATTCCTTCCCTCAGCATGGTCATTAGACTGGCCATGCCTGATGTGCTATTCATCTCGACCTTCTACTCAGTTTCTGACCCGCTGCTTTGGTTACCAAACTCCTGGTTTATTAATTTAAATCCATTCGACTTGCACTAGCAATACTTCCCAAAAGGATGTTTTTGCTCCTCCCGTTAAGATGCAATCTGCCTTTTTTGTACAGGTCCCACATGGAAGAAATCCTAATCATCCAAACATCTGAAACCAGCAACCCTGAAGTAGATTTTTAACAACATGTTAAGCTAAACCGCTGTCCTAATCCTTGCCTCTTTTCCATATGGCACGGGGAGTAATTCAGAGATTACAGAGGATTGTTCTGTCTCTCTCTCTCTCTCTCTCTCTCACACACACACACACAATCAGACCGACACTACATTACTTTACAGAAGACTACCAATAACCTTATAAATAGTCAGAATGTTAACTGGAATGAAGGATTTAGTTAAAGAAAGGATGAGAGAAATTGTATTTCTTCTGGATGTCAGTTTGCATGCTGAGTTGGAGAGTTCATTTTCCGATGGTTCATCACTATCCTAGTGAACATTATCAGTGAGCCTCCGGTGAAATGCTAGTTTTATGTCCCACTTCCTATTTAAGTGTTTAGGTTTCCTTGAGTCAGTGATGTAATTTCCAGGATTGGTGATTTCATGCCTGGTCCATTTCCTCAGAGAGTGTTAGATGGAATCAAAATCGATGTGTTAGTTGATAGAGTTCTGGTTGGATTGCTATGCTTCTAGAAATTCTCGTGCCTGTCTCTGTTTGGCTTGTCCTAGATGGATGTGCGGACCCAGTCAAAATGATATACTTTCTCATCCGTATGTAAGGATCTCGTGAGAGTGGGTCATGTCTTTTTTCTGGCTAGTTGTTGTTCATGCATCCAGGTGGCTAGTTTTCTGCCTGTTGTTTCGATGTAGTGTTTGTTACAGTACTTGCAAGGCTTATTCTTCCTGGAGCAGAACAGACAAAGATGTGAACTTATTGTGGTGCTCAAAAGTATGAAGAAAGTTGCAGAGTAAAACAGGAAAACTCTATTTCCGTTAGTTGGCATTACAGCATCAAGGAGTTCTAATTTCAAAATGGTCAGCAAAAGAGCTGGGACTGAGATACTTAAATACTTCTTTATTGAGAGAGTTGTTAGGATTTGGATTAGACTGCCTGGGAGAGTTGTAGATGACGATTCAATAAAGAATTGGACATACATAATCGGAAATTATGAATTTATTGGGCTATAGAGAAAAGGCTGGCAAATGGAAGGTGCTTGGGAAACATGACTGGAGCTGGTGCACTTTACTCCTGTACTTTAAAGGCTTGTACTCTATTATGTGTCTGATGCAAATAAAAATCAGTATCGGATTATTTCCAATTTTCAGTGCTCGCAAATATCTGATTATTTGCTGCAGGATAAACATTTAAAATGCAAATGTTTGCAAGGTCAGTCTCATTATGTAGTCTATTTATTACTCAGAACATGAATATTTTAAATGTTATGTTCTGATAACGAAAACAAATATATCATTGCTTTGGCACAAATCTCTTTGAAAAGCTCTGACTTTTCCCTCACACCATAATATGTCATTTTTTTCACTGTCCACATTTCATATTAAGTATCATTCTTCCTAAAAATCGGCAGTTTTCAAATTATTCTTCGCTAAAATTTGATAACATAAATCATTAACAGTGCATGTTGAATTATTGCCATTTCTAACTTGCTGGCTATTAGCCGAAGCTCGTACATTTCACTGAGAAATTTAACTGATTGATTATATATAGATGTATAAGAAGGCTAATTCTATTTGATTGTCCAATCGTTTACTCACTCTGAACATGTAATCATTCAGAAGCCTACCATTTTCAAAATGTTGGAGGGCAATGCATTGTTTTGAATCCTGACATTGAATATATAATTCTGATCACAACAGTTAGGTACCATGTTCTTTATTTGATATAAAATAAAATGTGCATTCTTTATTTTTGTGTTACAAAAAATTGATAGGAGTTTGTACTTTACTCTCATAAATATAGAATCGACCTAATTGTTTTCAGAATTATAGTTCAGTTGAATAATCATACTTCATATCTCATTTTTGCCCAATTCACGAAACATAGCTAACAGCTGATTATTGTTCGGGTCAGTAAACTCAACACCTTGCAATGAGCTACGCTAAAAATGGCTTCCAAAAGATTTGGAATCAGTTACAGTGTTACTGGAATTCACAGTTGCCTGTGATGCTGAGTGACACACTGACCTGCTCCTAAATCTGTGCAAAGAGTTTCTAACCTGGGTCAGGGCAGTCAGTCAAACATTTCTTCACAACAAATAATTTGGAATCCACCCTGGGAAAGGTGGGAGCTCGCTAACAGACTATCACTGGTCTCAGTGTAGCTACAAATAATGTCTAAATTAGATATCAATGGCTGACCAGCAACCAAGTTTTAAAAAACCATCTTCAGTCAGAGCCTGGCCCAGTGGGCAGATGTGTCGCCATGCAGTGTCAGAATCACACCGCACAACTTACTGATGGTGCTGACACCTGGCCTACCTCCCAGACTCTATACATCTGCACCCTGGACCGGATGCTGGGAAAAGACGTTAAAAAGTTGACAGTCTGATGCACTATCTTTAGTCTCACAAAGAAACCTCTGAAACCATATCCAATAAATGTCACCTTCATTAACACCAGTATCAAAATGAAATTTTACATCTCTCTGGATGGCCAGAGATTAATACATGGTTCACCAAACAGAATATATCTGAAGAAAACAGCAGCAAACGGCAGGCCACGAAGCACGTTAATAACTGAACTTGGCGGATTCTGTTTGGTGTGTGATGACATACACATATTGTACTGGCACTCAGGTGACTATAACAATGCACAACATAAATGTAAGTTTTGACCTAACACTTCGTCAAAGCTTCCTGATCTCACACACTCAAGAATTGATGAGATTCCACAAGCTTGGTGAAACAGGAATCATAGTACAGGCCCTTCAGCCCTTGACGTCCTGCCGACATTTTATCCTGTTCTAAAATCAGACTAACCTACATACCTTTCATTATACGATCATTCATGTGCCTATCCACACACCCACAATCTCTGTGTAAAGAACCTACCTCGGACATCTGCCATAAATATTCCTCCAATTACCTTAAAATCATGTTCCCTCATCATAGCCATTTCCGTCCTGGGTGAAAGTTTCTGCCTATCCACTCTATCTATGCCTCTAATCATCTTGTCCACCTCTATCTAGTCAAGTTCCATTCTTTTTCATTCCAATGAGAAAAAAAACCGAGTTCCCTGAATTTTCTTTGCAAGACCTGCCCTCCAGTTTAGCAGCGTCCTAATAAATTTCCTCAGTACACTCACCAATGCTTCCACATCTCTCATATAATGAGGCGACCAGTACAGAACACAACATTCTAAGTGTGATCTCACCAGGGTTCCATAGAGCTGCAGCATAACCTCACTACTTAAACTCAACCCCCATGCTAATGAAAACATCATCCGGCTTCTTAAGAACCTTATCAACCTAGGTGGCAACTTTGTGGGAGCTATGACATGGATCATCAGATCCCACTGTTACTCCACAATGTATGAATACTACATTTAACCGTGTATTATGCATTCAAATTTGACCTTCCAAACTGAATCGCTTCACAATTTTCCAGGTTGAACTCCAACTGTCCCTTATCAGCCCAGTTCAGCATTCTGTCAATGTCCTGTGCAAACTACAATAGCCCTCCACACCACCCACAATTCCACCATGCATTGTTAAATTGAAAAACTTACTAATCCACCTACACTCTTCCTCATCGAAGTTAGTTATAAATATCACAAACAGCGGAAGCCCAAGAACCGATCCCAATGGAACACCAATGGTCACCGAGCACCAGACAGAATGCTTGCTACCTCCCTCTGTCTTTTATGGGCCAGTCAATTCTGCATCCAGACAGGCCGCTTTCCCTATATCCGATGCGTCCTTAATTTCTGAATGAACCTCCCATGGGGAAATTTACCAAACGCCTGGTTAAAAACCATGTACTCCACATCCACTACTCTCGCTTCTTCAATGTGTTTGATCCCGTCCTCAAAGAATTCAGTAAGGTTTGTGAGGCATTACCTGCCCCTCACAAAGCCATGCTGACTATTTCTAACCAAACTATGATTTACAAGTAATCATAAATTCTGTCTCTCAGAATCCTCTCCAAAACATTGCCCAATGCTGATGTAAACTGACTGGTCTGTAATTCTCAGGATTATCCCTATTCCATTTCCTGAACAACGGAGTGACATTTGCCACCCTCCAATCATTTGGCACTACTCCAATGGAGAGTGAGGACGCAAAGATCATCTCCAAAGGTACAGTAATCTCTTCGCTCTCTTCCTGTAGTAAGCCAGGGTGGATCCCGTCTCGCCTCGGAGATTTATCTATCCCTATGTTTGTATTTCAATCAGTCTGTACTTCACCTCACCATGTCTACTCACTGTCCAACTATCTGATTGACTGCTTTCCATTTCCGGGCTCTATACAGTGCTGCTTTCCTGAACACATATGGTTCCCTATAACCTGTTAATCATGGAATGGAAAACATGGGAAGGCACCAATGCCTTCCCGATGAAAGGCTGATGCCCAAAGCTGTGACTCTCCTTGTCTTGAAATGTCGCCTGATATGTTGTGCTTTTCCAGTGCCACACTGTTCGACTCTGATCCCCAGCATCTCAAGGTCTCACTTTCTTCATTACAAAGGGCTGTCCCCTCTGCACACTAAGCAGGCAATTAATTAGCAGAAACTCGCTGTATTTAGAGCTGACCGTTCAGTTCTGGAAAGTTGCATTTGATGAATACATTTACTGAAAACGAAATTGCTATTCAACAAATATTCATTCAGTCCCAGAGTTACAGTTTTGGTTCATGAATTAGGCAGCTTGATAACGAGCAGTCAATGACTGAAGAACTCCGAGGTACAGAGTATTCCAGGTAATATATTCCAGGGTGGATGTGCTTTCCCTTAATGTTGGGTATATTATCGGGCAGACAGATGTGATAAGGGAACGCGGTGACACGTGGAATTGTGACATTTTTGCCATTACAGAGATATGCTTGAGAGAGGTCAGGGCTGACAACTCAATATTGTGCGGTACAGGAACTATAGGCAGCACTGGAGAGGGGTAAAGGAAGAGGTGGTGATGCATTATTAGTCATTATGGAGTCAGTTGCTGCAGTAAGAAGGGAATTAAATCGGAAAGAGAAGCTTAAAGCAGGTACAAATTGAGCAGTCAATGGAAGCAACTACCATATGTGTAGGGCTAAACTTAAAACGGAAGTAGAAGCGTAAATATGAGGCGTGATAAAACATTAGCGGGTAGTATGAGCGGGTTGAGAGAGATAGGGAGTAGTATATGATTTGGGAGGGGCTTAGAGATATAGGGAGGGGTGTAGGGTTTGGAGTGGATTAGAGGGATAGGGAGGCGTGCAGGGTTTGAGAGAGTTATGGAGTAGTATAGGGTTTGGAGGAGGTTAGAGAGATAGAGAAGGCTTACTGATTGGAGGGGGTTAGACGGATAGGGAAATGTGTAGGTTTGGAGGGGGTGAGAGAGATAGGGAGGTGTGCAGGGTTTCAGAGAGATATGGAGTAGCATAGGGTTTGGAACAGGTTAGTGAGATAGGGAAGGGTGTAGGGATTGGATGTGATAAGATTGATAGGGAAAGGTTTGGTGGGGTTGAGTAAGTAGGGAGAAGTATAGGGTTTAGAGGGTTCAGAAATATAGGGAGAAGAGCAGGGTTTAGAATGGGTTTAGGAGATAGAGTGTGGTGCAGGGTCTAGAGTAGGTTGAAGAGATAGGGAAGGGAGTAGTGATTGGAGGAGTTTAGAGAGCTAGGAAGGGGTGCAGTATTTGGAAAGGGTTAAGGAGATAGGGAGGGGTGTCGGGTTTGGAGGAAGTTGGAGAGATATAAAAGGGGTACAGTGCATGGAGGGTGTTATAGATATAGCAAAGGCAGTAGGGGCTGGAGAAAGTTATATAGATGGGATGGGTGGAAGGTTTGGAGGAGGTTATAGAGATAGAGAGGAACGTAGGGTTTGGGGAAAGAGAGAGAGATAGCGAAGGGGGTAGGTTTGGAGGAGGTTTGAAGCTCATTGTGTCAGATCAAACACTGACACGGAAACCACCTGCTGACTCCCCTCCCTCAGCCTCACGGTGTCAGATCAAACACTAACACGGAAACCTCCTGCTGACTCCCCTCTGTCAGCCTCACGGTGTCAGATCAAACACTGACACAGAAACCTCCTGCTGACTCCCCTGCCTGAGCTGGTGGATCAGTGTCCCTCTACATTGAACTACACTTGGAGGAAGCACAGAGACTGACAGAGCTGGAGAATGTATACTGGGTGGGCCATTTCAAAACCACCACCAAGACGAGCTCAGTAGCAGCGTTGCTGATCGAGGTGGTTGAGTTTAAAAGGACACACCTGCTTCACTGCGTCTGCACCGGGTCAGGGGGAACGACTGATAGGGAGAAACATCCTTGACCTCACCATCACCAACCTACCGGCTGCAGACACATTGATGGATGACCGGATTGGGAACGGTGAACTACCGCACACAGTACTTATGGAGACATTTTCCACTTTTACATTGTGAAGACCCCCTGTGTATATGTGATACCATCACTGTGCTAAACAGGGCAGATTTCCAATAGAGTTTGGAATTTTGCACTGGCCTGTGTGAGGTGGTTCGGGTAATTACCAACAGCAGCAGAATTGTACTCCAGTATAATTTTCACTATCACTGCCTGGTATATACTCCACTTTATCCTGGCCGTCAAGAAAGGGATACACCCTTGATAAATGGAGAAACCAGGAAGGTCTGACTATAGTAGCACCAAATACACCTCAAAATGAGTTGAAGTTACTAAACTGGGCCACTTACTCACCATATGGTATAAATAGCAAATGAGACACAGATGTAACCAGTGAATCAGACCTAATCTCTACAATCCGGGTGAGTGGTGGTGGACAATCACACTACTCACTGGAGGAGAAGAATCCACCAATACCACCTTCTTGAATGATAGAAGGGCTTCGCACAACAATAGAAATCTAAGGCTGAAACATTCATAGCAATGTTCAGACAGAAATATCGATGGGCTGATCTATTTTAGTCTCCTCCAGATGGCAGTCTTCAGCTAATCCGACTCACTTTGTGTGGTATCTACAAACAGCTGGTGGGATTGGAGAATGCAGCGGCTGTAGGCCATGATAACATTCCATTCAGGCTGTTCCTGCTGGGATACAGCACTGGGACCTACCTGACAATGTGGGAAACTATCCGGGTGTGTATTGTACACACACAGACAAAACATCGGACAATCAGTGACTACCCCATTGCTCTAATCCCTGTCATTAATAAAGGGATGGCAGATGTCATCTACAGTGGGATCAAGCACCACTTCCTCAGTACTAACCTGCTCGCTAAAGCTCAGTTTGGTCTCTTATCCCTTGGGCTCATTGAAGCCTTGGTTTAATGATGTACAATAAGAGAACACACAGCTAAATTCGAGAGGTGAGGTGAAAGTTACTGCACTTTTTACATGGTCATAACTGCATTTGACCAAATGTCGTATCCAGGATTAGCGGCAAACCTGGAGCAAATAGGAATCGTCTGCACTGGCAGAAGTTACACCTGGTACAAAGGAAGGTGGCTGGGGTTGGTGGAGAACAGCCATCTCAGCTTCACCGTAGTTCCCCAGGGGTGGGGTTTCTGGGTAAGCCTGTAGATCATAAATGTAAAGGTAGGGCACCATACCCCTACAGGATGATAGAGACAACTGGCGGTAGTTGAACTGGACAGTCATCATACCTCAAGCAAGGGAGAGATTGAGTAGGACAGTCCTTTAGTCACCCCAGGAATTGAACCCACACTGTTGACAGTAATCTGCATTACAAACCAGCCATCCAACTGATCGAGCGAACCAAATCCTCACGCAGCTCTGTGTAGTAGATATTGAAATATTATTCCATTCAGATATGTTGTTAGACACCTCTGGAGCAGGTGGAACTAGAAGCAAGCTTCCTAGCTCAGACAGAGGGACAGCATCTGTGAGTTGTAAGAGTGCTCTCTGCCCTAGGACCTATAATTTTCAGCTGCTTCATAAATGACTGTAAAATCACACGTGGGGATGTTTGCCAATGATTGGACAGTATACAACACCATTCGTGATTTACTCAGATACTGAAGCAGTCCTTGTCCAAATGGACCAGGACCTGGAAATATGCAGGTGTGTGCTTAACAGTGACAATCCCATTTCCTTTACACATGTGCCAGATAACGATTACCTCTAACAATGAAAAATTGAACCACATCCTCTAACGTTCAATTCCACCACCATCACTGAACACACACCAAGCAATATTGCGAGGATTATCGTTAACCTGAACTGGACTGACCATATGATTTCATTACCCATTCCTGTGAAGGGCTTGTGCTGAAGTATTGACTCTCCTGTACCTCAGATGCTGCCTGACCTGTTTTACTTTTCCAGCGCCACTTTTTGACGCATATAAATTCTTTAGCTACAAGAGTATGTCAGGGGCTCGAAATTCTGCAGGAATACCTCACCTCAAAATTTCCGAAAGCCTGTCCCCTATTGCTAAGACACATGTTGAATGTGTGTGTGATTAAATACTTCCATTTGCGCGTGTGGGTGCAGCTTCACCTCTCATCCACTGACGCTCAGTAGCAGCAATACCTGCCATCTACACAGTGCTCTGCAGAAATTTACCAAGGCTCCTTACAATGGACCTCTGAACACCCGACCATCGAGAAGGACAAGGGAAGCAGATACACGGGACCTCCACCATGTTCGCGTTCTGTTCCAAGCCACCCACCATCCTGATTGGGAAGTATATTGCCGTTCCTTCAGTGTCACTGTTTCAAGTTCCCTATCTATCAATAAATGCCGTCCCAATCACATTTCATGAATAAATTAACATAAAAGTATTGTCTAGACCTGTTCAATGCTGGACACGGTTTTGTGTTTTGTGAGCTCAAGCTGGTTGGGTCCAGGCAGTACATTGCTTGTTGTGAACAGCTGAAGGGATATGATGTTTGAAACAATCTGTCAGTCTCTCAGAGGCATGGCCTACATACCGAGCATCACAGACACTGGCATTCTCATCCCACATTACTGAGCTCTGAGATAGACAGAAGCAACTGAAAACGTACTCATATCTGACTGGAACATGTTTAAACACACAGTGACATTGTTGCCACGAAAATGATTATGATGAATACGAGCAGGGTGAAAGTGAGGACTGCAGATGCTGGACATCAGAGTCAAAAAGTGTGGTTCTGAAAAAAAAATGGGACGTTCAGGCAGCATCTGAGGAGCAGGAGAATAGACTATTAGTTAACAATATTAATACAAGGGAAAGCAATTGTGTATTTTCAAAGTCCTTGTACTTAATAACAATTTGGTCTTGGGTGTGGCAATGAGACTCATCATTTCAATGCTACTTACTGTGAGTTTACATCATATTGTTGTTATAACAGTGTACTGAATAAATGGGTGAATTTTGTGTTTATTGGACAATCTAAAAGTTGGTATTATGAAAGTCTATCGGACCTTCAGTAAATAGACTTTACTTAATGGTTGTTAATGGTTAGAACAATGCTGCAAACATTTACACAGAGATTTCCAGCTCAAGTCACACACAAGGTTGTTGGGCTGGGATCACGCTGGCCATCAATGGAGCTGCACAATTCTGTTTGGATACTGACATTGTGGGGCTAACATACACTGGATGTGGTTTATGAGGGATTCAATGTATAATGCTATGTGCTGCAGGAGTCCATCACCTTAATAACACATTCATTCAGGATCGGGTCAAAGGTACAGAATTACAGAGTTTAGGTGGAACACAAGAAGAGCTATACTTGCAAGACATGGCTGTTGACAGGTCGTTGTTATAAATATTGAACTGCATCTGGACCAGCGCCATGTGCTAGTTCATTGACCAGTCTGCCCCACACACATCTCCCCGTTGTTCAGGTATGTCTCTAACCAGTCTATTGTGGGGGATTGTGTGAGTAACTGCCCAGCTCCAGTTTGGAAGCACTCTGGACAGATTTTGGAGATGGCCAATATTTTGGAGGTCGTGGTGAGGCCCAATAACACTGTGTCTGAATTCAGGCTTTTCGTCAAAGTCATTTTCAACAGCTTTGCTGGCTGCAAGATGGTGTGTTCACTGATCTGAACATGAATCGGCTATTTACTACAGTCACTGAATCGTGTAATAGTTAGCTGTGCGCTCTGGTAATTCAATTATTGTTCACTTCAATTGTTTTCAACTGAAAAACAATGATGTTTGGTTTATTTTAAAATATGTAAGAAATAAAGTGATATTAACTCTTCATTACAGAAAGTGTGAAAGTGACCTGGTATCTATTTACCTTGGACTAATCAAGCAACAGTCAGATATTGTCTGTAAAGCAGGATTCTATGAACAG
Source organism: Chiloscyllium punctatum (assembly GCF_047496795.1). Classification (NCBI taxonomy): domain Eukaryota; kingdom Metazoa; phylum Chordata; class Chondrichthyes; order Orectolobiformes; family Hemiscylliidae; genus Chiloscyllium; species Chiloscyllium punctatum. The sequence continues at coordinate 81,541,669 of NC_092750.1, forward strand.
GACTATGTTCCAGGAAACAGCACCACCCTCTCTGGTAGGTTCTGTCCCACTGACAGGACAGAGCCAGGCAGAGGGTGATAGCTCCTTCGCATATAGTCAATATAGGGTGGCATGGCGGCTCAGTGGTTAGCACTGCTGCCTTATAGCACCAGGATTCCAGCCGCAGGCAACTGCCTGTGTGGAGTTTGCACATTCTCCCTGTGTCTACGTGGGTTTCCTCCCACAGTCCAAAGATGTGCAGCGCGGGTGAATTGGCCATGGTAAAATGCCCATAGTGTTCAGTGCATCAGTCAGAGGAATGTGTTGCTCTTTGAGGGTCGGTGTGGACTGGTTGGGCCGAAGGGCCAGTTCCCATTCTGTAGGGAATCCAGTCTAATGATAGTGCTCAGCATTGATGCTGGATCCTGTGGCTGCTCGACTGCTTTGTTGCAGGTTATGGTGGAATTAATAAAAGCGAAACATATAATTGACCACATTGTCACCGACCTGCCTGCTGCAGATACACCTCTCCATTTCATATATCAGTAAGAATGCTTACTCCACAATGGGGACCAAGGGCTACCTTCATATTTTGCAGACCCTCCTCACTATGATATGTAGCCCCTTGAGTACTGAATGGGACAGACTTTATACAGATTGACTAACCAATGATGATGCAGCCATGAGGTGCAGAGGGCCATCGGCAGCAGCAGAATCATACTCTGTACAGCTCATGCAGTCTGCAACTTCACACTCAGACATACTTCACACTGTATAGTAACTATCACGGTCCGACATCCCTCCCACTGTACAGTAACCATCACACCCCGACATACCTCCCACTGTACAGTAACCATCACACCCCGACATACCTCCCACTGTACAGTATCCATCACGGACCGACATACCTCCCACTGTACAGTAACCATCACAGCCCGACATACCTCCCACTGTACAGTAACCATCACGGTCCAACATACCTCCCACTGTACAGTAACCATCACACCCCGACATACCTCCCACTGTACAGTAACCATCACACCCCGACATACCTCCCACTGTACAGTAACCATCACACCCCGACATACCTCCCACTGTACAGTAACTGTCACAGCCCGACAAACCTCCCACTGTACAGTAACCATCACGGTCCAACATACCTCCCACTGTACAGTAACTGTCACAGCCCGACATACCTCCCACCTGTACAGTAACCATCACACCCCGACATACCTCCCACTGTACAGTAACCATCACGGAACGACATACCTCCCACTGTACAGTAACCATCACACCCCGACATACCTCCCACTGTACAGTAACCATCACGGAACGACATACCTCCCACTGTACAGTAACCATCACACCCCGACATACCTCCCACTGTACAGTAACCATCACGGCCCGACATACCTCCCACTGTACATTAACCATCAGGGCCCGACATACCTCCCACTGTACAGTAACCATCACACCCCAACATACCTCCCACTGTACAGTAACCATCAGGGCCCGACATAACTCCCACTGTACAGTAACCATCACGGCCCGACATACCTTGCATTGTACAGTAACCATCACACCCCGACATACCTCCCACTGTACAGTGACCATCACACCCCGACATACCTCCCACTGTACAGTAACCATCACTGCCCGACATACCTCCCACTCTATATTAACCATAACGGCCAGACATACCTCCCACTGTACAGTAACTATCATCGCCCGACATACCTCCCACTGTACAGTAACCATAACGGCCTAACATACCTCCCACTGTACAGTAACCATCACAGCCCAACATACCTCCCTTATTGCGAGGGGCAAGGTAGCTCAGTTTTTAGCACTGCTACCTTACAGTGCCATGGTCCTGGGTTCGATTCTGGCCTTGGGTGACTAACTGTGTGGCGTTTGTACATTCACCCTGGGTCTGCATGGGTTTCCTCCCACAGTCCAAAGATGTGCAGGCCAGGAGAATTGGCCATACTAAATTCTGAATCGTTTTCGTCAGACGGAAATGGGTGTGGGTGGCTTACTCTTCGGAGGGTTGACGTGGACTGGTTAGGCTGAAGGGCCTGTTTCCATACTGTAAGGAATCTAATCTACTCTCCAAGGTTCATGTGAGGAATATGATGGAATTATCACTTATCTGAATGAGTGCAGCTCCAATAGTACTCTAATCTGGATTTACTAGCAACAGGCAACAAAGTTGTGTGGGGAATATCCTGTCTCGCAAACTTGATTGATTAATTTGAAGAAGTGACAAAATTGATTGATGAGGACACGGTGCTGGATATTGGTGGTTTGGACCTTAGCAAGGCCTTTGATATGATTCCTTATGCAGGTTCATATAGAAGATGAAGTGAAAGGGGATAGCGGACACTTAGTTATATGGATAGAGAACTGCTTGGCCATTGAAGACAGAGTAATGGTGGAACAGTGTTTTTGTGACTGGAGATCTGTAAATAGATTGGCGGAGTTGCAGATTGTGAGGATGATTGCCAGAGAATACAGCAGGATATAGGTCAGCTGCAGACTTGGACAGAGAAAACCACAGTGTAACTTTATCTGGACAGTTGCGACGTGATGCGTTTTAGAAGGTCTAATGCAGCAGAGAAGAATAAAGTGAATGGAAAAACTACTGATTGCATCAACATCCGCAGGGGTCTTGGTGTCCAGCTCCACAGTTCCCTGAAAGTGGTAACACGGGTGTAGAGGGTGATCAAGACGACTGACGGCAAACTTGCAGACAGGCATCAGAGCATACAGTATGAACATTAGCAGGTCATATTGCAGCTGTAGAGAAACTTAGTTCGAGGTATATTTATAATATTGTGTACAGTACAGGTTGTCACATGAAGTTGAAGTGTTGGTGAGGGCATAGAAAAGTTTTATCAGGATGTTGTCTTGTTCGGAGGGTATTAGTCAGAAGGAGAAATTGAACACACATGGTTTGTTTCCACCAAGGCATCATTGACTATGGGGGTACCTGATAGATATTTACAAAATTATCAGAGGCATAGATAGAAGGACAGTTAGATGCTTTTTTCCACCAGAATAGAAGTATCAATTACTCAGGACTGTAGATTTTAGGTAAAAGGTAGAAAGTTCAGGAGATGTGATAGATAAGGCTTTTTTTTTGCTGTTCCAGACAGAATGTGAAAGTGCCTGAATGCACTGATAGAGGGGGAGAAGCCAATAAAGCAAGGTTTAAGAGGGATCTTGGTACAAGTATGACTATGTAGGGAATAGAATAACATAGAAGGTATTGGAGCAAAAACTTCTGTTTTAATATTGGAAGGGCATCATGTGTCAGTGCGGGCTTGCTGGGCTGAAGGGCATGTTCCCGTGCTGGACAGTTCTTTAAGTCAAGATTTGAGCGCGCGAGAGGCGAGATGCTCACTGAATGGTTACTGATGATCAATAGCCACATTATTGTGGATCCCTCCCCCCACTCATCAACTTGCAGCTTCATATCCTCCCCCACTGTGGGGAAACTCAATATGAAGAATTTGACATGAAAGTCAGACCTGGTACCTGGTGACTCCATCTCGCCACTCGCTTCTGCAGACTTCTGTCCTGGACATCAACCAATCGGGGACTCCGCATGAACAGAAGCTGCATGCACTCCACAACCATCAATGCTGGCATCTGTCACATGCCAGCCTCACCATGCCATCCCAGCACATCTCCGACCCACTGACAGTACGCGTCTGTACTTCAATGCTGCAGCTCAGGGTGCACTGACAACTCACATTGCAATGCTGCTGCTAGAACACTGTGCTCAGGGACACCCACCCAGCTCATGGGCTGTCCCTCTGGGCTGCTCACTCCGTGTTTGTGCACATTCACTTTGAGCTGACTTGAATGCTAACAGAATTATTGCCTTGCCTTACCCTGCCCTCAACAGTGTTTCCCCTCAGCCAAATCTACCAGTCTCACCCGCCTGCTGTATTGTCTTGGTGTTTAGCACAGACACAAAACGAGGAAGCCTGATATCATTGTCCACAGTCAATCACAGTGCCCAGCACAGTGAGTCAGGCGGAGTCTCATATCCCTACCCGGGAGCTTGGACACGGTCAGTCAGCCTCTTGTGGTTGTTAGGGTCAGGATCCTTTCTGTGATAGAGTGAGGAGCTGAATGTTTGGCTATCTCATACCCCTCATGGCTCTTTCTGGCCTATTGTGGGATAGTTCCTTCTGGAATGAGAGAATTATCAAGAGGTATTAGGGAGATGGAAGTGGTTGGTACAGCTGTTAGTGCTGGGACAGCTGAGGGAAAGGTGGGGAGGTTTCCTGAGTGAGTGAGTGGGCAGCACAGACACCAGGCTGAGCTGGCGAGCGGGACAGAGAAGAGGTCAGATAGAAACAGAGAGAAGGTGCTGCATTCAGTGAGAGTAGGAGAACATGGGTCTTGGTGGGCGGTGGGTGCAGTAACAGAGAGAGAGAGAGACGCGCGCGCACACACACACACACACACACACACACACACACAGGGGGGTGGGCAAGGTCACAAACTGCAGATGGTGGCACTTACCCTGGTCATTGATGCCCTTCCTACATTGTTGGACATTCACCCAGAAGGCTGGCACCTCACTGGCCCACGGGTCAATCTCAGACATGCTCGCAGGTCTGTTGCGATGGCTTCCCAAGCCAGTCATAGAGTCAGAGAGATGTACAGCATGGAAACAACCCTCCAAGCCGATCAGACATCCCAACCCAATCCAGTCGCACCTGCCAGCACCCGGCCCATATCCCTCCAAACCCTTCCTATTCATATACCCATCCAAATGCCTCTTAAATGTTGCAATTGTACCAGCCTCCACCACATCCTCTGGCAGCTCATTCCATACACGCACCACCCTCTGCGTGAAAAAGTTGCCCCTTAGGTCTCTTTTCTATCTTTCCCCTCTCACTCTAAACCTATGCCTTCTAGTTCTGGACTCCCCGACTCCAGGGAAAAAGACTGTCTATTTATCCTGGAGGAAGATAATGTCCCTGTCCTGCACCATGCCATCCACCAGAACCTCAGGGGCTCAGCTACAAAGTGGGGCCCTCAGTTTAGTACGTTTCCCAATCTATCCCCCTCACTCCCTCCACAACCCCGCCGTCATTTCCAGGGCAGGTTCGGACTGACAATCCAAGAGTGTAATGACTTTTTAAAAATGGCATCTGCAGCAGGGAATCCGGTGCATTCTGGGAAACCTGCGCAGTGGGCAGTTTTTATACCGATAACAAAGCGGAAAATATTCATTTGGCTCGTATCAGACGAAAGAAGGGACATAGAGGCAGGGAAGGTAGTTAATGAGGCAGATTCAGGATGTTGTTATTATGAGAACATTCACTTAGACTTACGTGGAAAATAGAGCATAGAACAATACAGCACAGAACAGGCCCTTCGGCCCACGATGTTGTGCCAAACATTTGTCCTAGCTGAAGCACCCATTTATGTACATATCCAATTGCCGCTTAAAGGTCACCAATGATTCTGACTCTGCCACTCCCACAGGCAGTGCATTCCATGCCCCACCACTCTCTGGGTAAAGAACCTACCCGTGATATCCCCCCCTATACATTCCACCCTTCACCTTAAATTTATGTCCCCTTGTAACACTCTGTTGTACCTGGGGAAAAAGTCTCTGTCTACTTTATCTATTCCCCTGATCATCTTATAAACCTCGATCAAGTCACCTCTCATCCTTCGCCGTTTCAATGAGAAAAAGGCCTTGCATTCTCAACCTATCCTCGTACGACCTATTCTCCATTACAGGCAACATCCCGGTAAATCACCTTTGCACCCTCTCCAAAGCTTCCACATCTTTCCTAAAATGAGGCGACCAGAACTGCACACAGTATTCCAAATGTAGCCTTACCAAGGTCCTGTACAGCTGCAGCATCACCTCACGACTCTTGAATTCAATCCCTCTACTATTGAACATTAATACACCATAGGCCTTCTTACAAGCTCTATCCACGTGTGGAGACAAACCCTCCATGAAACTGACAGAAATGAGATTGGCCAAGTCAAACGATTCAGGCCCTTGTCTTGTGCAGATTTTGCCGTGCAAACTATTGTAAGTTATATACTTAAAGAGAGAGAGGACCAATACAGGAGATTCACATCCTTAAAAGAAGCTGGGGAGAAAACTCCCCTGCCATGTTTGCTCATAGTCCATCATTTTCGGTTCCCCACTGAGTAGAGGCAAAGTGTCAGAGACCTGCTGATATTGTAGCTTAGTTTAGTATGAAGCAAGGGGCTGACTGAATACTTACAGATCGGAATTCTGCGAGGCAGGAAGAATGGTCCCTTAGAAAATCCCAGAGGAATCCAGGACTGTCAGTCTGAATTTCTGCAGGGAAAGCTGTGTGTTATTAATCTGGCTGTTTAGTTTTCATGCAGAGACTTGTACAGTTGACGTGACTTACTCGATTTGATGAGCGAACACATAGCAGATGGAAGCTAGGAGGTCCAGTTGAATGTACCAGCAACCTGGAGAAGTGCAAGTCAAGTCATATAGGGACAGCAATCAATAGAAATAATACACAATAAATGAACATACTGTCAGTGTGGGCAGATCCTAGTATACATAACTCCCTATTTCTCACTTTTGTTTGCTTTGACAAAGGGTCAGTTAGACTCGAAATGCCAGCCCTTTCTCTCCTGACAGATGCTGCTAGACCTGTCGAGTTTTTCCATCATTTTCTATTTTGGTTTCAGATTCCAGCATCCGCAGTAATTTGCTTTTACCCTGAAGGTAGCCGGGCTTGTCGATAATCTCGATAAGGCAGCAAATGGCAGCATTTCCTCTCTCAGATCAAGTGCAGAATGTAAGAGCAGAAAACTTATAAAAGAACTGTATAAATAATTAGTTCAGTCACAGCTTGTGTGTTGCATGTAATTCTGGTCACTATATCACATGGAAGGATGGAATTAGAATGGAGAGTGTACAGGAAGAATATGAGGATTGCAGATGCTGGGAATTAAAGTCAAAGAGTGTGGTGTGGGAAAAGCACAGCAGGTCAGATAGCAGAGTGTCGGGAGAATTGACATTTCGAGCATGTTTCACTCTTGGAAATTCTACTGAAGAGATTTGTTATCCTGGGCAAGTGATAATGCAGTTATGAGGAAAGTTTGAAGTGTAGGATGCTGAGAGGAGATTTGATTAACCTGCAAATGCTGTCAAGGGCCTGGATAGAGAGGGAGAGACTGTCTTGTTATTATTGGAGAGCTCAGTTACCAGCAGCAAATATTTAATGTAATTGGTTGAAATATTAGAGAAGTGGTGAGGAAAGTTGTTATTTCACCCAGAGTAAGGAAGGGATCTGGGAGTCATGCATGGATGCGGAGTCGAGGCAGAAACTCTGGAAAATTTTAATGATGTGCCTAGATCTGAACCTGAAGTCATAAAGTCTCTGTGGTACCATAACAATGATTGTTTTTGGAAGGATGATGCTGAGTGGTACCTTCATTTTAGTCCGTGCAGACAATTTCGAAAGTAATCTTCTGTGTTCTGTAGAAAGTTCTAATATTTAGACAATATCTAGAGAATCAATACAAAGGGATCGGGGAGAGGACAGAGAGGAGTAGTGTGTAAATTGACTAGCATCACAAAAATACTGATCACAGCCTTTATATACAACGCTGCTTCACTGTGGTGGCCTTTTTATCCTTCTTGAATAAATGCTGAAAGCCTTTGATTATCTGGCTCTCAGTCTTGGTCATATTGTTGCCATATCTGTCTTGTTTCATTCTATTTGTTCGACTGATTCATTGGCCTTGTTGAAAAAGCAGGAAGGAATTTGGAGGTGACAGCAAGTACCAGAAACCATGACGAATGTAAATTTGGGAAAAGTTTACAGTGATAGGAAGGTGTGCGAAGACAGTGGGATATTACAGAGATATGGATTGTTCTCGGGGCTGAAGGACATTACAAGGACAAAGGTAGTTTTAGGTTTTGGGTGAAGTGATAAGTGAGCTGGATCAACCAGATCAATATTTTGTCTACCGTAAACTTTCAAAGAGAAACTCTCCACAAAACCTGATGAAAATGATTCCCGTGTCTGTCTGTATCAGAAACAGAATACAACGGATGTGGGAGATGGTGGGAGGGCTGAGTGGTGTTGGGAGAAGTAGTTAAGGCACACAAGGCCTACAGATAGAGCCCACACTGTGACAGGTGAACTTATCTGTCCTACCATAGAGATTCGGGTCAATGATGCAGACTGAATTCACACCAGATGAAACAAGATTTGTTCTCATAAAATAATTTTCAATTGTAACATTTCAGGAAGTGAGAATTTAATCTTATCTGAGATTCTGTTGAGTTGACCCTGGTCAAGAATTCCTACCTGGGATTTGCTGTCTTTCAGCAGTCACTTCTGCTGTAACAACGTCAGTTCGGAGTCACATGCAGATATGGATGCAGAATAGGTAAGTACATTCAGAACTGAACAAGCCCAGCCCATTAGATATTTATAGATACTCGCATCCATTCTGGAAATGAGTCCCACCATCAGATCAGGGAAATCCCATGCTTCTTGACTTGCCTGAATATTGTCAGCTGCTCTCACCTATCCTAAAACTGATCTCCCAAATACGATTTGGAAGATTACAGATTCTGCCCAGCCTTTTCGGGGTCAGCTGCTCACACCTATTTCAGTATGGAGTCCCACAGTTGGAACAGGCAGATCCCAAACTCAATAATAGGCCCATACATTTGCAGTTTAATAGCATGTTTTCCTCTTCAAACTATAGCTAAACAGGCAAACCTCAGATTATTTTCTCTCTGCCTACAAATACAGTCTCTGCAACATCCCTCATGTTCTGTCACCCTTCCCATCTCTGTAAATCGTCTACTTTCTACAAACAGTCATGCATTTATGACATCCTCCAAACACAAAATCTACCCTACTCCCGAAAAGCCATTCCTCCTCCTGGATGAGGTCACAGACATACAGGCCGATCAAGTTTGTGAATGAGATTAGAGATAATAAGGACGTTATAGGTGAAGGGTTTGAGATAGAGAGCTTGCAGAAGATAAAAGAAAACCTTGTATTGGCACTGCAGGAGATTAGTAAAATGAGGTTCTCTGAAAAGAATGGTACTTTTCTTGGAAGATTTCATAGCGAGTATTGCTGTAGCGGGAGGAATGTCAGAGACAGTGATATTTGAAGGGGCTAATGAAGATTCAAGATACATAGAGGGTTCTTTTGATCTGGTGGCGATTACAGAAATAAGGAGAGCTGGAGGTGTTTCCACTGATAGGGTGGGATTTAGAATGTGGAGGCTGCAGAGATTGGGAGTTGTGTAGGGAGAGAAGGTGGTTACAGAATCGGCAGAGCTGTCGGGACACGAGGATTTTACACAGAAGATCACACACTGGTGCACGTTAGACAACAGGGAAAATTGTAGGGACTTGAGGAAGTTTAAGGGATGGGCAGATTTGTAAGGGACGGAGAAAGGTGCACTGAATAATGAACAGTGTAATGGCAGGAGGAGGTTATGGAGATCATGAGATTTGTCAGGGCGGGAGGGAGTTAGTGACATTGATAGACTGACGATTGCGTGAGCTGGAGGAGATTGTAAGGATTGGGAGCTTTCTATGTATCGGAGTAATTACAGACAAAGGGAGAGCTGTCAGGCCTTGAGAATTATTACAGAGAGAGGGAGTATTTAGAGGAGATTGCAGAGAAAGAAGGTTATAAAATGGCCTGTGTGAGTTACAGAGATAAGGAGGGGTGCTTTGACTGATGGATGTTTCAGAGGTAAGAATGGATCGCACTGGATCAATGAGGTTATGGAGACACAGTATTATTAGAGTTGGAGAACTCTTGAGACTGCACCAAACCACACAGAAGTCTTAAGGCACAGAAGGGTGTCATTTGACCCCTGATGTTTGAACCAACTCTTCATCGGAATTCGTTACAGAGTATTGATCGCCTACTTTCCCCCATACTGTTACACATTTGTTTTAGTCGCAATAATCATCCAATCCCCTCTTGAACATGTCTATTGAACATCCATTTACAACACATCCAAGTGTATCCTGACTACTTCAATCTGATTTCTCCTGTTGTACATAACGTGAAATCTGTGCCCTCTCGTTTTTCCCTCCTTTTGTGAATGGGCACAGTTTTATCCAATCTAATCTATTCAGTCTGCCTATGAGTTTGAAAAACTGCATCCAATCTCCTCTGAGCCACCTTCACTTCAGTGAGAACAGTTGCAACAGTTTCAGCCTGACTTCATAACTGATCTTACTCATTCCTGGAAATACTCTTTTAGATCAGTTCTTCATCTTTTCCAATGTGTTCATATCAGTCCTATCATGTGACACCTAGGAATGTATACGATACTCCAGTTGAGGTCGAATGTGTTTGATGCAAATTCAACATCACCTCCTTACTCTTGCACTAACAATATTTATTCAGACAGGAACACTGTATGTTTTGCCTATGTTTAATGTCCTACAAACTTCATTGATCTTGCACATCCTGTATTCCTGCCCATTATCTTTTAATGTTTTGGAAATTTGTATTGTCTCATATTCCAATATGCCAAACTTCATCAATCAACTCTCTACTCTTTCTAAGAAGTTGGCGATGTAATTTTAGAGCTCTATAATGGTTTTCCTCACAGTTTACAATTTCTTTAAGTGCTTCGTCAACTGTAAACTTTGTATGGGTCCCTGCACACCAGATGTACAGAGTTCATACATATCAAAATGAATGAGGTTCCCAAAACTGAATGCTGCAGAACTTCACTGAAAATCTTTCTCCAGCCTGAATTAAAAATCTAGTGACCATTCCTCTCGATTTACTACCCATCAGTCAATTTTGTTTCCAAATTGATACAGTCCCTTTTATTCCATGAATGAATGGATGAATGAATGATTTAATGTCACACATATCGAGGGAAAAAACGGTGAAACACGTTTGTTTCCTGTGCCACAAAGATATTCCTCACCAATTTTGTACCTTTCTAGTGACAGAGTTTCCTCCTCTGTCACCATGGCCTGGGTGGGTTCGGCCACTTTGGTAAAGACAGAGATGAAGTATTCAGCTCACACTCAGCCATTCCCCTTCTTCTCAGTATAAATCCTCTCTCAAGTGTGGAATCAGCCTTACTTCACCTTTTCGCACGCTCCCTTAGAGGTGTGACAACTTTATGTTGGCTCTCCGTTCCCTTATAAATCCCTCTGCTCTACCATCTCTACCCTAAACCTTCAGCATTTCTTCTGGTTCACAATATTGTTCTCTATCTGACAGCTATTCAATTGTTCTTCTTCACCTTAACCTTTTGCTCCATTGTCATCGATGGAACATTGGGTTTGCTTGCCCTGCCTTTCCTGTGTGAGGAACTATTCCTCGAACTGATCCAAGCCATTGATGGAGCCCATTATTCAATTTTTATTTTTCTGACCAACTTGGTGTTCCGGCCATACTTTCCCAGATTCATTTTTACCACAGTGAAGGCAGCTCCCAATCGATTAATTTTTCTCAAACTTAGTCAATGCACAGCATTCTCTGCCATCATCCTGAGTGTTACAATAAAATGATCATCATACCAGAAAATATTCCCACCTGACACTGGATACACTTTCCACACCACTTTTCCAAGGTTCAACAGGACATGGTTTCTTTGGGGTCAACACATACTCCTGCAGTAAGCTCTCTTCCATGCAATCCGTCACTGCCCAGACACGGTCAGTATCCCAGCCTGTATGTGGATAATGCAAGTTTCTCAACACTCTCACGTTGCCATCTCTGTATCCTTTTCACTGGTTGGCAGCCCACGGACGGTCCCTCACAGCGTAACCTTATAGGTTTTTTTGCTAAAGGTCCAGCCAAATTCATTCTGAACTTGAAGGCATCAACTTAATCTCAGACGCATTAACTAACACTATCCTGAACCAATACTTCTACACTTCATCCTTTGCTTTCCTTTATATCATTTTTGAATACGTTATACTTTGGGCTCCACACATCAGGAAGGATGCATTGGACCTGGAGCAGGTCCAGAGGAAGTTCACAAGAAAAATCCAAGGAATGAAAGGCTTAACAGATGAGGAATGTTTGAGGACTCTGGGACTATACGTGATGGAGTTTAGAAGGACACGGGGAGATCTGATTGAAACGTACAGAATACTGAATGGCTTGGACAGAGTGGACGCTTTGAAGATGTTTCTATTGACAGGAGAGCCAAGCAACCAAGGGCACAACCTTCGAGTAATGGGAAAACCCTTTAGATCAGAGATAAGGGGAAACTTTTTCAGCCCGAGAGTGGGGAATCTGTGGAACTCATTGCCACAGAAGGCTATGGATACAAGGTCATTGAGTAGATTTAAAACAGATAGAAACGTTCTTGATTGCCATGAGATCAAAGGGGGAAAGAAGGAAAACGGGCTTGAAAAACCGATCAGTCAAATGTGAAAGGTGGAGCAGACTTGATGGACACAGTGACATTCTTGACACCACGAACCTGGAATTACATTGACAGTCACGGAAACACTGACACCTTCTTCAATTTCCTGACTGCTCTGTGACTATCGTCCCTCCTTCCTTCTCCCTCCCCTCCTGTACAGTCAGGCTGCTTGTGGTGCCACAGACATGGCTCTGACTACATTCCTCTGAGCAGCCCACATCTTCATCAGCTTCCAAACTGGGAAACTGAACGGGGAGGGAGCCTCACCTCCGCTCCCCGCCAGGGTAATAATGTATTCCCTGACCGTATCTCTTTACTGATCACCCATTCCCTTCCTTCTTACAGGCCGTTATGACAGCAGTGTGATCCCCTCCCTCTATGTGCTATCTACCTAACTCTCAGCGTCATAGATGCCTCACAGAATCTCCAGTCATTAACTGAGCTGCATGACCCAGTGTTCATCTCGAACACCAGCTGGGGCTATGACTTCCCAATGTAACAGAAAACGTTTCCCATTTGACCAACCTGCACTTCCAGATCATAAGCTGAAACGTGTTTAGTCTTACTCAATGAATTACGTCGGATAAATTTAATATCAGAGGTATACTTTTCACATGTATTCGCTTATCGGCCTGTAGCTGACTGAGATTATTTATTATACTGATTCAGACTTTCAATTATTACTGATATTTCAGACTTCAGCCCTAATTCCATGAAAGAAAATGCCATTTTGCAGCAAGTTACAGCAAGTAACGGTTTCTTATCAGCAAATGAACTTTCATTTTCTTCTGTGAAGACCTCACATGGTCACCATCTCGGTGACTCCCAGGTACGTGTAATCCTACAGCTCCCAATCCACTCTGCTCCCTCACAGCGTCACTGTCTCTGTGCCTCCCAGCGACGTGTAATCCTCCAGCTCCCAATCCACTCTGCTCCCTCAGAGTGTTACCATCGCTGTGACTCCCAGTATGACTAGGCCTCGATTTTCAGTGCTGATTTATTTCCTCACACTTTGCTGCCTCTAACTCCCAGGTGTGAGTGAGCCTCAAGCTCCTGCTCAAAATTTCTCCATCACACGGTCACTCCCTCTGTGATTCCGTGCTGATTTTCAGCCTCCTGCTCTTCTGTTTCTCCAACTCCAAGTCTCAGTCGGCCTCAATCCTCACTGCTGATTTATATTCTCCCGCTCTGTGTTGCTCGGTCTCAGGTCCTATCCCTTTGTGACTCCCAGGTAATTGCACTCCTCAAGCCGTGACTGAGATTTATATTATCCCATTCCGCACTGCTCCTTCACAGGATGGCCGTTGTGCCTGGAAGACAGTGAAAAAGAGGAGGATTAGAAGGGCCAGAGGGTGTTACAGTAATTGAGCGAGTTGTAGGGGATGGAAGGCGCTATCTGGAGGAGGCAGACGTGCAGTGCCTAAAGCAGGTTACTGGAAGATACAGGGATTTGCAGGAACTGAATAAGGCAAAGGAAATGGAGAGTTTTTGGTGCATTTTTGACGGATCTTTGTCGAGTCTAAAGGGTTTTTTTGTGAACTGCTTAGAGAGATAGAAAGACTTGAACGAATGCAAATTGACAGCCAGGAAGCATTGTAAGGTACTGGACACTGCTGGATGTTACAGTGTTAGAAGACTTATAATAACTGGGGGGATATAGATCATTGGAGCACTGGTGGTATTCAAGGACCCCCAGGATATGAGGAGGTGCAGAGAACGGGAGCATTCCGAAATGATGGGATTGTAGGGGCTGGACGAGGTGAGATGGATAAGGAAGGTGAAAAGTGTGGATTAAACACATCCAGCCACTATAATTCATAGAGATTTAAGGAGGGGAAACTGTGTTGTAATTTGTAACAGTGATATAGAGGGATACAGACACCGAGAGGTTACAAATTTAAAATGGAAGAGTTGAATGCTGATCAGAAGTTTAAACAGTAATAAAAAAACAATTTGCCAGATCAACAGCGCAGACGGGAATGGAGGAGGTGAGATATTGTGAGGAACTATAAGAGTTGTACGTAGAGGAGTATGTCACCCATAAAGGGAGAGCTGCATTGTCTGTACGCAGTTACAGTGGCACATGTGGGATATGTTACAGACATGAGGAGTGTTGGAGCACCTGATGGAGGGTACATAGATAACAACAATTCCAACGGCTGGTGCAGTCACTCAAGAAGGCAGCTCACCACCATCTTCTCATGTTCAACTCAAAATCAATAAAAAAAAATGCTGACTCAGCCAACAATGCACATGTCCATGAATGAAGGAAGGAAGGAATTTGTAGAAAAATCAACAAGCAGCACTGAGGTCACTCAGGAAGGCGCTTTCAGCAGCCCTTCACAAACCCGGAACCACTATTCCCTGGAAGAAGAGGAGCTGCAGGAGCACAGGAACACCAGAATTTCCAAGGTGCCCGCCAAGTCACGTTCCATCCTCCCAGCAATGTGTCTGTCCCTACACCCAAAGGACTGCAATGGGTCAGGAAGGCAGTTGACCACCACCTTCTCCAGGGAATTACAGATGGGAAGGAAATGATGGCCGAGCAAGTGATGACCACGGTACATCATTGAATTTTAAAAAAGGGAAACTCAGACTGTTCATGTTCTCTTTGCTTCATCTATACAACCCACATTCCCAGTTAAATTTGTGCCACCATCAAATGTGGAACATTAGATTTTATCTGACCATCAAATCCATTTGAATTTAGTTGTATGTCAAGCACTAATCCATTTTCTTCCACTTAGTTTTCTGTCTATTAAAAAAATCACAATCCATGCAAGTACATTCCCTCCAATCCCACATGTGCCAATTTTGCTTATCCACCTCTTCAGTGGGACCTTGTTAAAAGGTTTCTGAAAATCCCAATAAACCATTCCTCGGTTTTATCTACTCTGCTGTCTACAGCCAGACAGGAAAACAAAGCCAGCAGTGATTATGAAATGACATCTCGCTTTCAGAACAACATGCTGGCACTGTCACAGGACAGAGAGCAGACATAAAGGAGTCAGCCAGTGACAAGTGGAGTTCCACAGGGGGCAGCGTGGGGACCACACTGTGCAAGCTACACATTAACAGTCTGGACAAAGGATGTGAGGGGGTATGGGAAATAGTTTTCTCTGAAATATCCCAGGGATGAAATGCTTGCCATATCAGGAGCAGTTGGAGATTCTGGGTCTACACTCGATGAAGTTTAGGCAGTGGTGGCAGAATCTGATTCAAACGTACAGAATACTGAGGGACCTGGATAGAGTGGACATGGGGACGATGGTTCCATGATTCGGAGAGACTCGGGCCCAAAGAGAGAGCTTCAGAGTGAAGGGACGCCCCTTTAGAATGGAGATGTGGAGCAATGTATTCAGCTGGAGGGCGATAATCTGGAGAGCTCACTGCCTACGGGGGCGGGGGTGGGGGCTGAAGATCAGAAGCAATTCAGTGTATTAACTCAGAGATAGATAGGTTCTTGTCAGGGGTGTTGTGCTGGAAAAGAGCAGCAGGTCAGGCAGCATCCGAGGAGCAGGAGAATCGACATTTCTGGCAAAAGCCCTTCATCAGGAAAGGACTGATGAAGGGGTTTTGCCTGAAACATTGATTCTCCTTCTCCTCGGATGCTGCCTAACCTGTTGTCCTTTTCCAGCACCACACTCTGAACTCTAACCTCCAGCATCTGCAGCCCTCACTTTCGCCTGATAGATAGGTTCTTAACGAGTAAGGGGATGAAATGTTACAGGGATTATGAGATAGAAACAATTCCACC
The DNA here is from genome assembly GCF_047496795.1 of Chiloscyllium punctatum. Taxonomy (NCBI): domain Eukaryota; kingdom Metazoa; phylum Chordata; class Chondrichthyes; order Orectolobiformes; family Hemiscylliidae; genus Chiloscyllium; species Chiloscyllium punctatum. The sequence continues at coordinate 81,557,831 of NC_092750.1, forward strand.
ATCATCGAATAGTGGAATAGACTCGATGGTCCAAGTGACCTCCTTCTATATCTGATCACAGAAACCCGACAGTGTGGACAACGTTCCATGGCCACCTCTCCTAACCTGCACATCTTTGGACCGTGGGAGGAAACAGGAATACCTGGGAGGAAACTCGCACAGACACAGGGAGATCTCCACACTGCCAATCGCCCGAGGCTGGAATCAAAGCTTGATTCCTGTTGCTGTGAGGCAGCAGTGCTAACCACTGAGCCACCGTGCTGCCTCAGGTTTCATCAATGGGAAGGCTGGAGAGTGTGGCAGAGCTTACAGACACAGGAACAGCAATAAGGCCTGGAGACACTTACACAGGTAGAGAGCATTACACAAACTGGAGGAGGTTCCTGCGGTAGGGAGGGTGATGTTTACACAGACGGGAGGGGGAAGAACTGGAGAAGGTGATGGAGATGAGTAGATGGATGGAGATACTGGAGGAGCGTACTTTGACAGGGTGGGATAGAGAGAGGGGGGAGAGGGAGGGGGAGGGGGAGAGGGAGAGGGAGAGGGGGGAGAGGGAGAGTTACAGATACAGGGAGTTTTTTTGGGACAGAAATACGGAACGCAAAGGGAGAGTTGCCCAGTCATACAAAGAGAGAGTGTTTGAGGTGCTGGAGGGAGAGGAGGAGCAAACAGAGATGTGGATTGTTGCTGTGGCTGGAGAAGTACTCTGAGTACAGAGTGACTTTCAGGGCCTGGAGCAGGTTATTGAGATAATGATCTCCACAGTCTGTGAAGACTGGAGTACGCCTGACAGATGGAGAGTGATATAGCTGCTGGAGTAGTTACAGAGTAGGCTTGCTAGATGGGGAGTAATATCACTGGTGCAGTTACAAAGTTGGGGAGACGGGGAATGATATCGTTACTGAAGTAGCTACAGAGTAGACTTGGCAGATGGGGAGTGATAGAGCTGCTGGAGCAGTTACAGAGTGAGCCTGACACATGGCTAGTGATATATCGGCCAGAGCAGTTACATAGTAGACTTGACAGATGAGGAGTGACATAGCTACTGGAGAAGATACAGAGTAGGCTTGACAGATGGGGAGTGATAGAACTGCAGGAGCAGTTACAGAGTTGGCCTGACAGATGGGGAGTGATATAGCGGCTGGAGCAGGTGACAGATGTAAGGAGGGCTCTGGAGGCTGGTGTAGATTGCAGAGACATGGAGGACTGATGAACGCCAGAAGTTCATACCGACAGGGAGGTCTGTGGTTGCATGAGAAGGTAGCAGAAACAGTGAAGGTTTCAGTGTTGGAAGTGGATTCAGTGTGTGGGATAACGTCCCAGAGGTAGGCGCCGCCATAGTGATTGGAGAAACACACAAATGGAGGGATGCTATAGGATATGATATTCCAGAGATAGGGAGTGTTCCAGCGGATAAAGGAAACTACAAAGATGGGGGGGGTTATCGGGCTGCAGGAGGAATCAGATTGGGAGGGTTGGAGAGGCTGGAAGAGATTGGATAGATGGGGAGTGTTCCATGGTCTGAGAAAATTCCAGTGATTGATGATTGTGTAGTTTACACAGATAGTGGGGATAGTGGGGACTGACAGAGATACAGAGCCAGGGAGTGCTACACAGAAACATAGGAAAGAGCCGCAGTTGTAGGCCATTCTGCCCCACCAGGAGAAGGTCAGCTCTGCAGATGCTGGAGATCAGAATCAAGAGTGTGTTGCTGCCTGATCCACTATGCTTTTCCAGCATCCGAGGATCAGCAACATAGACGCTTTGGGCCGGAGCCCTTCATTCGGAATGAGTAGTAAGGAAAGGATGGTGTACAGAGATAGGGAGGAACTGGAAGAATTTACTGCGATAGTGAGGATTGTGGTGATTGTTTTCGCGATTGGATGAAGTCAGTAATACAGAGGGGTGTAGACACTGGATGGTTCTTCAGAAAGAAGGAGGTTACAGAAAGTGAGAGCTGTAGGGACTGGGCTTGGATACAGCAACAAAGAGGATGTTTCATGTACATGGAAGGTTTTAGTGACCTCGTGGTTACAGAGATAGGAAGGCTGGTAGTGACGACAGGGGTGGAGTTATGGAGCAGTGTCGTGACGAGAGAAGGTCACAGCGATAGAGGAGATTGCAGACATTGGGAGGGTTATTGTGGCTTCAGGACACTGTACACAGGGAGGGCTGCCGGGATGGGAGCAGGTTACACAGGCAGGAAAGGCTGGAGGGACTGGAGGAGTTTATACAGACAGAAAGGTCTGTAAGGATGGTGGATGAATTAGAGGCCGTGTTGTGGTGTAGGATGTGAGGCAGGACTGTTATAGGGATTAAAGGTTACAGTGATATCATGTGCTGTAGGGTCTGGAGGAGGGTACACAAAGGGTCGATGCTGGAGGATGTCACAGAGACAGGGTGGGCTGGAAGTATTGTGCAAGATGACAGAAAGAGAGATTATTGTAATGACGGGAGGAGGAGATTCCTGAGATTTGGCATGTCATCCAGTCCGGAGCATTTTACAGTGGCAGGGAGATAGTCAGCATTGAAGTAGGTTTTAAATTTGCAGAGGGATTGTAGGGAGGGGGTGAGGTTACAGAGATAGAAACTGTTCTCAGAATTAAAAGCATCCAAGGCACTAGCTCAGATGAGTTGGACTGAAGGATCTGTTTCCTTGCTGTATGACTCTATGATGTGATAATCGAGAATGTTGGAGTGTAAATAGAGAACATAAAGATCCCAGTCTTCAATAGCACCTTCTCGTGTTTGGCCTGCTTTCCCTTCCATTGTCCTGATGATCATTAAGACAGCATAGGCCTGGATTGATAACTGTGACACTCCCAATGCTGTCTCAGACAGGCTCAGTGCAGCAGAGCTGAAAGTAATCTTCTCACAAAGGGTGGGGATTGAGCCTGGGAGCATTATGCTCTGTGTTCACCCTTCAGCACTGTATCTACGTCATGTCTTGAGGGTCGATGTTTCGAGCTATTTAAATGCTCTCTGCTCTGTTCCCTGTGAATGATCTTACCTCGCTGCAGGATTTATTGAGGACTCCAGATCTCCCTGCCCTTTGTCTCTCTGGTTGACCTACCATCTTCAATGTGGTGGTGGATGAGACACCCAGCAGTTGGGAAGTCTATTGGGTCAGGAGCTTCCTGAGTACCTACAGGAGAGAGAGAATTAGACAGATTGGGAAATTAGACTGATGCAGTGAGGGTTACACAGGGAGAATAGTACTGAGAGCCACAGAAATCTGGAAAATCTGAGACTCCACCCTGGCCTGTGCTGCTGCGTCTCTCTGGAGTGGAGAGTTCTGTTGAGTCAGGATCTGGAGTAGCTGCAAGAGTGAGAGACATTGACAGAGGCAGCAATTAGACCCACTCAGTGAGGGATACCAAATGGGGAGATACTGAGTGATATCACTAGAGTGCAGGAATGATTTCAGGATCAAGCAATGGTCATGTTGAAAGGTTTTTGATTCATGATGCAGTAGGATCAGTCCTCAGTGACGGTTGAGGTACGAGTGGGAGAGGTGATGGCCTCATGTTATTCTCACTAGACTGTTCATCCAGAATTTAATGCCGGTGTCAGCTATAACCATCTAACTGCTTAATATCCTTTAAGGAAGGAAGTCTGTTATCGACAGCAGGTCTGGCCTACATGTGACTCCAGACGCAGAGCAAGGAGGTTGACTCTGAACTGCCCCCTGAAATGATCCAGCAAGCCACTCAGCTCAAGGGCAGCTCGGGGTGGGAAAGACACGCTGGCCAGCCAGAGAGGGCAACATCCCACGAGTGAATTAAAAACAACTCTGCTGGGAGCAGTGTCCTGGCCAGTCATGTCGGTAGGTATATGGACAGGGCTTTAAACTGACAGAGAGGAGGCAGGGACAGGGTTCAGGTGGAAGGAGCTTTCCAAATCCAAAAAGAAAAGATGAAGCATCGGAACACCATGGAATGAGGCTGAAAACAAGCAGAAAGGAACAGGAAGGGACAGAGTTTAACTAAAACTGTACATCACTGAATTAGGCTGTGACAAGAAGTTCTGGTAAAAAGTCAATTACAATGTTCTTTCTTTGGAATGAACAAAGTCTCTGCAATAAAGTTATAGACTTGTGACACAGAGATAAATTATATTTAATCACCAGAAAGATGTGGTTTCAGGAGAAACAAAAGGTGGGACATAAATATTCAATTCAACACATCCTTGAAGGGTCTCAGGGAATACAGGATGGGTAACCCTGACAGTAATGGGTAACAAAGGCATGAGAGAGAATGCATTTGGCCTCAGATGATGCAGCTGAATCAGCCTGAATACAGATTCTGGGTAACACGTGTCAAAACCATAAGCAGGAGAATGTTTCTCAGGCTGCCTGACAACATTTCATTGCTCAACCCTGTTACACATTCAAATGAATTCCTGTATAATGCAAAGGCACTGCGATAAGTTTGGGAGACTTCAGTCTTTGTCAAAAGTGATATTCTCCAAACTCATCTGGGAATGTTTTTGTCAGTATTTCTTTCAATAACACATTGTGTAAATGGCCAGGGATGTGACTATCTCAGATCGACCGTTGGGTGATGACGCTGAGTGAAGGAATAATGTCACACTGAGATATCCTCTGGGAAATTGTAGTGTAGTAGAATTCAGCGAGATGATGGATTGTTAAAGTGACCATAAAGCACACCCTACAATCACAACCAAAGTCATTTATATGTGTTTGAGAGGAGAACTGACCAAGGTAAACAGGGGAAGCAGTGAAATGTGTGGCTGGAAATGGACAGTGGAAAACATTTACCGTCATAGAGATGTACAGCACAGAAACAGGGCCTTCAGTCCAACTCAGCTACGCCACCCACATATCCTAACATCATCTCGTCTTATTTGCCAGCACTTGGCCCAAATCCCTCACAATCCTTCCTGTTCGTGTACCCAACCAGATGCCTTTTAAATGCAAGAATTGTACTAGCCTCCACCACTTCCTCGAGCAGTTCATTCCATACACACATCACCCTCTGCCTGTAAAGGTTGTCCCTTAGGTTCCTTTTATATATTTCCCCACTCATCCTGAACCTAGGCTGTCCAGTTCTGGACTCCACTACCTCAGGGAAAATACCTTTTCTGTTAAAACTATCCATACCTCTCTTGTAAACCTCTATATGGTCTCCCCTCAGCCTCAAATAGCCCCAGCCCATTCAACCTCTCCCTGTAACTCAAATCTTCCAATCCTGGCAACATCCCTGTAAATCTTTTCTGAACGCTTTCTACTCACTCAACATCCGTCCGATAGGGAGGAGACAAGAATTGCATGCAATATTCCAAAAGTGGTTTATCCAATGTCTTGAACAGCCAGAACATGACCTCCCAACTCCTCTACTTAATGCTCTGATCAGTAAATGCAACCATACCAAACACCTCCTTCACTATCCTATCTACCTGAAACTCCACTTTCAAGGAGCTATGAACCTGCATTCCAAAGTTTCTTTGTTGAGCAACACTCCCTAGAAATATACCATTAAGTGTGTAAGCCCTGCTGCGATTTGCTTTCCCAAAACGCAGTACTTCACATTTATCTAAATTAAACTCCATCTGCCACACCTCAGCCCATTGGCCCATCTGATCCAGATCCCGTTGTAACCGGAGGTAACATTCTTCACTATCCACAACACCTGCAATTTTGGTGTCATCTGCAAACTTACTAAAAACACCTTCTATGTTCACATCCAAATCATTTATATAAATAACAAAAAGTAGTGAATCCAGCACCGATCCTTGCGGCACTGCACTGGTCACAGGCTTCCAGTCTGAAAAACAACCCTCCACCACCACCCTTTGTCTTCTAGCTTTGAGCCAGTTCTGTATCCAAATGGCTGGTTATTCCTGTATTTCATGAGATCTAACCTTGCTCACCAACCTCCCATGTGGAAACTTTTCGAGCACCTTATTGAAGTCCATATTGCTCACAATGACCGCACTGCCCTTGTCAATCCTTTTTGTTATTTCTTCAAAAACCTCAAACAATTTCTGGAGACATGATTTCCCACGCACAAAGCAATGCTGACTATCCCTAATTAGAAACTTCCTTTCCAAATACATGCAAATACTGTCCCTCATGATACCCTCCTTCAACATGCCCACCACTGACTTCAGGCTTAATTAGTGGCACCACGTTAGCCAACCTCCGTCTTCTGGTACCTCACCTGTGACTATCGATGATTAAAATATTTCAGCACGGGGCACAGCAATCACTTCCCTACCTTCCCACAGAGTTCTAGGGTACACCTGATCAGGTCCTGGCAAGGTCCTACGAAGTATTCCTGAATCAAGAGACCTTGGAGTGCAGGTTCATAGCTCTTCGAAAGTAGAGTCGCAGGTAGATAGGATAGCGAAGAAGGCATTTGGAATGCATTCCTATAATGGTCAGAGTACTGAGTACAGGTGTTGGGAGATCATGTTGCGGCTGTACAGGACATTGGTTAGGCCACTGTTGGAATATTGCATGCAATTCTGGTCTCTCTTCCTATCGGAAAGATGATGTGAAAGATTTACAAGGATGTTGCCAGCGATGGAGGATTTGAGCTACAGGGAGAGGCTGAAAAGACTGGGGCTGGTTTCCCTGGAGCGGAGGCTGAACTTATAGAGTTTTACAAAATTATGAGGGACATCGACAGGATAAATAGACAAAGTGTTTTCCCAAGGGTTGGGGCGTCCAGAACTAGAGGGTATGGGTTTTGGGTGAGAGGGGAAAGATATAAAAGAGACCTAAGGGCCAACTTTTTCACACAGAGGGTGGTACGGGCATGGAATGAGCTGCCAGAGGAAGTTGTGGAGGCTGGTACATTTGCAACATTTAAGAGGCATTTGGATGGGCATATGAATAGGAAGGGTTTGGAGTGATATGGGCCGGGTGCTGGCAGGTGGGACTAGATTCGGTAGGGATATCTGGTTGGCATAGACGGGTTGGACCGAAAGATCTTTTTCCAGGCTGTACATCTCTATGATTCTATGACCTGATAAGGTCCTGGGGATTTATCCACCTTTATGCATTTCAAGACATCCAGCACCTCCTCCTTTATAATATGGACATTTTGAAAGTTGACACCATCTATGTCCCTACATTCTACATCTTCCATGTCCTCCCCACAGTAAACACTGATGTAAAATACTTGTTTACTATCTCCCCCATCTCCTGCAGCTCCACGTGCAGGCTGCCTTGCTGATCTTCAAGGAGTCCTATTCTCTCCCTAGTTATCATTTTGTCCTTTATGTTTTTATAAAAACCCTTGGGATTCTCCTTAACAAAATTTATCCAAGCTATCTCGTGCCCCCTTTTCACCCTCCTGATTTCCCGCTTTAGTACACCCCTACTGCCTTTATACTCTTCTCAGGATTCACACTCTCTCCTGAGATATGTTTACTTCTTTTTCTTCACTGAAACCTCAATTTCTTTCCATATCCAGTATTCCGTACCCCTATCAGTTTTTCCTTTCACCCTAACAGGAATACTGTACACTGTCTCTGGACTGCTGTTTTCATTTTTAAAAGTTTCCCAATTCCCAATGATAAACGTTTCATTCTTTCAAAATGGCAACTCCCCAATTCCTGCATCTCGCAAAACCGCCGCTTGACAATAATGACAAAATAAAGCACTTTCCAAAGGAAGGCATCGACGAGGTGAGCTCTGGACAGGAACATAGATCTGGAGGTTACCACATGCACGGAGAGTGCTTTCTACGAGAGCAGCACCAGGTCAGTGTCAGGGAAACAGACAGAATGGGCAAATAGATTCACATCTGAACTCATATCTCCCAGCCTGGGAACCTGAAGCTGTGCACAGCCATTCTGGAGAGTTATGCAGATATCAGGAGTATTGCTGTGGCAAATAAGTTTCAGTAATTTTGAGGGAAGATACTAATAAAGGAGGTTACAGAGTAAGGAGGATTGTCGGGACTTGAAGAGGTTTCCGAGTTTACGAGTGTTGGAGGGATTGGAACAGGTTACCAAGATAGGGAGGGTTTAAGATTGAACGATTCCGCAGAAAGCCTTTACAGGGAGAAATGAAGGATTCGTGACAGGAACAGAAGAATCTTGGGGTCCACGTCCATTGATCCCTCAAAGCTGGTACTCAAGCTGATAGCCTTGTTCAGAAGGCATGTGATGTGTTGGCTTTCATTAGCAGGGGGATTGAATTTAAGAGCTATGAGGTTATGCTGCAGCTTTATCGAGCCCTGGTTAGACAACACTTGGGTTATTGCGTTCAATTCTGGTTGCCTCATTATCAGAAAATTGTGGAAGCTTTAGAGAGGGTGCAGAGGAGATTTATCAAGATGCTGCCTGGACTGGAGGGGAGAGCTTACGAAGAATATTTGAGGGAGTTAGGGCTTTTCTCATTGGAATGAAAAAGGATGAGAGGTGATTTCATAGACGTGAATGAGATGATTTGAGGCTTAGATAGAAAGGAGAACCACATACTTTTCCCATTGCAAAAATGGGAATGATGAGGTGGTATAAGTTGGAGGTGATTGGAGGGAGGTTTATAGGAGATGTCAGGGGTGGGCTCTTTACACATCGTGTAGCGGGTGCGTGGAAAGCACTGCCAACAGTGGTAGCACAGTCCAATACACTAGGGACATTTAAGCAATTCTTAGATAGGCAAACGGATGATAGTAAAATGTAGGGTCTGTAGGATAAAAGGTCATCACAACATTGAGGCCGAAGGGCCTGGGCTGTGCTGTACTGTTCTACGTTCTAAATAGGGCGGGTCACAATGGCACAAAGAGGTTTCAGAAAGCTGGAGAGGATAGGATCTGAATGAAGAGACACAAATAGGAAAGGTTGCTAGGATTGTCGAGGGTAACAGACACAGCAATGATCTGATCTGGAGCAGATGACCCAGACTGGGAGGGGTGTGAGGACTGGAGGTAGTTTCACAGGGAGGGAGGACAATAGAACCACAAGAGGTTACAGAGCTATAGGGCCTGCAGGAGTTCATTGTGATGGGGAGGTTGGGAGGGATGAAGCAGTTTACAGGCACAAGGATGATGGTAGGATGGGATGGTTGAAGACAGTTTCACAGATAGGGAAGTTTAAACCTCCTGCAGTTTAGTCAAAGTGGGAAGGTTTGTAGGGGAAGGTGGCATTTACAAAGATAGAACTGTAAGAGCTGGAGAAGGTTATGGAGATGAGTAGATGGATGGAGAGACTGGAGGAGCTTGCATTGACAGGGTGGGAGATAGCCACGGGAGGATGTCACACAGATAGTGGGTCTTTATAGAACAAGATCAGGAGAGTAACAGGCATTGGAGTGAGATCTACAGACCCTGACTGCAGCAGGGACCTGAGAGGATTGAAGGGTCTCCACAGATTGATCGTGTCTTTCGGACTGGAAGAAGATATGGACAGATTAAACCCAATGTATGCTGTTTTCTTTTTCCTGAACAGAGCCTCAATAACCCTCAGCAGACAGGGATCCCTAAACCTGCCAGCTTTTCCCTTCACCCTAACAGGGATATACTGGCCCTGGATTCTTGAGATCACACTTTTAAAACCCTCCCGTTTACCAGTCATTCCTTTTCCTTCAAACAGACTCACCTAATCGATGGTAATCATAGTGTGGAGGAGCCGGTGTTGGACTGGGGTGGACAATTTTAAAAATCAGACAACACCAGCTTACAGTCAAACAGGTTTATTTGGAGGCACTAGGTTTCAGAGAACTGCTTCATCACGTGGTTGTGGAGCACAGTCCTACGGCACAGAATTTATAGCAACAGGATAGCAGTGTCATGGAATGTAATATCAAACACATTTAGTTTCTGCCTTTCATCTTTTAGGATTATCACCTGTGCTTTGAAAGCTGGTGCATTGAAATAAACCTATTGGACTATAACCTGGTGTTCTGTGATTTTTAATTCACCCAATCCTGCCTAATGGCCCCAAACCTAGCCCTGCTCCAGTTTCGTCTGTGGCCATGATCCTCTTCCATAACTATGTTAAAACGAAGACAGTTGTGGTCACTGGACCAGAAGTGCTCTCTGACTGACACTTCAGTCACTTTCCAGACCTCGTTTTCTGAGGGGGGGTCCAGTGCTGCCACCGCCTGATGAGAGTTAGGCCTTGGTAGAGTTACATCATGGTTTGGGAAAATTTCTTGGACACATTTGACAAATTGCACTCCGTACAGGTCTTTTACTCTGTGAGCGGCCCAGTCCATCCAGGGGAAGCTAACATCTCCAACCAATACTACATTATTATTTCTTTTGGTACCTGCACTCTCTCTACACATCTGCTCCTGTAGTATCCGCTGGCTCTTTGGGAATCTAGAACCCTGTCCCAACAGAGTCCTTCACCTTTTTGTTTCTAACTTCTAACCATGTGACCCAATTTGATGATCCATTAAAAGTTGTTCTGTTGTTCTGCCCTCCCTTATCAAAAGTGCAACTCTCCCATCTCACTCACTCTGTCAGACCTGTAGGTTCTGTATCCTGGAACAGTGAGCTGCCAGTCCTGCCCTTCTATCAGCCACGTTTCTGTTATGGCTATAATATCCTCGTCCCCAAAGCCAATCCATGCTCTGAGATCGTCTGCCTTACCAGTCAGGCCTCGTGTGTTGAAATAAATGCACATTAAACCAGTAGTCTTTTCCCTCCCTTGACTGTGCCCCAGGATATCCAGAATAGGAAACTTGTTCTCGGTGGCTGGCGTATTTTTCCCCTGACTGGCCAATGGTAACACTCTTACTCAGAGTCCCTGCCAACCTAGTTTAAACGTTCCCCAGGTAACACTAACAAACCTCCCTCGCAGTGATCTTGGTGCCCCTCTGTTTGAAGTCAAACTTGTTCCCCATTGTACAGGTCACTTCTACCCCAGAAGAGATCTCAGTGATCCAAACATTACTCCCTCCCCCAGCTCCTCAGCCACACATCTAACTGGCCTATCTTTCAACTTTAGTCCTCAACGGGGCAGGTGGCACTAGGAATAATCTGTAGATCACTTCCCTTGAGGTCATCCTTTTAAACCTCTCACCGAACTCCTGATACTCATTTCACAGGACCCCATCCCATTGTCTACCACTGTCATGTGGACCGATGTGCACAATGACCAATGGCTTCTAACTCTCCCCTTCAGAATGTTCATTAACCGCACAGAGACATTCTTGACCCTGGTATCCGGAAGGCAGCACACCATCCTGGGATGTCTTCTGCAGCTAAAGAATCTCCTGTCTGCCCCCCTCACAACTGAGTCCCCTATCAGTATCACGCTCATTAGAGAGGATCTGGCAAACGTGGATTGGGAGGACTTTCTGCAGTTGGGTCTATATTTGGAAAGTGGTAGTATGTTAAAGTGATACAGTGAGAATTCAGAGCCAGTGTGTTCCTGACGAGGGGATAGTAAAGGCAGAAAGTCCAGCGAATACTGATCAAGCGATATCGTGAGATTGATAAAGAAAATACAGTGTAATAAAACCAGACGAAGCCATCCAAAAGTTTAGGGACTGCAAGGGGGTCTTTAGAAATGAGGGGAAAACAATGGCCATAAAATCTCCTTGTCAGATACTATAAAGGAAAAGCCACGCGGTATTTTATCAGTATAGTTAGAATAAGAGGATTACTGGGGAAAGAGTGAGGCCTGTTAGAAACCAAAGGGATAATCCATGCATGGAGCCAGAAGAAGTAGGTGAGGTCTTCAATGAATACTTCCCATCTGTATTCAGACAGGAGAAAGACTTTGTAGCCGGGGATTTCAGTTGGGATGGTAAGGCTCTAGAAAATATTAAGATCGATAAAGGGGAGATATTAAATGATTTCATAGGCATAAAAGGTAGACAAATCCCCAGCGCCCAATAAAATGTATCCTAGGCTGCTATGGGAGGTAAGGGAGGAGATTGTTGGGGCCCTGGTGGATATATTTAATACTTTGCTGACCACAGGTGAAGTGCCGAATGACTGGAGGATATCTAATGTAGGTCCTTTGTTCAAGAGCAGCAGGGGTGGCGAGAGAGGGAGGACGCATGGTGGTGGGTTTTGATTGCATGAAACATCATAGCAATACTTAGAGAGGACATTCCTGTGGGATCACCCACTGTGTTGGAGGAACTGTGAAATAAGAATGGGTCATCACTTTGATACGAGTGTACTGACCCCGAATAATCCATGGCAGACTGGGGAACAAATATGTTGGGAGATCTCAAATATCAATCATAATAATAAGACTGTTATGGTAGGGGTTTTTAAACTTTCCAAATCTAGATTGGCATTGCCACTATTCAATGTTAGGAACAGAGAAATTTCGTAATTGCGTTCCAGAAAACTCCCAAACAGTATGTAAATGGCCCAACTGGAGAAAGGTGCGAAAAACCTGACCTCCCCTTGGGAAACAAGATAGGGAAAGGCACTGAGGTGTTAGTGGGAACGCATTTGCTAAAGTGACCACAGTCCTATTAGTTTTGAAAACAGCGATGGAAAAGGACAGGCCTGGTCCACAAGTTCAAGTTATAAAGTGGGGCCAGCCCAATTTTGGTCGTATCAGCCAGGAACTTTCAAAAGGTGATTGGGGAGTCTATTTGCAGGGAAAGGGAAATCTGGCAAGTGAAAATATTTTAAAAGTGAGATAAACTGATCGATCGGCGCTAGCATGTTCCTGTTTGTGTGCAGGTCAATGCTGACAGCATTCAGAAACACTGACTGTCTATTGAGGGTCTGCTCAAGGAAAAGGGGCCACATGTCATGTATAGCCAGGTGGATCAAGGGAATCCCTGAGGATAACAGGGGCTGTCGGAGTATACTTTGGGTGGAAATCAGGAATGCAGAAAGGGGACATGAAATAACTTTGACAGAGAAGGATAAGGAGAATCCAAAAGTGATTGTATAAATATATTAAGAGCAAAAGAGTAACTCAAGGCGAAATAGGGGCCCTTAAAGATCAATGAGGCTATCAATGTGTGGAACTGTAGAATATGGCTAAGACACTAAACACATTTTGCACTCAAGAACTTGCTGTGGAAAAAGACTGGGCAACTCAGGGAACAAGAGTAATACGTTAGACCACAATTGGAGTTCTCTGTAATTCCAGTATCCCCGCTACAGGAATGATGTTGTGAAACTTGAAAGTGCTCGGAAAAGATTGACAAGATGTTGCCAAGGTTGTTGCTGAATAAGCTGGGGTTATTTTCCCTGGAGCATCAAAGACTAAGGGGTGACCCTACAGAGGTTTATATAAACATGAGGGGCATGGATTGGGTAAAAAATCAAGGTCTTTTCCTAGGGGTTCGGAAAACGAGAGGGCATAGGTTTGAGGTTAGAGGAGAAAGGTTTAAAAGGGACCGAAGGGATAGCTTTTTCATGCATACAGTGATGTGGGTATGGAACAAGTGGAGGGAGAAAGTAACAGAGACTGATACTATGACAACATTTAAAAGGTATCTGGATGGGTATATGAATAGTCAGAGTTTAGCGGTATATGGGTCAAATGCTGATTAATTGGGATGGATTTGTTTAGGTCTTCTGGTCAGCCTAGACGAGTTGGGGACTGAAGGGTCTGTTTCCATGCTGTACTTCTCTACAACTTGAAAACAGTGCATGTTATAGAAGGGGTGGTTCTGGAGGTTTTAAAACACAAATGTATGGAAGGCCCCAGGACCTGATTAAGTGTATCACAGGACATTATGGAATGCTAGGGAAGAAATTGTGGAGCCCCGAGCAAAGGTATTTGTACCATTGACAACCATGTGTGATTGGCTGGAAGGCTGCAGGTTGGAATCATGGACAGTGAAGGAGGGTTTTACAAAGGGATCTTAATGAAATGGGTGAATGAGCTGAAAAACTGCAGTTGGAATTCAATCTGAACAAATGCGAGGTAATGCATTTGGTAAAACAAACAAGGGTAGAGCTTATACAATTAATGTTCGGGCCTCGGTTAGTGTTTTAGAGCAGAGGGACCTCTGGGTTCAAGTACATAACGCTTGAAGTTTGCATCACAGGATGGTATAGACGGTGCTTGGTATGTTTGACTATTGCTCAGTCCATCGAGTGGAGGATTTGGGACGTCATGTTGAGATTGTACAGACACTGGTGAGGCCTGTTCTGCAATACTCCATCCAGTGCTGGTCGCCCAGCTATAGGGAGGATATTATTAAGCTGCATGGGGTTCAGCAGAGATTTACCAGGATGTTGCTGGGTATGGAAGGCTTGAGTTCTGAAAAATGGCTGGATAGGCTGAGTCTTTTTTTCACTGGAACCTGGAGAATGAGAGATGACCTTATGGAAGTTTATGAAAAAGGTGAGGGATATAGATAGAGTTATTGGCAGTTGCCTTTTCCCAGAATGGGGGAGTCTCAAGAAGAGGGGACACATTTTTAAGGCTAGAGGACAGAGATGTTCAAAGCAAAAGGATATAAGAGGCAAATTGTTAAACAGAGGGTGGTTTGTGCGTGGAAGGGGTGGATGTAGATACAGTTTCAACGTTTAAAGACATTTGGATAAGTACATGAATAGGAAAGGTTTGGAGCGATATGGGCCAGCAACAGGCAGCTGGGACGAGTTTACTTTGAGATTGTGGTTTGTTTCAACTGAAGAGTCAGTTTCCACGCTGTACGACTATGACAAGAATATAGTTTCGTTCCATTATTTAAGAAGTCACATGCATTTAAAAAGGCAAGGATTGATGAAAGATAGTCAGCACGGCTTTGTGCAGACAAAGTCAGGTTTCACGAACTTGATTGTTGTTAAAGTGGTGACCATACATTGTCTACACTAACGTCAAAAGGGCCTTTGACAGGATTTAGCATGATATACTGGTTTGTAAGGTTCGATCACATGGAATCAGGGAGGGCTAGCCGTCTGTACACAAAATTGGCTTGACAGTAGGAGACAGGGGTGATGGGAGAGGGTTGTTGTTCGGACTGGAGGCCTGTGACCAGCGGGGTGCTTTAATGATCAGGGCTTGGTCCACTAATGTGCGTCATCTAAATAAACGATTTGGTTGAGAATATAAGAGTCATTGTTCCTAAGTTTGTAGATGATCCAATTAATTTTATAGAGGGCGGCAAATACAGTTACCAAAGGGGATCTTGACGAACTGGGCCAGTAGACCAAGCAATGAAAGGTAGAGTTTAAAATCAGGTGTTTGATCTTGTTAAGACAAACCAGGGAGAATGATCGCAGTTAATGGTAGAGCCCTGGGCAGTGTTGTCGAACAGAGAGAGTCCAAGGGGTGCAGTTACACTATTCCTTGGAAGTGGTATCACAGATGGACAGGGTGGGGAAAGCGGCATTTGGCACACTTACCTTTATGGATCAGAGCATTGAGTATATAAGTTGGAGACCTTTGTAACATTGTCCTCAATATTTCCCTTGGGCAGAGGAGGCTACGGGTTGACTTTATAAAGGTTTATAAAACCATGCGGTTGATGAAGAAGGTGAATAGCCAAGGGTAGGTCAGTCCAAAACTAGAGGCATAAACGTGAGGCAAGAGAGCAAAGAGGGAGCTGAGGGGCAACATTATCCACAGAGGAAGGTGCATAGATGGAAAGGAATGCCAGGGCCACATGGGAGAAACAAGAACAATTACAACATGGAAAAGACATTTGGGCAGGAACATGGAGAGGAGAAGGTTTGAAGGGATATGGGCCAGACGCAGGCAAATGAGTGTCGATCAGTTTGGGAAACCTGGTCAGCATGGATTAGTCGGACGGAGGTTCTGTTTTCATGCTGCATGACTCTGTATCAAGTTACTGGAAGAGGAGACTATCCAGGTAAGGCATGTTGTTGACACTGAAGCAAGTTACAGCGATAGGGATGGTAGTCTGGAATGCAGTTCATTTCAAATATGGGAAGGGACTACAGGGAAGGGAGGAGGTTACAGAGATGGGAACTAATGTAGGAGTTACTATTATTGAAGAGATTGGTCCATCAGACATGCCTCAGGCGACTGACTGTGTGGAGTTTGCACATTCTCCCAGTGTCTGCGTGGGTTTCCTCTGGGTGCTCCGGTTTCCTCCCACAGTCCAAAGATGTGCAGGCCAGGTGAATTGGCCATGCTAAATTTCCCGTAGTGTTAGGTGAAGGGGTAAGTGTAGGGGTAAGGTTGGGTTGCACTTCGGTGGGTTGGTGTGGACTTGTTGGGCTGAAGGGCCCGTTTCCACACTGTAAGTAATCTAACCTAATCTAATACCATTGTTACAGTGTTGGAGAGGGAACACAGAACAGAAAGATCTCAGGCAGCATTCCCACCCTCTTGTGGGAGGCCTGCTTTCCACTCTGTTGTACGAATGCTCACGAAGACAGCACAGGCCTGGATTGATAACTCTGAATTCCCGATGCTGTCTCAGTGCAACGTAAGTTAAAGGAGGAGCGGTGATTGAGCCTGCTGTGTGTGTGATCTGTGCTCCCCCTCCAACACTGTAACTATGTCATGTCTTGTTTTCCGATGTTTGGAGCCCTCTCATTGCTCTCTGCTCTGTGCACTGTGAGTGACCTTACCTCACTGCAGGATTTATTGAAGGCTCCAGATCTCCCTGCCCTTTGTTGCTCTGGCTGAACAAACATTTTCAATGAGACACCCAGCAGCTGGGAAGTCTATTGTGTCAGGAACTTCACGAGTAACAACTGGAGACAGAGAAATAGACAGAATGGGAAATTAGACTGATGCAGTGAGGGTTACACATGGAGCATGGCCCTGAGTCCCACAGAGATCTGGAAAATCCAATTCTCCATCCCTGGCCTGTGCTGCCTCGTCTCTCTGGAGTGGAGAGTTATGTTGGCTCAGGACCTGGAGTAGCAGCAAAGGCTCTGTGCCTCCGCATTTCAATACCTCAGCAGGGAGACTGTCTGCTCCAGCAGCCTTGTTGTTCTTGAATTGGCATTAAAACCTAATGCAAAATATTTGTTCACTATCTCACCCATCAGCAGTGATTCCACACAGACAGCCTCATTGACCTTTCAGCGGCCCTATTCTCTCCCGAGCTAATTCTTAGCCCTTGTTGAATCTTGTCAAAATGTTTCTGAAATTTTAAATATCCCTCTAGCGCTACTAGCCTCCCCCAGATTTAACTATTCTGCCATTTATGGTCACAGCAAAATATAGAATCCAAAAAATTTAAAAATATTCCCTTTTTCTAACATCATGCCTCTCCCATTGTTTCTAAGCGTCCAGTTATCATTTTTTGCCATATCCTTTATAGCACATCCCAGTATGTTCCCGATTTACTGTCAGGCTAACACCGTTTGGTTTCAGACTGACTGCACAAAGGGTTTTGGGAATCCTTGTGGAGCATTCTGTAAAAGGTAGTTTCCAGTGTTAGCAGGTAATAGAGAAGGCAGATCAAATGCTGCCATTTATTACAGAGGGAATGGAGTCTAAATATAGGGAGGTCAATTTAAAACGATGCAAGGTACAAGTTCGACCACACCTAGATTGTAATGAACAGTATGCGTGCCCTAAGAAAAGTTATTCTTGCATTGGAGGCAGGCCAGGGAATGTTCTTTTGGCTGATCCTGGAGATGGCGGGATTTTCCAATGAGAAGAGGTGGAGTAGATTCACCTTGAACCTAATGGGGTTTTGAAAAATGGGAGATAAATTGAATGAACCATCCAGGATTTGGAGGGGCTTTGACAGGTTAGATGTCGTTAAGTTAGAAAATCGATCAGTATAGCAGAGTAATAGGCCCTTCGGCCCACCATGGCTGTGCTGACCATGATGCTATTCTAAACTAATCCCATCTGCCTGCACATGGGCGATATCCCTCTATTCTCTGCCTGTTCATGTTTCTGTCTAAATGCCACTTCAAAACTATGCTCCTGTTGCCACGTCTCCCACCTCCTGAGCAGCTTCTACCCTCTCGGTAAAGAAACCTGGCCTCATTCATCTCACTTAAAACTTCTCACTCTCACGTTAAACCGCGATGCGCTAGTATTTGAGATTTCAACATTAGAAGAAGGATTCCAACTATCCACACTATCCATGGCTCTCCTAATGCTATATATCTGTACCAGGTCACCCCTCAGCCGCCGATATTCTCGCAAGACAATCCAACTGTGTCTAAACTCCTTACAGTAAACACATTCTCAGCCAGGCAATATTCTGGTAACCCTCTGTTGCACGTTCCCCAAACCCTCCCCATCCTTCCTGTAGTGTGGCGATGAGACCTACACACAACATACCAAACATGGCCGAATGAAGTTTCATTCAGTCACAACATGACATGCAAATGTCTGTACTCAAAACTGTGACCAATGACAGGAAACATGCCATACGCCTCCTTTACAACCACATTCTACTGTGTTGTTATTTTCAGGTAGCCTCGGATTTGCATCCAAGGTCACCTGTTTTATCAATGTTTCCAATTAGTCAATTGGTGTAATTCTCTCTTCCATTTGACTTCATAAATGCATCACTTCACACTTGTCCCGGTGAAATTTGATTTGCCATTTCTCTGCCCAGCGTTCCAGCTGATCTACACACTGCTGCAAATTTCAACACTCTTCCTCACTATCCACAATTCCCCGAACAATCCCTAATCACTACATGCCTTTCCAAATGTTGTCTGCAAAATTACCACTCAAACTGCTGACCTTTTCATCTTATTCACAGATATAAATTACATACAGACATCGCAGCACTGACCCTGTGAAACACCATTGGCCACACATATCTAATCAGAAATTCACTACTGGACATGCCTCTGTCTACTATCACCAAGAAAATATTGTATCCAACTTACCAATGACCATTGATTCCATGGATTGTGATTTGATCTTCCAGATTTCCTTTGCTATTTGAAATTTGTCCATTCAAAATGACTTTATATTTTGATTCCCAGATTAAATTGGCTATCTCACTAATGCACTGACTGCGTCCTTTCTTCACAACAAAACGGGACCTTGTTTGGTTTTTTTTGCTGATCCTGCCTAAATTCCTACAATCCCTCAATAATCACATTCCTGTCATGATCATTCTGCAGCCACATCTCCACAATAACAGTTCGATCATATCTGTTCCCTTCAGTTAATGCTGTCATTCCATCTGCTTGTTGCAAATGCATGGTGCATGTCACCGAGAGAGGGCCTTTGAGGGATGGATAGAGGTCACAAGAGTTGGAGAGATGTTTGGGAGTACAAAGATGTTGTCGGGTTAAGCATAGCTGCAGTTGCTAGCGAACGTTCAAGGAGAAAACATTTTATTGTTTGAAGGAAGTTAGAGAGATAAAGTGTCTTTGATTAGATTCCAGAGATAGGGACGTGTATAGGGTTGTGGATCGTTACATGGACTATACTGATCAGGGTGTAGAAACATTCACATGATTCCAGGATTTGGTACACTTAGCAACAGTTGTGGGATCTGGAGAATATCACAGTGATAGGGAGAATGGTATGGACTGGAAAATATTACAGAGAAAGGGAGGATGGTATGGACTGGAGACTGTTGCAAGCACATGGAAGATGATATAGACTGGAGAATATTTCAGGGATAGGGAGTAAGTTGTGGACTGAATAAACTTGAAAGGAGAGATGATTTTATGCTCTGGAATGTACTTCAGAGAGATTGAGTGCTGTGCATGCTGCAAATTTCGACAGGGATAGGGAAGCTTGTAGAGACTGGACAAGAGAGTCAGAGAGAGGCTTGTGAGAGACCAGATTCACTGATGAGCATAGGATGTGCTGCAGTGAACAGAGCCTTTTGAAGATATAAACAAGGATACAATGGCCACAAAGCATTCACACCAATGCATAGGTATATAGGAACTGAAGGAATTGAAGAGATTACACAGACTGGGAGTGTTGTATGCAGTGGAGTAGATTAAACTGATAGGGATGGCTTTAGAGACTCAACAACGTTAGGAAATAATGGGGGTTGCAATGGTGAGAGCAGGTTTCAGCACGTCGGAAGATATAGACCCGAAGGAGATTTCACAGATAGCGATGGCTTTCGGGTCTGGTGGGGGCTGCAAAGTAAAGGGGATTGTAAAGACTGGAGGTATTTACATAGAGAGGGAGAGTATTAGTGATTGGCAGAATTCACAAAAACGGGTCTGCAGGACACGACAGAAATCAAAAGGGTTGTATCAACTTGATGGTGTACACAGGCAGGAAAGGTTGTGGGGGGTTGGAGCAGCTCACCATGATAAGGAGGGGCATGGAGACTGGAGATGTTGCAGAAAGATTAATATGTTTAATGCTTTAGAACTCCACATAAGTCTGTCCTGGTTCCTTCTTTATGTTTCTGAACCGCTGTCGATATGCTTCTGGTACTAATCCGTAAGCACATAAAATAGCCTGTTTAATATGTGCATAATCTCTTGACCACTCATGAGACAGCGCAGCAAATACCTCACTGGCTCTGCCTAATAGCTTAGACTGAACTAGTGTTACCCACAAGACCTCAGGCTACTCCATCTGTGTCTCCAATTTTTCAAATGAAATACTGAGGTCCTTGAAAGTAGAGTCACAGGTAGATAGGATAGCAAAGAAGGCAATTGGTATGCATTCCTTTATTGGTCAGAGTATTTAGCACAGGAGCTGGGAGGTCATGTTGCAGCTCTACAGGACATTGTTAGGCTAATTTTGGAATACCGTGTACAAATCTGGTCTCCTTCCTATCGGAAGGATATTGTGAAACTTGAATGGGTTGAGAAAAGATTTTAATGGATTTTGCCATGGGTGGAGGATTTGAGCTACAGGGAGAGGCTGAACGGCGTGGGGCTGCTTTCCCTGGAGCATCAGAGGTTGAGGGGTGACCTTATAAAGGTTTATAAAATCATGAGGGGCATGGATAGGATAAATAGGCAAAGTATTTTCACTGGGGTCGGGTGTCCAGAACTAGAGGACATAGGTTTAGGGTGAGAGGGGAACGATATAAAATAGACCTAAGGAGCAACTTTTTCACACAGGGGGTGGTACGTGTTTGGAATGATCTGCCTGAAGAAGTGGTGGAGGCTAGTACAATTGCAACAGTTAAAAGGCATCTGGATGGGTACATGAATAGGAGGGGTTTAGACCGAGATGGGCCAGGTGCTGATTGGTGCGACTGGATTGTCAAGGACGAGTTGGACCGAAGGGCCTGTTTCCATGCTGTACATCTCTATGATTCTCTGGCTTTAATTGCCAAAGTTTCAAATCACTGCAGGCAGTTAGAGACTGAGATAGAATTGTAAGGTCTTTTGGAGTTTCCACAGTTCGGGCGGATTGCAGGGACTTGCTGATGTTGTACATGGAAGTAGAGTTATAGGAACTGAAGCTGGGAACAGAGATAGAGAGATGCGCAGGTGATTACAGAGATATGGTGGCCAGTGGTCTCAGGTGGAAGTTTCATGTAGAAGGATGGTTTTTGGAATTGTTGGACTTTAGAAAGATAGGTAGATTTGGAGGGGCTTGAGGGGTTTACAGATGCATGGAGAAATGTAGTGACTGGAGCATACAGAGATGGTGAGGGCTGGAGGAATAATTTGGCTGGATTGTAGAAGCTGGAGGGGTTCTCACAGACAAGGAGGATTGTAGGAATGTGGAGAGTTTACGGAGATAGAGGGTTGCAGAATTCTCAGTAATTAGTGGTTTGGGGCACTGTCCAGACTGGGGGAGGCTTCAGAATGATGGAGGGACAGAGCAAAAGGAAGTGGTCGCAAAGATTATAGAACATAAAACATGTCACTTCGGTGCTGTGCACTGAGGGTCATCAAAAGGACAGTCTTCCTCATTAAAATGGACAGATCCTTGGGGAATGGACAGGTGGATGCTGAAAGGATGCTTCCTTCTCCTTATGGGAGAGAGGCAGACAAACGAGACTCTGTTTGACAAAGATGGAGAAGAGGGAGTTGATCTTTTTCTCCCAATGGCCCAAACCTACTTCAGGTTTGTTCCCACACAGCTCAAAGGAAAGCAATGCGATAACAAAGAGCAAGGTTGTTTGGGACTGCAGGAGATATGAGACGAAGGCCAGGTTGGAAGGGCTGGAGGGCGTGAGAGAGAAGGGAGATGTTCAACAGCAAGAAGGGTTTATTGGGAGTAGATATTGTCAGGACTGGAGAACATGTCACGCTCACTCATGAGAGGGGGATAACTAGATGGCACAAGGTCAAACACAGCAGGAGGATCCCAAGCTCCATACCTGTCATTTACTCAGGAAGCTGCTCTCACCCAGTCTGGTGCCAAGCTCCACATGCAAGCAGCATGAGGTTTCCCAGTTCCTGGTGCTCAGAGCCCAGTGCACTCACCCCTGAACCAGTCGGTGAAGTATTTACACAGTTGTACATTTCCAGAAACATTGTGTCCTAGTCGACATAAACTGGTAAATTCACATTCTACCAGGCA
This sequence comes from Chiloscyllium punctatum, assembly GCF_047496795.1. Classification (NCBI taxonomy): domain Eukaryota; kingdom Metazoa; phylum Chordata; class Chondrichthyes; order Orectolobiformes; family Hemiscylliidae; genus Chiloscyllium; species Chiloscyllium punctatum. Next base: position 81,580,112 of record NC_092750.1, read on the forward strand.
AAGACCATCTGCACTCAGATTCCCTGGTCATACAGTCCTCTGAGTGATAGTCTGCAGAGAACAATAGAATCCACGAATCCCCATTGCATGGGTCAGGGTCAATGACAAAAGTTTCATTCTTTCAAAAATGACAACTCCTCAATTCCTGCATCTCACAAAACTGCCATTTAAAAATATTAAAATAAAGAACATTCCAAATGAAGGCTTTGATGAGGTGAGCTCTAGTCAATAACATAGACCTGGATGTTACGGAGAGTGTTTTCGACCAGAGCACCACCAGGTCAGTAACAGGCACACAGACAGATCGGGCAAATAGATTCACATCGGAATTCACATCTCCCAGCCTGGCAATTTGAATCTGTGCACAGCCATTCAGGTAGATCTCAAGAAACAGGACTTCAGAAACAGGAAACTGGAGGTTGGCTATCGTGTCGCTACTATTTAAGGAAGGCAGTAAAGAAAATCCAGGAAACTATAGATTACTGAGCCTGACATCGATGTGCAAGATGTTGGAGGGAATCGTAAGGGACAGGATGTACATGTATTTGGAAAGGCAAGGACTGATTAGGGATAGTCAACATTGCTTTGTAAGTGGGAAATAATGTCTCTCAAACATGATCGAGATTCTTGAAGAAGTAACATAGAGGATTGATGACAGCAGAGCGGTGGATGTGATCTATATGGACTTCAGTGAGATGTTCAACAAGGTTCACCATGGGCGACTGGTTAGCAAGGTTAGATCTCACGGAATACAGGGAGAACTAGCCAATTGGCACAGAACTAACTCAAAGGTAGATGACCGAGGCCGGTGGGGAAAGGTTGGTTTTCAACCTGGAGGCCTGTGACCAGTGGAGTGACAGAAGGATCGGTGCTGGGTCCAATACTTAGCATTGTTTACATAAATGATTTGAATGTGAGCATAAGAGGTATCGTTTGTAAGTGTTCAGTTGACAAAAAAAATTAGAGGTGTAGTGGTCAGTGAAAGAGGTTACATCCGATTACAATGGGATCTTGATCAAATGGGCAAATGGATTGAGAAGTGGCAGATGGAGATTAATTCAGATATATGCGAGGTGCTGCATTTTGCAAAAGCAAATCTTTGCTGGACTTACACACTTAGTAGTAAGCTCTGACGAAGTGTTGTTGAACATAGAGATATTGGAGTGCAGGTTCATAGCTCCTTGAACGTAGAGTCGGAGGTAGGTAGGATAGTGAAGAAGGCATTTGTTATGATTTCTTTTATTGGTCAGCGTATTGAGCACAGGAGTTGGGAGATCATGTTGTGGCTGTACAGGACATTGGTTACGTCACTTTTGGAATATTGTGAGCAATTCTGGTCACCTTCCTATCGGAAGGATGTCGTGAAACTTGAAAGGGTTCAGAATCTTTTAACAAGGATGTTGCCAGGATTGGAGGGTTTGAGCTATAGAGAGTGGTCAACAGGCTGGGGCTGTTTTTCCCAGAGCGTTGAAGGCTGAGGGGTGACCTTACACAGGTTTATGAAATCATGAGGGGCATGGAGAGGGTAGTGAGACAAAGTCTTTACCCTTGGGTGTGGGGGTCCAGAACTGGAAGGCATAGGTTTCTGGTTAGAGGAAAGATATAAAAGAGACTTTAGGGCAATTTTTGTTCATGCAGAGGGTGGTACGTGTATGTAATGAGCTGCCAGAGGAAGTGGTGGAGGTTGATACAAAGACATCCGGATAGGTATAGGATTAGGAAGGGTTTGCAATAATATGTACCAGATGCTGGTAGATGGGACTAGATTGGGTTGGACGGGTTGGACCGAAGGGTCTGTTTCCGTGCTGTACATTTCTTTGACTCAAAGAGGGGCTGAATGGTTCAATCAGAAATGATCTGTAGTTCAAATCATAATAACCTTCAGGTTCCACAACCCATTCTTGGTTCCATCTTGCCGGGTCTATGAATCCCGCTCCCTCTATACTCCTACAGGACCAACGTCTTTTCCTACATTATACCATCCTCCAGGTTCTGCAGCCCTTCCTACCTCTGTAACATGGCCCGGGATCTACAACTCTTCCTTCCTCTGCAATGTTCCCCAGAAGGGCACTGGAGGATGGTGGCATTTACAGAGTTAGGGAGGGATATCGGGACTGGAGGATTTTGCAGACATTAGGAACATAGGGACTTGAGGAGGTTTCACAGTTTAAGAGTGTTGTAGGGACTGGAGAAAGTTACAAAGATAGGGATGGTTTCAGATTGGAGGATTCTGTAGAAAAAAATACTTTACATGGTTAAAGCCAGGATACTTAGCAGTGTGCACAAGCAGAGGGTTCCTGTGTCTCTGAAGTTACTACTCAAGTTGAGAGGGTGTTAAGAAGGCGTATGTTGTGTTGGCTTTCATTAGCGGGGGTTTGAGTTTAAGAGGTCCAGGTTTTGCTGCAGTTTTATAGAGCCCCAGTTACACCACACTTGGAATACTGTGAACATTTCTGTTCACCTCATTATAGGAAGGATGTGGAAGCTTTAAAGACAGTGCAGAGGATACTTAACAAGATGCTGCCTGGACTGGAGGGCATGTCCATTGAAGTTAGCTTGTGGAAGCTCAGGCTTTTGTGATCGGAGTGAAGAAGGAAGAATGGTAACATGATAGAGGTGTGCAAGGTAATGAGAGGCATCGATTGCGTGGATAACCAGAGACAACTTCCCAAGGCAAAATGGCTATCAAAAGGGGACATATTCTTTAGGTAATTGGCAGAATATTTAGCTTAGATGTCAGAGGTAAGTTATTTCACAGAGTGTGGTGGGTGTGTGGAATGGACTGCCAGCCGTGGTAGTAGATTCAGACACATGACGGACCTCTAAGCAACTCTTGCATAAGCACAGCGATTATAGCAAAATGGAGGGGATGTAGGTTAGTTTGGTCTTAAGAGTAGGATAAAGGACAGCACAATATCTAGGGCTGAAGGGCTTGTACTGGGCGGTCCTATTCTATGTTCTAAATAGTGAGGGTTATGATGGCAGGAAGAGGTTTCGGGAAGCTGGAGAGGATGGGGTCTGAATGAAGAAACACAAAGAGGAGGCGATGCTAAGGTCGTATGAAGTAACAGAGACAGAGGGTTGTGGGGACTGGAGGTGGTTTCACAGGGAGGAAGGTGCATAGAACCACAGGAGGTTACAGAAATGTGGAGAGCTGTAGGGCCTACAGGGGCTTCATGGAGCTGCGGAGGTTGGGAGGAATGGAGCAGTTTACAGGGATAAGGCTGTTGGTAGAATGGGGTGTTTTTACACAGACAGGAATGTTTCAGGTGAATGGAGCTGAGTACAGAGATAAATTGGGTTGCACAGATTGGAAAAACAAATAGACATATGGAGGGTAGTCGTAACTGAAGATGTTTATAGATACAGGAAGGCTTAGCTTCTGCAGGTTATTTAGACATGGAGGGTGTGGAATCATACAGATTTTCCAGTGATAAAAACAGCAATTTTGTTTGGAGACAGTTTCACAGAGTAGGGAGCGTTAGTAACCTCCTCCAGTTTGGTCAGAGTGGGAAGGGTTGTAGGGGAGGGTGATGTTTACACATGGAAGAGCTGGAGAAGATTGTGGAAATGAGCAGATGGATGGAGACACTGGAGGAGCTTACATTGACAGGGTGGGTGTGGCAATGGAAAGCTATCGCATAGATAGTGGGTTTTGTAGGAACTAGATCGGAAGAGTCCCAGGCATTGGAAGTTCTTCTGCAGATTGGGAGTGTAACAGGAACTGATTGTAGGGAATCCACAGAATGATCGTGTCTTTAAGAATAGAAGAGTTTATGTTGATCCGGAAATCTTAAACCCAATGCATGCAGTCTTCATTTCAAGACCAGAGCCTTATTATCCCTCATCAGCCAAGGATCCCTAACCTTGCCAGCTTTTCCCTTTACCCCAATGGGGCATACTGGCCCTGGATTCTTGAGATCACACTTCGAAAAGCCTCCCATTTGCCAGTTGCTCCTTTTCCTTCAAACAGACTCACCAAATCGATTGGAATCATAATGTGGAGGTGCCGGTGTTGGATGGAGGTGTACTAAGTTAAAAATCACCCGACATTCGGTTCCAGTCCAACTGGTTTATTTGAAAGCAGTGGCTTTCCGAGCACTGCTTGTTCATCAGGTGGTTGTGGGGCACAATCCTAATGCATAGAATTTATAGCAACAGGATGGGAGTAACATGGAACATAATAGCAAACAAATTTAGTTTAAGCATTTCATCTGTTACACTGATCACCAGCGCTTCCAAAGCGAGTTGGACTACAACCGGCTGTTATGCAATTTTAAATTCACAGCATTGATGCTGGATAGCTCCTGCCTAATGGCCCCAAGCCTGGCCCTGTTCCAGTTTTCCTCTTCAATTGTGGACCTCTACTATCTTTTTCCATAACTATGTTAAAACGAAGACAACTGTGGGCACTGGACTCAAAGTGCTTTCCGAATGACACTTCAGTCACTTGCCCAACCTTGTTTTCTGAGGGAAGGCCTCGTGTTACACCTTCCTGAGTAGAGTAGGGCCCTCTGCATATTGATTTAGGAATCTTTCATGGACACATTTTTAAAATTTCTCTCCTTCCAGGTCTTTTATACTCTGACTGGTCCAGTCAATACAGGGAAAATTAAAATCTCCAGCAAATACTTCTCTATTATTCCGATAGTTATCTGCAATCTCTCGACACAGCTGCTCCTCTGGTATCTGTTGGGTCTACAACAGTCTACAATACAGTCCCAACAAAGTGACCCCCCTCTTCTTTCTAACTTCTAATCATGTGACCTCATTTGATGACAACTTAAGAACATCCTCTCTGAACACTGTGGCTATGTCTTCCCTTATCAAGAGGAAAAGTCTCTCCCTTCACCCCCTCACATACTTATCCTTCTATCACTCCCATAGTTTCTTTATCCTGGAACACTGAGCTGCCAGTCCTGCCCTTCTCTCAGCCATGTTTCTGTTATGGCTATAATATCCCAGTCCCCAGAGCTAATCCATGCTCTTAGCCCATCTGCCTTACCAGTCAGGCCTCGTGCGTTGAAATTAATGCCCTTTAAACCAGAAGTATTTTCCCTGCCTTTACTGTGTCCCTGGGTATCCTGAATAGGAAACTTGCTCTCGATGGCTGATGTATTTTTCTCTGATAGGTCGATGGTCCCTTTCTTATTCAGAGTCCCTACCCCCTGCCAAACTAGTTTACACCCTCCCGGGTAACGTGAACATATCACCCCACAGGGATGCTGGTGCCCTCTGCTTCAAGTCTAACCTGTCACCTCTACCCCAGAAGAGGTCCCAATGATCCAAGAACTGACAAGCCTGCCCACCTTAAGAGCTCCTCAATCACATATCCGTCTGGCCTATCTTTCTATTTCTATCCTCACTGGCACACAGTCGGGGGGTAATCGGGAGATCCCTTCTTCTGAGGTCTTGCTTTTTAACTTCTTACCAAACTGAGTGGTGTTCTTCCGGGTGCTCCGGTTTCCTCTCACAATCCAAAGATGTATAGGTTAGGCGAATTGGCCATGCAAATTGCCCATAGTGTCAGGTGCGTTAGTCAAGGGTAAATATAGGGGAGGGGAATGCGTCTGGGTGAGTTACTCTTTGGTGGGTCGGTGTGGACTTGTTGGGCCAAAGGGCCTGTTTGTATAATGTAGCGAATCTAATCCATTCAAACTAACTGTGCACATTTCACAAGACCCCATCCCTTTGTTTAACTATGGCATGTGTGCCAATTGTACAATGACCTCTGGCTGTTCATGCTCCCCATTCAAAATGTTCTGCAACTGCTCAGAGATAATTCTTGACCCTGGTACCCGGGAGGGAGCAGACCATCCTGAGGTCACTTCCGCAGCCACACAGTCTCCTGCTTGTCCTCTAACAACAGAGTCACCTATCAGTATCAATAGTATCAGTATCTCCTATCAGTATCATTAGACAGAGAATGTGAGGAACTACCTGCAGTTGGATCTATATTCGGAAAGTTGGAGTATTTTAAAGTGAGGCCACATGTCCAGCAAACACTGATTCAGCGATATTGTGAGTTTTATAAAGGAAGTACAATGCAATAAAAACAGGTGAAGCTCTTCAAAATTTCATCCAGTGAAAGGGGATTGCCGAAAATGAAAGGCAAACAATAGACAAGAAATATATTTAGCAGATATGATTGAGGAAAAGCCACAAGGTATTTTATCAGCTTGTTAGAGGAAGTGGATTACTGGGGAAAGAGTCGGGCCCGTCAGAATCCAAAGGGACAATCTGTACATGGAGCCAGAGGAAGTAGGTGAGGTCTTCAATGAATATTTTCCATCTGTATTCACACAGGAGAAAGACTTTGTAGCCGGGGATTTAAGTGGAATGGTGTGATCACAGAACATGATAAGATCAATAAGGAGGAGGTATAAAATGTTTTCACAGGCATAAAAGGTGGAGAAATCCCCAGTGCCCAATGAAATGTGTCTCAGGCTGCTGTGGAAGGTAAGGGAGCAGATTGCTGGGGCCCTGGCAGAGAAATGTAATACTTTGCTGGCCACAGGTGAAATTCAAGAAGGGCAGCAGGGATAGGCCAGGTATTTAGAGTGTATAGCCCAACATCAGTGTGAGGGAAATTATTGGAAACAATTGTGAAGGTCAATTTGAATCAATAATTGGAAAGGTAGGGACCGATTAGGGATATTCAGTATGGATTTGGTAGGAGAAGATCCTGTCTGATGAATTCAGCTAATTTTTCTTTGAAATTACAATTAAAAATATTGATGAGTGCAGTGCAGATGATGTGGGTTCCATGGAGTTCATTCAGGTCTTTGACAAGGTCCCACATGGAGGGCTCTTCCTCATAGGAAGAGACCATGGGATCCAAAGCATCTTGGAAATTGGATCCAAAATTGGTGGAGGATTGGTTTTGTGATTGAAAGCCTTTGCCCAGTGGGTGTACCACAGGGATCTGTGCAGCAACTGTTGCTGTTTATTATGTACATTAATGAGTTGGATGTGAAAGCAGAAGGTATCATTAGTAGATATGCAGATGACATGAAAGGTGAGGGTGTTGTACACAGTGAGGGGGATAGTCTCAGGCTACAGTCTGAAGGTTGAGGCTGGGACAGAATTTCAAGAGTGTCATTTCAAATGACACGGCAGGCAAGAGCACAGCAGGCGATGAGGGAAAACTGATGTATTAAGCTGCATTTACTTTGGTATAAAATGCCTGACAGGAAATGCAAATGAATGCACGGCATGGATAGGAACATGGGACTGGGATATCACAGGAATTACAGAGGTACAGTTGAGGGAAGGATAGGCCAAGCAACTTAATGTCCTGGGGTACAGATGCTACAGGAAGAATAGAAGGAGAGGCATTGGAGGAGGAGGAAGAGGAGCGGATGTTTTGATCAGTGAAAACATCACTGTAGAATTTAGAGAGGATATTCCTGGCGATCACTCAGTGAAGCTGTAATAGTGCAATTGAGAAATGAGAATGTGTGGTCAGTTTGATATGACTGTACTACAGGCCCTCAGCATTCAGCAGGAATTTGAGCAAAAGATATGTGGGAGATGTCAGATATTTGGTCCACAAGATGTGACATAGGTACAGTGTTGGAGGGACAGCACATTACAGAAAGTTCCCAGTCAGCATTACAACCCCCTCATGGGAAGCCTGCTTTCCCCTCTGTGGTACTGATGCTCACTAAGACAGCACAGGCCTGGATTGATAACTGTGACACACTCGGTGCCGACTTAGTACAACAAAACGTACAGTCGTGGTAGTGACTGAGTCTGGGTATGTCTGTACTGTGCTCCCCCTCCGGCACTATATCCATGTCATGTCTTGTTAGCCGATGCTTGGAGCCCTCTCATTGCTCCCTGCTCTGTGCACTGTGAGTGATCTTACCTCACTGCAGGATTTATTAAAGGCTCCAGATCTCCCTGCACTTTGTCTCTCTGGCTGACCGACCATCTTCAATGTGGTGATACACCCAGCAGTTGGGAAGTCTATTGAGTCAGGAACACTACAGGAGACAGAGAGATAGACAGAATGGGAAATTCGACTGATGCAGTGAGGGTTACATGTGGAGAATGGCACTGAGTTCCACAGAGATCTGGAAAATCCCAGTCTCCGTCTATGGCTAGTGCTGCTGCGTTACTCTGGAGTGGAGAATTCTGTTGGCTCAGGATCTGCAGTCGATGCAAAAGTGAGAGGCGCTGACAGAGGCAGCAATTAGACCCTCACTGTGAAGGATACCACATGGGGAGAGACTGAGTGATAGCACTAGAGTGGAGGAAGATGGCAGGATCGCACAATTCTGTCGGAACAACGGGTTTTGCTTCATGATGCATTGGTATAACTGGTCAGGAATGAGCAACCAGAGAGCAGGCGAAGTGATGGCCTAGTGGTATTATTGCTAGAGCATGTATACCAAACCTCAGCTAATGTTCAGGGGAGGCAGGTTTGAATACCACCATTTGAAATGGTGGAATTTTAAATGAATATATTTTTTTAAAAATTGGAATTAACAATCCATAAATAAGTATTGATAAAAATCCAAACACTTGACCTTCAGAGAAAGACAACAGTTCACTCTCATGTGGTCTGCACGACATACCCACAGCCAAGTGTTTGCCTCTCAATTGCCCTGTGAAATGGGTGAGCCAGCTGCTTAGCTCAAGGGCAGCAAGGGATGGGCAATAAAGGCTAGTCAGCCAGACACACCCACATCCCATACCTGATTTTTTAAAAAAATCCATTCAGATTGTTCCACTGGAACCGTGCTGGGACCAGTGTGCTGGCCAATCACATCGGCAGGTTTATGGACAGGGCTTTGAAATGACAGAGAGGATGCTGGGACAGGGTTCAGGTGAAAGGATCTTTCCAAATCCAAAGAGAAAAGGTGAAGCATCAGAGCAGCGTGGGAATGTGACCGAAGACAACAGAAAGGAGCAAATGGGACAAAGTTTAACTAAAACTGTACATCGATATGTGACAAGAAATTGTGGGAAAGAGTAAATTATGTTTTATTTTAATGGACAAAGTCTCTGCATCAAGGTAGATAAAAGAGAAAAAGAGATTTAGACACCAGACAGAAGAGGTTACAGGGCGAACAAAAGGTGGAACATAAATATTCAATGGTTCACAACCTTGTGCAAACTCAGGCAAAATGGACGATGCTAACAATAATGGGTAAGAGAGGCATTACAGCGAAAGCATTTGGCCTCAGATTATGAAGTAGAGTCAGTCTGAATGTAAATTTTGGCCATTACTTGCCAGGGCCACAAGCAGCAGTACGGTTTTATACCACGGAACAGTATTTCATTGCCCATCACTGGAATAAACAGGAATTCAATGGAATTTTTAATAAAGGCACTGTGAAAATTTAGTGAAACGTCAATATTTGCATAATCTGGAACAGTCGCACTGACAAGAGCGATATTGGAAGAGGAGTTCGGAGATTTGTTTTCAGCGTTTCTTTGAATAACACATTGTGCAATTGGCTAGGGACATAACTCTCGCAGAGCGACCATGTGATGAAACTTAGTGAATGAGTAATGTCACCTGGAGAGATCCTTCGGGAAATTGTTATAAAGTGCAGTTTAAATAAATATAAATTTTTAAAGTGAATCAGAGAACAAAACGTCGATTCTCCTGTTTTTTGGATGCTGCCTGACCTGCTGTGCTTTTCCAGCAACACATTTTCAGCTCTGATCTCCAGAATTTGCAGTCCTCACTTTCTCCTAGAAACAAAAATAGCCAATTACATGAGTTGGAGAGGAGAACTGACCAAGGTAAATAGGCTAAACAGACTGAAACATGTGTCTGTAAATGAACAGTGAAAAACATTTGAAGGAACAGTGTAAAACACTCAACAAAAGGACATTACCCTGAAACAGACAAAACCTCAGCAAGAAATCCCCACCGGTCACTCACTCAGGACAAAATGGATCATATTAGATTATGAGGCTGAGAAGATCACCACAAAATCCAGAAATGAGAGAGTGTTTTGGGAGTAAGTTTTGAAGGGATTGCAAAGTGTCTGCTAGCAGGGGGAGGGCAGTGGGAAGGGTAATCATTGTCAGGGTTTAATGACACGATAGGAACAGGGAGAGGTGAAGGTGCTGGAGGTGGTGAGAGTGTTACAGAGAGTGGTCAGGACCTGAATGGTGTTACAAAGCCAGTACGAATTGCTGCAGTTGTGGGGTGTGTCAGAGGTAAGGAGGGACATATGTATTTTTATTTATTCTTTAATGGGATGTGGGTGTCACTGCCTGGACCAGCATTCTTTGACCCCATGCTAATTACACAGAGATTGCTATGGCCCTGGTGGATATATTTAATACTTTGAAGGCAACGGGTGAAGTGCTGAATGAGTGGAGGATAGCGAATGTGGTTCCTTTGTTCAAAAAGGGCAGCAGGGATAGGGCAGGTAATTACAGAGCAGATAGTCTGACAGCAGGGGGAGGGGCATTATTGGAAAAAATTGTGAGGATGAATCAACAGTTGCAAAGATAAGGATCAACTCAGTTTAGTCATCACGGATTTGGCAGAGGGAGATACTGTCTGAGGAATTCAGTTCAGTTTTTTTGAAATGGTGCTTAAGTATATTGATGAGGGCTGTGCAGATGATGTGGTTTACATGGACTTGAATAAGTCCTTAAACAAAATCCAACATGGAAGGCTGGTCCAACAGGACTGGGTTCCAAGGCAAGTTGGCAAATTGGATGCAAAATTGGTGGATAGAATTATTTCACCAGTGGGTGTACCACAGAGATCTGTGCAGGAACCATTGCTGGTTATTCTGTCAAATAGTAACTTTGAAGTGAAAGCAGAAGGTATCAACAGCAGGTTTGCAGATGACATGAAAGGAAAGGGTGTTGTACACAGTGAGGAGGATGGTCTCCATCTGCAGTCTGATGTCGATCGGATGATAATCTAAGCAGAGTTTAGTTCTGATTGAAGTGAGGTAATACTCTGTGGGAGGTACGATACGCGAAGGACAGACATAATAAACGGTAGGTCCTTGCGGAGTACTGAGGAATACAGGGACCTTGGTGGACAAGTCCATAGATCCCTGAAGGTGTCAGCACAGGGAGACAGGGTGGGAAAGGCATCTCAACTGGGAGCGGGAGAGGCACCCACATCCTGGTGGGGTGAATTGCTAGACCTGCTTGAGAGGATATAATCTAATCTGGAAGGTTGTTGGACCTTAAACAGTTGTAAGGCCAGAAAGAAGATTGAGGCTGGTACACAAGTTAAAGAGAGTGATTTCAAAAGACAAGACAGTCAAGAACATAGGAGGGAATGGGGGAAACCTGGTTATTAAACGACATGTATTTCAATGCAAGGAGCCTGACAGCTAAGGAAGATGAACTCAGGGCATGGATTGGAACATGGGACTGGGATATTATAGTTATCACAAAAACACAGCTGAGGGAGGGGCAGGGCTGGCAGCTCATTGTTTCAAGATGCAGATGCTGCAGGAAGCATCGAAGGGGAGGCAAGAGAGGACGTGTGGTGGTGGGTTTTCATTGCATGAATCATCACAGCAGTACTTAGTGAGGATATTCCTGTGGGATCGCCCAGTGAAGCTATGTTAGTGGAACAGAGAAATAAGAATGGGTCATCACTTTGATACGATCGGACGGACTGCTGACGTCTAAAATCAGTGGGAGACGGGGGAAGAAATATCTCAGGGGATCTTATATATCAATCATAATAACAGGGCTCTAATTGTAGGGGTTTTTCAACTTTCCAAACCTAGACTAGGAGTGCCAGTGTTCAGTGTTTGAGGGAGGAATTTGGTAATTGTGTTCCAGAAAACTCCCAATCCATATGTAAATGGCCTGAAAAGAGAAAGGGGCAAAACCTGACCTCCCCTTGGGAAACAAGGTAGGAAAAGGGACTGAGGTGAGTGGAAAAGCATTTTTCCAAAGTGACCACAGTCCTATCAGTTTGAAAATGGCGATGGAAAAGGACAGGCCTGGTCTACAAGTTCAAGTTCTAAAATGAGGCCAGACCAATCTTGATAGTATTAGCCAGGAACTTTCAAAAAGTGATTGCAGAGTCTATTTACAGGGAACGGGAAGTCTGGCAAGTGAGAATATTTTAAAAGTGAGATAAATTGAATTATCACCACCAGCATGTTCCTGTTTGTGTGCAGCTCAATGCTGACAGCACTTGGAAACACTGGCTGTCTATTGTGGGTCTGGTCAATGAAAAGGAGGCACATGTCAGTTATAGCCAGCTGGATCAAGGGTATCCCTGAGGATCACAGGGGCCATAGGAATACACTTTGGGTAGAAATCAGGAATGTACAAATAGCCTCAGCAGAGAAGCATAAGGAGAATCCAAAAGTGATTGTATGAATACATTAAGAGTAAAAGAGTAACTCGAGACAAAATAGGGGCCATTAAAGATCAATGAGGCAACTGATATGTGGGACTGCAGGATATTTACTAAGATCCTAAACAAATGTTTCACTCCAGAACTTACTGTGGACAAAGACTGGGCAACTCAGGGAACAAGAGTAATACGTTAGACCATGATTGGATTTTCCAGCAATTCCAGTCTCCCCGCTATATGAATGACGCTGTGAAACTAGAAAGTGCTCAGAAAAGATTGACAAGATGTTGCCAGGGTTGTTGCTGAATAAGCTGGGGTTATTTTCCCTGGAGCATCGGAGACTGCGGGGTGACTTGACAGACGTTTATATAAACATGAGGGGTATGGATAGGATAAACATTCAAGGTCTTTTCCCAGGGGTTGGGGAGTCCAAACCTGGAGGGCATAAGTTTGAGTTTAAAGGGATACGATTTAAAAGGTACCAAAGGGATAGCTTTTTCATGCATAAGGTGATGCGTATATGAAATGAACTGAGAGAGAAAGTAACAGATACTGATACTATGACAACATTTCAAAGGTATCTGGACGGGAATATGAATTGTAATGGTTTAGTGGTACATGGGCCAAATGCTGGTAAATGGGATGGATTTATTTAGATCTTCTGGACAGCATGGATGAGTTGGAGCGAACGGTCCGTTTCCACGCTGCACATCTCTATGACTTGAAAAAAGTGCATTTTATAGAAGAGGTGGTGCTGGAGGTTTTAAAACACAAAAATATGGAAAGCCCCAGGACCTCATTAAGTGTAAAACAGGACATTGTGGGATGCTAGGGAAGAAATTGTGGAGCAGGGCAAAAGTGAGGACTGCAGATGCTGGAAACCAGAGTTTAGATCAGGGTGGTATTGGAAAAGCACAGGTCAGGCAATATCCGAGGAGCAGGAAAATCGACATTTCGGGCACATACCCTTCAACAGGAATAGAGGCAGGGAGCATCCAGGGTGGAGAGATAAATGGAGGGGATGCGGCTGCGGGGAAGGTAGAAAAGAGTACAATCGGTAAATGGGGAATGGAGGTGACAGGTCAGAGGGAAGGGTGAAGCGGATAAGTGGGAAAGGAGATTGGCAGGTAGTACAGGTCATAAGGACAGTACTGATCTGGAAGGATGGAAATGGGTAAGATGGGGGAAGGGAAATGAGGAAACTGAAGTCCACATTGATGCCCTGGGGTTGAAGTGTTCCAAGGCGGAAGGTGAGGCGTTCTTCCTCCAAGCGTTGGGTGGTGAGGGACTGGGGGAGGAGGCGGCCCAGGACCTGCATGTCCTCAGCAGATTTGGACGGGGTGTTGAAACGTTGGGCCACAGGGTGGTGTAGTTGATTGGGGTGGGTGTCCCTGAAGTGGTCTGCGAGGAGGCATAAAGTCTCACCAATGTAGAGGAGACTGCATCGGGAGCAACAGATACAATAAATCAGAATAGTGGATGTGCAGGTGAAACTTTGATGGATGTGGAAGGCTTCTTTGGGGCCTTGGATGGAGGTGAAGGACGATGTGTTGGCACAGCGTGGCAGGGAAGGGTGCCAAGATGGGAGGGTGGTTTGTTGGGGGGCGGGTGTGGTCCTGACCAGGTAGTCACGAAGGGAACAGTCTTTGTGGAAAGCAGAAAGGGATGGGGAAGGAAATATATCTCTGTTGGTGGGGTCCATTTGGAAGTGGCAGAAATATCGGTGGATGATGCGGTTTCTGTAAAGATTGGTAGTGTGGAAGGTGAGCACCAGGGGCGTTCTGTCCTTGTTACTGTTGGAGGTGTGGGGTCTGAAGGAGGAGATGCGGGATGTGGACAAGATGCGTTGGAGGGCGTCTTTAACCATGTGGGAAGGGAAAATGCGGTCTCTAAAGAAGGAGGACATCTGGTATATTCTGTGGTGGAACTGGTCCTCCTGGGAGCAGATACGGCGGAGGCAGAGGAATTGGTAATACGGGATGGCATTTTTACAGAGGTAGGGTGGGTAGAGGTGTAATCCAGGTAGCTGTGGGAGTCAGTGGGTTTGTAAAATATGTCGGTGTCAAGTCGGTCGTCATTAATGGAGATAGAGAGGTCCAGAAAGGGGAGGGAGGTGTCAGAGATGGTCCAGGTGAATTTAAGGTCAGGGTGGAATGTGTTGGTGAAGTTGATGAATTGCTCAACCTCCTCGCGGGAGCATGAGGTGGCACCAATGCAGTCATCAATGTAGCAGAGGAAGAGGTGGGGCGTGGTGCCTGTATACCGACGGAAGATGGACTGTTCTATGTAGCTAACAAAGGGACAGGCATAGCTGGGGCCCATACTGGTGCCTATGGCTACTCCTTTGATCTGGAATTGTGGAGCCCCTAGCAAAAGGTATTTGTATCATTGACAGCCATGTGTGATGGGCTGGAAGGCTGGAGGGTGGCATAGTGGACAGTGAAGGAGGTTTACTTAGATTACAAAGGGCCCTTGGTGTTATGGGTGAATGGGCTGAAAAACCGTAGATGGTTTTCAGTCTGAATAAATGCAACGTAATACATTTGCTAAAACAAACAACGGTAGAGATTATACAATTAATGTTCGGGCCTCGGTTAGTATCTTAGAGCAGAGGGACCTCCGGGTGCAGGTACATAATTCTTCAAGTTTGCGTCACAGGATGGATAAGACAGTGCTTGGCATGTTTGACTATTGCTCAGTCCATTGAGTGTAGGTTTTGGGACGTCATGTGGAGATTTTAAGGACATTGGTGAGGCCTCTTCTGCAATACTCTGTCCATTTGTGGTCGCCCAGTTATAGGGAGTATATTATTAAGCTGCAGGGTGTTCAGAAGAGATTTACCAGGATGTTACTGGGTGTGGAAGGCTTGAGTTTTGAAAAATGGCTGGATAGGCTGAGTCTTTTTTCACTGGAACCTGTAGAATGAGAGATGACCTTATGGAAGTTAATGAAAAAAAATGAGAGATATAGATAGATTTAATGTCAGTTGCCTTTTCCCCAGGAGTCTCAAGAGGAGAGGCCATAATTTTAAGATGAGAGGGGTGATATGTTCAAAAAAAAAGACATGAGGGGCAAATTGTTATGCAGAGGGTGGTTCGAGTATGGAATGCACTTCCTGAGGAAAGGGTGGATGTGGGTACAGTTATAACGTTTAAAAGACATTTGGATAAATATGTGAACAGAAAAAGTTTGGAGGGATATGGGCCAGCAACAGGCAGGTGGAATGAGTTTAGTTTTAGATTATGGTTGGTATAAAGTGAAGGGTCAGTTTCCATGCTGTATGGCTCTATGACAAGAATATAGTTTTGTTTCATTATTTAACAATGGCTATGATGGAAAGCCAGTGAACAAAAGACCATCAGCCAGATTTCAGTGGTGGCTAAGTTGTGGAAGTGATTCTGCCAGACAGGAGTTACATACATTTGGAAAGGCAAGGATTGATAAAAGATTGTCAGCAAAGCTTTGTGATTACAAAGTCAGGTCTCTATAATTTGATTGTTTTTGTTGAAGTGGTGACCATACATTGTCTACACTAATTTCAGCAGGGCCTTTGACAGGGTTTCCCATGATATACAGGTTGGTAAGGTTAGATCACATGGGATCAGGGAGACCTCACCAACCGGGTACAAAATTGGCTTGACAGTCGGAAACAGGGTGGTGGGAGAGGGTTATTGTTCAGACTGGAGGCCTGTGACCAGCGGTGTGCTGTAAGAATCGGGGCTGGGTCCACTGATGTGCATTATCGACATAAACAATTTGGTTCAGAATAGAGAAGTCATTGTGAGTAATTTTGTGGATGATCAAATTAATGGTGTAGTGGGTAGTGAATACGGTTATCAAAGGGGGTCTTGACCAACTGGGCCAGTGGGCTAAGGAATGAAAGATGGAGTTGAATTCAGGTGGTGGATATTGTTAAGACAAACCATGGAGGACTAACACAGTTAATAGTAGGGCCCTGGACAGTGTTGTCAAATAGAGAGACCAAGGGCTGCAGTTACATTGTTGCTTGGAAGTGGCATCACAGGTGGGCAGGGTGGGGAAAGCAGCATTTGGTACATTTGCCGTCATTGGCCAGCACTTTGATATATGAGTTGGAGATATTTGTAACAATGTCCTAAATATTTCCCTTGGACAGAAGAGGCGATGGGGTGAACTTATCAAGGTTCACAAAATCTTGCGGGCCCTGAATAAGGTGAATAGCCAATGATAGGTGAGTCCAAAGCTAGAGGATATAAATGGGAGGTGAGAGAGCGAGGATTTAGAGAGGGAGCTGAGGGGCAACATTATCCACAGAGGATGGTGCATAGACGGAACGAACTGTCAGGGCCACATGGACAAAAAAGAACAATTACAACATGGAAAAGACATTTGGACTGATACATGGGGAGGAGTAGGTTTGAACGGATATGGACCAAACCCAGGCTGAAGCGATTCGTTCAGTTTGGGAAACCTGGTCAGCATGGGCGAGTCAGACCAAAGTTCTGTTTCCGTGCTGCATGACTCTGTCTCCAGTTATTGGAGGAGGAGACTACTGAGAAAAGGCATGTTGTAGAGACTGAAGCAAGTTACAGAGACAGGGATGGTATCTGGAGTGCAGCACATTTGAAATATGTGGAGAGACTATCGGAAAGGGAGGAGGTTACGGTGACTGGAGCTGATGTAGGAGTTACACAGTTTTCAAGACACTGAGCCATGAGATAGATACAGGGTTGGAGAGGGAACACAGAACAGAAAGATCCGAGGCAGCATTCCCATCCACTTGTGGGAGGCCTGCTTTGCCCTTTGTTATACTGATGCTCACTAAGACAGCACAGGCCTGGATCGATAAATGTGAACTCCCGATGCTGTCTTAGTACAACATAAAGTAGAGGCAGTAATTGTTCCTTGGGTGGATCTGTACAGTGCTTCCCCTCCAGCACTGTATCTATGTCATATCTTGTTAGCTGATGTTTGGGGCCCTCTCGTTCCTCTCTGCTCTGTGTACTGTGAGTGATCTTACCTCGCTGCAGGATTTATTGAAGGCTCCAGATCTCCCTTCCCTTTGTCTCTCTTGGTGACCAACCATCTTCAACGAGCTGATGGACGGGACACCCAGTAGTTGGGAATCTATGGAGTCCAGAACTTCCTGAGTGCCGACAGGAGACAGAGAAACAGACAGAATGAGAAATTGGACTGATGTAGTGATGGTTACGCATGGAGAATGGTACTGTGTCCCACAGAGATCTGGAAAATCCTAGTCTCCACTCCTGGCCTGTGTTGCTGCGCCTCTCTGGAGTAGAGAAGTCTGTTGGCTCAGGATCTGGAGTAGCTGCAAGAGTGAGAGGCGCCGACAGATGCAACAACTAGACCCACGCAGTGAGGGATACCTGATGGAGAGACACTGAGTGATATCACCAGAGTTCAGGATAATTTCAGGATCAAACAAGTGTGTAGCAAGAACGGGTTTAGCTTCATGATGCGTGGTGTCAGTGATCAGGGATGAGCAACCAGTGAGCAGACGAAGTGATGGCCCAGTGGTATTATTGCGAGAGCATGTATCCCAAATCTCAGCTAATATTTGGGGGAGGCAGATTTGAATCCCATTATCAGAAATGGAGAAATTTTAAATCAATAGTTTTAAAAAGTAGTAATTAACAGTCCATAAGTAAGTATGAGACCATTGCAGATGTATACAAAATGGCCCAAACACTTGTCCTTTCGAGAAGGACATCTGCCCATCCTCACGTGGTTTGCACGACACACCCACAGCAAAGTGTTTGCCTCTCAGTTATCCTCTGAAATGGCCGAGCAAGTTACTCAGCTCAAGGGCAGCTAGGGCTGGGCAAGAAAGGGTGGTCAGACAGAGACTCACACCACACTTTTTTAAAAAAAAATCCATCAGGTGGGCCAATTGGAACTGTGCTGGTACCAGGGCCCCAGCCAATTGTGTCGGTAGGTTTATGGACAGGGCTTTAAACTGACAGAGAGGATGCAGGGACGGGGTCAGGTGATTGGAGCTTTCCAAATGCAAAGAGAAAAGGTGAAGCATTGGAGCAGCATTGGAATGTGGCTGAAAACAATCAGAAAATAACAGGATGGGACAAAGCTGAACTAAAGTGGCACATCAGCGAATTGGGCTGTGAAAGGAAATTGTGGCAAAAAGTAAATTATGTGTTTTTGTCAAATGGACAAAGCCTGCCTTCATCCCAACAACCCTTGAATATTCTCTTCCCTGTGATGGTCATTACGCAGCTACATCTCCGGATTGAAAGTTCCATTATATCTGTTCACTGTCATTCCATCTGCCTTATGGCCAATGCAGGGAGTCCTTCCTAAGTATTGGGGTGGGGGGGGGGGGGGGGGGGAGGGGTTGAACGGATGGGTACAGGTTACAGAGATAGGGAGGCTTACTGGGCTTCAGGGTGTTCGAGTTAAACAGAGTTATATCTGGTCAAGAATGTCAGCGTGAGAAAGGGGTTTGGAAATTGGAGGAATTTACAGAGATAGAGGGAGTTAGTTTAGATTCTGGAGATAGGGATAGGGATAGATGTAGGGAGAGGCAGACAGACTGAGAGGCACAGACTGGTGTTTCACGGAGAAGTGTATTGTATATACAATCAGAGATATGGAAGGTTGTAGTGACTGAAGACGTTTACAGATAAAAGAAGGCTTCTCGGATCTGGAGGCTACAGATACAGGAAGGCAATGGACAATGCTAGGTTGCTGGGTTGGAGATAGTTACCCAGATGAGGAGGGTTGCACAAACTGAAAGAGGGTCCTGTGGTCAGGAGGGTTGGGGGCGGGTGAGGTTTAAGTAGATTAGGTTTGAAGAATTTGGAGAAGGATAAGGAGATTACAGATGGGGGTAGAGTCTGGATGAGCTGGCATTGAAAGTGAGTCTGATGGGAACTGGAGAGTCACAAAAATTGGGTTGATGCTGAGATCGGGAAATCACCAGAAACCTCAAGGGATAGCCCAACAAGGGAAGATTAAAGGGGTTCCATGGATTGGGGTGTTGTCAGGACTGGAAGAGGTTTCACAGAGAGGGAGGCTGTAGATTTATATGAATATAGTGGAGGAATTAAGCAATTTAGAAACACAAGAAAGATTTCGGACAGTACGAAGATACACAGGCTTTAACAATGCAAGAATGGGAAGCTTAATGGGACTGAAGGATCAAAGAAAGGTAGTAGTGGTGGCTGCAGATGTTAATGGATTATAGACCGACTTGCAGCATAGAGAGCTTGTGGGTTTCAGATTCTGGCAGACATTGTTAGAACTGGAGTAGCCTTGGCAAATGTGGAGTTTGCAGTTCTAGAAGATGCTGAAGGGACTGGAAGTGGTACAAGATGTAAGGAGGGTTTTGGTGGGGGGTTAGAGATAGGGAGGGTTGCAGAGACAACAGGGGATCATTGATCGGGAGATCTCTAAGAGCAGGGAAAAGTAGCAGAAAGAGAGCAAGTACAGCGCCTGAAGAGGGTTCAGAAATCAGGAGGCTTCAAGGTACAGGAGGATATTACAAAGACAGGGAAGGTTGTCGGGAATGGATGAGCATACAAAGGTAGGGAGGGCTTCAGGCACTGTAGGATATTATATTTCAGAAATGGGGAGATTTTCAAAACTAAAGGGAGTTAGAAAGATCAGGACGTCAGAGGTTATTGGAACAGATTTGACTGTACGGTTTCTACAGAGATTAGGAGAGTTGAGGAGGCTGGAGCAGGTGACATTGATAGGGAGGGTTATACAAATAAGGGGGATTTTTCAGAGAAATGGAGAGATGTAGGGATGATACATGGTAAGAGTCATCATGAGAATTACGGCAGCCCATGAAGGTAACAGAAATAAATAGTGTAGTCATATGGGGATGTCGTTAATGGTATAAAGATTTGGAGTGAATGAAGCAGATTACATGCATAGGTAAGGTAGTAGGGACCAGCAGAGTTTACAGAGATTGAGTCTGTTTTAGAGAGGAAAAGTTGAGGGTCATCATTAGGATTGTAGAGACTAAATTCCATGACAGGGACTGTAGAACTTGATGGTATCCACAGCCATGGTGGAAGTTAACAGGTGGAGGAAGTTCCTAAGGTCAGGATTCCTTGGGAGATTTCACAGATAGTGAAATTCTCAGGTAGGATCCTGACATAGTTACAAAGACAGGGAGGTATTTCAGGTCTGGAAGGGAATACACAGACTGGGACAGCTCAGTGGACTGAAGAGCTTTTCACAGATAAGGCAGGGTTTTAGGAGCTGGAGAAGTTTTCACGGATCGGGACGGATGGAGAGGTTAAAGGCAAATACATTGACATTGGTAGGAGGGGCTTACAAGGACAGACAGGACTGTCGGGGTTTACAGGGATGAAGGAATTTAGTATTCACTGGAGAAGTTTAGGGAATATGGTGTTAGGGATTGGAGAACCTGACAGACAGAGAGCATCGTATGGATGATAGGAGCTTCCTGTGCTGTCTCAGTAAGGACCAGTACAGCAAAGATGAAAGCAGGAACTTCACGAAATGGTGGGAATGAAGCCTAGGATGTTGCTTTTCCTTGCGCAGCACTGTATCTATGTCCTATCTTCCAGGTCCGCATATATAAGGCCACTAATTCCTCCTTGTGCTGTCCACCTGGATTTACTGACGGCTCCAGATCGCACTCTCCATCTCTTTTTGGCTGACCAACCATCTTCAATGTAATTATGTACAAGAGAGGAGTTTGGAATTCGGCTGAGAGAGGAACATCCTGATTACTTGCAGGAGACAAAGAAAGAGGCAGAATGGTAAACGAGACTGTTGCAGTGAGGTTTACATATATAGAATGGGACTGAGTTTAACAAAGATCGGGGAAATCCCAGTCTCCATCACTGGGCTGTGTTGCTGCGTCTCTGGGGAGTGGAGAATTCTGTTGGCTCAAGAGTAGCTGCAAGAGCAAGATATGCTGACAGAGACAGCAATTAGACCCTCACAGTGAGGGATACCACGTGGAAAGATACAGAGCGATATTACAAGAGTGCAGAAAGATTTCAGGATCAAACCATGATGTCAGCAGAAGTTGTTCTGAATCAGTGAGCACTACTACCAGTCCTCAGGGAAGACAGGCTATATTATTGGGATGGGCTCCTCCTGTGCTTACCATGTGACCAGGATTATACAGTCTGCTTGAAACCGACAGAGATGAGGGGGGACAGGGCTCAGCTGAAAGGAAATTCCCAAGTCCAGAGAAAAAGCTTGAAATATTGGAACACCACAGGGATGTGGATGAAGACAAACAGGAAGGAACAGGAAGAGACTGAGTTTAGTTAAAATTGTACCTCAGTAAATAGGTTTGTGACAGGAAATTGGGGAAAAAAGTAAATTACATTTTCTTAATTTGAATGCACAAGGTATCTGCAATAAGAGATACTCACGTGTGATTTCTATCTGATCGCCATCAGGGAGACGTGGACACAGGGCGAACAAAATGGTGGGGCATTAATATTCACAGCTACACAACATTGCGGAAAGTCAGGCAGAATGGGAAGGAGGATGGAGAACTCTCATCGTTAGAGATAATATTAGAATTACCAAGAAAATGTGTGACCTCAGGCTACGAATGGTTACAAATCCAAATTCTGGGGAATAATGGTGAGAAAACAGAAGTGGAAGGGCAATGTTCAAGCCCCTTTACAGCATTATATTGGTAAACACTGTATTAACAGGGAAAAATTGGAATTTTTAAAAATGGCTGGGATAATTGTGAGGGAATACACTCTTCCTACCTCAAGGCTGACTCTCTCCCACTCTCAGGGGGATTCTGTAGTTAGCTGTACAGACCGATGTGACCTTCCACAGACTATGTTACACTTGGGGCAGAAGGTAGCCATGGGAAGGGGGTGGGTGGGGCATTGGTGTGGCAGCACGCTCCTTGTGCTGTTTTCTCCTGGATTCCTCTTTTTCACCACAGCAAGTCTCGAGGTGCTCTACCCCTTCCCAATGCTCCTCCCCCACTGTGGACAGTCTTGGCCCTGTAATTCGCAGGATTTACCAGATTTGATTAAGAGATGCTCAGAAGACAAAAACAAAACTAACAATTCTGAAGAGGGCAATGTTTTAGAAATATTGAAGTATTTTTAAAGGGATCACTAAGGGGCCACTAGCAGGAGGAGGGCAGTAGGAAGAGGAATTATTGTCAGGGTTTAATGACACGATAGGAACAGGAAGACGTGAAGGTGTTGGAGGTGGTGAGAGTGTCACAGAGAGCGGTCAGGGCCTGAATGATGTTACAAAGACATTACGAATTTCTGCGGCTAGAGGTGTTTGCAGAGGTAGGGATGGGAAGATACATTTTTATTTATTCATTCATTGGACGAGAATGTCACGGATTGCACCAGCATTCTTTGCCCCACTGCGAATTTTCCAGAGTCAGCCATATTGCTGTGGGTCTGGAGTCACATATGAGCCAGACCAGGTAAGAATGTCAGCTAGCCTTCTCTCAAAAATATACGTGAAATAGATCGGCTTTTCCACATAATCAACAATGGTTTTATAGTGTCCACACAAATTCCCTGCACAGACACAACATGACATCCCGACTCCGACTCTCCATGCTCTGACCAATGAAGGTAATCATCCCAGCTTGTCTACCTGTGACACCACCACTGTGTACCTGCATCCCTGGTTCACCGATTGACAAAATTACCCAGGGGCCGAACATTAGCTGTAAAAGTCCTGCTCTGGTTGGCTTTAGCAAAATACAATGTTGTGCATTTCTCCACGTGCTATTCCTAACCTCACTGGCCCGCAGTACTGCTGACCCCATTGTACTCTTAGATAACGCTCTTCACTATCCACTTTATCACCAGTTTCAGTGTCACTCACCAACTTGCTAACCATGACTCCTGTATTCTCATCCAAACTGATTATATAAATGGTGTCACAGGTAGACAAGCTGGGATGGATGCCTTCATTGGTCAGAGCATGGAGATTCGGAGTTGGGATGTCATGTTGTGTCTGTGCACCGAACCCCATGGCACACCGTTGGTCACAGGCCTGCAGTTTGAGCAGTAACCCTCTGTGAACACGCTCTGTCTCCTCTCGTGAATCCTGTTTTGTATCCAGTTGGTGAGTGCTCCTTGGTTATGTCTGATCTAAACTTACTAACCAATCTGCCATGCAGATCCATGTCAAAGGCCTTGCTAAAGTCCAGGAGACATCATCCACTATTCTGCCTTGAACTATTATTTGTCTACCTCCACAAAGACTCAGTCATAATTTCCACACACAAAGCCATACTGATTATCACTAATCATTCCTTGTCTTCCCAAATGCATGATCATCCTTTCTCTCAGAATTACCTCCAACAAATTACTCACTCCTGCCAACATTCTAACTGGTCTGTACTAACTTTCGATGATGCAAGGGGCCCTGTAATTTCCTCCTTAACTTCTCAAAAGGCGCCGGGATATATCTGATCATGTTCCAAGTTTTTATCAACTTTTTTGCATTTTGAGACAGCCAGCACCTCCTGTTCTCCAACGTAAACTCTGTTCAAGACATCACTATGTATTTTCCCAAATTCCCGAGCATCCATGTCTTTCTCCACAGTAATTCCTAACGCAAAATATTTGTTTCCCATCTCCCTCATCAACAGTGATTCCACGTCGAGAGCCTCATTGACCTTTCAGGGGCCATATTCTCTCTCTCTCTCGCTACGCTTTAGCCCTTGTTGAAACTTGTCGAAATGCCTCTGAAATTTCAAATAACCCCCAACCACCAATAGCCCCCCCCAACCTTTATCTATTCGGCCAGTTATGCTCACAGCAGGATATAGAATCCAACAGATTTAAAAATATTCCCCATTTATAAAGTTATGCGTCTCCAATTGTGTCTAAGTGCCCAGTTATCATTTATGGTCATATCCTTTATAATACACTCCAAGGCGTTCCTAACGTACTGTCAGGCGAAGAGTGTTTGTTTTCAGACTGACTGCACAAATGGTTTTGGGAATCCTTGTGTACAATCTGAAAAAGGTCGCTGACAGGGTCAGTAGGTCAATCAACTGCTGGCATTTGTTACAGAGGGACTGGAGTCTAAATATAAGGAGGTCTTGTTAAACTATACAAGGCACCTAGTGTATTATGAATAGTACAAGTGCCCGAAGGAAAGATATTATTTCATTGGGGGCAGGCTAGAGAAGGTTCACTTGGCTGATCGTGGAGTTGGTGGGAGGAGGTGGAGTAGATTGAGTTTGAGTCATTGGCATTTCGAAAAATGGGAGAGAAATTGAACAAAACATCAAGCATTCTGAGAGACTGTCAGGGTAGACACCAACAAGTTAGAGAATAGAATGATACAGCACAGTAAAAGGCCCTTCAGCCCGATTTTTGTGGAGGTTGTGACGGACTGCTTTGGTGAGCTTAAGGAGATGGGAGGGAAAGAGTGACTCGGGGAGATGACAGAGATAGGATGGGTTAGAGTCACTGGGAGAAGTTAGAGAGATAGGAAGGTTTGAAGTCACGGGGGAAGTTAGAGAGATAGGAAGGGTTGTAGTCACTGGGGTAAGTCAGAGAGATAGGGTGGTTTGGAGTGTCTGGGGGGTGACAGAGATAGGGAGGTAAGGAATGATTGGAGGAGGTTACAGAGATCGGGTGTTTTAGAGAGACTACGGGAGGTTACAGAGATTGGGAGGCCATCGGAGTCTGGTGGAGATTTAATGAGATTGGACAGGCATTCATCCTGTGGAGGCTGCAGGAGTTGACTGGAAAGGGATGTGTGACGGGTTTGGAGAGGTTTACTGTGTCAAGGAGGAATATAGGAGGTGGCATTTCGTCAGAGAAATATATATTGTCATCGTTTCTGGATGAGGCAACAGACAAATGTTTCTAATGACTAAAAGAGATTACATGCACATGGTGGGGAGTAGGAAGAGGAAACTGAGTGTTGGACGGTTTTGTAGAGATAGAAGAGGTTTATTTTGATCGTGAGAGTGGCAGGGATAAAATGACATGATAGGGAAGGTAGTAGGGACAGGATAGTGTACAGTGAGAGCGAGGAGCTGGAAGAGGTTACTGCGATAGTCAAGTTTGTTGTCTTTTTTTTGTGATTGGATGAAGTTAGTAATACAGAGGGGTATAGACATTGGATGGTTGTTCAAACAGAAGGAGGTGTAGATGTAGGGACTGAGCTTGGATACAGCCACAAAGAGGATGTTTCAGGGACATGGATGGTTTTAGTGGTGTTAGCGCGGATGAAATTATCTCAGTCCGAGCCCAGAGTGCGGTTCGACAATCGGTAACTTTATTGAAGTATTTAACGCCGGCGAAGACCAACCGAGGTCCTAAACTCGATCGCTCTAACGTTTCCCGCGCGATGTTACAAGTTATTTCCTTCAAGAGTCAGGATGTAGGAGATTGGGTATGAATGAGTGTGAATGGTGGTAATCATGGCTGGAGTATGTGTGAGTGTCAAGCTTCCTGCCGTCCTCGGAGAGTCAGCAGCATACACAAAAGGTGTGCTGTTTATCTTTATGTAAATGGGTCCGGGTGCTATCTGCTTCAGGGCTGGAGGCTAGCACCCCGCTTTGTTACTTCCAAAGTGTCTGTTAGGTTCATCCTGTTCGTTTGGTGTTTGCCTTTTGTGTAGGACTGCTTTGCATGATCAGGTTATGGGTGTGTGTCAGTTGGAAACTTGACAAGATTATAGGTTGGTTTCGATCTGTGAGTCATGACCATCGTCTGGTCTGGTGTGTATTCGGATCTGTCTTTGGGCCCACTTCTCCCGATCACGCGGTCGGTCTGGCAGCTGCTGTCTTAAAATGAATACTGTTTGCTTTAAAATGGATACTGCTGCCTTAAAATGGATACCGCTGGTTCTCCCGATGTGGGCCTTGCTCCACGGTAAACACGGGGCGTTTTATACCCGCCTTCAGCCCCCCTTTCGGCAAGGGGTTGGCCACGTCCACACCCCCGAAGCCGACATCTTAAAAGCTGCTACCCCGCCCGGTACATTCCGCCGGCCGTCATGCTGCAGTCATGGGGCCTTTGGATAGTCCCGGGAGATGGTTACATTAGTTCGAGCCCCGTGAGCTCGTGGTGTCTGATTACTCGCCAGGGGTCTATGGCGTGGAGCATGGCCGTTCTGGCCTTTCGTTTATTATGTTGGCGGCATGAGTGACCAGGAGCCAGGCCAGAGCTAGCAGTAACTGTACACCCACGATGACATGGGAGATGATTCTGACCCAGGGGTGTATGTTGACATTCAGGCCCCAGTTCCAAACCCTCTGGGCCCAGCCCTGGGTCTGCGGAGCTGTTTCTGCATTCTCCTCGAGGTCGTGGATATGGGCTTGTAATTGTTTTACTGTGTGTCCCTCCCGGGTCCTACGTTCCCGCAAGACTTCGGCCAAATGTGGGATGGAAGCTTGTTTGGGCTCCTGTACTCCCTAAGGGTGTTTCTGAATTTGTCGGCGGCCTAATAGACTCGGGGTCCCGGCGTCGGACCTCCGAGATATGGCCTTGTCCAATCGTCACTGGGCGCCTAGGGGTAAAGCAGAACTCGTGCTGGGGAATCGTGTATTGCAGTCCGTTGAACCAGAAAGACGTTTCAAGGGTAGAGACATAATATTGACCCCTGCCACCATGCCCTGCCCGAGTGAAGTGGGGGCCCGTGGGTTCGATCTCAAGGGTGCAGCCCTGTGTACGGTTGAACCCGCATTCCGCTGTTTCACTCCGCCGGAAGGGGTGGGGGCAGATTGTGATTGCCCCTCGCCGTTTGCAGCCTGCAAGTGGCACCCCATACACTGCGCCGTCTCGGGAGATGGCTGTGTCGTGTGCCAAAATATATTTGAGGGAGGCGGTTTCCCATATTACTCCAATGTTTTTGATGTGGAACAGGGGAAATGGCCCAGACCCCGGGGTGACCACTAGCATCAGGAGGACCATCTCGACTCCCGTTGCCTCACTGACCTCACAGTCGGGAATCACCGGGTACACCCGGGTCATTCCTTTCAGGGTCTGGCTATCAAGTGGCCCAGAGTATCCTGCGAGTGAGGCCAGTTTGGTGCTATCGATCCAGTCGGGCACCTCCCCGCTTTGTATCTGATCCAGGTTGTGTCGGATCTGGGCTACCATCCACAGGCCATACGCATGGCACAGCTGCCCCTCCTGAATGTGAGCCGTGTTCTCCCTTTCCGGATCAATAAGGTAGTTGATGGTGTGGGCATGTGTCTCCAGGACTGCAATGCCGTCGAGCTGAAGGTGTGCTCCCTCTTCCCCCAGAAATGCCTGTTCTGCCTGGTGTGTGAGGGATCTCGCTAACAGGTCTCTCATCACCCCTTTTAGCTGTTTGACTTTCTCGTTAAGGTCCTGGATATCTAGTGAGTTTACCACGGATGTTCCTGTGTTGAGTCCTGTGAGGGCGTCACTGATAATGTCCCGTCTGTGTCGTTGTGTGTTGTGTATGTCGGTTCGATAGTGGGTTGCCCCCATGGCATCTATAGCCCTCTCTATCACCTCTGTTCCCATCATGGTGTATAGGCTGTGTACCTGTGCTGTGTAATATTCCGGTGCCCAGATGCCCGAAATATTGACCACCACGGGCACGACCTCGTGTCAGACGTTATCATAAAGGACTTCCACCTCCTCCCATGATACCAGTCCCCCCGCGTGCCCCGGCCTCAGAGAGGGGCACAGTAGTATCTCGGGAGTCGTGGTTGTTGGTGGTGTGTTTGGGGGGGGGGGGCGAGTAACACAAATACAGAGAAATCACGGCGGAATTGGTCGGTTCATAGTAACCGCAAATGGACAGGTCCCGTATCGCGAACGCATCAAAGGCTGGGGCCGAAGTGAGGTAGTCTGGCATAGCATACATCTGCACGTCGTAGGCAGGTTAGTCGTGGGTCACGCTCCAATGTGCAGAGTAGGCAGATTGTCTGTATGTCCGGGAGGACCTCCAGCCAGGCGATGAAAAATGTGTTTACCTCGTCAGGCTTATCCCTCGCAGGGATGCAGATGGCACTGGATGAGTTGAAGGCAACGCCGTGGCGGTAGACGTTGTCTGAAGCTCCGGAGGAATAGGGTACAAGTCCTATGGCGAAGAGGAGGATGTGGAGGACGGTGCACTGGTGGGAAATGATCTGTGAAAGAAAAGAGAAAGGGGGGGAGAGAGAGAGAGAGAGAGAGACACCCTCATCAGGGTGTATGATCAGTAAATGTACATGTGTTCTGCATCCCCATCCCCCACACCCCCCCTTCCCCGGACCGGTCCACCACTGTTGCTGTCAGGGAAGAAAATGTTAAAATCTCGTCAGACGTGTCGGGGGAGTGCGGGTAGCAGGGGAATAAGTCGGTGGTGGGTGCCAGTCAGGTGGCTGGGCCGATGTTCCGGCCACTCCACACATTGGCCCCGTGTCGTTAGGGACAGGGACCACAGTCTAAGTCTTTGTCGTCCGTCCAGTCGGGCCCTGGGGGAAAGGTTTAAGTTGGGACCAATGTTTCCATCTGCCCTTCCCCTTCATATCGACGCATGCTCAGGTGTCGCTGGTGAGGATGATCTCTTGCGGCCCCAGCCACCGAGGCGCGAAGCCAGGCCGGTAGGGGGCGGCCCGGACCAGGATTTTGTCTCCAACGCCCGGGAGGGGTTTGGGAGGCGGTTGTTGCTGCTGTTTCGTTTGGTCCCTGATGTCCTGTTGATCACGGGTGGTCTGTCTGAGGGCCCGCAACTGCACGTCTAGCTGTCTGATGTAATGGGCCATCCTCTCTCTAAATGGGGCCATGTCCTCACCCCCTTCGATGACGGTCTCGCGGTCTCAGGTAGTCAGATGGCCCTGCCCGTCATGAGTTCGAAGGGAGTGAGGCCAGTGGAACGGCCCAGGGTGGCTCTGAGGCGCATCAGAATGCAGGGCAGGACGTCCACCCAGCCCTGACCGGTCTCGGCGATCGCTTTCGCTAACGCCACTTTGAGGGTCCGGTTCATGTGTTCGACCATGCCCGAACTCTGGGGGTGGAAGGGGACATGGAAGTGCTGCCTGATACCCAGGAGACAGCAGGCCAGTTTCATCGCGCGTCCCATGAAATATGTTCCCTGGTCTGAGTCAATCTGGAGGGGGACCCCCCATCGCGGAAAGATGTCAAATGCCAGGATTCTGGCCACAGTGGCTGATGTGCAGTCCCATGTAGGGAAAGCCTCTACCCAGCGCGTGAAGTGGTCGACTAAGACCAGGCAGTACTTCTTGCCGCGGCTGGCGGGAAAGGTTCCTGTGAAGTCGACCTGGAGGTTCTCCTAGGGCCCTTTGGGCCGTGGTTGGTGGGCCATAGGAACGCGCAAGGGCCTCCCTGGGTTATGTTGGGCGCAGACAATGCACCGACGGCAGTGCTTGGCCACGTCGCGGCCAAGTCTGGCCACTACCAGTCGGTCTGCAGCCTTGTGAGGGTCCCCTGCCGACCTGAATGGCCGGGCTCGTGATGTAGTCGTATCAGGGTTGCCCTGATGGCCGCGGGGGCCACTACCTTGCCGTCAGGGCGCCACACCCCATCGGGGTCAGGGATTGCGCCCCTTGCCCTCCAGTCCTCCCTTTCCTCGGGCTGAGCGCCACTCTGGAGATCCAGGACGTTAACGTCCCGGACTTCATTCACAGGTGCAGCGCGTACGGGGCGGTGGGGTGGGGGGGGAGGTAGAGGGGCACCTGCGGCGGCTTTGGCGGCCTGGTTGGCCCAATGGTTCCCTAACTGTTCAGCGGTGGTGGCCCGCTGTTGCGCCTTGATTTTTACAACGGCCGCGAGCAGGGGCAGGCGCGCTGCCGCCACTAAGTCATGGACTGTGTTCTCATGTTTTATCTGGCCGCCGCTGGACGTGACAAAACCCCGGCGGATCCATGCTGTCATGGAGTCATGGACTACCCCAAAAGCGTACTGGCTGTCGGTGAAAATATTCATCCGCTTGCCCACCCCCATGCGGAGCGCTGCCGTGAGGGCAATCAGCTCCGCGGCTTGGGCTGAGGTATCGTCGTCTAATGTCCCCTGTTGTCGGGTGGCCCCGGTTTCATCGACCACTGCCCAACCCGTCCGGTAGGACCCCTCAACCAACCGGCGTGAGCCGTCAATGTATAGGACCAGGACGGGGTCCGAGATAGGATTATCGGCAATGTAGTCCTCCTCAGCTGAATCCATGACGGCCTGGCAGTGGTGGGGTTTCCCTACAGTTATAATCCCGTCCGCGGGGTTCGTTCCCGTGTCCCTAACTATTCTAATGAATTGGTCCCGGGGGAGGAGGACTGCCTCCCAGGTTGGCCTACGGGCGTCAGGGATGGTGCGGAGGCGTCCTGTGTTCAGGAGCTCCACTATAGTGTGTCTGGTGTGCAGGATGATCTGACCGGACATGGTGACCAGCTCACACAGAACAGACCGCCCACGCGGCGCAGTCAAGTGCGGCCACGCAGCGGTGTATCCCCCTCACGACTGGGGGAACTCCTTAGTAGAGTAGTACCTTACGGGCTTCATGCGGTTCCTGGAGAGTTGGTTGACCACGGCGCTATAGAACGCCCCTTCCAGGCTATAAAAGACGTGAAAGAGCTTAGAGAGGTCGGGAAGGCTCAGGGCCGGTGCACTGAGGAGGTGGGTTTTTAGCGTGGAGTAGGCATCGTCTTGCTCGGGGCCCCACTCCACCCTCTCTGCCCCGGGCCTACCCCCCTTCACCAGGCGCTGGATGGGCTCAACGATGGTGGCGAAATGCGCTATGAAGGAGCGGCAGTAGTTGAAAACGCCCATAACGCGGTGGATTCCCCTGACCGTGTCCGGCCGTGGCATGTCGGCGATGGCCGACTTACGATCGGGAGGCAGGGTCTTGCTACCCTGGCTAATGTCGTGGCCCAGGTATCGGACTGTGGCCAGGCTGATCTGGGCCTTTGTGGGGCTGATTTTAAAACCTGCCCGGGCGAGGGTGCGCAGGACGGTGGTCAGGGCTCCCAGGTGGGAGCGCACATCCATGGACGCGATCAGGAGGTCGTCCACGTAATGTAAGAGGGTGAAAGAGTAAGGGGATAGGTCGCATTCCTCGAGGGTCCGACTCATGACCCTGTGGAAAATGTTGGGGCTGTTGTGAAAGCCTTGAGGCAGCCGGGTCCATGTGTATTGCCTGTCTCGCAGCGTGAAGGCAAACTTGTCCTGAGAGTCACGGAGCAGCGGGATGGACCAGAAGCCGTTTGCCACGTCCAGGACCGTAAAGATCCGGTGGGAAGTCTCTAGGCCGTTAAAAATGGTGGACGGGCTGCCAACAATGGGGTGCTCTTTAGGTGTGACCCCGTTGAGTGCCGTTATATCGATGGTGAGCCGATAGCTCCCATCCGACTTACGGACTGGCCAAAGGGGAAGTTGGTAGTGGACACCGCGGGTTGCAAGACACCGCGACTGGTGAGTTCGGCCACAATGACCTCTGGGGCGCGCAGCACCTCGGGTTTGATCGGGTACTGTCAGTGTAGGGTGTGTAAAGGGTGGAGTACAGGCTCAGAAGGGGAACGGACAATGCCGCAGTCCTGCTTGCTCATGGCCCAGACCTCCGGGACCAACTGGCAGACTGTTCCGAAGGCGCCGTCTCCGGTCCAGTCCCAGGTGATAGGGACATAGGGCGCGAGTGCAGCGACCGATCTAGTAGGGACCCATCTACCCTCAAGGGCGCTTTTATTGTAGTGACCCGTCTGTCTGCAGCAGTAGCAAACGAGCGGCCCGGGTGTCGAAAGTGCTGCAACGGTGGCCGGGGCTTGCTTATCAAGGGACATGGCCCAATTATCGAGCTCTGTGAAAGAGACGTAGGGTACCAGGCCTGTCCGGAGGACAGCCTGGTGTGTGGGGCCTAACCCGTCTTTATATAGCTGGATAAATGCGGGGTTCTGCCGGTCAGCATCGGGGATCCCGCTATGCGCCTGGAAGGCCTCGAACTTACGGGCCCCATATTCCTGAGCATCCTCGCCGGGTTTCTGGGTGACAGCCACAATGGCGTTCCAGTCGACCGGCATGTGGCCGAGAGCCTCGCTGACATCGGCCTTAAAGTCTGCAAGGGCGGCCTTCTGTTCGCGATGGCTGTCGCTGAGGTCGGCGCACCAGGACCCATTCTGGTGCGCAGGTCAGAGCCCGGACCACAGGTTCTCCAAGAGTTTGGTCCAGACCAGACCGGCCACGTCCCTATTGTGGAGGTTGTGGCAGATCTGCATCTCCCTAAGCCGCTGCCAAAATTCAGCGTTATTGTGGCGGGACATGAGGGTGGGGAGCCTGTTCAGGAGTTTCATGGTATCACCCGGGGTTAAGGAGAAGTATGTCATTTTAAGGCGGGGGTTGTGGGTTTGGGACGCTGGTTTCCCCTTCTCCCCACCTCCGGGGGTATATTCAACTTTAACCGGGGCGGCGCGAGCTAGACTCGCGTGTGATTCCCGGGGGTCTGTGTTGTCCACGAGCCCCTCCCAGTCCCAGGTGGGGGACGGTGGGGCGCTTGAATGCTCAGATAATGTCGGTAGGATCGTACGGTTGGAAAGTGCCTGGGCTTCGATGTGTTCTGAGGCCTGTTTCTGCTTATCTTGCACGTATAGTTGGACCTTGCTAGCGAGCCTAACATGTGCCTGAAGCACAAGGATGCAGGATTTCTCGTATCTATCCCTTTTCTGACGGACCCACCACTCCCGCTGGGCATCCAGCGGGTCGGCAGGCCGCCAGCCCGATCGGAGCATAGCCTTGATGACTTTTTATTCTCGTCGGCTATGAAATGAGTAAGGGCGCCTTCAGGCCCCCATTCTAAATCGCATGCCATGCAGCCAGCCATGTTGGGGGTGGGGGCGGGCGCAGCGGGCGTAATGGAAAGAAGACTTAGAAATAACAACACTACCAGGGTGGGAGCGCAAAAGATTTAACTGGCGCTAACTTATTCACCTCCCAGTTGGGGAGCCCACTCCCTGAAATCGGACCCTAGCCCCCGGGTCGACGAAGGCAGGTTTGGGTTAGGTACAAACGGGGCGTGTGTGTATACCCGATCGCGCGACGCTGGGTTACTGTGAGTCTCACTCTCACTGCCTAACGCGCAACGACCGTGCGTGCCCAGCGAACACCGGGCATGAACCAGGGGCCCCTGTGCAACGGGAGAGGGAATGGCGTGAGAGCAGACCACTAAAAAAAAAACAGTAATGAAATAAAAAGGGCCCGGCACGGGCCTGTACCAGGGCGCGCAACCTAAAAAAGAACCCCGTGAGTCTTTCTCTCACCATCTGAAGTTCAGCGGCCGTGTGTACCCGCTGGCACCGGGCGTGAACCAGGGGCCCGTGTGCAGGGGGGGCGTGAACTCAGACCTCTCCCCGCGAATCCCACAGAGGCCACCACCCGGGACTGCGGAGGCAATGGGCGAAAGTTTGGCCCAGAGGCTCCGCTAGTCGGGCTGGTTTGGAGGACTTCCCGTCTTATCGCATGCGTAGGCCTTCCAGACCCTACTCAAGGAATGGCGCCAAAATAAAAACCGGGCTCAACATACAATGGGATCCCCTAACCTTCCACCGCAGAGGTTATCCAGGAAGGCTTTGTTTGTCGGTGTTTTACACAGGGGGGTCAATCTGTCGGGGTCTCGTGCCGAAAGTCGTCGGGCAAGGAAATTCAGTCCATCAGTTACTAGAACCCGTCAACAATAAATGACAGTAAACGAAAATCAAAACGGTCTCATGCACACCTTTACCAGTGCTTCGCGATCCCAATCGCCCACCCGCAGAGGATCACTCACATAGACACACACACACACACACACACACACACACACACTTACAGAGTACTCTATCATTACCTGACTGTCGGACACACTCTGTTCACAGGTTCGGATAACGGCCGGCAGCGGAGTCCCTTGTGGGGCTCTGGAGAACTTTTACGGGAGATGTAAAAGAGTAAAGATACTCACCCAGAGCCTTCGCAGAGATCCAGTAGCCGTCGTCATCCCGGACGAACCCCCAATTGTTAGCGCGGATGACATGAACTCAGTCCGAGCCCAGAGTGCGGTTCGACAATCGGTAATTTTATTAAAGTGCTTAACGCCGGCGGAGACCAACCGAGGTACGAGTCTCAATCGCTCTCCCGTTCCCCGCGCGATGTTACATCTTATATACTTCATGAGTCAGGATGTAGGAGATTGGGTATGAATGAGTGTGAATGGTGGGAATCATGGCTGGAGTATGTGTGAATGTCAAGCTTCCTGCCATCATCGGAGAGTCGGCAGCATACACAAAAGGTGTGCTGTTTATCTTTACGTAAATGGGTCCGGGTGCTATCTGCTTGTCTGTCCGTGAGGGCTGGAGGCTAGCACCCCCCCTTTGTTACTTCCAAAGTGTCTGTTAGATTCATCCTGTTCGTTTGGTGTTTGCCTTTTGTGTCGGACTGTTTTGCATGATCTGGTTATGGGTGTGTGTCAGTTGGAACCTTGACGAGATTATAAGGTGGGTTTCGATCTGTGAGTCATGACCATTGTCTGGAGTCCTGACTAGTGTCTGGTCCGGTGTGTATTCGGATCTGTCTTTGGGCCCCCTTCTCCCGATCATGTGGTCGTGCTGGCAGCTGCTGTTTTAAAATGAATACTGTTTGCTTTAAAATGGACACTGCTGGCTCTCACGATGTGGGCCTTGCTCCACGGTAAACACGGGGCGGTTTATCACCCCCCTTCAGTTGCTAGCAACTGAAAAGAAGATATACCAATACGACAATAGTAACTGTTGTTCTGGCACCAAACTGTGTTCTACACGTTTGAAAAAAACATTGTTTTCTCCTCCAACCCGTTCACCCTTCCCTGTCTCCCTGTCTCCGTAACCTCGACGTTTTCCTACACCTCTACAGATATCTCCGATCTCCACCAGCCTCTATAACATTCCTATATATTTAAAACCCAGAACCGACATTGCTTCCTGTCACTCTCAACTCTTTCAGACCCCACACCTCTTCCGATCTTTTTTAGCATACACACCTCTACACCCCTGTCTATCTCTCCAAAACCCAGCCGTTACCCCTCCTTCTACATGGTGCAGAGCAACAGAGGAGATCATTTCCTCATCAAAACAATCACATACAGTTTGGTGTAGGTTGGGCAATGCTCGTGAAAAATACGCCTGGGCACAAAAGATCCCCTCCTT
This sequence comes from Chiloscyllium punctatum, assembly GCF_047496795.1. Lineage (NCBI taxonomy): Eukaryota > Metazoa > Chordata > Chondrichthyes > Orectolobiformes > Hemiscylliidae > Chiloscyllium > Chiloscyllium punctatum. Next base: position 81,615,508 of record NC_092750.1, read on the forward strand.
TCTCTTTACAGCGGTTCCCCTCTTCGAAAATTGTGCTTTATCTATTGGCCTTGTTGCAGTCCCAGATTCACTGTCACTACAGGCCCCACATCACATCCAGAGATGGCTCATGAAATCCTCCGGTCTCCCTGACTGCAACGCTTCTCAGCAGAGTTTTGAGGCGCTTTAAGTAACAAAGGAAATATGAAGGAGGAGCAGAAATTCTTTGACTCTGTTCTACCAGCACTGAAATGGTGACTAATCTCCTTGGGGTCGAAGCAAGCTTTCCTGTCTGCACCCCAATGCACAGACACACGCCTGTACAGAATGCTAATGTGAAAAAACTTTGTCCAAACAAAACCTAAGTACTTGAGAAAATAAAAAGAATATAGGTGATTGCCCAAAGAGTATTCTGCAGCTGAAAGTTACTCTGCTCAAACATTCTGTTGGCAATGGGATTTCCACCTGGAACAAGTGGATTTTACGGATTTCCTTTGATTCATGCGGTGGAGAAATTTCAGTGCATCATTGTCTGGAATCCTGTAAGAGTGGTAAAGATGAGTGAAAAGTTTTCTGTTCCCCCAATTTGTTATGAGGAGGATTAAAGAACGAACGGTAGTAGAGTAGACTATTCCTTCTCATGCAGGTTCCATTTTCTCCCTCTTTGATCTGAAACATACAATAATGTTATTCGACCCCCAAATTGGAACATGTTGAGGTCAGCATGGGGAAGCTGCTCCTACGCCACAGTATAGAATGTTTGAATGGCTCCGTCCCTTCCTTTGTAATTGCGTGAAGAGTTGAATGGCTTCATTCTATTCCTGTGTAACTCCTGAGGGATAGAATGGTCGTCTCCTGACTGGTTAAATGGGATCTTCCTCACACTGCACAAAGGCGTTGAGGGCTTGAGTGTGACAGAAACGCATAGAGTTGGCCATTCGGCTCCGCGAGACTGTTGCCCAATTCCAAATGCTCATTCATGATATGATTGTGTCTGAACATTATTTAGCCAATAATTATTGATTGCAATGCCCAAAGGTTCGTTGAGTTCAGCCTTGAACATCTACAAAGACCCAGTTTTTGCTATTCCCTGGGGCTGAGGGCACTGCAGACGGCACAGTGCAAAAGAGAAAGGGACAACTTCATCTCAATCGGGGATCCATTATCATCAAAGTGTGTTAAACCCACACTAAGGAACGAATTATTTTGAGACCTACAGAAAACAATTAGAAACAGACATATATAATTCAAGCTCTTAAACCTATCCCACAATACCATTGAATCCCCAATCAAATGTTCAGTAGCCTTAATTGACTCTGGACTCAAAGGACACGTTTTAAGATCCCATTATACAATAAGAAAGGAAAAAGGAACAGAATGCGGTCATTTGTACCGCTCTGCTGTCCGATAATGGTTGCTGTGTTCCTTAACGTCATTCTCCTGACTTTCCCCATAACTCTTGATTCCTTATGAATCAAAACTTTTTTTTATTTTTGTAATTAAAAAAATATTGTTTCTGTATGACTCTGTGATTAAGGTTTTGTGCATGCGTGTCTGTATCTGTGTTTTTTCTGTGCCTTTGGGTGTGTACCTGTTCCATATGCCGCCTTAATTATCTGCTGCACTTGCAAGGCAACTTATTCTGATTCATGAGCAAGGACACCCAGGTCGCTCTGCACTGCAGAATGCTACAATCTTTTTACAATTTATATAACAGGACAATTTGCTATTTATGAACACGCACGTGAATATTGCACATTTGATTAGATTAGATTACGTTACAGTGTGGAAACAGGCCCTTCGGCCCAACAAGTCCACACCGACCCGCCGAAGTTCTACCCACCCATACCCCTACATTTAACCCTTACCTAACACTATGGACAATTTTGCATGGCCAATTTACCTGACCAGTACATCTTTTGACTGTGGGAGGAAACCGGAGCACCCGGAGGAAACCCACGCAGATACGGGAAGAATGTGCAAACTCCACACAGTCAGTCGCCTGAGGTGGGAATTGAACCTGGGTCTCTGGCGCTCTGAGAGCATGAAACATGGCAAGGAAAGACTGAAAGCACAGAGTGTGCTGAACAATTTAAAAAGGTAGCATTTGATTGTGAAACGAATAGCTTGAGCTGCATTGCTATTGTGCAAAACGAATTCGAATTTGGACAATCAGTTTATATTATGTCTAAACAAAGCAAAATGCATTCGAATTTGAATTTTAATCTTTTGATGATATTAAACCAGTTCGACGACTCGATGTTTTGGGGCATAAAAATTTAACGAGTTGCAAGAATGGCAAAGATCAGTCGACTGCTAACTGAATAGCTCTTTGAAAGTTACCTGCCCATCAGAGATTTGTGCGGCAGAAGGCCAAAGGATAGACAACACCGAAAAATCGACGGAGCAAAATCGGCAGAGGAAAATCGGCACAGAGAAAATGATAGAGGAAAATCGACAGAGGTAAGTCGACATCGAGAATTGACAGTGCTGGCTAGCTATGAAATGCGTTTTTGGTTTTTTGTAAATCTCATACGGTGTTTTTATCAAACCAGTATTGTAGATTCGAAGGTAAAAGATATGTTTAAGACTAAGATTTGTAAATAGTCGTTGTCTAATGTTCTTTTTTGGTCTGAAAGAATGAAATTATTAGTTTTGTTTTCTTGAGGTGGTGAAATTTGGAATATTTCTTTGCCTCTCCAAATTTAACAGATTACGGTGCGAGGTGTCAGAATTCTGGCTGAGCAAATTCTCCTTAATCAATTTTAACTACCTCTCACATCATGCCTAAAACTGGTTTCAGTGGACTGGATTTGATAGATTCATGTAGTGCATTTCTGATCGCAATAAAGCACAAATGGAATTTTCTTACCACAGTCATCTGAATAGTCTTCACTGGAAGTACTGAACGTGTCATTTAATTTCCGATGTCACCAATCTAGTGCTTGCTGTGACTCAGGATGGTATGCAGTAGATTTAAACTGTTACTTTGTGAGCTGTCCATAACTTAATTGAATACTGTTGATGTGAGTTTTGTCACTGATGTGATTGTATCATTGTGGGTAGTCCGTACCTTGTGAAAAATTTGAGTCATTCCTCAATTATTCATTTAGCTGTGATATTGCATCATGGAACGGCCTTTGGAAATCCATTCGACACATCCACTTTTGTTAACAAATACTGAATCCCACCCTTTGTTTTGGGTACGGGTGCTACACAAACAATTAAGACTTTTGCAGTAAAAGCAAGGTGCGAATTTGGTTTTCCAATTACCTGACATGTACGACACGGCTTGCAAAATGCAAACGCTTCCTTGTGCACTCGAGGCTAAGAAAAACGCTTTTATGTTTTAATTTCAGTTGTTCTCACTCCTAAATGAACCATTGGAGGTAGCTTCTATGCCACCCGCACAGCTCCTTTCCATAAACCACTGGCAATCGAATTTGATGAATTTCTGCACGTTACACGTCTGCCTGAATATGTGATGGTCCCAATTTGCCCATTAAGACATAATTTTCAAGATACAGGAATACATTCCGATTATTTTTCTGTGTATGAATTTTGATATGATTAATTTCAGCGTTCATATTTCTGCTGTAAGTGAGTTAATTTAACAGAGTTATAGATACTTGCTTAGTCATTTCCCTGCGCCTGAAGTGTTTCAACCGTGTGATCAGACCAAATCTCTGCGAATGAAATGTCAACTTGCTTTTCTGTGATCTCGTTTTCTCCTCTTTCAGCTTGTGACTTTGTGACATCGATACCATTGAGTCAGCAAAGATTCTAGAATATGTGTTATGGAATAATTCAATTACCTGAGTTTCCATTCAGTTTCAAACACTTGTCGTGGTGAATCATTTTTATCATTATCAATCACAAATTACATTACTGGAAAAGAGCGCTTGTGCGACGATGACGTCCCCACTCTGCTCGAAACACTGTAACCTCACTTTACATAATAGAGCGTTCCTTGTTTCACCTTGAATTGTTGTCTCTTGGACCTGTTCCAGCAATAGACTTTCAGAGATATATAACACCTCATCTTTCAGCATCAGATATTGAGAGGTATCTCGGAACCTTGTAAACTCTTCACTTCCTGCTCCTGACATATGGCAGCAAATTTTACATTCGCAGGTATATAATTTAAGAATATGTTTTCCTCCTCAAACAAACTCCGACCAGCTTGTACAGTCTGGTTCAGTTTTCTAGCTTTCACTGGAGTTTCTGTCACCACTGCAACAAAATTTATTGGCTTATTGTGTTTCCTTACAGTTGGTTTCCCAAAGCTTTTCCTAACCTACCAGCAGTGTGATTTCCTATGTCCTACTTTATTGCAATGCAAACACGAAAGGTTTTTTTCTTCTTTTCTCTGTTCCTTTTAACCGTTTGATTTTAACCTGTGGTATGTTATCCTCATGAATTTCATCAAAATCTACCTTTCCATGTCCACGTGAGAAATTCTCTTTTCCCGAATTTAAGTCCCTGACTTATTGAATTTTTTTACGGAAACCAAACTTGATAACTGACCCAATTCATAGCCATCAGCCATTTCAGCTGCCAATCTATCCGTCTTGATCGTCTGCTTTTCCGCATGGATTGTTGCTGTTTCATGACGTGAATTTGTGAATTCCTCCAAACTGGTGTTTTGTCTCGAATAGAGTCGTAGGTTTGCTCTATTTTGAATGCCCTCACCCATATACAAAATTACATTATTTGATCCTTTCAAACTCAGTGGAAGTTTTACCGGGCTCCATCCTTAGATTCCTGCAGCGTTTTCTGTAGGCTTCTTGCACCAGTTTCAATGGAATTGCGATGGCTTTCTCCAACTCTTCTTAAACCCCCGATCCGTCCTGTTACAGTGATGGAAATGCCTCATCAGCTTTAAACACTAATTTTGTTTGGATCAGCATAACTCACGTGAGACTAACAAAAAAGGATTCCGCATTCATCTCATCGAAACTAGGCGATGCATGTAGGCATTTCGGGTGGCACGGTGGCACACTGGTTAGCACTGCTTGCTCACAGCGCCAGAGACCCGCGTTCAATTCCCGACTCAGGCGACTGACTGTGTGGAGTTTGTACGTTCTCCCCGTGTCTGTTTGGGTTTCCTCCCACAGTCACAAAGATGTGAAGGTCAGGCGAATTGGTATTGCTAAATTGCCCAGAGTGTTAGGTGGAATGGGTCAGTTGGGCCAAAGGGCCTGTTTCCACAATGTAAGTAATCTAGTCCATTTAAGCAGATTGTCACCATATCTTTAAAAGTCAGGGTTTTACTCATCCTCACTCTTTTCCTCACTAAGCTGATCTTCAGCATTCATCTCCATTCTTTACGTCCAATTTCCTATATAATTGCCAATTTCTGCAATTCAAAATGCCTGTCTGCCTTCCTTTCCTCTCTCTCAATTTCTCTAAAAATCCTTGACTAAAAATCCTTAAAAGGTTCTGCATTAACTTCATTTTGACAAAGTAAATTGCAGAGAACCAAAAAATATCTGAGGTATTTATTTTGCCAGTCTTTCTCTCCAGATTGGGTCATCTCCCTTTTTAAAAAGAAATGTTGAATCTTCATTTATTGGTGCTCCCTCAAAAGGAAGCACGGTTTCCAAATGCACCAAGTGAATTCTCCTCAGGATCTTTTTTTTTGTTTCAATTATGTCACCTCTGATTCTCTCAACTGCAGCCTCGCTGGTCGAGGCTCTCCATCATGTTTCTAACACAGCAACATACTTTACTCAGTGCCATCACAAGTGCCATTCTCATAAATGCAGATGTGACCTTACCAATTAATAGTACGACCTAAACATTTATGTCTACTTTAAAATAAGAAAGAGTTTTTTTGAATTTTAAAGGACACTTGAGGTGCATGCTCAGGTGTGCAAATGGAAAGGCTGTGAAAAAAGATAGATACATGTGGCATATGGCTGTGAAATTGATCGCTGAGTTTTGTTTGCTGAATCACAGCAATTCATATATAACCAATTTGTTTAATAAGTACCATGATACAAAAAAACCAAATCAAATTTGAATTCATTGTTTCGACAACATCAGTCCAATGCAAATTTCTGACGTTGGGGGTGCCTGAAATACAAGGGTATTTTGACAATTGGAACAGTGCGCAACTGCGTCCAATCAGCTAAATATCGGTCATCAAGCTGGAGACGTTGCTGGCCATCTAACATCTTTCTCTCAACGAAATTAGAAAACGTCTCTGCCGAAGGTGCCTTTTCATGTAAAACATACTAACAGTTACAGGAAAATAAAGTTGAGCGATCAGCTGACGAAGATTGAAGTCAGCGAACTAGACAGATACTGTGTGGTCTTGAGATTAAGATGGGATGGATAATAATCGCACTGGAACAGCAAATTGTAGAGATTTGGGTGAGAGAGTAAAACGTTAAAAAAAGGGAGCTTGGATTTGAGAACAGCTTTGTTGTTCAGTGTTCACTATTAGAATGAGGAAAATAAATTGATATTTTTATTTAAAAGTGAAATGGGAACTCTCCTGTCCCTCACATTTGAATATATTACAAGGTGAGGCGTTTTCTGGTTGTTTGGTTTCAACTAACGCCAGAACCTATGGCAGCGCTAAGTTTGAGGAGAGTCAAAAAGAAGTAAAATCGAGATTTGAGGTCAGCTCCTTGGTTCAAGGCCATAACTTCCCGAATGTAGCATCAAGGAGCCGCGGATCAAGAGTGTGTCAGAGGAGAGTCAGAAAGTGTCACAGTGTGTCTCAGAGAGAGTCAGAGTGTGTTACAGTGTGTCACAGTCTGTCAGAGAGTGTCACAGTGTGTCTCAGAGAGTGTAAGGGAGTGTCAGAGAGAGTTAGAGAATGTCACAGTGTTTTTCAGAGAGTGTCAGAGAGAGTCAGAGAGCATCCCAGTGTGTCAGAGAGTGTCACAGTGTGTCAGATGAGAGTCAGCGAGTGTCATAGTGTGTCTCAGAGAGTATCTCTGTGTGTCTCAGAGAGTGACAGAGAAAGTCAGAGAGCGTCCCAGTGTGTCAGAGAGTGTCACAGTGTGTCTCAGAGTGTGTCAGAGAGAGCCAGAGAGTTTGACAGTGTGTCACAGTCTGTGAGAGAGGGTCCCAGCTTGTCAGAGATAGTCAGAGAAGTATTTGTGTGTCTCAGAGAGTGTCAGAAAGATCCAGAGAGTATCACAGTGTGTCACTGTATATCATAGAGTGTCACAGTCTGTCTCAGATAGTGTCAAAGCGAGTCAGACAGTGCCTCACTTTGTCTCAGAGAGTGTCAGACAGTGTCACAGTGTGTCAGAGAGTGTTACAGTGTATCAGATATTGTCACAGTGTGTCAGAGAGTCTCTGAGAGAGTCAGAGAGTGGCACGTTCTGTCTGAGAGTGTCCCAGTGCGTTTCAGAAAGTGTTTCAGAAGTCAGAGAGTCAGAAAGTGTCACAGTGTGTCTTAGAGAGTGTCACAGTCTATCAGGGAATGTCACAGTGTGACTCTGAGAGTGTCAGAGAAAGTCAGAGAGCATCCCAATGTGTCAGAGAGTGTCACAGTATGTCAGAGATTGTCACAGTGTGTCAGAGGAGAGTCAGAGAGTGTCTCAGTGTGTCTCAGAGAGTATTTCTGCGTGTCTCAGAGAGTGTCAGAAAAGTCAGAAAGTGTCGCAGTGTGTGAGAGAGAGACAGAGAGAGTCTCTGCGTGTCTCAGAGAGTGTCAGAGAGAGCCAGAGAGTGTCACAGTGCGCCACAGTTTGTCATAGAGTGTCACAGTCTGTCTCAGATACTGTCAAAGTGAGTCAGACAGTGTCATAGTGTGTCTAAGAGAGAGACAGAAAGTGTCACAGTTTGTCTCAGAGAGTGTCAGACAGTGTTACAGTCTGTCAGAGAGTGTCACAGTGTGTTTTAGAGAGTGTCTGAGAGAGCCAGAGAGTGTCACAGTGTGTCTCAGAGAGAGGGAGAGACAGAGAGTGTCACAGTGTGTCACAGAGAGTGTCAGAAAGGGTCACAGTGTCACAGAGAGAATCACAGTGTGTCGCAGCCAATTTCACAATGTCTCAGAGAGTGTCACTCTGTGTCAGAGAGAGTCACAGTATGTCAGAGAGATAGTCAGAGAGGGTCACAGTGTGTCTCAGAGAGTGTCTGACAGTGTCACAGTGTGTCTCAGGGAGTGTCACAGTGTATCAGAACGTGTCACAGTGTTTTACAGTCGGTCTGAGAGTGTCAACGTGTGTCTCAGGAAGTGTCAGAGAGTGTCACAGTCTGTCAGAGCGCGTCACAGTGTGTCAGAGAGTCACATTTTGTCCCAGAGTGTCACAGTGTGTCATACTGACTGTCAGAGAGTGTCAGAGTGGGTCAGATTGTTTCACAGATTGTCTCAGAGAGTATCAGAGAAAGTCAGAGCATGTCACAATGTGTCATAGACTGTCAGTGAGTATCATAGTGTATCTCAGAGAGTGTCAGAGAGAGCTAGAAATTGTCACTCTCTATCTCAGAGAGTATCAGAGAGGGTCAGAGAGTATCACAGTCTGTGTCATAGTTTGTCTCAGAGAGTCAGAGGTAGACAGAAAATTTCACAGTGTGTCTCAGAGATTGTCACAGTGTCTCAGAGAATGTCCCCATGTGTCAGAGAGTGTCACAGACATTCAGAGAGTGTCACAGTGTGTCAGAGAGTGTCACAGTGTGTCACAGAGAATGTCACAGTCTGTCAGAGAGTTTCACAGTGTGTCGTACTTTCTCTCAGAGAGTGTCCAAGAGGGACAGCGTTTATCTAAGAGAGTGTCACAGACTATCAGAGAGTGTTACAGTGTGTCTCAGAGAGTGTCAGAGAGAATCAGAGAGTGTCGGTCTGTCTCAAAGTGGGTCAGAGTGTGTCAGAGTGTGGCACAGTTTGTCTCGGAGAGTGTCAGAGATGGTCCGGGTTTGTATCAGAGAGGGTCACAGTCTGTCAGAGAGTTTTACAGTGTGTCTCCGAGAGTGTCAGAGAGGGTCAGACAGTGTCACAGTGGGATTCCGAGTGTCAGAGAGAGAATCACAGAGTGCCACAGTGGATCTCAGAGAGGGACAGAGTGTGTCACAGTGTGGCACAGTGTGTCTCGGAGAGTGTCAAAGACGTTCCGAGTTAGTCTCAGAGAGGGTCACCGTCTGTCAGAGAGTTTTACAGTGTGTCTCAGAGAGTGACAGAAAGAGTGAGAGAGTGTCACAGAATGCCGCGGAGCGTGTCAGAGAGAGTCAGAGAGTGTCACAGTCTGTCTCAGAGAGTGTCAGAGAACGTCAGAGAGTGTCGCAATCCGTCTCAGAGAGCACCACAGTATGTCTCAGAGAGTGTACAGTGTCTCAGAGAATGTCACCATGTGTCAGAGAGTGTCTCAGTCGGTCAGAGAGTGTCACAGTGTGTCTCCGAGAGTGACACAGTCTGTCACAGTCCGTCAGAAAGAGTGACAGTGTGCTTCAGAGAGTGTGACAGTGTGTCTCAGTCAGTGTCAGAGAGGGTCAGATTGTGTCACAGTATGTCTCAGAGAAAGTCACAGAGTGTCAGGGAGCTTCAGAGAGTTTCACAGTCTATCTCACAGAGCGTCAGAGAGCGCCACAGTGTGTCTCAGAGTCAGAGGGAGACAGAAAATGTCACAGTGTGTCTCAGAGAGTGTCAAAGTGTCTCAGAGAATGTCATCGTGTATCAGAGAGTGTCTCAGTTGGTCAGAGTGTGTCACAGTGTGTCTCTGAGAGTGTCACAGAGAGTGTGACAGTCTGTGACCGTCTGTCAGAGAGAGTCACGGTGTGTTTCAGAGAGTGGCAGACAGAGTCAGAGAGTGTCACAGTGTGTCTCAGTGATTGTCGGAGAGAGTCAGAGTGTGTTATGCTGTGGCTCAGAGAGTGTCAGAGAGGGTCAGAGAGTGTCACAATGTATCTTAGGGAGTCTCAGAGTGTGTCTGCGAGAGTCAGAACGTGTCACAGTGTGTCTCCGAGAGTGTCACAAAATGTCACAGAGTGTCAGAGAAGGTTACAGTGCATTTCAGAGTGTGTCAGAGAGGGTCAGACAGTGTCACAGTGCGTCATACCTTCTCTCAGAGAGTGTCCGAGAGGGTCAGTGTTTATCTCAGAGAGAGTCACAGACTGTCAGAGAGTGTTACAGTGTGTCTCAGAGAGTGTCAGAGAGAATCAGAGAGCGTCAGTCTGTCTCAAAGTGGGTCAGAGTGTGTCACAGTGTGGCACAGTTTGTCTCGGAGAGTGTCAGAGATGGTCCGGGTTTGTATCAGAGAGGGTCACAGTCTGTCGGAGAGTTTTACAGTGTGTCTCCGAGAGTGACAGAAAGAGTGAGAGAGTGTCACAGAGTGCAGCAGAGCGTGTCAGAGAGAGTCAGAGAGTGTCACAGTCTGTCTCAGAGAGTGTCGAGAGAGTAAGAGAGACAACAGTGTGTCTCAGAGAGTGTCACAGTTTGTCTCAGAGAGTGTCAGAGAGTGTCGCAATCCGTCTCAGAAAGCGCCACAGTGTGTCTCAGAGAGTGTACAGTGTCTCAGAGAATGTCACCATGTGTCAGGGAGTGTCACAGTCGGTCAGAGAGTGTCACGATATGTCTCAGAAACTGTCACAGTGTGTCTCAGAGAGTGTCACAGACTGTCTCAGACAGTGTCAGAGAGGGTCAGATTGTGTCACAGTCTGTCTCAGAGTGTCAGAGAAAGTCACAGAGTGTCAGAGACCGTCAGGGAGTGTCACAGTCTGTCTCAGAGAGTGTCAGAGAGTGCCACAGTGTGTCTCAGAGATTGTCACAGTGTGTCTCAGAGTCAAAGGGAGAAAGAAATGTCACAGTGTGTCTCAGAGAGGGGCACAGTGTGTCTCAGAGAGGGGCACAGTGTCTCAGAGAATGTCCCCATGTGTCAGAGAGTGTCACAGACATTCAGAGAGTGTCACAGTGTGTCAGAGAGTGTCACAGTGTGTCACAGAGAATGTCACAGTCTGTCAGAAAGTTTCACAGTGTGTCGTACTTTCTCTCAGATAGTGTACAAGAGGGTCAGCATTTATCTCAGAGGGAGTCACGGACTGTCAGAGAGTGTTGCAGTGTGTCTCAGAGAGTGTCAGAGAGAATCAGAGAGTGTCAGTCTGTCTCAAAGTGGGTCAGAGTGTGTCACAGTGTGGCACAGTTTGTCTCGGAGAGTGTCAGAGATGGTCCGGGTTTGTATCAGAGAGGGTCACAGTCTGTCAGAGAGTTTTACAGGGTGTCTCAGAGAGTGACAGAAAGAGTGAGAGAGTGTCACAGAGTGCCTCAGAAAGAGTCAGAGAGTGTCACAGTCTGTCTCAGAGAGTGTCGAGAGAGTAAGAGAGACAACAGTGTGTCTCAGAGACTGTCAGAGAGTGTCGCAATCCGTCTCAGAGAGTGTCACAGTGTGTCTTAGAGAGTGTCAGAGAGTGTCGCAATCTGTCTCAGAGAGTGCCACAGTGTGTCTCAGAGAGTGTACAGTGTCTCAGAGAATGTCACCATGTGTCAGGGAGTGTCACAGTCGGTCAGAGAGTGTCACGATGTGTCTCAGAAAGTGTCAAAGTGTGTCTCAGAGAGTGTCACAGCCGGTCACAGTCTGTCACCAAGAGTCACAGTGTCCTTCAGAGAGTGTCACAGACTGTCTCAGAAAGTGTCAGAGAGGGTCAGATTGTGTCACGGTCTGTCTCAGAGTGTCAGAGAAAGTCACAGAGTGTCAGAGAGCGTCAGGGAGTGTCACAGTCTGTCTCAGAGAGTGTCAGAGAGTGCCACAGTGTGTCTCAGAGAGTGTCACAGTGTGTCTCAGAGTCAAAGGGAGAAAGAAATGTCACAGTGTGTCTCAGAGAGGGGCACAGTGTCTCAGAGAATGTCCCCATGTGTCAGAGAGTGTCACAGACATTCAGAGAGTGTCACAGTGTGTCAGAGAGTGTCACAGTGTGTCACAGAGAATGTCACAGTCTGTCAGAGAGTTTCACAGTGTGTCGTACTTTCTCTCAGAGAGTGTACAAGAGGGTCAGCGTTTATCTCAGAGAGTGTCACAGACTATCAGAGAGTGTTACAGTGTGTCTCAGAGAGTGTCAGAGAGAATCAGAGAGTGTCAGTCTGTCTCAAAGTGGGTCAGAGTGTGTCACAGTGTGGCACAGTTTGTCTCGGAGAGTGTCAGAGATGGTCCGGGTTTGTATCAGAGAGGGTCACAGTCTGTCAGAGAGTTTTACAGTGTGTCTCCGAGAGTGTCAGAGAGGGTCAGACAGTGTCACAGTGGGATTCCGAGTGTCAGAGAGAGAATCACAGAGTGCCACAGTGGGTCTCAGAGAGGGACAGAGTGTGTCACAGTGTGGCACAGTGTGTCTCGGAGAGTGTCAAAGACGTTCCGAGTTAGTCTCAGAGAGGGTCACCGTCTGTCAGAGAGTTTTACAGTGTGTCTCAGAGAGTGACAGAAAGAGTGAGAGAGTGTCACAGAATGCCGCGGAGCGTGTCAGAGAGAGTCAGAGAGTGTCACAGTCTGTCTCAGAGAGTGTCAGAGAACGTCAGAGAGTGTCGCAATCCGTCTCAGAGAGCGCCACAGTATGTCTCAGAGAGTGTACAGTGTCTCAGAGAATGTCACCATGTGTCAGAGAGTGTCTCAGTCGGTCAGAGAGTGTCACAGTGTGTCTCCGAGAGTGACACAGTCTGTCACAGTCCGTCAGAAAGAGTGACAGTGTGCTTCAGAGAGTGTGACAGTGTGTCTCAGTCAGTGTCAGAGAGGGTCAGATTGTGTCACAGTATGTCTCAGAGAAAGTCACAGAGTGTCAGGGAGCTTCAGAGAGTTTCACAGTCTGTCTCACAGAGCGTCAGAGAGCGCCACAGTGTGTCTCAGAGAGTGTCACAGTGTGTCTCAGAGTCAGAGGGAGACAGAAAATGTCACAGTGTGTCTCAGAGAGTGTCAAAGTGTCTCAGAGAATGTCATCGTGTATCAGAGAGTGTCTCAGTTGGTCAGAGTGTGTCACAGTGTGTCTCTGAGAGTGTCACATTGTGTCACAGAGAGTGTGACAGTCTGTGACCGTCTGTCAGAGAGAGTCACAGTGTGTTTCAGAGAGTGGCAGACAGAGTCAGAGAGTGTCACAGTGTGTCTCAGTGATTGTCGGAGAGAGTCAGAGTGTGTTATGCTGTGGCTCAGAGAGTGTCAGAGAGGGTCAGAGAGTGTCACAATGTGTCTTAGGGAGTCTCAGAGTGTGTCTGCGAGGGTCAGAACGTGTCACAGTGTGTCTCCGAGAGTGTCACAAAATGTCACAGACAGTCAGAGAAGGTTACAGTGCATTTCAGAGTGTGTCAGAGAGGGTCAGACAGTGTCACAGTGCGTCATACCTTCTCTCAGAGAGTGTCCGAGAGGGTCAGTGTTTATCTCAGAGAGAGTCACAGACTTTCAGAGAGTGTTACAGTGTGTCTCAGAGAGTGTCAGAGAGAATCAGAGAGTGTCAGTCTGTCTCAAAGTGGGTCAGAGTGTGTCACAGTGTGGCACAGTTTGTCTCGGAGAGTGTCAGAGATGGTCCGGGTTTGTATCAGAGAGGGTCACAGTCTGTCGGAGAGTTTTACAGTGTGTCTCCGAGAGTGACAGAAAGAGTGAGAGAGTGTCACAGAGTGCAGCAGAGCGTGTCAGAGAGAGTCAGAGAGTGTCACAGTCTGTCTCAGAGAGTGTCGAGAGAGTAAGAGAGACAACAGTGTGTCTCAGAGAGTGTCACAGTTTGTCTCAGAGAGTGTCAGAGAGTGTCACAATCCCTCTCAGCGAGCGCCACAGTGTGTCTCAGAGAGTGTACAGTGTCTCAGAGAATGTCACCATGTGTCAGGGAGTGTCACAGTCGGTCAGAGAGTGTCACGATGTGTCTCAGAAACTGTCACAGTGTGTCTCAGAGAGTGTTACAGTCTGTCACAGTCTGTCAGAAAGAGTCACAGTGTGCTTCAGAGAGTGTCACAGTGTGTCGCAGTCAGTTTCAGAGAGGGTCAGATTGTGTCACAGTATGTCTCAGAGAAAGTCACAGAGTGTCAGGGAGCTTCAGAGAGTGTCACAGTCTGTCTCACAGAGTGTCAGAGAGCGCCACAGTGTGTCTCAGAGAGTGTCACAGTGCGTCTCAGAGTCAGAGGGAGACAGAAAATGTCGCAGTGTGTCTCAGAGCGGGGCACAGTGTCTCAGCGTATATCACCATTAGTCAGAGAGTGTCTCAGTCGGTCAGAGAGTGTCAGAGTGTGTCTCCGAGAGTATCACAGTTTGTCACAGAGAGTGTGACAGTCTGTAATAGTCTGTCAGAGTGTGTCACAGTGTGTTTCAGAGAGTGTCCCAGTGTGTCTCAGAGTCACAGAGAGTGTCCGAGGGTGCCACAGTGCGTCTCAGAGAGTCAGAGGTCGACAGAAAATGTCACAGTGTGTCTCAGAGATTGTCACAGTGTCTCAGAGAATGTCTCCATGTGCTGGAGAGTGTCACAGACATTCAGAGAGTGTCACAGTGTGTCAGAGAGTGTCACAGTGTATCACAGAGAGTGTCAGAGTCTGTCAGAGAGTTTCACAGTGTGTCGTACTTTCTCTCAGAGAGTGTCCAATGGGTCAGCGTTTATCTCAGAGAGAGTCACAGACTGTCAGAGAGTGTTGCAGTGTGTCTCAGAGAGTGTCAGGGAGAATCAGAGAGTGTCAGTCTGTCTCAAAGTGGGTCAGAGTATGTCACAGTGTGGCACAGTTTGTCTCGGAGAGTGTCAGAGATGGTCCGGGTTTGTATCAGAGAGGGTCACAGTCTGTCAGAGAGTTTTACAGGGTGTCTCAGAGAGTGACAGAAAGAGTGAGAGAGTGTCACAGAGTGCCTCAGAGAGAGTCAGAGAGTGTCACAGTCTGTCTCAGAGAGTGTCGAGAGAGTAAGAGAGACAACAGTGTGTCTCAGAGAGTGTCAGAGAGTGTCGCAATCCGTCTCAGAGAGTGTCACAGTGTGTCTTAGAGAGTGTCAGAGAGTGTCGCAATCTGTCTCAGAGAGTGCCACAGTGTGTCTCAGAGAGTGTACAGTGTCTCAGAGAATGTTACCATGTGTCAGGGAGTGTCACAGTCGGTCAGAGAGTGTCACGATGTGTCTCAGAAAGTGTCACAGTGTGTCTCAGAGAGTGTCACAGCCGGTCACAGTCTGTCACCAAGAGTCACAGTGTCCTTCAGAGAGTGTCACAGACTGTCTCAGACAGTGTCAGAGAGGGTCAGATTGTGTCACAGTCTGTCTCAGAGTGTCAGAGAAAGTCACAGAGTGTCAGAGACCGTCAGAGAGTGCCACAGTGTGTCTCAGAGAGTGTCACAGTGTGTCTCAGAGTCAAAGGGTGACAGAAATGTCACAGTGTGTCTCAGAGAGGGGCACAGTGTCTCAGAGAATGTCACCATGTGTCAGAGAGTGTTTCAGTCAGTCAGAGAGTGTCACAGTGTGTCTCCGAGAGTGTGACAGTCTGTAATAGTTTGTCAGACAGAGTCACAGTGTGTTTCAGAGAGTGTCACAGTGTGTCGCAGAGTCACAGAGAGTGTCCGAGGGAGCCACAGTGCGTCTCAGAGAGTGTCATAGTTTGTCTCAGAGAGTCAGAGGTAGACAGAAAATGTCACAGTGTGTCTCAGAGATTTTCACAGTGTCTCAGAGAACGTCCCCATGCGTCAGAGTGTCACAGGCATTCAGAGAGTGTCACAGTGTGTCAGTGAGTGTCACAGTGTGTCACAGAGAGTGTCACAGTCTGTCAGAGAGTGTCACAGTGAGTCGTACTTTCTCTCCGAGAATGTCCGAGAGGATCAGCGTTTATCTCAGAGAGAGTCACAGATCGTCAGAGAGTGTTACAGTGTGTCTCAGTGAGTGTCAGGGAGAATCAGAGAGTGTCAGTCTGTCTCAAAGTGGGTCAGAGTGTGTCACAGTGTGGCACAGTTTGTCTCGGAAAGTGTCAGAGATGGTCCGGGTTTGCATCAGAGAGGGTCACAGTCAGTCAGAGAGTTTTACAGTGTGTCTCCGAGAGTGTCAGAGAGGGTCAGACAGTGTCACAGTGCGATTCAGAGTGTCAGAGAGAGAATCACAGAGTGCCACAGTGTGTCTCAGAGTGTCAGAGAGAGTCACAGAGTTTCACAGTCCGTCTCAGAGAGTGTCAGATTGTTCCACAGTGTGTCTCAGAGAGTGTCACAGTGTCTCAGATAGTCAGAGGTCGACAGAAAATGTCACAGTGTGTCTCCGAATATGTCACAGTGTCTCAGAGAATGTCACCAATATGTCAGAGTTTGTCATAGCGTGTCAGAGAGTGTCACAGTATTTCTCAGAGAGTGTCACAGTGTGTCTCAGAGAGTGTCACAGTGTGTTTGAGAGAGTGTCTGAGAGAGTTTGAGAGTTTCACAGTTTCTCATACTGTGTCACAGAGCGTGTCAGAGAGTGTCACAGTCTGTCTCAGAGAGTTTCAGAGAGGGTTTGAGTGTGTCACAGTGTGTCTCAAAATGTCAGATTCAGAGAGTGTTACAATGTGTCTCACAGAAAGTCAGCGAGTGTCACAGCATGTCTCAGTGAGTGTGAGACAGTGAGAAAATATTGCACAGTGTGTCACAGTATGTCTCAGAGAGTGACTGAGTGTCTCAGAGAGAGACAGAGATTGTCACAGTATGTTTCAGAGAGTGTCACAGTGTCTCAGATAATGTCACAGTGTGTCAGAGGGTGTCATAGTCAGTCACAGAGTGTCACAGTGTGTCAGTGAGTGTCACAGTGTTTCACAGAGTGTGTCACAGTCTGTTAGAGACTAGCACTGTCAGAGAGGGTCAGTGAGTGTTACAATGTATCTCAGAGTGTCAGAGAGAGAGTCACAGAGTGCCACAGTGTGTCTCAGAGTGTCAGAGAGAGTCACAGAGTTTCACAGTGTGTCTACAAGAGTGTCTCAGAGCGTCAGAGATTGTCACAGTATGTCACAGAGAATGTCAGAGAGGGTCGGATAGAGTCACAGTATGCCTCAGAGAGTGTCACAGTGCGTATGAGACAGCGTCCGAGAGAGTCAGAGAATGTCACAGTTTGTCATACTGTGTCTCAGAGCGTGTCAGAGAGTGTCATAGTCTGTCTCAGAGAATTTCAGAGAGGGTCTGAGTGTGTCACAGTGCCTCTGAAAGTGTCAGAGGAAGTCAGACAGTTTTGCAATGTGTCTCAGAGAGAGTGAGAGAGTGTCAAAGCGTGTCTCAGAGAGCCTCATAGAGTGTCACAGTGTGTCTAAGAGAGTGTGTGAGGGAGAGACAGAAAATGTCACAGTGTGTCACAGTGTGTCTCAGAGAGTGACCGAGTGTCTCAGAGAGACAGACAGAGACAATCACACTGTGTCGCAGTGAGTGTCACAGTGTGTCACAGAGTGTCAGAGAGGGTCAGAGTGTGTCACAATGTGTCTCAGAGAGTCAGAGAGAGTCACACAGTGTCACGGTATGTCTAAGAGAATGTCAGAGAGCGTCAGAGTGTCACAGTCTGTCTCGGACAGTGTCAGAGAGTGCCACAGTGTGTCTCAGAGAGTGTCACACTGTGTCTCAGAGAGTCAGAGGGAGACAGAAAATGTCACAGTGTGTCACAGAGAGTGCCACAGTCTGTCAGAGAGTGGCACAGTGTGTCTCAGAGAGTGTCACAGAGAGTGCCAGTAAGTCAGAGAGTGTCACATTGTGTCTCAGAGTGGGCCAGATTGTGTCACAATGTGTCTCAGAGTGTCAGAGACAATCACAGAGTGTCACAGTAGGTCTAAGAGAGTGTCGGAGTGCGTCAGAGAGTGTTACAGTCTGTCTCAGAGAGGGTCAGAATGTGTCACAGTCTGTCATAGAGTGTCATAGTGTGTCTCTGAGAGTGTCAGAGAGCATAAGAGAGTGTTACTTTGTGTCTCAGAGTGTCAGAGAGTATCACAATGAGCCTCAAGGAGTTTCACAGTGTGTCTCAGAAAGTCAGAGAGAGTCGGAAAGTGTTACAGTGTGTCTTAGAGAGTGTGACATATGTCACAGTCTGTCAGAGAAGGTTACAGTGTATTTCAGAGTGTGTCCGATAGTTAGACAGTGTCACAGTGTGTCATACTTTCTCTCAGAGAGTGTCCGAGAGGGTCAGCGTTTGTCTCAGAGAGGGTCATAGTCTGTTAGAGAGTGTTACAGTGTGTCTCAGAGTGGGTCAGAGAGAGTCAGAGAGTGTCACAGCATTTCACAGGCTTTCAGAGATTGTTACAGAACGTTTCAGAGAGTGCCAGAGAGAGTCAGAGAGTGTCACAGGCTGTGTCAGAGAGAGTCAGAGAGTGTCACAGTGCATCATACTGTGTCTCAGAGTGTATCAGATAGAGTAACAGTGTGTCTCAGAGTGTCACAGTGTGTCTGAGTGAGTATCCGAGAGAGTCAGAGAGTGTCACAGTATGTCATACTGTGTCTCAGAGCATGTCAGAGAGTGTCACAGTCTTTCTCAGAGATTTTCAGAGAGGGTCCGAGTGTGTCACAGAGAGTCTCACGTTGTCAGAGAGACAGCCTGTGACACTCTCTGACTCTCTCTGAGACACAGTATGACACATTGTGACACTCACTGAGACAGACTGTGACACTCTCTGACACTCTGCGACATAATCTGAGCCATACCTGGACTCTCTGACAGAATCAGAGAGTGTCACAGTGGGTCTAAGAGAGTGTCACAGAGCGTCAAAGAGTGTCACAGTCTGTTTCCGAGAGGGACAGAGTGTGTCACAGTGTGGCACAGTGTGTCTCAGAGAGTGTCAGAGATGTCCAGATTGTGTCACAGTGTGTCTCAGAGTTTCAGAGACTTTCACAGATTGTCACAGTGAGTCTAAGAGATTGTCAGAGAGCGTCAGAGAGTGTCACTGTCGGTCTCAGAGAGGGTCAGAATGTGTCACAGTCTGTCAGAGAGTGTCACAGTGTGCCTCAGAGAGTGGCAGAGGAAGTCAAACAATGTCTTAATGTGTCATAGTCTGTCAGAGAGTGTCATAGTGCGTCTCAGAGATTGTCAGAGAGTCAGAGTGTGTTACGCTGTGTCTCAGAGTGTCAGAGAGGGTCAGAGAGTGTCACAATGTGTCTTAGGGAGTGTCGCAATGTGTCTGAGAGAGTCACAAAGTGTCACAGTGTGTCTCTGAAAGTGTCACAGTATGTCACAGTCTGTCAGAGAAGGTTACAGTGAATTTCAGAGTGTGTCAGAGATTCAGACAGTGTCACAGTGTGTCATACATTCTCTCAGAGAGTGTCCGAGGGGGTCAGATTTTATCTCACAATTAGTCACAGTCTGTCAGACAGTTTTACAATATGTCTCAGAGAGTGACATAAAGAGTCCGCGAGTGTCACAGTGTGTCTAAGAGAGTGTCAGAGAGAATCAGAGTGTGTCACAGTCTGTCTCAAAGTGGGTCAGAATGTGTCACAGTGTGGCACAGTTTGTCTCGGAGAGTGTCAGATGTGGGCCGGGTTTGTCTCACAGAGTGTCACAGTCTGTCAGAGATTTTTAAAGTGTGTCTAAGAGAGTGACACAGAAAGTGCCTCACAGAAAGAATGAGAGAGTGTCAGAGTGCCTCAGAGCGTGTCAGAGAGAGTCAGAGAATGTCACAATGTGTCATAGACTGTCAGAGGATGTCATAGTGTGTCTCAGAGATTGTCAGAGAGATTCAGAGAGTGTTACGCTGTGTCTTAGAGACTGTCAGAGAGTGTCACAATCTGGTCTAGAGAGAGTAAGAGAGACAACAGTGTGTCTCTGAGAGTGTCACTGTGTCTCAGAGTATGTCATAGTATGTCAGCGAGTGTCATAGTATGTCTCAGAGAGAATCAGAGAGTGTCACAGACTGTCAGAGAGTGCCACAGTGTGTCTCAGAGTGTCAGAGACAGCCACAGAGTGTCACAGTGTGTCTAGGACTGTGTCAGAGAGCGTCAGAGAGTGTCACAATCAGGCTCAGCGAGGGCCACAGTATTTATCAGAGAGTGCAGTGTGTCGCAGAGAGTCAGGGGGAACATGAAATGTCACAGTGTGTCTCAGATAGTGTCACAGTTTGTCACAGAGAGTGTCACAGTCTGTCAGAGAGTGTCACATTGTGTTTCAGAGAGTGGAAGAGAGAGTCAGAGAGCGTCACAATGTGCCTCCGACAGTGTCAGAGAGAGTCAAATTGGTTCACAGTGTGTCTTAGAGTGTCAGAGAGAGTCACAGAGTGTCACAGCGTGTCTAATAGAGCGTCAGAGAGTGTCACAGTCTGTCTCAGAGAGGGACAGAATGTGGCACCTTGTGGCACAGTGTGTCTCGGAGAGTGTCATAGATGGTCCGAGTTAGACTCAGAAAGGGTCACAGTCTGTCAGAGAGTTTTACAGTGTGAAGCAGAGAGTGATAGAAAGAGTGAGAGAGTGTAACAGAGTGCCTCAGAGAGTGTCAGAGAGAGACAGAGAGTGTCACAGTCTCACAGAGTATGTTACGGTATGTCAGAGAGTGTCTCTCTATGTCTCAGAGCGAGTCAGAGAGAGTCAGGGAGTGTCACAGGCTGTCAGAGAGTGTCACAATGTGTTTCAGAGAGTAGCAGAGAGAGAGAGTCACAGTGTGTCTCAGAGAGTGTCAGAGAGGGTCAGAGTATGTCACAGTGTGTCTCAGAGTGTCAGAGAGAATCACAGAGTGTCACAGTGGGTCTAAGAAAGTGTCAGAGTGCATCAGAGAGTGTCACAGTCAGTCTCAGAGAGGGTCAGAATGTGTCAGTCTGTCAGAGAGTGTCACAATGTGCCTCAGAGAGTGTCAGAGAAAGTCAGAGAATGTCACAATGTGTCATAGACTGTCAGAGAGTGTCATAGTGTGTCTCAGAGATTGTCAGAGAGATTCAGAGAGTGTTACGCTGTGTCTTAGAGACTGTCAGAGTGTGTCACAATGTGTGTCAGAGAGTCTCACAGTATGTCCCAGTTAGTCAGAGAAGGTTGAAGTGCATTTCAGAGTGTGTCAGAGAGAGTCAGAGAGCGTCGCAGTCTGACTCAGAGAGTGAAAGAGAGAATCAGAGTGTCCACAGTGTTTCTCAGAGAGTGTCACAGTGTCTCAGAGTATGTCACAGTATGTCAGAGAGTGTCACAGTATGGCTCAGAGCAAGTCAGAGAGAATCAGAGAGTATCACAGTATGTCACATTCTGTTAGAGAGTGCCACAGTGTGTCTCAGAGTGTCAGAGAGAGTCACAGAATGTCGAAGTGTACCTCAGATACTGACAAAAAGAGTGAGAGTGTCACAGAGTGCCTCAGAGCGTGTCAGAGAGAGTCAGAGAGTGTCACAGTCTGACTCAGAGAGTGAAAGAGAGAATCAGAGTGTCCACAGTGTGTCGTCCCAGAGAGTGCCACAGTGTCTCAGAGTATGTCACAGTATGTCAGAGAATGTCACAGTATGTCGCAGAGCGAGTCAGAGAGAGTCAGAGAGTGTCGCAGTGTGTCACATTCTGTTTGAGAGTGCCACAGTGTGTTTCAGAGTATCAGAGAGAGTCACAGAGTGTCAAAGTGTGTCTAAGAGAGTGTCTGAGAGCATCAGAGAGTACCACAGTCTGTCTCAGAGAGTACCACAGTGTCTCAGAGTATGTCACAGTATGTCAGAGAGTGTCACAGTATGTCGCAGAGCGAGTCAGAGAGAGTCAGAGAGTGTCGCAGTGTGTCACATTCTGTTTGAGAGTGCCACAGTGTGTCTCAGAGTATCAGAGAGAGTCACAGAGTGTCAAAGTGTGTCTAAGAGAGCGTCTGAGAGCATCAGAGAGTATCACAGTCTGTCTCAGAGAGTGCCACAGTGTGTCTTAGAGAGTGTTACAGTATGTCTCAGAGTGGGGCAGAGAGCATCAGAGAGTGTCACATTCTGTCTCAGAGATTCAGAGGGACCCAGAAAATGTTACAGTGTGTCTCAGAGAATGTCACTATATGTCAAAGCGTGTTACAGTCAGAGAGTGTCGCTGTGTGTCAGAGAGTGTCACAGCGTGTCATACTGTGTTTCAGAGAGAGTCAGAGAGTGTCACAGGCAGTCTCAGAGAATGTCAGAAAGTGTCACCATTTCTCCGAGAGTGTCAGAGCGAGTCATAGAGGGTAATAGTGTGTCTCAGAGAGGGTCCGTGCGTGTCAGAGATTTGCAGTGTGTATCAGAGTGGGGCACAGAGAGTCAGAGATTGTCACAGGCTGTCAGTGATTGTTACAGACAGTTTCAGAGAGTGTCAGAGAGAGTCAGAGTGTGTCACAGTGTGTCTCAGAGAGTGTGAGAGAGAGTCAGAAAATGTCACAGTGTGCCACAGTGTGTCTCAAAGAGTTACCAATTGTCTCAGAGAGAGAGAGAGGCTGTCTCAGAGAGTGTCACAGTGAATCAGAGAATGTCACCATGTGTTAGAGAGTGTCACAGTCGGTCAGAGAGTGTCACAGTGTGTCAGAGAGTGTCACATTGTGTCACAGAGAGTGTCGCAGTCTGTCAGAGGGTGTCACAGTGTGTTTCAGAGAGTGGCAGAGAGAGAGTCAGAGAGTGTCACCGAGTGTCCCAGAGTGTCAGAGAGTCACAGAGTGTCACAGTGGGTCTAAAAGAGTGTCAGAGTGCATCATAGAGTGTTACAGTCTGTCTCAGAGAGGGTCAGAAAGAGTCACAGTCTGTCAGAGAGTGTCATAGTGTGTCTCTGAGAGTGTCAGAGAGCATAAGAGAGTGTTACTTTGTGTCTCAGAGTGTCCGAGAGGGTCAGAGAGTATGACAATGTGTCTCAGGGCGTTTCACAGTGTGTCTCAGAGAGTCAGAGAGAGTCGGAAAGTGCTACAGTGTGTATTAGAGAGTGTCACATATGTCACAGACTGTCAGAGAAGGTTACAGTGTATATCAGAGTGTGTCCGAGAGTCAGACAGTGTCACAGTGTGTCATACTTTCTCTCAGAGAGTGTCCGAGAGGGTCAGCGTTTGTCTCAGAGAGGGTCACAGTCTGTCAGAGAGTGTTACAGTGTGTCTCAGAGTGGGTCAAAGAGAGTCAGAGAGTGTCACAGCATTTCACAGGCTTTCAGAGATTGTTACAGAGCGTTTCAGAGAGTGCCAGGGAGAGTCAGAGAGTGTCACAGGCTGTCGCAGCGAGTGTCAGAGAGTGTCACAGTGCATCATACTGTGTCTCAGAGTGTATCAGATAGAGTAACAGTGTGTCTCAGAGTGTCACAGTGTGTTTGAGTGAGTATCCGAGAGAGTCAGAGAGTGTCACAGTATGTCATATTGTGTCTCATAGCGTGTGAGAGTGTCACAGTCTTTCTCAGAGAGTTTCAGAGAGGGTGCGAGTGTGTCACAGAGAGTCTCAAAGTGTCAGAGAGACAGCCTGTGACAATCTCTGACTCTCTGAGACGCAGTATGACACATTGTGACACTCTCAGACACACTGCGACATACTCTGAGACTTACTGTGCACTCTCTGACACTCTCTGACACTCTCTGAGACAGTCTGTGTCACTCTCTGACTCTCTGTGTCTCTCACAGAACGTGCGAGAGTTAAAACATTCACAGTGTGTCACAGTGTGTCTCAGAGAGAGGGAAAGAGAGTGTCAGCAGTGTGTCTCAAAGAGTGTCACAGTGTCTCAGAGAATGTCAGAGAGTGTCACAGTCGGTCAGAGAGTGTCACAGTGTTTCTGAGAGAGTGTCAGAGAGTGCCACAGTGCGTTTCAGAGAGTGTCACAGTGTCTCAGAGAGTCAGAGGGCGACAGGAAATGTCACAGTGTGTCTCAGAGAGTATAACATTTTTTCAGAGAATGTCACCATGTGTCAGAGTGTCACAGTCGGTCAGAGAGTGTCACAGTGTGTCAGAGAGTGTCACAGTGTGTCACAGAGCGTGTGACAGTCTGTCACTGTCTTTTAGAGAGTGTAACATTGTGTTTCAGAGGGTTGCAGAGAGAGTCATAGAGTGTCACAGTGTGTCTCAGACAGTGTCAGAGAGGGTCAGATTGTATCACAGTGTGTCTTAGAGTGTCAGAGAGAGTCACAGAGTGTCACAGTGGATCTAAGAGAGTGTCAGAGAGCGGCAGAGAGTGTCACAATCTGTCTTAGAAAGTGTCAGAGAAAGTTAGAGAATGTTACAATGCGTCATAGACTGTCCAAAAGTGTCATAGCGTGTCTCAGAGAGTGTCAGAGAGAGTCTGAAATTGTCACTCTGTGTCTCACAGAGTTTCAGAGAGAGTCAGAAAGTGTCACAATGTGCTTCAGGGAGTGTCACTGTGTGTCTCAGAGAGTGTCACAGTCTGTCAGAAAAGGTTACAGTGCATTTCAGAGTCTGTAAGTGAGAGCCAGACAATGTCACAGTGTGTCATACTGTGTCTCAGAGAGTGTCCGAAAGGGTCAGCGTTTGTCTCAGAGAGGGTCACTGTCTGTCAGAGAGTGTTACAGTGTGTCAGAGTGTCACAGCCTGTCACAGAGAATGTCGCAGTCTGACATAGAGTGACTTTGTGTGTCTCAGAGAGTGTCAGAGAGGGTCACAGTCTTTCTCAGATCATTTCAGAGAGGTTACAGAGTGTCTCAAAGTGTCAGAGAGACAGCCTGTGACACTCTCTGAGACACACTGTGGCACTCTCTGACACTCTCTGAGACAGACAGTGACACTCCCTGACGCTCTCTGATACTCTCTTAGACACACTACGACAATCTGTGACTCTCTCTGACAATCTGAGACACACTGTGGCACTCTCTGACAGACTGAGACACACTGTGACACTCTCTGACACACTGTGACACACTCTGAGACACACTGTGGACTTTATGACTCTCTCTGACACTCTCTGACACAGACCGTGACACTCCCTGGCTCTCTGTGTGTCTCACAGAGCGTGAGAGAGAGTCAAAAAATTTTACAGTGTGTCACAGTGTGTCTCCGAGACAGACTGAGTGTCTCAGAGAGAGACAGAGAGGGTCACAGTGTGTCACAGAGGTTGTCACAGTGTCTCAGAGAATGTCACCGTACGTCAGAGAGTGTCGCAGTCGATCAGAGAGTGTCACAGTGTGTCAGAGTGTCACAGCGTGTCACAGAGAGTTTCACAGACTGTCACAATCTGTCAGAGAGTGATACAGTGTTTCTCAGAGTGTCAGAGAAGGTCAGAGAGTGTCACAATGTGTCTCAGAGTGTCAGAGAGAGAGTCACAGAGTGCCACAGCGTGCCTCAGAGAGTCACTGAGTGTCACAGTGTTTCTTAGAGAGTGTCAGAGAGCTTCAGAGAGTGTCACAGTGTGTCTCAGAGAGTGTCAGAGAGTGCCACAGTGTGTCTCAGAAAGTGTCACAGTGTCTCAGAGAATGTCACCATGTGTCAGAGTGTGTCACAGTTGGTCAGAGAGTGTCACAGTGCGTCAGAGAGTGTCACAGTGTGTCTCAGAGAGTGTCAGAGAAAGTCAGAGAATGTCATAATGTGTCATAGACTGTCAGAGAGTGTCATAGTGTGTCTCAGAGAGTGTCAGAGAAGGTCAGAAATTGTCACTCTGTGTCTCAGAGAGGGTCAGAGAGTGTCACAACGTGTCTCAGGGAGTGTCCTAGTGTGTCTCAGAGAGTGTCACAGTATGTCACAGTCTGTCAGAGAAGGTTACAGTGCATTTCAGAGTATGTCAGAGAGAGTCAGGCAGTTTCACAGTGTGTCATACTTTCTCTCAGACAGTGTCCGAGAGGGTCAGCGTTTGTCTCAGTGAGGGTGACAGTCTGTCAGAGAGTGTTACAGTTTGTCTCAGAGAGTGACAGAAAGAGTCAGAGACTGTCACAGTGTGTCTACAAGAGTGTCAGAGAGAGTCAGAGAGTGTCATAGTGGGTCATACTGTGTCAGATAGAGTTACAGTATGTCTCAGAGAGTGTCACAGTGTGTTTGAGTGTTTGTCCGAGAGAGTGAGAGAGTGTCACGGTTTGTCATACTGTGTCTCAGACTGTGTCAGAGAGTGTCACAGTCTGTCTCAGAGAGTTGCAAAGAGTGTCCGAGTGTGTCACGGAGTGTCTCAAAGTGTCAGCGGGAGTCAGAGAGTGTTACAATATGTCTCAAGAGAGAGTCAGAGAGTGTCACAGTGTGTCTCCGAGTGTGCGAGAGAGTCAACAAATGTCACAGTGTGTCTCAGAGAGTGACCGAATGTATCAGAGAGTGCCACAGTGTGTCATACTGTGTCTCAGAGAGTATCAGATAGAGTAACAGTGTGTCTCAGAGTGTCACAATGTGTTTGAGTGAGTATCCGAGAGAGTCCGAGAGTGTCACAGCATGTCATACTCTGTCTCAGAGCGTGTCAGATAGTGTCACAGTCTTTCTCAGACAGTTTCGGAAAGGGTCCGAGTGTGTCACAGAGTGTCTAAAAGTGTCAGAGAGACAGCCTGTGACACTCTCTGACTCTCTCTGAGACACGGTATGACACCTTGTGACACTCTCTGACATACTGTGACACTCTCTGACTGACTGTGACACTCTTTGACACATCGTGACATTCTTTGAGACGCTGTGTAATACTCTCTGTGACACACTGTGACATTTTCTGTCTCCTTCTGACTCTCTGAGACACACTGTGTCACTCTCTGAGACAGACTGTGACACTCTGACGCTCTCTGACACTCTTAAACACACTGTGGTACTCTGTGACTCTCTATGACACCCTGAGACACACTGTGGCACTCTCTGACAGACTAAGACACACTGTGAAACTCTCTGACACACTGTGACATACTCTGAGACATACTGTGACACTCTCTGACTGACTGTGACACTCTTTGACACATCGTGACATTCTTTGAGACGCTGTGTAATACTCTCTGTGACTCACTGTGACATTTTCTGTCTCCTTCTGACTCTCTGAGACACACTGTGTCACTCTCTGAGACAGACTGTGACACTCTGACGCTCTCTGACACTCTTAAACACACTGTGGTACTCTGTGACTCTCTATGACACCCTGAGACACACTGTGGCACTCTCTGACAGACTAAGACACACTGTGAAACTCTCTGACACACTGTGACATACTCTGAGACATACTGTGACACTCTCTGAGACACACTGTGGACTTTCTGACTCTCTCTGACACTCTCTGAGACAGACTGTGACACTCCCTGACTCTCTGTGTGTCTCACAGTGCATGAGAGAGAGTCAAAAAATTTCACATTGTGTCTCAGAGACTGACCGAGTCTCTCTGGGAGAGACAGAGTGTCACAGTGTGTCTCAGAGAATGTCACCGTGCTCAGAGAGTGTCACAGTCGGTCAGAGTGTGTCACAGTGTGTCAGAGTGTTACAGTGTGTCACAGAGTTTCACAGTCTGTCACAGTCTGTCAGAGAGTGAAATAGTGTATCTCAGAGTGTCACAGTCCGTCTCAGTGAATGTCACAGAGTGTCACAGTGTCTCAGAGATTCAGAGGGAGATAGAAAATGTCACTATGTGTCTCAGAGAGTGTCACAGTGTCTTGGAGAATGTCACCATGTGTCAGAGTTTGTCACAGTGTGTCAGAGAGTGTCACAGTGTGTCTCAGAGCGTCAGAGGGACACAGAAAATGTCACTATGTATCTCAGAGAGTGTCACAGTGTCTCAGAGAATGTCACCATGTGTCAGAAAGTGTCACAGTGCGTCAGAGAGTGTCGCACTGCGTCACAGAGAGTGTCACCGTCTGTCAGAGTGTCACAGGGTGTTTCAGAATATCAGAGAGGGACAGAGAGTATCACAGCGTGTCTCAGAGAGTGTCAGAGAAGGTCAGATTGTGTCACAGTGTGTCTCAGAGTGTCAGTGAGTCACAGAGCGTCACAGTGGGTTTAAGAGAGTGTCAGAGAGTGTCAGAGAGTGTCACAGCCTGTCTCAGAGGGGTCACAGTGCGCCTCAGAGACAGTCCGAAAATGACAGTATGTCACATTCTGTCAGAGAGTGTCATATTGTCTCAGAGAATTTCACTATGTATCAGACAGTGTCAGTGTGTCATTGCCGTCCACACACCGCTCCCTGCCTGACCTTCACTGCCCACTACACACTGCCCCCAGCCTGACCCTCACCACCGTCCACACACTGCCGCCAGCCTGACCCTCACCACCGTCCACACACTACCCCCAGCCTGACCCTCACCATCGCCCACCCACCGCCCCCAGCCTGACCCTCAGCATCACCCACACACTACCCCTATCCTGAAACTCACTGCGGTTCAACATGGCCCCCAGCCTGACCCTCACCATCGTCCAACACTGCCCCCAGGCTGACCCTCACTGCCATCCAGACACTGCCCCCAGCCTGACCCCTTCCGCCATCTACACACAAACCCCAACATGACCCTCGCGGCCTTCCACACACCGCCCTTCACCTGACCCTCACCGCTGCCCACACACTGCCCCAGCCTGACCCTCTCTGCCAAACAACACTGACCAAAGCCTGACCCTCATCGCCATCCACACACCCACCCCACCCTGACCCCCACCACCATCCAACACTGCCACAAGCCTGACCATCACCGCCGTCCAACACACCACCCCCAGCCAGAACCTCACCACCATCCACGAACCGCCCACAGCCTGACCCTGACCGCCATTCACACACACAACCCAGACTGACCCTCACTGCAGTCCAACACCGCCCCGAGCCAGACCCCACTGCCGTTCACACACAGCCCCCAGCCCGTCCGTCAACACTGCCCATACACCGCCCCGAGGCTGACCTTCACTGCCGTCCAACGCTGCACTAACCCTGATCCCCACCGCCGTCCACACACTGACGCAGCCTGACCCTCACCGCTGTCCACACACCGCCGCCGACCTGACCCCACTGCCATTCACACACAGCCCCCAGCCTGACCGTCAACGTTGCCCACACATCACCCCGAGCCTGACCTTCACTGCCGTCCAATGCCACCCTAACCCTATCCCTCACTGCCATCCGCACACCGTCCCCAGACTGACCCTCACCACCATGCACACAAAGCCCCCAGCCAGTCCCTCACCACCGTCCACTCACTGTCCCTACCCTGACCCACAATGCCGTCCACTCACCACCCCCAGCCTGACCCACACTACCAACCACTAACCACCTCCAGCCTGACACCCACCGCCATCCAACACCGCCCCCAGCCTGACCCTCACTGCTGTCCAAAATCCACCCCCAGCCTGGCCCTCACCGCCGTTCACACACCGCCCCCAGCCTGACCCGCACTGCTGTCCAAAAACCACACCCAGGCTGACCCTCAACGCTCCCCACACACCGCCCCAACCCTGACCCTCACCGCCAACTTGACCCGCCCTGAGCCTGACCCTCACTGCCGTACACACATCGCCCAAGCCTGACCCTCACCACAATCCACACATCACCCCCAGCCTGACTCTCAAGCTGACCACACAACGCCCAATCCTGACTCTCACCGCCGTTCACACACCGCCCCCAGCCTGACCCTCACCTCCGTTCACACACCGCCCCCAGCCTCACCTTTGAAACTTCCCAACAACGCCCCAGCCTGACCCTCACCATCGCCAGCCTGACCCTCGCCAGTGCCCACACACCACCCCCAGCCTGACCCTCACCACCGTCCAACACCGCCCCCAGCATGAAACTCACCGCCATTCACACACCGCCCCCACCCATACCCCCACCGCCGTACAACATCGCCCCAGCACACTGCACCGACATCCACACAGCACCCACAGCCTGACCCTCACTGCTGCCCACACACCGCACCAAGCCTGACCCTCAATGCTGCCACACACCGCACCCAGGCTGACCCTCACCTCTGCCCACAAACTGCCCCCAGCCTGGCCCTCACCGTTGTTCACACACCGCCCCCTGCCTGACCCTCACTGTTGTCCCACACTGACCCCATCCTGGCCCTCACCGCTGTCCACACCCCGCCCCCAACCTGACCCCACTGCCATTCACACACTGCCCCCCGCCTGAACCTCACTGCCGTCCACTCATCGTCCCCAGCCTGACCCTCAACGCTGTGCACACAACGCTCCCAGGTTGACCCTCACTGCCGTTCACATATCGCCCCAACCCTGACCCTGACTGCCGTCCACACTGCGCACCCAGCATGAATCTCACTGCCGTCAACACACCGCTGCAAACTGTCCCTCACTGGCGTCCACCCACCGCCCACAGCCTGACCCTCAATGCTGCCCACACACCGCACCCAGGCTGACCCTCACCTCTGCCCACACACTTCCCCAAGCCTGGCCCTCACTGCTGCCCACACACCGCCCCCAGCCTGGCCCCCACTGCCATCCACACACCGCCCCCAGCGTGACAGTCAATGCTGCCCACATACCGCCCCGAGCCTGACCTTCACTGCCGTCCAACACTGCCCCAAACCTGACCCTCACCGCCGGACATACACCGCCCCCAGCCTGAACCTCACCACCACCCACACATCGCCCAGCTCCTGACCCTCAACGCTGCCCACACACAGCCACAACCCTGACCCTCACTGCCATTCACACACCGCTCCCAACCTGACCCCACTGCCGTTCACACATCGGCCCCCACCTTACCCTCAATGCTGCCCACACATCGCCCCCAGCCTGACCCTCACCACCATTCACACACCACCCCCAGCCTGACCTTCCACGCTGCACACAGACGGCGCCGAGCCAGACCTTCACTGCCGTCCAACACCGCCCCAACCCTGACCATCACCGCCGTCTGCACACCGTCGCCAGCCTGACCCTCACCACCGTGCACACAACGCCTCCAGCTGTACCCTCATGCGTGTCCACTCACTGCGCCCAGCCTGACCCTCACTGCCATCCACACACTGCCCCCACCCTGAACCCCAATGCCGTTCACACACTGCCACCAACCTGACCCTCAACACTGCCCACACACAGCCCCCAGCCTGATCATCACCGCTATCTACACACAGCCCCCAGCCTGACCGTCACAGCTGTCCACACACCGCCCCCATCCTGACCCTCACTGCTGTCGAAAACAGCCCTAGCATGACCCGCACCGCCAACCAACACCACCCCCAGCCAGACCCCCATCGTCATCCACACACTGCCCCCAACCTGACCCTCACTGCCTTCACACATCACCATCCAGCTTGACCTCACAGCTGTCCACACGCTGACCCCAGCCTGACCCTCACTGTTATCCAAACACCGCCCCAGCTTGACCCTCACCACCTTCCAACACCGCCCACAGCTTGTCCCTCACTGCCAGACCACACCGCCCCCAGACTGATCCACACCGCTGACCACACACCGCCCCCAGCCCTGACGCTCACTGCCATCCTCACACAGTGCCCAGTTTGACCCTCACTGCCGTCCAACACCTTCCCCATCCTGACCCCCAGCGCCATTCAACTCCACCCCCAGACTGACCCTCACTGCCGTCCAACACAACCCCCAGCTTGACCCTCACTGCCGTCGACACGCCGTCCCCAGCCTGACACTCACCAGCGTGCAACACCGCCATCAGCCTGGCCCCCATCGCCGTCTACACACCGCCCCCAGCCTGACCCTCTCCGCCATCCAAACAATTCCCCCAGCCTGACCCTCACCACTATCCACACACCACCCCCAGCCTAACCCTCACTGCCATCCAACACTGCCGCCAGCCTGTCCCTCACCACCCCCAAACTGGCCCTCACCACCCATAGCCTGACCCTCTCCGCCATGCAACTCTGCCCCCAGCCTGACTCTCACCACTGTTCCATCCTGACCCATACTGCCGTCCAATACAACCCCCAGCTTGACCCTCACTGCCGTCCACAGTGCCGTCCCAGCCTGACACTCACCGCCGTGCAACACCGCCTTCAGCCTGACCCCCACTGCCGTCCACCCACCGTCCCCAACCTGACTCAAGTGCCGTCCACACACCACCACCAGCCTGACCATCACTGCCATCCAAAACAGTCCGTGGGCTGAAACCAATCACCGTCCAACACCGCTGCCAGCCTGTCTCTCAATGCCGTCCAACACCGCCCCCAGCCTAACCCTCACTGTGATCCAAAACCCGCCCCCAGCTTGACCCTCACTGCTGACCAAAAACCAACCCTAGCCTGAACCCAACCATCATCCACACACTGCCCCCAGCCTGACCCTCACTGCTGTCCATATCACGCCCTCAGCCCGAACCTTGCCACCACCCACACACAGTCCCCAGCCTGACCTATACCACCATCCAACACCGCCCACAGCATGAAACTCACCACCGTCCACACACCAACCCAACCCATACCCCCACTGCTGTACAACACCACCCCAGTATGAACTGCACCGCCTTCCACATACCGGCCCAGCCTGACCCTCACCACCGTACAACACCACCCCAACGCTGACTCTCACTGCGGCCTGTACACCGCCGGCAGCCTGCCCCTCACTGCCGTCCACACACTGCCCCCAGCCTGACCCTCACTGCCGTCCACACACCGCCCCCAGCCTGACACTCACTGCAATCCCCACACTGCTCCAACCCTGACCCTCACCGCCATCCACACACCGCCCCCAGCCTGCCCCTCACCGCTATCCACACACCGCCTGCAGCCTGCCCCTCACCGCTGTCCAAAACCACCCCAGCATGACCCGCACCGCCATCCAACACCGCCCCCAACCAGACCCCCATCGTCATCCACACACTGCCCCCAGCCTGACCGTCACTGCCGTCCACACACCGCCCCCAGCCTGACCCTCACTGCCATCCCCACACTGCTCCAACCCTGACCCTCACCGCCATCCACACACTGCCCCCAGCCTGATCCTCACTGTCGTCCACGCACTGCCCCCAGCCTGAACCTCACCGCTGTCCAAAACCACCCCAGCATGACCCACACCGCCATCCAACACCGCCCCCAACCAGACCCCCATCGTCATCCACACACTGCCCCCAGCCTGACCGTCACTGCCATCCACACTCCTCCCCAGCTTGACTCTCACAGCCGTGCACACACCACCCCCAGACCTGACGCTCACTGCCATCCTCACACCATCCCCAGTCTGACCCTTACCACTATCTAACACCGGCCCCAGCCTGACCCCCAGCATCGATCAACTGAGACCCCAAACTGACCCTCACCACTGTCCATACACAGCCTGCAACCTGACCCTCACCAACGTCCACCCATCGCCCCCAACCTGACCCTCACCACCGTCCACACACTGCCCCCAGCCTGACCTTCACCACCATCCACACACCACACCCAGCCTGACCCTCACTGCCGACCACACACTGACCCCAACCTGCCTCTCACAACTGTCCATACACCGCCCACAGCCTGACCCTCACCACTGTCCACACACCGGCCCCAACCTGACCCTCACCGTCCACAAACTGACCCTCATCGCCATCCTCACAACCTCCCCAGCCTGACCCTCACCGCCATCCTCACACTGTCCCCAGCCTGACCCCCTGTGCAGTTCAACTCCACCCCCAGGTTGACCCTCACCACCGTCCACACACTGCCCCCAGACTGACCCCCACCACCGTCCACAAATCACCCCCAGCCTGACCCTCACCACTGTCCAACACCGCGCCAGCCTGACCCTCACTACCATCCACACACCGCTCCCAGCCTGACCCTAAATGCTGCCACACACCGCACCCAGGCTGGCCCTCACCTTTTACCGCAAACAGCCCCCAGCCTGGCCCTCACTGCCATCCACACACCGCCCCGAGCCTGGCCCTCACCGCTGTCCACACACCGCCCCCAACCTGACCCCAATGCCGTTCACACACTAGCCCCCACCTTACCCTCACTGCCATCCACACACCGCCCCCAGCCTGGCCCTCACCGCTGTCCACACACCGCCCCCAACCTGACCCCACTGCCGTTCACACACCAGCCCCCACCTTACCCTCAATGCTGCCCACACATCGCCCCCAGCCTGACCCTCACCGCCGTCCACACATCGCCCCCAGCCTGACCCTCACCGCCCTCCACACACCGCCCCCAGCCTGACCCCCACCGCCATCCACATACCACCCCAAGCCTGACCCTCCACCCTGCCCACAGATCGCCCCGAACCTGACCTTCACTGCCGTCCAAAACCACTCCAACCCTGACCATCACCGCCGTCTGCACACCGTCGCCAGCCTGACCCACACCACCGTGCACACAACACCCCCAGCTAGACCCTCACTGCCATCCACACACCGCCACCAGCCTCACCCTCACCGACGTCAACACACTGACTCCAGCCTGACCCTCACAGCCGTCCACACACTGCCTCCACCCTGAACCCCAATGCCGTTCACACACCGCCACCAACCTGACCCACAACACTGCCCACACATAGCCCCCAGCCTGATCCTCACCACCGTCTAACACCGCCCCCAGCCTGATGCTCAACAGCGGCCAACATCATCTCCAGCCTCTCAGTGCCCCCACACACCGATCTGAGCCTGACACCCACCTCTGTCCAACAACGCACCCGGCCTGACCCACACAACAGTCCAATACCATTTCTAGCCTGGCCCTCACTGCTTCTACACACCATCCCCAGCCTGCCCCACACCACCGTCGACACACTGCCCGCAGACTGACCCCACCACCGCCCTTAAATCACTCCCAGCCTGAACCTCACCAACGTCCAACACCGCACCCAGCTTGTCCTTCACCACAGTCCAATACCACCCCTAGCTTGGCCCTCACCACTGTCTACACACCGCCCTCAGTCTGACTCTCACTGCTGTCCAAACATCGTCCCTAGGCTGACCCTCACCGCCGTCCACACACCGTTCCCAGCTTCACCCTCACCACCATCCACACATCCTCCCCAGCCTGACAGTCACCACCATCCAACACCGCCCCCAATCTGACCCTCAACCCTGCTCATACACCGCTTCCAGCCTGACCATCACAGCTGTCCACACACCTACGCCAGCCTGACCATCACAGCTGTCCACACACCGACCCCAGCCTGACCATCACAGCTGTCCACACACCGACCCCAGCCTGACCGTCACAGCTGTCCACACACCGACCCCAGCCTGACCCTCACTGCTGTCCAGGCACTGCTCCCAACCTGACCCACATCGCTGTCCAAAACCGCCCCAGCATGACCTGCACCGCCATCCAACACTGCCCACAGCCAGACCCCCATTGACATCCACACACTGCCCCCAGCCTGACCCTCAAGCCGTGCACACACCGCCCCCAGCTTGTCCCTCACTGCCATACCACACCGCCCCCAGACTGATCCTCACCACTGTTCACACACCGCCCCCAGCCTGACGCTCACTGCCATCCTCACACAGTGCCCAGCCTGACCCTCACTGCAGTCCAACACCTTCCCCATCCTGACCCCCAGCGCCATTCAACTCCACCCCCAGACTGACCCTCACTGCCGTCCACAGACCACCCCCAGCCTGACCCTCTCCGCCATCCAAACAATTCCCCCAGCCTGACCCTCACTGCCATCCACACACTGCCCCTAGCTTGACCCCCACCTCAGTCCACACACCACCCCCAGCTTGACTCTCACTGCCGTCCACACACTGCCCCCAGCCTGTCCCTCACCATCCCCAAACTGGCCCTCACCACCCATAGCCTGACCCTCACCGCCGTTCAACTCTGCCCCCAGCCTGACTCTCACCACCGTTCCATCCTGACCCATACTGCTGTCCAACACAACCCCCAGCTTGACCCTCACTACCATCCACACGCCGTCCCAGCCTGACACTCACCATCATGGAACACCGCCTTCAGCCTGACCCCCACTGCCGTCCACCCACCGCCCCCAACCTGACCCAAGTGCCATCCGCACACCACCACCAGCCTGACCATCACTGCCATCCAACACAGTCCCCAGCCTGAACCCCATCACCGTCCAACACCGTTCCCAGCCTGTCTCTCAACGCCGTCCAACACCGCCTCCAGCCTAACCCTCACTGTGGTCCAAAACCCGCCCCCAGCTTGATCCTCACTGCTGACCAAATACCACCCCTAGCCTGACCCCCACCACCATCCACACACTGCCCCCAGCCTGACCCTCACTGCTGTCCAAAACGCGCCCTCAGCCCGAACCTTGCCACCACCCACGCATAGTCCCCAGCCTGACCCATACCACCATCCAACACCGCCCACAGCATGAAACTCACCGCCGTCCACACACCAAGCCAACCCATACCCCCACTGCCGTACAACAACACCGCCCCAGTATGAACTGCACCACCTTCCACATACCGCCCCCAGCCTGACCCTCACCACCATCCAACACCACCCCAACCCTGACTCTCACTGCGGCCTGTACACCGCCAGCAGGCTGCCCTCACCTCCGTCCACACACCGCCCCCAGCCTGACCCTAACTGCCATCCCCACACTGCCCCAACCCTGACCCTCACCGCCATCCACACACCACCCTCAGCCTGACCCTCACTGTCATCCACACACTGCCCCAACCCTGTCCCACACCGCCATCCACACACCATCCCCAGCCTGACCCTCACCACAGTGCGTGCAACACACACATTCTGTCCCTCATTGCTGTCCACTCACTGCCTTCAGCCTGACCCTCACTGCCGTCCACACACCGCCCCCAGCCTGACCCTCACTGAAGTCGACACACTGCCTCCAGCCTAACCTTCACCACTGTCCAGACACTGCCCCCACTCTGACCCCCACTGCCGTTCACACACCGCCCCGAGCCAGACCTTCAACGCTGCCCACACACCACCCCTAGCCTGACACTCAATGCTGCCCACACACCGCCTCGAGCCTGACCTTCACTGCTGTTGAACACCACCCCAACTCTGACCCTCACCGCCGTCCACCCACCGTCCCCAACCTAATTGACACCGCCATGCGCACAACGCTCCCAGCTTGACCTCCCCGCCGTCCACACACCGCCTCCAGCCTGAGGGTCACCACTGCCCACACATCATCCCCAGCCTGACACTCACTGCCATCCAACACTGCCCCCAACCTGACTCTTAATGCTGCCCACGCACCACTGCCAGCCTGACATTCACTGCCGTCCACACGCTGCCCCCAGCCTGACCCTCACTGCCGTCCAAAACCGCCCCTAGCATGTCCCTCACTGTCATCCCACACCTCCCCAGACTGATCCTCACCACTGTCCACACATTGCCCCCAACTGACCTTCACTGCCGTCCACACGCTGCCCCCAGCCTGATCCTCACTGCCGTCCAAACACCACCCCAGCCTGACCCTCGTTACCGTCCAAAACTGCCCCCAGCTTGTCCCTCACTGCCATGCCACACCGCCCCAGACTGATCTTCACCACTGTCCACACATTGCCCCCAGCCCTGACGGTCACTGCCGTCCTCACACAGTGTACAGCCTGATCCTTACCGCCATCCAACACCATCACCAACCTGACCCCCAGCGCCATTCAACTCCGCCCCCAGACTGACATTCACCGCCGTCCATACACTGTCCCCAACCTGACCGTCACCACCGTCCACACCGCTACCAACCTGACCCTTACTGCCATCCAAACACCGCTGCTCCCACACAATACTGCTCCTCCACCACGAATCCACTCCCCAACCCCATCCAACACTGACACACCCCAAACCCATCCATCACCACCCACTCCCTCAACCTCGTCCAGCACCGGCCGCTCCCCAACCCCGTCCAACACTGCCCGCTCCCAAAACCCATCCAACACCGCCTACCCTCCCAATACTGTCCCCTCCGCATCCCCATCTGACACCGCCCCTTTCCCCAACACCGCCCCCACCCCCAATCCCATCTAACACCGCTCCATCCCGAACCCCGTCCAACCCCGCGCCTTCCACCAACCCCATCCAACACTGCCGCCTTCTCAACACCGTCCGATAACGCCCCTACCCCAACACCGCCACCTCTCCCCAACCTCGTCTGACACCGCCCCCTCCCCCAACACTGCCCACTCCCCGAAAGGAATCCAACACTGCCCCCTCCCCAACCCCGTCTGACACCTCCTCCTCCCCCAACACCGACCCTCCCCAACCCCGTCCAACACCACCCCCTCCCCCAACACTGCCCCCTTCCAAACCCATCTAACACTGCCCCCTCTCCAGCACTGTCCAACACTGCCCCCTCCCAAACCCCATCCAACACTACCCTCTCTTCCAACCCTGCCCAACACCGCCCCCACCCCAACTCAATCCAACACCGCACCCTCCACATCCCTCTCTGACACTGCCCCCTCCGCAAACCTGTCCAAGACCGCCCTGTCCTCAACACCGCCCGCTCCCCCAACGCCATAAAACACCACCCCCGCCTCAACCCCCTCTCTCCCCTCTCTCTCCCTTTCTTTTCCCCTCTCTCCCCTCTCTCTATTCCCCTCTCTCTCCTCCTCTCTTTCCCCTCTCTCACTTGCCCCTTCTCATGTTCACGCCCCCTCTCCCTCCCCCCCTCTCTCCCCCTCTCGCTCCCCTCTCTCTCAACTCCCTCTCTCCCTCACCTCCACTCTCTGTCTCACTCACCCCCCTCTTTCACCCCTTCTCTCTTCGCCCCCTCTTTCACCCCACCCTTTTGCCGCCTCTCTCTTTCGACCCCTCTTTCGCTCCACCTCACTTTCGCCCCTCTTTCGCCCCCCTTTCACCCCCCCTCTTTTGCCCCCCTTTTTGCCCACTCTTTCTTCCTCCTCTTTCGCCCCTCCTTTCACCTCTTCTCTCTTTTGCCATCCCCTGTTTCTTTCACCCAAACTCTCTCTTTCGAACCCCTCTCTCTCACCCCCCTCTCTTTCACCCCCTCTCTTTCACCCCTCCCTCTTTCGCCCGCCCTCTCTCGCCCCTCTCTCGCGCCCCATCGCCCCCTCTCTCTTGTCCCCCCTCTCTCTCGCACCCCCTCTCTCTCACCCCCTCTCTCTTGCCCCCTCTCTCTCGCCCACCTCACTCTCTCGCCCACCTCTCTCTCGCGCCGACCTCTTTCTCTTGTCCCTCTCTCTCATGCGCCCCTCTCTGTTCCCCCAATCTCTCTCTGCTCATTCACCCTCCCTGTACATTCTCTCTCTCTCGTCCACTGTTACTCTATCGCTCTTTCCCCACCGTCTGTCCCTCTGCCTGTGTGTCTCTCTTTCTCTCTCTCCCTTTCTCTCTCTGTCTCTCTCTCTCTCTCTCTCTCTTTCTCTGGACCCATCCCCCCCTTGCTCACTCACTCTCTCTCTCAAGTAACTAGCACCTCATCTCCCTCTCTCTCTCTCCCCTTCTCTCTCTCGTACTCGCCCCTTATCTCTCTCTCTTACCGCCATCCCCATTCCTCTCTCGCCCCCTCTCTCGACTCAATCCCTCCATCCTCTCTGTTTTGCTCAGCTCCTCTCTTTCTCTTGGTCAATCTCTCTCGCTCTCTCTCTCTCTCTCTCTCTCTCTCTCTTTCTCACCCTCTCCCTCTCTCCCTCTCTCTCATTCTCTCTCTCTCACCCTCTCTTTCTCTGTGTCTCTCTCTTCTGCTCGCCGTCTGTCTGTCCTTCTCTCTCTCTCTCTCCTCGCATGTCTCTCTCTCTCGCTATCTCCCTCTTCGCCCCACTCTTTCGCTCCCTCTCTCTCATCCTCTCTCTTCTGCTGCCCCCCTCGTCCCCTTGTCTCTCTCTCGACAACCCTCTTGCACCCTTCTCTTCTTCTCACCCTTCCTCTCTCTTTCCTCTCTCTCACCATCTCTCCATATCTTTCTCTCACTCACTCTCTCTCTCCCCCCACGTCTCTCTCTCTCTGTTTCACACACGCACACCCAACTCTGAACTTATCTCTCTCTCTGCCTTGCTCTCATCGACTCTTCTGTCCCTTATTCTGTCTCGTTTCTTTTCTCCTTCCCTCCTTCTCGCTCTGTCTCTCTTGCTGTCTCTTTCTGTCTCGCCCTCTCTTGCCCCTGCGTACTCGCTGTCACCCTTTCTGTTTCCCACCCCCTTCCTGTCAAACCCCCTCTCACAGAGCCATCTCTCCTTCTTGACCTTCCCCTCTAATGTCTCTCTCGCCCTCGCTCTCTTTCCGCCCATCAGTCTCTCTCTCATCCTCTCTCTCGCCCTCGCTCTCTTTCTTGCCCTCGCGCTGTCTCTCTCTTCGCACCTCTCTCTTTCGTTCCCTTTCGCTCTCCCTCGCCCCCTCTCTTTCGACCACTCTCTCTCACCCCCTCGATCTCTCTTTTGCCTCTCTCTCTCTTTCGAACCCTGTTTCACTCTCTCTTGCTCCTTCTGTCTCTCTTGCTCTCTCTCTCCCTCTCTCTTGCCCCCGCGCTCTCCCTCTTGTCCCCCCTCAATCTCTCTTTCTTGCCCTTCTCTTTTTCTTGCTCTCTAAACGCCTCCCTCTCTCGCTTCATCTTTCTCTCACCCCCCTCTATCCTTGCCCCTACTTCTCTCTCTTGCCCTCCTCTCTCTCACTCACTCTCTCTCACCTCTATGTCTCTCTCGTCCCGTCTTTCTCTCTTTCACTCACCTCATCACTCTCTCACCCACTCTAACTCTCTCTTGCCCACTCTCTCACCTTCACACTCTGTCTCTCTCATTCACTGTCTCGCCCACTTCCTTGCCCCTCTCTCTTGACTCCGTGTCTCTCTCGATCCCTTCTCTCTCGCTTGACCCTCTCTCTCTCTTGCAGCCTCGATCTCTCTCTTGACATCACGCTTTTTTGCACCTCCCTATACCTCTCACCCCTGCCTCTCTCTCTCGCCCCATCACTCTCTCACCCCCTCATTCTCTCTCTCTCTTGCCTCTCTCCTCTTCTCTCTGTCTCTCGTCTCCCCCTCCCCACCTCTCTCGTCCACTTTGTCTCTCCTCTTCCCTCTCTCTCTAAGACTTGCCCCCTTTCTCTCTCGCCCCTTTCCTCGCGCCTCTCTGTCTCTCTCTCTCTCACCTCTGTTTCTCATTATCTCCTCCCCTGTTTCACTCTCCCTCCCTACCTCACCCTATCTCTCTCTTGCCCCCTGCTCTCTCTGTCTGCTCTTTCACTCTCCCCGTTCTCTCACTCTTGATCCCCCTCCCTCAGTGTCGCTCTCTCCACCGCCTAAGTTTCTCTCTGACTGACCCTCTCTCCGTCCTGTCCCTCCCTTCCTCTTTCTCTGACACACTCTCTCTCCCTGGTCCTTCCCCCTCCCTCTGACCCAGAGACTGGGGGTTGGTGGTGAGGCTGCGTGTGGAGGGTGGGGGTGAGATTATTGATGTGGGAAGTAGGAGGTGGAGAAGATGGTGTAGAGACGGAATTGTGGGAGGGAGACAGAGACGGCAGGAGAGAGAGGGGGAGGCGGAGGGAGAAAGAATAGTGGAGGCAGGTGGAGAAACCGGGGTTGGGGAGTAATGAAAAATGGGGACGAGAGAGAGTGAATGGGAGAGGTGGTGAGAAAGAGACAGTGAGCAGAGAGAGAGAGGGAGAGAAGTTCTGAGAGAGAGTAGCGGAGAGGAAATGGGGACGCCAGGTTGGATTGGAGGGACACCGGGATTTAGACCCAGGTCCTGAGCTCAGGGGTCGGTCCCCTTCCCTTCCCTGAGGACCAGGACTTGGGGCTTAGTCTGTCTCTCTTTAGCTCAGCTTCTCCAACACAAACACACCAACATCGGTCACTCTGCTGCTTGGCACGCTTTAATGAACATTTTTATTGGTTACAAATGGAAGTGATGGATACAGTCAGTGGAATGGTGCCTTTTCTCACTGGCCCCTGAGTTGTGAGAAACATTGAAATGTTTCCCTGTAACCCCCCTGTGGGATAAGGATGGACAAACCAGCGCTACCCTTAGTCTGTTACCATAGCGACAGGCTGCTCCATCGCTGAAACACTGAACTGAAATGAGAAAATCCCGGATGGATTGATTAATGAGGGAATTTGATGGATGGATGGATTTGGGTGAAGGGATATTTCAGCACATTCTTCAGCTGCTGCCTGAACTTAGTCTGGGTCACGGCATAAATCGCGGTGTTTGTGCAGCAACTGAGGAGCTGCAGCATGAAGCCCAATTCCTGCACAAAGGGATCGAGATACACAGACTGATATCCAATCAACCACATCCGGAACCATATAGAATACAGCATTAACATTGACCATAACAGGATGAAATTGGCCGAGATTACAAACAGTAAAATGATGGATTTTTTTCGGTTTCTCATTTCAGTGTCAGACTGAGCGTCCCCATTGGTGTGAGCGCGGAGTCTCCTGCGGGCTCTGCTGGTCACTAAAATGTGTCTGACGGTGAGAACATTGAGCAGCAGAATCAGGAGAAATGGGACACACGGGGTTAGAATGTGGTGGAGGAACTCGATTGTGACCCAGACAATGGATAATAGAACAGCGTCTGTTACATCACAAAACCAGGGGAGGTTCACCAGCCAATACCGAGCCTCGAGCATAAAATACCAGGAAATGTTCTTTAAACAACTCAGCACAGTCACTGCTCCCAGAACCACAGCCGCCGTTTTCTCACTGCAATATTTACTTTTCAGCTTCTGGCAACAAATGGCCACAAACCGATCAAAGGTGAAAGTGACGGTGAACCAGACAGAGCAGTCAGTGGCTGCATAAAGCAGGACGGCGTGGATATTACACACGGGGATGGAGTACATCAGGAAATAAAACCTTTCCCGATAAACAATGGGAATGTGTCTCAGGATCAGGTCGAGGATAATGACCAGGAGATCCGCCGCTGCCATGGCCCCCAGGTAACGTCTGACACATGGAGACAATCCACAATCTTGATAAAGCAGGACGTAGATGGTCACTACGTTAACTGTGAGGAAGGAAAACAAACCCATTATCCACCAGCCTGGAGGCGAAGGGACCCGTTTGATCGGGGACCCAGTGAGATTTTCAAATGTGTCTCTGTATTCAGGGATTTATTAAAATAATTGGAGCTGGAATAACAAATGGGAAGGTCAGAATTACTGACAAAAATGTGACATAAACCACAAGAAACCCTCCCTCCCCAAACACACAGAGACACATCCATAAGGACAGATGGTTTCTAGAACATTCCCACACACTCGATCACTCGAGAGCAGACACAGGTCATTCCTTCCCAGTTCCTAATGCGGAGGGTGGAAACGTTGCTGTCCTGAAGGATTCTCTCCCAGTTTCCTGAAGACAAACGGAGTTTGGAATTTCCTGTATTTTGGTCTAAATTGTGGTCGATCCTGTGTCGTGGAGAAATGTAAACACAGGGAAAACGTATTCACCCCTTTAACTGCCCGAGGGTCCTTCGGAACAGTGTCTCCTTCTCACTGGAACGGGATCTCTTCCCTCGGGATATTATCGTTTGTTCAATTCACTGACGTCCGGCCGTTCAC
Organism: Chiloscyllium punctatum; assembly: GCF_047496795.1. Lineage (NCBI taxonomy): Eukaryota > Metazoa > Chordata > Chondrichthyes > Orectolobiformes > Hemiscylliidae > Chiloscyllium > Chiloscyllium punctatum. The sequence continues at coordinate 81,658,476 of NC_092750.1, forward strand.
AAACAATGTCAGGGACAGAACGTTCCGGGGAATGTCAGTTATAGAATGTCGGGGACAGAACGTTCCAGGGAATGTCAGTTATAGAATGTTGGGGACAGAACATTCCGGGGAATGTCAGTTATAGAATGTCGGGGACAGAACGTTCCAGGGAATGTCAGTTATAGCATGTCGGGGACAGGACGCTCCCATCCACTTACTGCTCCTTATCTCCATTGTTGCCCTGACAAGGGGCTGCTGTGGGTGTAGGCATCACATGTCAGGGAGAGACGGCGGGGGAATCAGTTTAAATATCACCACATGGGAGGGGTTTTGGGTATAGACAGAGAAGGGGGAGACTGAGAGACAGTGTCATGGAAGGATGTGTTCCCAGGTTGCAGAATACTGAAAGCTGGACACTTCGATAACATCCTGTAACATGAGCCAGTCTTCCCAGGAAAAATGGGAAAAAGGGATATTGGTGTGAGGCCAGATGATGGAGAGTTTTGGATGAGCATTTGTTCTACAGCTTTGTAAATGGAGTCCGTCACGGCTGGAGGTACTCACCATCACCCAGATACCCCTGGATATTCCGTCATCCCTGACACTGGGGCCATCTTTAAAAGGCCAATGGGCACATGGTTGAGCTTTCTCAGCTTGAAGCTGCTGCCCTATACAGTTTACCCCGAGCATGGGGAATAAGGGACAATTACACCATGGTGTGTCAACAGGGCCTGGTGGATGGGATAGTACAGAGGGGGACCATTATCTTCCCAGAGGGGGCGACACCACCAGACCCACCGAGTATGGTCTGAGCTCCCCACCCAGCTCAGTACAGTAACTGGGGTGTGAAGAAATGCCCAGCAATACAGGATAAGCATCAATAACCGTCCCCACTCTGTCAGGATAAGGGTCACCGTATTCTCTCTGCTCCCTCACACTCACTGTATATCTGTTATAGCACCGACCCCCGAACAAGGCTCATGGTCAACCACTCTCACTACTGCATACAGCATCTTCTCTCTCTGTCTCTGTCTCTATCTCTCTCCCTCTCTCTTCCTCCTCTCTCCACTTCACCCCCCTCCCCACACACATTAATAACACTGCATGGATACAACACTGTGGACTGACTCTCTCCAGATCCCTCACCATGACCCCCTCCCCACCTACACTAACACTAACAGCAGGACCACCCACTCACACCCTCACTCCCTCCCTCCCTCCCTTTCTCCCGTTCCAGGAGAAACAGCCTGGAATAGGACAGAAAGGGCCAAGCCGGATGGTGGAGTGCCCGATATCCGTTCTGGTAGGAGCCGGAGAGGACAGGGACACCTCGAGTGGAGATTCTGAATCATCCACGTCCCACCGACCGAGTAAGGAGCAATGTTCAGTGAAGGGCAATTCTCACTTTAAACCCACTGGCAGCTCCGTTTCCCCCCCGGCACAACTTCGAAGCCGTGGCCCTGATGCCATCTCCCTTTTGTGTCGAGCTGGTACAAATGGAATCCCCACGGTCTCGGTGGGCAGGAGGATGGGCTCACAACACATCGTCACCACCACCTCCCAGGAAGGGAGCACCGAGACTCCCTCCTACACCTCCCCCTGTAAACAGCTCAGATACTGAAACTGATCTGTGATAGTTACTGCGCTCCTCATTGTCCTGACATCTTCAATAATCTGTGCTCATATACACCCAGTGCTCTCTGCTCCTGCAGCCCCTTTATAATGGTACAGCCTGTTTTAAACTGTCTTTCATTGTCTTTCCTACCAAAATGTTTCACCTCAAACTGTTCTGCATTGATCCCCATCTGCCATAAACTTGAACACTACACCAATGTGTGATTGTCCTGTTAGAGTTCCACACTCTCCTCCATAGACTTCAGAGTTCTTCCAGGTTCGGTGCAATCTACAAACATTGAGATTGTTATAGCGTCACAGTCCCCATGAAACAACTGAAATCCTGCCCCACACTCACGAGTGTGAGCAAGTGAAATACTGATATATTCCTATGGACAAAGTCGAATAATGACATGCTGTCAATGGAGCAACAAAACTCCTGACACACACCAGATGGAGCGAATGAAATATTGACAAACCACAGAACAAGAGAAATCCGGTTAGGTACCACTTATCGATATTCATCAGGGTATAATGTGATGAAGTTGAAAGTGTGTACTGTACTTTTAAGAGAGAGGGAATGCTGTTCTGAACTGAGAGCAGTCAAACACCTGTGATACGAGAGGATAGAAGACCAGAAACAGTATATTGCTATAGAGCTGGAGTCGGGTAATAAGCAGTTAAGAGAAAGAGGGTCCCAGAGTTGTGCATAGTTGATGTAAAATGTTCACTTTCAGAGTGAAAAAATAAATTGATGTTTTTATTTAAACAATGGAATTTGGGAGTTCTCTGTCACTCATATTTGAACAGTTTAGGAGGCGAATTGAGCATTTATTTATGTTTAGTTTAATTTACAGGATGAGCTCCATGTCGTGTCCTAACAATTGCTGTGTGTATATCTGTGTGTCCCTGTGTGGGGCAGGTCTGGCTGTCTCTGTGGTGCTTAAAGTGATGCAATGCCACCCTCTGCTGGCCTCCACACGCCACTGCACAGGCATTGGCAGAGGGTGAAAACCAACAGGGATTCATTCAGAGATGGGGAGGGAGAGGGCAGCTGCTCACAGCACCATCCAAACTGATGTCTTATCCATGTACTGATCTAAATGTCCTTTAAACGTTGTAACTGTCCCTGCTATCACCACTTCCTCTGGAAGTTCATTCCACACACAAGCCAGCTTCTGTCTAAAATAATTACCTCTCATGACTTTCGTAAATCTTTTTTCCTCGCACCTTAAAATATCCCTTAGTTTTGAATCCTCAACTCTAGAGAAAAGACACCAGCCCTTCAACTTCTTTGTAACCCTCATTATTTTATAAACCTCTGTAAAGTTACTGCTCAATCTCGTATTCTTCAGTGAAAAAATTCCCAGCTGATCCAGACACTCCTTATAGCTCACTCCCTCCTTTCCCTGCAACATCCAGGTTAATCTCTTCTCAACCCTCTCCAGCTTAATAATATCAACGTCAGTAATATCAAAGTGAATAGTCAAGGTATTTTCTAAGGGTACAGGGAGTCCAAAACTAGAGGACATAGGCTTAAGGTGAGAGGGGAAACATTTAAAAGTGACCTAAGGGGCAGCGTTTTCACCCAGAGGGTGGTGTGCCTATGGAATGAGCGGGCAGGATGACCAGACTGGACACAGTATTCCAGAAGAGGTCTCACCAATATCCTGTACAACCACAACATGACAACCCAATTCCGATACTCAAACGTCTGTCCTATGAAGACGTGTGTTAAACACCTTCTTAACCACACTATCTATATGATATGCAAATTTTAAAGAATTAAATCTGAGGGCCTAGGTCTCTGTTCTACAGCACTGCCAAAGGCTCTACTTTTAATTGTATAGGTCCTGCTGTTGTTTGATTTACCAAATCCAATGCATCGCATTAATCCAAACTAAACTCCATCAGCCACCCCTCAGCCCAGTGTGTGATATTACTGTCACCTCCCCCTCCCCCTTCAATTTTAAAATGCCCTCCCCCTGTCCAGGAGGCCTGCACACTCCGGCCTTGATTTTCACAAAGACCCTGAGCTTGGTTTGCCTTCTGTGGTTAGGGGGATGTGGGACAGATTGCAGACACAGTCAGTGGGGAGGAGAGACTGGGCAATAATCAGCGGCCTGATGTCACTTCATGGTTTTAGGAAAAGGGGAGTCACACGTGAGAGTTGGGTAAGAGTGATCGGTGTTTTGGGGTCAGAAATTAAGCTCTTCCTTCATCTCTGGTGTTCAGTAATAAATATCTATTTGAGACCCTTCATTGGGCAGAGTGTGTCTGCAGGATTTCTTTCCTTAATATTGCAGACTACAGATAATAGCACTTAAAGATGTTCATAGTTAATTGCGATAGCATAGAAAGTATACTCAATATCCTACAGTTGAGACAAATATCTTGCATTTGTTTAATAATACAAAGTGTTGTTTGTAATTCAGTAATGGGAACCTGATTCTAATAAATCCACATCAAGCTGAAAGTGGGAACTAAAATATGACCCAAAATCTGGGTATGGTAGTGTGGTGGGTAGTGTCCCTGTCTCTGAGCCAGAACTCTGGATTTGATTCCAATTCCTGAACTTGTGTGGTAGTGTTCCTAGCTCTGGGCTAGAAGGCCTGGATTCAAGTTCTGCCTGTTGCAGAGGTATGTCCCAGCATGTCAGGACAGTCTGATGAACAAACACACAGGAGAATACTGTTACAGCTTTATGGGTATTGTCGAGCGATGCTAGTGTCCCTGCCTCCGGGCACAAAGGTCTAGGTGTAAAGCCCACAGAAGTGTCTCAGGATACATCTGAACAAACTGATTAAAATGGATTTAGAATTGTGACTTGATGGAGAAGGAAGAGGTGTCAGTATTGAATTTCAGAATTTAGGCCCAGGATGACTGAAAGTACAGCCATTCGTGTTGATTGGGGTCACATTTTGCAGCAGCAAAGGTTTATAAAATCAAAATGGCCATAGATAGGGTTAGTAGTCAGGGTTTTTTTCCCCAGGTTAAAACTAGAGGGCTTTGGTGGAAAGTGAGAGGGGAAAGGTTTTGAGGAGGCCTAAAGGGCACCATTTCACACAGAGGGTGGTGTGTGTATGGAATGAGCTGCCAGAGGAAGTGGTGGAGGATGGTACAACTACAGCATCTGGGTACTGAGAGACCTGGCGAGCTTTTCCAGCAATTTCTGTATTTCTTGAAAAAATGCATTCATTTTAGCACAGGTATTCTGAATAAATTAAACATTTTTATTTTTTAATGACACAGGGACATATAAACATATCTTCAAATTGACCGAGACCATTTTCTGCTCAGGGTATTGCTCTGTGTGTGACAGCAGCAATGATGCACCTACATGGAACACGGAATGTGATGGAGACATAGTTTGGACAATGTACAAGGAGACCTCACATGGTCCAGTTTGGGACAGGATGACATTACTGTGTGATTCAACTCAGAGAGGGAGAAAATGTAATCTGTCTGAGAAGGAATGGCCTATTGCACTCTCTCTCCTTCATTGTTCCTCATCACAGCAATGTGTGCGAGCTAAAAAAAACCTCTACAGTCATCGTTACCATTCTTATTTTTATGGAATCCCTGCAGTGTGGAAACAGGCTGTTCGACCCAACAAGTCCATAACAACCTTCCCAACCCATTCCCCTATATTTACCCCTGACTATTGCACATAACCTAGAAATCCCTGAACACTATGGACAATTTAGCATGACCAATCCACCGAACCTACCCAGTCTGTGGTAGGAAACAGGATCACCCATTAGAAGCTCACACAGACAAGGGGAGAATGTGCAAACTCCACACAGACAGTCACCCAAGGCTGGAATCGACCCCAAGTCCCTGGTGCTGTGAGGCAGCAGTGCTAAGCTTCGTGCTACCCTTTGGATGATCCCGAACCAGAATTCACTGGAATCTACTCACTGCCTAAAGCAAAGGGAATTCAGCCAAATCCAAACTCTCCCAGAATGAAATCCCATTTCTAGCAGCTTGTGTGAGTACAATATCTTCAAAAGCAGAATAACGTTTTGGACAATCTCACAATTTTTCCTTTGTCACGGGTTTCGATAATATTTGGACCAGGTTATTTCAAGTTAGAATTGCAGAGATTGTGTGTGTGTGTGTGTGTGTGTGTGTGTGTGTGTGTGTGTGTCTGTGTGTGTGTGTGTGTGTGTGTGTGTGTGTGTGTGTGTGTGTGTGTCTGTGTGTGTGTGTGTGTGTGTGTGTGTGTGTGTGTGTGTGTGTGTGTGTGTGAGTGTGTGTGTGTCAGTGTTTTTAGAAAGGGAAATATTGATTATATAATTGCAATACCCAAACAGTTTGCCATTCATCTTTCCATCATAGTTTGAGTAACATTGTTCTGGATTATAAACGTGTTGTTTGAGCAGATTAAAGAAACTAGCCTTACTTGGTTGCTAAAACTGACCCTGACCCAGTCTGAGACCGATATCATCGGCCATATCACCAACCTGGTTACATTTAACATTTGTTGTGAGCAGTGGAGGAGTGGGACTAGAAAAGGAAACAGTGGCCCAAAAGGCCGGGGAACTATAGACCGGTGAGCCTGATGTCAGTGGTGGGTAAGTTGTTGGAGGGGATTCTGAGGGACACGATTTACATACATTTGGGAAGGCAAGGGCTGATCTGAGTAGACAACGAAGCTTTCTGCATGGGAAATCATGTCTCATTAATTTGGTTGAGTTTTTTGAAGAGGTGACAAAGACGATTGATGAAGGCAATTTGGTAGACATTGTCTATATGGACTTCAGCAAGGTGTTCATTTAAAGAACAAAGACCAAAGAAAATTGACAGCCCAGGAACAGGCCCTTCACCCTCCAAGCCTGAGCCGATCCAAATGTACTGTCTAAATGCATCGGTCAATTCCTAACCATCTGTATCCCTCTGCTCCCCACCTACTCCTGCATCTGTCCAGATGCATCTTAACTGAATCGACCGTGCCTGCCTCTACCACCTCAGCTGGCAACGTGTTCCAAATGCCTACCACCCTCTGTGTGAAGTACTTACCATGTGTATCCCCCTGAAACATTCCACCTCTCACTTTGAAGGCACGACGTCTCGTTATTAAATCCTTCAACCTGGGAAAAAGCTTGTCTCTATCCACCCTGTCCAGATCCTTCATGATTTTGCAAACCTTAATCAGGTCCCCCCTCAATCTCCTTTTATCTAGTGAAAATAAACCTAACCTACTCAGCCTCTCTTCACAGCTGGTATTTCATTCTGATTGGTAGACAGATTAGTAAGTTTCAGTTACATAAGATACAGAGGAAGCTAGTCACAATTGGCTTGAAGGAAGAGGGATAGTTTTCAGCCTGGAGGCTTGTGAGCAGCAGTGTGCTGTAAGAATCAGTACTGAGTTCACTGCATTTCATCATTTATGTAAAGGATTTAGATGTGAATATTGGGGCCATAGTTAGTAAATTTACAGATGAAACCAGAAAGATGGTGTAGTAGATTATCTCAGAGTACAACAAGACCACAATTAGATGGGACAAAGGGGCAAGGAGTGACAGATGAAGTTTAATTTAGATAAATACGAGGTTTTGTATTTTGTGAACGCACACCAGGGCAGGAATTATACACTTAATGATAAGGTCCTGGGGTGTGTTGTAGAACAAAGGGACATAGGACTGCAGGTATATTGTTCCTTGAATGTGGACTCGCAGGTAGACAGAGTGGTGCAGAACACATTTGGCACATTTGTCTTAATCAGTCAGAGCATTGAGTATAGGAGTTGTGGTGGGATGTTGTATCTGTACAGGATGTTGGTGAGGCCATTTTAAGAATACTGCGTACAACTCGGTTTTCTGCAGAAATAACTTACCCAGATGTCCCAGGACTGGAGGTTTGAGCTTTAGGGAGAGGCTGATTAGGTTGAGGTGCTTTCTACTGGAGTGTCAGAGGCTGAAGGGTGACATTATAGAGGTTTATAAAACCATCAGGGGCATGGATATTCTGAACAGCCACGTTCTGCTCTCCAGGTTAGGGGAGTCCAGAACAAGAGGGCATTGGTTGAAGGGGAGAGGGCGAATGATTTAGAAGGGACCTGAAGATAAATGTTTCACACAGAGAGTGGTGTGTGTACAGAAAGTGCTGTCAGAGGAAGTGCTGAAGGCGGTTACAATCGCACATTTAAAAAGTATCTGAAAGAGGAGGGATATTTACCAAATGCTGGCAAATGGGACTGGATCAGATTTGATATCTGATCGGAATGAACAGATTGGACAAACGGGTCTGTTTCCGTTCTGCATGACTCTCTGGTTCTATAAGAAGGATGTTGAATAATTCTTAAAGGACCTTTCAAGTGGGAATTCTCTTCAGTGGAAGGTTATCGTTTCTCTATGTTCACATTGATTGAAAGCTGCATCAGTTAAATATTTGACAGAGAATTGAGTCACGGATAATGGGATATAGACAGGAAAGTGGGGCTGAGACCCCAACCTGATCAGCCACAATCTTAGTGCCTGGTGGAGAAGGCTCAAAGTATTTAATGAACCACTCCTGCTCCTCAGTCCCATGTTCCTGTGTTCCATTCAGCCCCTCATACCTGCTAGACAGGGACAGTTGGAGGCCACTTACTCCTATAATCTGGTGCACAGAAACAGAGGAGACCATTCAGCCTCTCAATACTGTCACACATGCTTTGAAGTGATTTGGGAAGTGTAATTTGAAAACCCAGGCTGGGTAAGAAAGAGGCCCCTCATCTCTCTTCACAGAGCTTCCCCTCTCTGCAACTTGTGCTTCATTTGTTGGTCATGTTGTACACCCAGATTCACTGTGAATACAGCCCCCATACCTCAACCAGAGTTGGCTCACAAAATCCTCTGGTCTCCTTGACTGCAATATTCAGTAATTGCACATTCATGAAAATAACACCCACTAACTCTCCAATAACAGAATGTGAGAACATCAGAAACAGGGGTAGGTCGTTCACCCCCCAAGCCTGCCTTGCCCTTCACTAAGATCATGACTGATCTGCTCACTGTCTCAAATTCTCTTTCAAACCCAATTCTTCATAGCCCTCACCTCTCTGTCAGGTCAATATCCATCTAGTTACTCTTCAAATACTTTCAGTCATCTAGCTTCCCGAACACTCTTGAGAACAGAAATCCTGACATTCAATCCCACCTGTTTGAAGAAAACACTTGCTGCTCCTATATCATGGTTTATTGATGCGAACAAAAGAGGTTGAGACAAGGGTTCAGGTAAAAATGACTGGCCCTGATATCAAGGCAGTGGTTCACTTCTGTTGACATCAAGGAGCTGAACAAAACTGGACTTATTGGGAATCAGAGTAACCTCTCCAGTGTTTGGGGTCAAACATGGCACAAAGGAAGATGGTCATCATCTCAGTCCTGGGTCACCTCTGTGGGAAATCCTCAGGGTAAGTTCCTCTTCACAAACAGCTTCAGCTGCTTCAACAATGTCTCCCCACCCCCACCTTTATCACCATAAGATCAGAAGTGGGGATGGTCACCGAAGATGCCACAATGTTCAGAACATTTTGTTCCCCCCTCAGCTCCTGAACTAGTCTGTGTCCGTGTGCAGCAAGACCCAGACTCCATTGAGACTTGTGCTGTTAAAGTATCAGTAACATTCATCTACCAGCACTGCCTGTCACTGCACATTGCCACAGTAAAATAACAGTTCATTCAGCACCTCACGCTGGTTTCACAGGAATATGAGGAAGTCGTTCAGCCCATTGACACTATTGGAGATGAACAGGGACAGCCCATTCAGTGCCTTCAGCCTATTACTCAGGAAGAGAAGGAGTCTAGTGTGATGGACCACACGAGAGCCCCTCGAAAATATTTGAAGGCGGTCACCTAGACTCTATTTTTTTTATTTTAAAGGGAATATAAAGTGACTGTTCCAGATGCAATGTGACAGATCAAACTACTCGGTGTGAAGCTAAACACTATTTATTGAAACGGGAAAGATAAAATGAATGCAAAGAAAGAGTAATTTAGAAAATCATAATTCCATTAGACAAGTTAACAGAATAACAAATCAAGGAACTATTACTAATGAACTGTACCAATATAGGAAAATCCCCAAAACACAACCCCTGGCAGAAAGGAAATTTCAGACACAGATCGTCACAAACATTTCTCGAATCTGGGAATTAAAAACAGCACCAAGAGAAAATTCAGAGAGAGTAGCACCCAGGTGATAGTCACTGAAGATTCTGTGCAGACCCCAATAGTTTCTGATGTTACTGAGAAACCAAAACCCAGAGATCCTAACTTGTGAGAGCTGGCCACACCCATTCAGGCTGCATTAAAATAAACCCAAGACCTCCTTAGCTGTTTACTCAGTGGTCTTAACTAACCAGTTTGGTAACGATCATTCAATCTCTCTCTTAAAAGAAACCAGGACAAAATAACCTCTCAAAGCCTGTAGCATCATCACACTTGTCAGTACATCGAGCTGTCAAACAGGAACCAGGGGTAACCCAATCAGGCCCTTGGCCCTGTCCAATCGGAAGAGGAAGAAGCCATTCAGACGCTTGAGTCTCTTACACAGGAACAGGAGGAGGCCATTCAGCCCCTAAAGCCACTTCCACAGCAACAGGATAAGGCCATTCAGCTCCTTCAGTCTCTTACACAGGAACAGGAGGAGGCCATTCCCCCCTCAACGCACTTGCAAAGGGACAGAATGAGGTAATTGATGCTGATTCCTGATGAATGGCTTATGCCCAAAACGTGGATTCTCCTGCTCCTCGGAGCTGCCTGACCATCTGTGCTTTTCCAGCAATCTACTGTCTACTACAATCTCCAGCATCGGCAGTCCTCACTGTCTCCAGATTGATGCTCCAATATGATGAACAAGTGGAGCAGATGCACATTAGTGCACAGACAGACTGCTCCACGTTGTTCCTCCTGGCTCCGTTGCTCATGATAAACACGTGGGACTTTAACGTGGTTTTCTAGTGTTGAGGAGAGAAGCCATATGTCTTGTGTGAAGTCTCAAGAAGGCACCTTCCATCTCTGAGAAGCCAGCCTTTCTCTATGCAGGGTGGAAGCTGGTGGGAATGGTTACCTGTTTCAGATCGAAGGTATTATGGCTGATGTTGGGGATTGTAAACAACATGGCGTCCAGTACGGGTTCATACGCCAACAGCACAATAACATGGGGAGAGCTAATTTAGGCATATAAACTATTAGGAAAGTCACGTTAGACTGATGAATCGACTCTCTGTGTTCAAATAACGCTGATCTTTCTCATGTTGATCCTGTCGAGTGCACGTCCTGTTCAGTGTAACCTGTGTGCCTTACTCTGTCCAAGTCTATTTCCACCCTCTGATCTGTCTGGCCATGCTTACTATGATCTGGCTCCACTGCTCATAAATAAAGTGTTTCCCTGTACTGAGGTACACGTGGCAATAAATCAGATCAATCAATCCTGAGTAAAGTATGGAATTTCTCACCCTATCAATGTGTCTTTTGGAAATATACCTGCTACACCTCGTGTTTCAGGATCACCATTTCAGATTTTACAGCTCTGCAGATTAAACTCTCAGGTTCTTCACTCTACCCTCATGATACTGCCATCTGTATCTGTGGTAAGGAGATCATTCCTTACAAAGGAGATCAAATCTGTAGAGAGCGCCCGAAATGCTCTCTCAGCAAGGCTCTACAACAGCAGGAGGATGGCTTTACTCATGTACTCGAATCATCTTACAATGAAGGACAGCATACCATTGACTGCACCCATTACTTACACAGGGTTTGATTCGGAGCAGTCAGCATAGACTTGTGAGTGGGAGATCATGCTTCCCAAATTTGTTAGAGTTCTTTGATGAAGTGACCAAGAAGGTTTACGAGGACAGAGCTGTAAATTAAGTCTCTATGGATTTCAGTAAGGCCTTTGATAAGGTTCCACATGGCAGGCTGCTCTGGAAGGTTCCATCACGTGGAATGCTGGGGGAACTGTCCAATCGGATACAAAGTTGGGTTGATGGTCGGAAGCAGAGGGTTTAGTGGAAGGATGATGGTCAGACTGAAGGCTGTGTCCATTGCTGTTTGTTATCTATGATTTGGATGAGAATATACAAGGTATGATTAGTAAGTTTGCAGATGACACTAAAATAAGTGGTAGCATGATCAGTGAGGAAGATTATCAGAAATTGCAGCAGGACCTTAATCAGGTGGGGAGGTGGGCCGAGAAATGGCAAATGGAATTTAATATAGAAGCGTGAGGTCTTACATTTTGGGAACTCAAATCAAGGTAGGAGTTTCACGGTGAATGGGAGGGTCTTAAGAGGTGCAGTGGGCAGAGAGACTTTGGTTTTCACGGGCACGGTTCTCTAAGAGTAGAGTCACAGGTTGACAGGGCAGTGAAGAAGGCTTTTGGCACATTGGCCTTCATCAGGCAGGACATTGAGGATAGAAGTTGGGAATTTATGTTGCAGTTACACAGGACTTTGGTAAGGCTGCACTTGGAGTATTGTATTCAGTTTTTATAACCTTGTTATAGGGAAGATGTTATGAAATTAGAAAGAGTGCAGAAGAACTTTACAAAGACGTTGCCAGGACCCAATGGTCTAAGTTATAGGGAGAGGTTGGACAAGCTAGGACCTTTTCTTTAGCATGTAAGAGACTGAGGGAGTCCTTATAGAGCTGTATAAAATCATGAGGGGTATTTTAGGGTTAATGCTCTCAGTCTTTTTCCAAGGTGTACAGAATCGAGGAGTAGAGGGGATAAGTTTAAGGTTAGAGGGGAAGGAATAAAAGGGGACCTGAGTGGCCACTTCTTTACACAGAGGGCTGGGACAGGGATGAGCTGCCAGCAGATGTGGTTGGTGGTGGGGGGCGGGGGGGGGGGGGGTGGGTGGTGTACATTAACAACATTAACAACATTTCAATGCATTTGCATAAATATGTCGATAGGAAAGGACTGGAAGGACATGGGCCCACTGCAGGGAAATGGGGCTCACGTGGATGCACATTTACAAGGTGAAGATGAACCCCTCTGTTAATTAAAACCAAACACCCAGAAAAGCTCGCCTCACCTCGTAATCTGTTAAAACATGAGTGACACCGATCTCCTATATTCCACTATTTAAACAAAAATTAACAAGTTTGTTTCTTAACTTTAATAGTGAACACTAAACAACAACTATTGACAAATACAAGCCCCTCTTTTCTTAGCTACTTAATATCTGACTCCAACTCTGTAAAAATATGCTGTTCCAAAAGCCCACATATAAAACATTACAATCTCGAGAGCACACAGTCTCTATCTTCCCCACTGTGCTCACTCATTCAGCTGCTGATCTCCCCGGGTCATTTTACTATTGCATGTAGGTTTAGATGAACATGTATCATTGATAGAGAGTGTTTGGGATGGCCAGTTAGCACTGCTGCTCTACAGCAGTTGCTCTGCTGTTGGATGGCAGTAGCTCTCCCTGTAGTGTTCAAAATGCTGGGTATGTATACTCCCCATGATATAGTAATTCCCATAATTTGGTTGCTTACCAGGTGTCCAAACAATAATATTCAAATTCCATTGGCTTCTGGTTTACTGAGCGTTATTTAAACTCTTTGGTTGCATTTGAATGGCTGTCAAAACAACAACCAAAACTCAGGTATCCATTTCTCAGCTAATGGTGACATGTGGAACAGTTTGACCTTTAGCTAGCATCTGTGGCTTTAATTTCTATTCGGCAAAACCCGTTCTGTTTTAAAGTACTCTACATGTTTTTGGCTTCACAACATCTCCCCGCTTCAGAAAATAGAGTGAACCAGCAGAATGAAAAGATGACTACATTTCTTCTCCTCTAATTTTAAATCCCAATTTTATGAAATACAAAAGTATTTATCTCAGTTATATCATTCATATTAATTCTGCACACCATTATAACACTGGAATAACACTAAATCTTATCTACACTTTTTCCTTTAAATCCGCGATAACACATCTGCTATCACATTGTAGGAGCCGCAGCATGTACCTTTTGTAAGTTTAAAGTCAGGAAGGTAAAACTCCAATGAAATAGTCTCATAGTCGGGTCTTTAAATATTCCAAAAAATGTGAGAGATTTGTCATTGTCCAAAACCATCTCCGACAATTTGTTTGTCATATACACGTTAAAATATTGTCAGGCCAGTGCGAAACATAATCATTCTTGTTCAATAATGGAGATTTTGTATCTTTGTTCTAGTGGATATTGAGTTTTTTTCGACAAGTAGCCAAATAGCCATTCAGTTCCATCATCATCTTTCTGTATCAATACATCTCCGACCCCGATATCCCGAGCATCAAACACAATTTTCAAAGGGTTTCAGACTATTTGGTGTAGCTAAAACGGGTGCGGTGATTAATCCTGCTTTAAAATTCTCAAATGCCTCCTGGCATTGTTCTGTCCACCACAATTCTGTGTTCTTCTTTAGTAAATCCATCAATGGTGCTGAAGTTTGGAACAAACTTCTGATAGAATCCAATCAGTTCCAAAAATCGAAGCACCTCTTTCTTCGAGGATGGTTGTGTAAATCCCTCAAAGCCCTTCGACTTTGTGTTCCATGGGGTCAACCTCCCATGGCCAATGTAATGTCCCAAGAACGTCACCTCTGCCTTCGCGAATTCTGTTTTCTTTAAGTTTATTACCAAGTTTGCTTCTTGTTCAACATGATCTGTCAACTGTAACATGTGAGCTTTTAATCACTTGCTAAATATCACCACATCATACAGATAAACTACACAATTTGTTCATCTGGCCACAGCTCTGTTCCTGAGTCATAAATGTGTCTGGAGCATTATTCATCCATATAAAATACTCGATAAAATTTTCGTCATCTCCAGTATCTTTACTAGATAGCTGAACTGACTCCACATTTTTTTTAATTTGAAAGGGGCCACCAAACCTGGCTTTGAAGGGATTACCAACCCCTGGTGGCAATACTAATACGTCATCCCCACGGGAAATCCGCAAAGTTTCAGAGTTTTTATCTGCCACCTGCTTCATTCTATGTTGTGCTCTTCAGATACTATTCAGATATAGTATTTAGCAAACTCACCTACTCCATCTACTCTCTCCTTCACCTCACACACAGAATCCAAGTGTGGGATTTCCGACTTCGGTCCTGTCAATTTATATTTAATTAATTTCAAAGGACCTCTCACTTCATGTACGAATATTAACTCAAAGGAAGTAAAGTGAGTAGATTTATTTGGGGCATCTCTAATGGCAAACAATATAATGGGATACCTTTATTCCAATCATTCGTGTAATCATAACAGTACGCTGTTAACATGGTCTTCAGCGTCTGATGCTAACTTTCCAAGACTCCCTGGTATTCAGGATGGGACGCACTTGATTTAAACTGCTGTATGCCGAAGCTATCCATGACTTCCTTAAACAGCTGAGCGGTAAAATGAGATCTTTCGTCTGACTCAATCTTACTGCCTAGCCCACAGCGAGTAAAGAAAGCTACCAACCCCTCCACCTCCCTTTTTATCTTAACATTCCGTAATGGAATTTCCTCTGGAAATCTGGTGGACATTTTCATTATGGTCAGCAAATATAGTTTTCCACTTCTATGTTAGGAAGTGAAGCTACACAATTAATCATAACCCACGTGAAATGTTCTTCGAATGCAGTAATTGGCACGAAAGGTGCTGGTTTTATTACTGCCTGTTACTTACCTACCATTTGGGAAGTATGTCACGTACAAAAAAAACCACGTCCTTGTGCATTCCAGGCCAGTGGAAATGCTTCTGTACCTTAGCCTGAGTCTTCTGTACACCTAAGTGACCGCCTGCAGTTCGTTTATGAGCTACCCGTAACACTGTACGTTGCTGCAAACACAATGTGGTGCCCTTCGGCCCATTTCCCTTCTGCAGTAACCTATCGGGGTCTCCATTTTAATTTTATGATTCTATCTTTAAGTTAATAACATTCAACAATATATTCTGATTCCTTTTCTGTGTGTGTGCATGTGTATGTGTGTGTGAATGTGTGTGTATATATCTGTTGTAAGTCCATTAGTCTTTCTGGACTAAACCCCTCTGCCTGATCCTCTGCCTGTTCAGGTTTATCCTGCACCGTGACATCAAACAGGGGGTCAGGTCACCGAGCATCAACTCCTTTGTCTTTTTCTTTCGGTTTTACTTCCTGCTGTAACTTATGACAGTGGGATCTTGTTACTACACACTCTGGAAGGATTCCTCGGTATTTTTCTTTTAACACCCCAATTCCTTAGACTTCTGTTGGCTTCTCCACCACAAGGGGTGCGTATCCCACCTCGCCTCCTGCTAAATCGTTCACAAGAACAAACTGTATTCCTGGAACTGACACTCTGTTACTCACTGTCACTGTTACTTCCCTAATCTTGATTTGGCATTCCATCCTGATGTAACACAAGGGAATGATTAATTTCTGTCCCCATTCCATAAATTAACACACTCTTGATTAACATGCCAGAAAGAGTGAAAAAATCTTTCATCTCTTCCTATTAGAGGGTGAGAGAAAGTGAGGGTTGCAGATGCTGGAGATGAGAGTTGTAAAGTGTGGGGCTGGAAAAGCACAGCATGTCGGCAGCATCCGAGGGGCAGGAGCGTTTCAGTCATAAATGCTTCATCAGGAAAATAGGATGTAAGGGAGGGGCAAAGAGGTTGAGAAATAAATAGGAGGGTGGGGTGGAGCTGGGTGGAAGGGAGCTTGGAAGGCGATAGGTAGATGCAGGTGGGGTGTGATGGTGATAGGTTGGACAGGAGGGTGATAGGACTCCTATCGGTGGGAGGACAGCTGGAACCCTCAAACTGTACAGCATCAAAGTTGACTTCACCAAATTCCAAATCTCCCCTCCACCAACCTCTCCCAGATCCAAACGTTCAACCGAGCACTGCCCTCTTGAACTGCCCTAACTAGCCATCTTCCTTCCCACCTAACGACTCCACCCTCCCCTCCAACATATCACTATTACTCCCACCTACATCTTCTCATTGCCTTCCCAATGACCCTCCCACCAGCCCAGCTGCTCCCCTCGTATTTATCTTTCAGCTCCATTTTCCCCCCACCACATTCCTGACGATGGGTTTCTGCCCGATATTCGATTGTCCTGCTGTCTGGATGCTGCCTGATCTGTTGTGCTTTTCTGGCGCCTCACTTCTCAACTATTACAGACTGAGCAGATCCCACATCTCACAAAATTATAACTTCTTGTCCTTCTCCCCCTGTTCTTTCTGAGTAAACTTTATCTACAGAGGTGAATTCTTT
This sequence comes from Chiloscyllium punctatum, assembly GCF_047496795.1. Taxonomy (NCBI): domain Eukaryota; kingdom Metazoa; phylum Chordata; class Chondrichthyes; order Orectolobiformes; family Hemiscylliidae; genus Chiloscyllium; species Chiloscyllium punctatum. Next base: position 81,675,304 of record NC_092750.1, read on the forward strand.
AGAGAGATCAGGTACCGACTCCATACCCAGACCCTGCCTCGGCTGTGCACTCTCCTGCAGCTCCTCGTCTCCACTTGGGGTCTCCTTTATCAGTTTCACTAATGCCACTGGGCTTAGCCTCTTCTACCACATCTTTCCCCAAAGTGTCTTCCTTTAACGCCCAGCATGATGTGTCCCAGCTTACTGTAGTGAAAACAACTTTTCCCAGTGCCCTTCTTAAATCATCAGCACTGTCATTTTATGTTTTCCACTCCCTTATAGTGAGAACACCTGAGGCCTTTCACCACCTTTCAACCCCCTTGGGCTTCTTTCTTCACCTGTGGTAAAGTATTGTGCGCTACTGTTCCCTTTGTAATGTGTGATCTTCCCTTCTCCCAATTTCTATCCCTCACAGGATGCAACTCCTGCCAGAAGCTAAATATCATCTCATGCCCCAGTGCATATTTACCTGCCCTTTCTGCCGTGCTTCTCACTTCTTGAACTTTCGGTACATTCACATGAATTCTTACTATCTCTGGAAGAGAGTCTTTTAACTTCTCCAGCAAATTAATCTCCCTTCAAGCCTCACAGGTCTTATCCATTTTTAAGGCCAGCACCCACCTGTCAAAATGACTGGTAACTTCTTTCAAACTCAGTATAAGTCTGACCTGGTTCAGTCTCTATTTTTCTGAACTTCTGTCTATATGCTTCTAGTACCAATTCATAACCAATCAAAATAGCCAATTTGACATCTTGATAATCTCTTGATCCCTCATCTGATAGCGCTGCACATACCTCACCAGCTGTGCCCATCAGCTTAGTCTGAACTACCATTACCCACAAGTTCACTGGACACGTCATCTGCCTAGCCATTTTTTCAAATGAAATAAAAAAGGTTTTGACATTTTTGTCACCAAAATATGGCAAGTTATTAACATAGTTGTATACATCCCTATGTTCTCCCTTCATCTCCATCCTGTTAACTTAACTTGCTTGTCTAATTCCCAACTTCTGCATTTCAAATCCTCTCTCTCTTTCTTTTTCTTCTCTTTCTCTTTCTTGTCTCTATTTCCTTCCCTTTAGTTATCTTCTATCTCCAGTTGCCACATTTGCAATTTAAGTTTTTTCTAACTCCACTGCAGTTTCCTATTTCTCTGATAGATCAAAGTGCTTAACCAACTCCATTACAATTTCAGCTTCCCTTTTCTCCCTGGTTAAACCCAATTCCAACCTGCTTGCTAATTCTAAAAAATGTCCTCCTTCTGTCTTTCTAAACTTCCTTGGAAAATTTGGGAACCTCTTTCGTAATGTTAAAAGCCATTTCCCTCACTTTTGATTTACTCAACCACAAGTAACAAAATTAAACGAATTTTCCCACTGGTTTTATTTGAAGATCAAAGTCACTAATTGCAATGAGTTGGAATTTGCTGGGACCTGTTGTATCTCAAATCTGTTCAAGTCGGTCCAAGTGCCACATGGCAAGGCCCCAAAATGTTATGACATCAATGACGAACCACTTTGTTAAATAAAACCACCCACCCAGAAACGCTCACCTCACATCATAATCTGTTAAAACGTGAGCGACAGAGAACTCCTAAATTCCACTAATAAACAAAAAATAACAATTCATATCTATGCAAGTTAGCTCGCTGAGCTTGAAGGTTTGTTTTCAGAAATTTCATCACCATGACTAGGTGACATCATCAATAAGAGTATCTGCTGAAGCTCTGGTGGTATGTCCCACCTCTCTATTTATAGGTCTTGGTTTCTTAAAGTGGGTGACGTCATTTCCGGTTATTTTAACAAGAGAATGTAGACAGGATCTAAATTGATGTGTCTATTGATGGACTTCTGGTTCGAAAGCCATTCCTCTAAGAAGGTCCTTGCATGTCTTAGTATGTGTGTGTGCTTTGTCCCAGTCAAAGTGGTACCTTTCTTTGTCTGTATGTATGGAACATAGTGATAGTGCGTCATGTCTTTTGGTGGCCAGTTGGTGTTCATGTATCCTCATAACACGACAACAGGACAGTTTCAATGTTCGAAAAGTGATTTTATACACACTGTTTAATCAATGTTTGTGTGGAGTTAAGTAGCATTTTTCACACGTGCACAACACATTGTAAATGAACAACAGAGACACAGTTAACGAAAAATGATGCACATGATGTATAAAATTGATAAAACATTAAAACATGATTTGATCCTCTCAACGTTCCCTCCTTTTCTGGAATTCCCGACTCTACTCTCTCATTCTTACCAGGATGAGTGCTCCAAATTCTTGATTCTAGTGTCCCAAATTATTTCAGTTAATCCCCTTCAATATATTGGCCTGTTGGGTTCTTTCCAAAGCTAGTGTCTGTCATATAATGGGAGATAAATATTCTGGCATTAGACTCAGCATTTGAACATATTACTCTGTTGTACACGCACTGTACCAAGGACCACAGCACACAGGCATTGCCAAACCATTGGGGAATGTTCATCTACTTCTTTCGATCATGTAGTTTTCTCATTTTCCACATCTCCAGATCTATATCCTCTCTCTCCTTCTCCCTTTGCATCTAGTTAAGAAATCCACCAATTATTCTTCGTGTCCCATCTCCCAAAACTCCTTCTTTCAGTTTATATCTAATGCTCTCTTCAAGATGTAATGTGGTTATAATTAAGCAATATAACTACAAAGACATGCGGGAGGAGCTGGCCAGAGTTAATTGGAAGTGGAGCAGAGCAGGAAAGACCATGGAGCAGCAATGGGAGGAAGTTCTGGGGATTATTCGGAAGATAATACCAGAAATGCAACCCCAAGAAGATGAAACATACTCATGGCAGAACAAGGCAGCCATGAGTGATAAGGCATCAAACCAAAAGAGAAAACATACAATGTGGTGAAGATGATTGGGAATCCAGAGAATTCGTTGCCTCTGAAACTACATAACGCTGGCATCACTGACACTACAGAGCTCTTAATCATGGTCAGGGAGAGAAACAGAGGAAACACATTCTCTTTAAACACAGAAGATGGTATTTCTCAAGGAAAAAGATTCAGGTGAATTAAACATTTGCATTAAGATCAGTTAAATGCTTTTGCGGAATGTGTCAGATTGGAAGCAAGACACGGGGAGACAGACCCTCAGCAGAATGAGAGTTTGGAAATGAAAGTATTTCCACATCAGAAACCAGGTTAGGTCACTGAGTGCAGGGCTGATGGGTGAATGGGTCTCAGTGAGACTTGGGGAACAGACAGCAGAATTGCATTGCAGATATTGCAGCTCGAAACTGCATATTCATGTCGTGCTGTAGACCACAGCAGCAGGAGAAGCAGACCTTCATTCAACCACAACCTGTAACTTTTTGTCAGGGTAACACTTCAGTTTGTCATTACCATCAACACCATCTATGGCTCAGTGACGAGTGTGGGTGAACATGTCAGAGTCAGATTCACATAAACTTTAACCTGATGCTAACTAATTAAAGCTACCAGACTTGACCAACAGATCTGATCGAAGCCCTGCAGTCCTGTCACGTTCAGTTATAAAATGGTGATGGACGATTAACCAAATGACTGGAGGAGAGGGCTCCACAAACATTCCCATCCTAAATAATTGAACAGACCTGCACATCAATGTAAAAGAGAAGGATGTTTCATCTGCACCATCTTCTGCCAGAAGTGTTGAGTCGATGATACACCTCACCCTCAGATGTCAGTCTTCAACCAATTTCAATTGCTGCACGTGACATGAAGAAACAGCTGAACAGAGTAGATAAGACACAGGCAATGGGCCCTGACACCATTTCTGCAATAGGACTGAAGACTTGTGCTGCACAACAAGCTGTGTCCCTGGGGAAACTGTTTCATTCCAGTTCCAACTCCGACATCTCCATGGCAGTGTGGAAAATTACTCAGCTATGTCCCGCTCCCTAAGAGGGGAATAATTACAATCTGACCAATTACCACCCCCTCAGACCCATCGCGACAGTCAAATTGGTGGGAGTTCTTTTTGACAGAGCTGGCAAACAGCAGAGAAATAACCAGCTCAGTGTGGTTTCCAATAGGTCCCCATGTGGAGATGGTGCTGTTGTGGAAATGTCACTGGATTACTAATCCAGACCAGGCTAATGCTCTGGCAGCGGGTGCAAGTTAAAGACAATTAATAAAATATCGAGATGTAAAATCTGGTGTCAGGCATAGTGACCTTGAAGCCAATATCGATTGTAAACAGAATTTCCTTCTCCAAAGTACTTTTAGGAAGTGAATCTCCCATGATTTCCTGGTCTGGCCTAAAACTGACTCCAAAGACCCTGACATGTGATAAACATTTCAATGGTCTCTGAAACGGTCAAGCAAAACACTCATTTGTATCAAACTACTCCGAGGTCTGAACGGATGAAACCGGACAGAACACCCGGCCTCTGCATCAGTGTCGGAAACGGGAATGAGAACACAGTCCTGTCGACTCTGCAGAGACCTCCTTCCTAACATCTGAGAGCTTGTGACAATATTTACAGAGCTTTCCTACAGACTGCACAGAAACAGCGGGAAAGGAGTAGGTCATTCAACACATTGAGCCTCCCCCATTCTAGTTCATTGAAAAAGTCTCCTCAATGCACTTACCCCACACGATATACATATCTGTTAATGTGAGTAACCTTGATAAGCTATAAAATAAGTGGTGCAGTAGTACGTTTGGTCCATCGAGTTTGCTCACCAATTCATTGTAATGATGGTTGGCCCTTCATTTCCACATCGTACTCCTGCTCTCCCACCATCCCTTTACTGTCTCTAAATCTTTATCTATAATCAATGTCTGGGTTTCCAGGTGCGAGCGAATTCCCCAGGTTCACCAGTCAGTGAGTGCAGACATTTATTCTCATCTCAATGCAGAATGACCTGCTTCCAATCTGACTCACCCTGTCAGAGTTTTGAATATTTCACTGAGATCTCCATTCATTTTCCGAAACACCGTGGAATACTTATCCAGTCTCCCCAATCTGTGCTCCCACAACAAGCCCGTCATCCCAGAGATCAGTCTGGTCATCCTTCACTGCTCTCCATCAATGTCAGGTTTGCCCTTTATTAGGTAAGGAGACCAAAACTACACACAATTTTGCACAATGTTCGGGATGATAGCTCACCAGGCCCTGTACAGCTGCAGTAAGACACCCTTACTTCTGGACTCACATCCCCCTGAAATGAAGGTTAACACACCATTTATCTTCATCACTGCTTTCTGTTTCTGCAATATTGTTTTCAGCATCTGGTGTACAGGGAGATGCAGATCCTTTTTAATGTTACAGCTCCCCACTTGGTGGGTCTGTGTACACTCGGCAGCGTGCCAATCTCCATGCCCAGTATTGTCATCTGGTTGCAGAACACACTGCATTGCATGGGCCTCAGAGGTTTATGCAGAAGGAAAAAACAAACAGGAGCATACGTCCCTTTGTAGATCAACATGTTTCAACCAATCCCTTTCAAATGGTAGGCTGACAATTTATCGTTTCCACCAAAGGGTACACCGTCACCTCTATTCACATTGTTCTCCATCTGTCACGTATTTACCCATTCACTTCACTTGTCTTAGTCTTCTTGGTGCTTTTTTACATCCTCCTCACCCACTCACAATCCCACATCCGTTAGTGCTGTCAGCAGGCTGGGATATATTGTATCTGATTCCAGTAACCAAATGTTTAAAGGGCATTGTGAACAGCTGGGCCCCAAGCACCGATCCCTGCGATACCTCAGCAACCTTCCTCTGTTAATTTCTATTTATTTATTTCTTGAATCTGGGTGTCACTGGCTAGGCCAGCATTTATTGCCCGTCCCTAGTTGCCCTTGAGAAGGTGGTGGTGAGCTGCCTTGTTGAACGCTGCAGTCCACCTGCTGTGGTTGACCTCCAATGCTATTAGGGAGGGAATCCCAGGATTCTGACCCAGTGGCTGTGAAGGAGCAGTGATATATTTCCAAGTCAGGATGGTGAATGGCTTGGAGGGAACCTGAAGATGATGGTATTTCCATACATCTGTAGCCCTTGTCCTTCTAGATAGACATGGGAGCTGGGAAGTTGGTCTCTGAGGATCTTTGGTGAATCATTTCATTGCAGCATGTAGATAGTAAAACACTGCTGCTGCTGCTGAGTGTTGATGGTGGAGCCTTGTGGATGAAGGGACAGTCAAACTGGCTGCTTTGTCCTGGATGGTGTAAAGCTTCTTGAGTGTTGTTGGGACTGCACTCATCCAGGCAAATTGGGAGTGTTCCATCACACTTCTGACTTATGCATTGTAGATGATGGACAGACATTTGGAAGTCAGGATGTGAGTTACTCGCCGCAGTAATCTTAGTTTCTAATCTGCTGTTATCGTTACTGTATTTATGTGGCCAGACCAGTGAGTTTTTGAGCAATGATTACCCATCAGGACTTTGATACTGGGGGATTCAGTGATAGTAACACCATTGAATGCCAAGGGGCAGGTTAGATTGTATTTTATTGGTGATGGTCATGGTCTGGCATTTGCATGGCCTGGATATTACTTGCCACTTGTCAGCCTGGATACTGTCCAGATCTTGTCCCATTTGGACATAGACTGCTTCAGTATCTGAGGAGCCACAAATGTTGGAGAACATTGTATAATCATTGGCGAACATCCCCACTGCTGACCTTAAAATGGAGGGAAGGTCATTAATGAAGCAGCCCTGAAGAAGTTTTCGGTCACTGCCCGAGGGACTCCTACAGACTTGGAGCTGAGTTGACTGTCCTTTATCAACCATGCCCACCTTCCTCCGTGTCAGGTATGATTCTAACCAGCGGGGAGTTTGCCCCTGATACCCATTGATTCCTGTGTTGGCAAAGCCCCTTGATACCACACTTGGGCGAAGACAGCCTTCATTTAAAGGGTTATCACCCTCACCCCACCTGTGGAATTCAGCTCTTTTGTCCATGTTTGAAGCACTGTAATGAGCTCAGGAGCTGAGTGGCCCTGGAGGAGCCCAAACTGGGCGTCATTGACCAGGGTATTGCTGAGCAGGTGCTGCTTAAAAACACTGAGACCTTCCACCACTTTACTGATGATCGAGAGGAGACTGATGCGGTGGTATTTGCCGGATTGGATTTGTTCTGCTTTTTACATACAGGAGCAATGATTACTTGGGGTAATTTTCCAAGTAACCAGGAAAAGCCATTGTTGTAACTGTATTGAAATAGTTTGGCTAGGGGAGTGGCAAGTTATGTAGCACAGGTTTTCAGTTCTATTGACCTAATGGTGTCAGATTATGCACCTTTTGGAGTATCCAGTATCTGTAATCGTTTCTGGATACCGAGTGGACTGAATCGAATTGGCTGATGACTGGTAACTGAATTGCTGACGACCACTGTAGGGGGCTGAAATGGATCATCCACTCAGCACTTCTGACTGAAGATTGTTGCGAATGCATCAGCCTGATCTTATACACTGAAGTGCTGGGCTCTTCCATCATAGAGGAAGGGGTTATTTGTGGAATCTCTTCCTCCAGTGAATTGTTTTTTGTCCCCAGCGTTTCTCGGCTAGATGTGGAAGGACTGCAGAGCTTAGATCTGTTCCTTTGCTGTGGGATCACTTAGCTGTGTCTATCACTTACTGCTTATGCTGTTTGGCGCACAAGTAGTCCTGATTGGTGGCTTCCCCAGGCTGACACCCCATTATCAGGTATGCCTGGTGCAGCTCCTGCCACCCTGCACACTCCACTGAACCAATGTTGATCCTCTAGATTGATGGCAATTGTTGCGAGGGGGATATGCGGGAGGCCATGAGGTTATGCGGGAGTAAAACTTGGCTGCTATTGATGACTCATGACACCTTATGGACATCCAGATTTGAGCTGCTAGATCTGTTCGAAGTCTGCCCTGTTTAGCAACGTGATAGTACCACCCAAAATAGTGGAGGTTATTCTCAATGTGCAGGTGTGATTTTGTCTCCACAATCACTATGTGGTGGTCTCTCTTACCGATCATGTCATGGACAGATACTTCTGTAACTGGCAGATTAGTAAGGCTGTGTTCAAGTATATATTTTCCTCTTGTTGGTTCTTTCCCCACCTGCTGCAGAACCAGTCGAGCAGTTATATCCTTTGGGGCCTGGCCAGCTCGATCAGTAATGCTGTCGCTGAGATACTCTTGCTCGTGAACATTGAAATCCCCCACCCAGAGCAGATCTTGCACCCGTGCTACCCTCAGTGCTTCCTCCAAGTTTTGGTCAGCATGGAGGAGTACTGATTCATCAGTTGCGAGAGGCTGGTACATGGTAATCAGCAGGAGGTTTCCTTTCCCATGTGCAAAGTAATGCCATGAGACTTCATGGGATACGGAGTCACTGTTGAGGACTCCAAGAGCAATTCCCTTCCAACTGTATCCCACTGTGCCGCCACTTCTGCTGTGTCCGTCCTGATGAGACAGGAGATATTCGGGGTAGGTAATGGGGTGTCTGCGATATAGTTATACTCACAGAATCATACCTTACAGACAATGTCAGGCTGTTGCTTGACGAGTCTGTTTATTTCTATTCACCGTTTCCTTCCAGCTGTCCCATTCTGGAAACATAGCCATATATTAGCCCCCAATCCACTCAGATTTGATTTCGCAAATTGGGCTTGGAGCTTTACCAAAATCTTTCTAAAAATCCACATGTTTTACATCCATTGCTTCTCTTTCATTTGTCTCCCATTCTGTTTCTCAAACATAATTCCCATTTCATAAATCTACATTAGTGTTGCCTATGACCAATACTTTCAGCCACAATAATTTCTCCTAAACCATTTACTTACTATGTTCTATGTTCCATGTACTCTATCATTTTCCCACACCAGACATGGTTTTCCTTGTATTGTTTGAAAGTTTTGTGAAGACAGAACTGAAGTAGTGGCTTCATAGTTCTGCCATTTCCCTGTTCCCCATCCTCCATTCTCTGGTTTCAAACTGTAGGGAAACTGCACTTGTTTTCTCATATTTCTAACATTGACATAATTCAACCAGCTATTACAGTTCACTCTTTTAACCCTTGTGAATATACTCTTCAGAAAGCCATCAATTCCTGCCTTAAACTGCTCAATAATTGACCTTCCACACCATGCACTCACAGGAGCATAGACTCTGTGCCAACAGAAATACAGCACAATCTATATTAGTCCCACTTTCCTACACCAGGCCCATAGCCTGGAATGTTATGACACTTCCACGTGCTCGTCCAAGTACTTTTTAATGATTGTGAGGTTACCCGTGATAATTCCCCTTCTCGGGAAGTAATCCCAGAACTCCACATCCTCGAGATGAAAAAATATTTAAATCCTCTCTGAACCTCAAACTTTTCACTTTAAATTGGGCTCATTTGTTCTTGACCCTCTGACTAAAAGGAACAGCTGCTGTCTATCCACCCTGTCCATGTCCCTCATAATCTTATCTCCCTGAACACAGAGCCCTCAGGTTTCTCTGCTCCAAAGTAAACAACCCGAGCTTATCCAGCCTCTCTCCATAGCTGATATGCTCCATCCCAGGGAACATTCTGGTGAATCACCTCTGCACCCTCTCCAGTACAATCACATCTTTCCTGGAATGTGGCTCCCAGAGCTACATACAGTACTCCAAAGCCCTGTATTGCTCTTATAATCTACTCCTGATTAGGAAATGCTACACCCAAGGTCCAATTCTTATCTAGTCCATTAACCTGTCCAGTCACATTCAAGGATGTGTGGAGAAGCACACCCTGAGTTTCCCAGTGTGCTGCCATTCATTGAGTCCTCCCCTGCCTGGTTCCTTCTCGCAAAGTGCATCACCTCATATTTATCAGGGTTACATTCCATCTGCCATTGATTTGCCCATCTGACCAATCATCTGCATCTTCCTGTAACTTAAGACCTTCCTCCTCACTAGGAACCATCCGGTCAATCTTTATGTCAAACATACAGTTACTTATCACACCTCCCCCACTCTCCACCTAGCCCCCTCCACATTCACATCTTTTTTTTACGAATAACACAAACAATAAGGGACACAGCACTGATCCCTGTGGTACACCAGGGAACACTGGTCTCCAGTCGCTCAAAGAGCCTTCTCTCACCACCCTCTGCCTGCTGCCAATAAAAGAACTCTCCATGTAACCTATCAAGGTATCCTTCATATTGTGATATTTTACATTATTTCTCAGTATCCCAGCTGGAAATTTGTCAAAGGCCTTCCTACAAAACTAAGCAATCGACCTCCTCAAACTAATTCAATCAAATCCATTAGATGCGACTCCCTTCTGATAAAGTCATGATAATTATCCCTGATCAAACCTTGTGACTCTGATTGGAGTTCGATTTTATCCTTCCCTATTTTCTCCAGTAGTTTCCTTAACAGTGATCTAATACTCGCTCATCTATCGTCACCTGGTGTATCTCTCCCACCCTTACTGTGAAGTGGAATCGTATAGCAGTTCTCCAGTTCTCTGGCACCTCCCCCATGGTCAGATTCTAATTAAAATATTCAAGCAGGGTCATTCCTCCCTTGACCCCGACAGCCGCCTGTGATGCAATACTTTCAGACATGGAGATTGGTCCAAATTTGTACAGAACAAAGCCTCAAATACCTGCTCGTAGTTTACATCAATCTGTTCAAGACCTGTCCAGTCCATCTTCTTGAATTCTGTACCTGCATCCTCCTTCTCCCAAGTAAAATAGATGTGAAGGTCTCATGTTACAATCCATCAATGTTCTCCAGCTTGACACACAGATTGCCCCTTTGGTTTCTAATGGACACTAACTGTTTGCTGATTATTCTGTTTAACCTGTCCGTGTAGAATATCGTGGGATTCTCCCAGATCTCGCCTACTTGTACTTCCTCATGTCCCTCTGTTATTCAGTCCTTTCGATGTTTCTAAGATTCACTACGATCACCTCTCTTGTTTCGAAATTCGAGATTACAGGCTGAGTTACCCCATCAGTCAACCTTGCCAACTTAGGGGTTAATTTGGAGAATTCCTTTTGAAGTTCCTCTGTAGTCAGTATATTCTTTCTTAGATTGGGACTCAGAGCGATACACAATATTCTAAGTTTAGTCTCACCAACGCTCGATGCAACTGGTGCACGACATCCTCTATCTTCCAATTACATTCACATGAATGTAAACCTAATTTTTACTTTCCCATTTGCATATGTTCTTCCTAATACCTCTCGGTTTAACTTTTCTTATGAGCTCAGTGTGTGAGTTCTTTAAAAAAAGCTCATGAATATCCAACTATACATTATCCATTGGTTCTTCATTGCCTATGTCCACAAGAATCATCTTCAAACTATTCCAATAAAATGTTTGCCACTTCTGGTTTTCCGTTCGTCGGTGCATTCTCACACTCCCCAGTTATGTTTTTACCTTCTAAATATCTAGTAGCATGTTCTTTGTAATCGAGTCCAAGAGATACCTGTCTGCGGATGACAGGTTAACTGGTCTGTAGTTTACCATTCTCCAAATTCATCCTTTCTTAAACTGTTGGATAATATTTATAACCTTTTCCTTATCCAGATTGGCAAAATGCCTTTCGGGAATGTGTCGGAAAATAAAGTGAAAATCCGCGATGCAATCAACATGTCTATTGCTGCTTCCTCTGAAATTCTTGTATGAAGTACATCTAGACTGTCAGATTTATAAATACTCAATCCAGTTTTCTTTTCAAAGATGACCTCATCACTGATAAGAATGATCTTAGACGTTACTTACACAAGTCCGATGGTCACTTGGTATTTCAGGGAGAATTTCTGGACATTCTTCCATGGAGATAGACACAAAGAAACTGTTTCATTTCCCTGCGATTTCTCTGTAATCTGCAATAAATTATCCTGTCTGCACACCAACTGTTCCACATTTGACCTTGTTTTTATTTTTTTCATACACTGATAGACGCTTTTTAGCTGTCTTCATGTTTTTCTTCCGTTTGCATGCTTTTTCTCTTTCTGATTTTGGTCATCCTTTGCTGGGTCCTACATCTCTCTGAATCCACTGGCTTACTGCAACACTTGGCATTTTTCTAAGCTGCCTTCTTTCATCTAATAGGTAGATGAAAGTGGGGTTGAAAGTGATAGTTGGAGAGGAGGGTGGCCCAGATTGAAAGGAAGGAAGGTGGACACATAGGAACATTCAAAAGGGTGGTGCTGACTTGGAAGGTTGGAGTAGGATAAGGTGGGATTAGGGGAAATGGGGAAATGGGGAAATCAACTATGAGCCCCTGCGGTTGGAGGGTCCCAAGGCAGAAGAGGAGGCTTTCCTACTCCAGGCTTCTGGTGGCTCCGGTTTGGAGATGGAGCAGGTCCAGGATCCTCATGTCCTTGGCAGAGTGGGAAGGGGAGTTAAAGTGCTCAGCCACTAGGCGATGGTGTCATTCAATGTGGTTGTCCTAGAGATGTTCCCTGAAATGATCTACAAGTTGACCACCTGCCTCGCCAATGAAGAGAAGACAACATTGTCTTTAATGGATGCAGTAGATGAGGCGTTCTGTCTCCCTTCATCACCTATCACTTTCAACCCCACCTTCATCTACCTATCGTAATCCCAGCTACCTCCCTCCTGCCGCACCCTCTTCTCATTTATCTCTCAGCCCCCTTGGCCTATAAGCTTCATTCCTGATGAAAGGCTTAAGCCCGAAACATCGATTTATCTGCTCATCTGCCTGACTGTGCTTTTCCAGCACCACACTCTTCGACTCTGATCTTCAGCATCTGTAGTCCCCACTTTCTCCTCACATGACTCAGATTTCAAATGGCTACTTCAAATACAACAAAAACTGTCGTGTACTCAAACAGCATAAAAGAAAACCAATACATTGTGGTCACTGTTCCCAAAATGTCCTTTCCAGCAAAATTTTCAATTAGCTCTTCTGATCACCCAACACCAATTCCAAAATAACCTGATCTCCAGCTCAGTGCTCAACATAATGTTCATGTAAACCATCTCACACGCGGTAATGAAATCCATTATCCCAGCATTAGCATTCAATTGGGTTAACACAGTTTAGATATAATGTAAGCAGTATATTATTACTGCAGTACGTACAAATGTGTATATCTCATTTCCTGTTTTATAACATGTCCAGCATTTGTATTGCAGCTTTCACTTTGAGATATAACTCCCATCAATGTTTGCTCCATCTTACTAGATTCTGTGGAATCTGAGCGACGTGGGTTCTGGGGAGTTTAATGGCAGAGATCATCTCGCCACATCATTTATGATCTTCTCTAACTTTAATTTCTCCAGATCTCCCATTATGCTGATGGAGTAGAGAAGGACAATGATTTTCCAACAATGCTCTATATTCCCCCAGAGAGCTGAGACAGCTCTAACCTGGGTGGGAACCTTACAACAGGCTGGTAAAGTGTTGCTGCTGCTGTACAGGGTCTTAGTGAGATCACATCTGGAGTAGTGTGTACAGATTTAATCTCTTCAGTGAAGAAATGATGTTGTTATATTGGAAGCAGCTCAGAGATGGTTCCCTCAACTGATTCCTGCAATGAAGGTGCTAGCTTATAACGAAAGGATGATCAGGTTGACCCAGTAGCCATTGGAGTTTGCAAAAAATAAGGATGACCTTATTTCAACATAGATGACAGATGTAGTCAACGAGTGAAGCGAATTACACAGATAGTGGAGGAACCATTCCGTTCTCCAGTGTGTTACACAGGAACAACAGGAGGCTATTCAAGCCTTCGACCCTGTTACACCAAAACAGGATGAGGCTATTCAGCCCCTGGAGCCTGATATACATTTAGAGAAGGAGGCCAATCAGCCATTTAACCCTGTAACAGTAGGCCATGCTGCACCAGTATCCTGTTAAACAGCAACAGGATCAGTCCATTCAGCCTCCTTAAGTCTGTAACATAGGAACTGGAAGAGGTCACACAATGACTGGAGATTCTTACACTGGGATAACAGGAGGCCATTCAGACCCACCGGGCCTATTGCAAGGGAATTGGATAAGGATAAAAACTATCTGAGACTTCTTTAATGAGAAAGGAAGTAGTAATTTCGATACGTTTCTGTTGTATGGGAACAAGATAAGACCAATCAATCCCTCGGAACCATCTCCCGGATACATGAGGAGACCGTTCAATATTTCGATGGAGAAGTATGAGAAGACCCATCAGCCCATCAAAATGTTAGAGAGCAACAGTAAGATTCCATAATCTCCCAATCCTCTAAAGGATCAATAGGAGGAGGTCATTCTGGCCTTGGAGATGACAACATGGGAACACCAGAAAGACGTCAGCCCATCGAGTTTGTACACCAGCAGGATGATGAGTCCATTCAGCCACACATACCGCTTACACAGCAATTGGAGCAGATCTCTTAAAAACGTGCGCCCATTAAATAGGAATTCAAAGAAAACGTGTAGGTTTTTGAAAGGGATGAACTTATAATAATGGTTTACATTAGGGACTAAAGTGTAACAATAAACGATTGTAATTTAAGGCTAATTGTTAGAGTCCATTGTTCAGGACATTTGCAAAGTTAAACCACAATCCGTCAGAGTAAACAAAGGACAAACAAGTTTGAAGTGTTTGCTTGAGTTATTTGAAGATGTCACAAAAAAGGTGATTCGTGGGAGATGGAATATATCTGGTCTTCCTGAAGGCATTGGATGTGTCTCTTCTCCAAAGAGTAAGTCGTAAGATCAGACAACATGGGTTTAGGGGTAATTTATTCGCTTGGATGGTGGATTGGTTCACCAACAAAATGGAGTCAGATGGAATAAATGTGTCATTTTATTTTGGCAAATACAATTTCTGGGGTGCCATTGATTTCAGCACTCATGCCTCAACCATTTGCATTGATGGTATTACTGTACTCGGTTGACGGGAGAGAAAATACAATGCCACATTTTCAGATGACTGTCACATCGGTGGAAAATTACTTCGGAATGATGATGCAAGAGATTTTAAAACTATTTGGATATGTTGCGTGAATAGGCCAACATTTAGCAAGGAAAATTAAAGGGAATAAATATGGGGCTATTCAAGTTGGCCAGTATAATAGAAAGACAAATTATTATCTAAATGGAGAGCAAGTTTAAAGTGTTTAGGTGCAGAGGGATCTTGGTGTCTGCTTGCATATCACAGAAAACTTACCTGTGGGTACTTCAAGTAAGACCTCATTGAGGTCTGTAACATTCTAAAAGTAATTGAATGTGTAGATATGGAGTGGATTTTTTTTCATGTGGTGCAATCTACAACAAGAGACTCGAGTTTTAGGATGGAGAGATGGCAGGAAAGAAGAACAGAGGCCGTGTTGACATCAGCCTCATCGAGGGGTTGGATTCCTCACAGATGCTCCTTGTTCTTCTTCAACCCTTCGACAGTGTTTCACTGGAATGGGGGAGGACTGGGTATCATACATGAAGCAGGCACTCAGGATAAATCAGTCTCAATCAGTTAGACAGAACGTAACCAGTAGGGTCACACAGTGACCAGCGCTGGGTTCTCAACTATTTACAATCTATATGAATGATCAGGAGGATGGAACAGATATACAGATGCTGAGTTTGGTGATGTCGCTGTGGTAAGCAAGAGATTAAATTATCAAGAGAGGGTGGAGAGTCTGCAAACAGATTCAGAGAGGTAAAGGCAACAGATAATAGTTTAGCAGGTGGAATTTAACATGATTTAATCTGTCATTTCATTTCCAGGAATAACGGAAAGCCATATGTTACTGAAATGGAGAGGGATTACAGGACTTAATGATACTGTGTACTGGGGGTTCACTCAGACCCGTTCAGACATGGGAGGTTTTGCTCCAACCCTGATCGTCTGCTCCCAGACACTCAAAGTGACCCCATTGCTCTCCATACACATGGACTACTTTGATGTGGTTGATTGGTGGTGGGGATGGTGTTTTGAAACGTGCATCAAGGGAATGTCCTTTATCCAAGATATATTCATTTCTTTCTACGTGGAGACCCGATGACGATGGGAATGGCTGACTGCTTCTGAATGAAGAGACCATGACTGTTGCCAGGACAGTGGGTATTCATCAACATGATGTACTGTGATGGGCACACTGTAACATTAATGGAGAGAGAGAGAGAGCTCCTTCAGTTCCTCTACCTCTCCGCATTGACATGGATACTCTGCAGATGCCATTGACACCATCGGGAATACCACTATACTGAATACACCCGGCTGCTCCCTGCTGATGGAGAAACAATCTATTTACCTCATCCACCATTTCTATCCTCCATCACCGAATGGTAACACTGTTGTTGAGATACTGTGAAATGATGGATATGTCACCTAGTCCTGCGTGGAAAGTTCTGGATCATAGAAACTGAATGTAACTGTGACCCTGTCAGCCCCTGGCAGCACTGTCCTCCCCCTGGTGTGAAGCTGCAGGTCGTATTGAAGGAGGTGACACCGCTCTGTGACCAGCTCCTTGTTCAGTCAGGATCCCCTCACACTTTGATCCTAGGTTAAGTGGAGTTTGGGCAATTGTTCCTGGAAAATCCGGGGTGGATACAGCAGATCCCCTTCCCACACATACTCACTGCGTGGTTTCAGAGCTTCCCCTCTCTGCAGCCTCTGCTCCATTTGTTGTTCATGTTGCAGACCCAGATGCTTTAATTACAGTCCCCATGCTCCATCCAGAGTTGTGTCGCCAAATCCTCAGGTCTCCCTGAATGTCTGAGGCAACTTACAGCACAACCTCCAGCAAAACATCCCCTGCCCCGCCACTAACTTTTCAATTGCAGAAGACAGTCAGAAGCCCCTCGCTACAAGTGTTGTGGACCAGACCGGATTGCCTCAAAATATTTCCAGAAGGCCGTTTAGACCCAAACCTTTCCTTATTTTAAATATAGATGTGAAGTGTGTGTTCCAGTTATGTTGTGACTAGTCAAACCACTCAACATTGAGTAAAATATAATCTATTCAAATGCTTTAGTTAAAATACAATCAAAGGAAAGAATGTTTTGGGATAGCTTATATGTTGGAACACTTACACAAACAATAGATACCGTACCTTCTTGGTTAACACCGCTTGGCACAAAGATATATTCAAATACAGATCCTTACAGCAGTTTTCCAATCCAGGGGGAAACAACATCAACAGAGATCTCAGAGAAAAGCAGCTGGTGATCATGTATTGAAACTTCCAACCCTTCTGGGATCCCCAGCAGCTTCTGAATGCTGCAGCTAAAAGCAAAATGAGGAAATCCGATCTGGGAGAGCTGGCCGCTGCCCTTCCATTGTTATCACCGTTTTAATAAAACCTAAAATCTCAGTTATTTATTTAAACTGTTTTCAGACAGCAGTTCTACACCTCTGCCTTTAACACCTCTCTTCAAAAAAAAACCCAAGAGAAAATAACCTTTTTACAGTGATAGTGTCCTCACAACTCCATCTTTAATAAAATAATCCATCAATACACAAAGGTGGATTCATTTTCGACCTCCTAATCTTCCTCTATTAGTAGACTGAAATGCATATATATTACATTGACTCTGAGCATACAAATATTCACACCTATTTCGATTTCAGTCATTTTACTCCTGCCACAGAATGCCTTTGTCTTTCTTCATCCAAGTCTCCACACTTAGGTTTTATCGCCCTGTCACCTGTATAGTTTCAAACTGAATGGCAGCAATAATAAGCTCAATCGAAACAGACTGGTATTTTTCTCCCTAAACTTCTCCAAAAACTTTAAGGGGTTATGATCTGTGATAAAGATTTGTCTCAGGTATGTTATTCCCAATGTAAATCTGAAATGTTGCAACGTCAACACCAAGCTCAAGGCCTCCTTCCCCATTGTGGAATAAATCTGTTGATGTTTTCACTGGACACGCCAACCACACGTTACATAATGGAGCACTTCTAATCTCTCCAATAGTCCCTCTGAATGACATAGCTCCTCATGTCTCAGCATAAAAGAATTGCATGATCTGTACCTCTTAATGCTCGAACCTCTTTACCTGCTACTCCTGGCCTATGCCAGTAAACCTTAACAAGACCTCGCACATTCTTCTCGATCTCTCACAGAAACCAAACTTTGATTTCTGAACTCAATCATCATCATCAGCCATTTCAGCTTCTAATGTTGCCGTTTTAACTCTGCTCTTCCACACGAGTTTTCACTACTGCAGGAAGTGAATTGCTGAACTTCTTCAAAATAAGAATCTTTCTAAGAGTGTCATAGGTTTTCTCTGTTTTTAATACCCTTACCACCTTTCAAAATTACTTTGTTTGATACTTTCAAACTGAATGTGCGTTTAACCAGGGACCCTCTTTTAGATTCCTGTAACGCTGTCTGTCAGTGTCTGGCCCAAGCTTATATGCACTTCAGATGACTTTCTTCACCACTCCATACTGGCCAGATACCTCCTCCGACAGGGATGCAAATACCTATCAGCTTTGGATCAAATAAATCCACATGGTCACTGGTGTCTGCATTTGTTTAGCCACTTTCTCAAATGAAATTCAAAAGGCTTCCCCATCCTTCTCATCAAATTTAGAGAATGCCTGGATGCATTTAAACAGAACCCCGTTAGGCCATTGGTTACAATAGGGTTGCTCAACTCCACTATCCTCCTCATCCCACCGACATTCTACCTTCATCTCCGCCTTCTATATCAACTTTCCTCTCTAATTGCTAACTTTTTAAGTTGAAACTCTCTGCTTTTCTTCTGTCCTTTTCTCTCTTTCTTCTTCGTTTCCCTTTCTTTTATTTCTACTTTTCATCATAATTCAAACTCTTTCAATTCCTTCTCAGGTTCAAAGACCATCATTTCAAATTGAATTCCAGCCACTTCCAAAGAGTCTGATGGCGGTTCCACTAAATGTAATTGCCGATCTATAGCTGTAATTATCTCTAATTTTCTCACAGACAATCGCAACCCCAACTCCAGGTTGTCTGTCAATTCCTAAAGCTTTACCATCATTACCTTTTGTAAAACCGCCAACTTCACTTTTCCACACCCAGAGAATTCTTAATGACTGAATCTTTACACACAAAATACTGTTTAAACCAACCGAATTCAACATCCAGAAAAAAGACACTATCAACTACCATACGCGACCTTTGAACCCAATAGTCTCCCAGTGCATACTCTCCAATGCCTGCATGAGCTTATTCTGGTTACACTGGTTTCCTCCCACAACCCAAAGATGTGCATGTCAGGTGTATTGGCCATGATAAATTGTTCATAGTTTTCAGGGATGTGTGGGTTAGTTGCCTTCGTTGGGGTAAATGTGTAATAATAGGGTAAGGGAATGGGTCTGGGTCGGTTACTCCTCGGAGGGTCGGTGTGGACTTGTTGGGGAGAATGGCCTGTTTTTGCAAATTCTAAACCCAATTTTGTATTCTCGATTTAGAACCAGACAAGAGTCCACAGTTTGCTATAGTCGAACCAGACTGCCTCAAACTATTTTAAGAAGGTAGGTTGGATGCCAACCTTTCCTTATTTTAAAGGTAGATGTGAGTTGGGTGTTCCAGATGTCAAACTATTCAAACCACTCACCATTAAGCAAAATACAATATATTTAAACACTCTAATGAAAATCCAATTACAAATGAAGATGAATTTAGAATAATTTTTCTATTGGCAATCTTAACCGAATAATGGATGCAGTACCTTCTACTAATGAACTGTTCCAATATATCAACAATCCATAAACACACCCCTTGGCAAAAAGGAACATTCAGACATGCATTCTTGCGTACAGGTCTCCAATCCAGGAGGAAACACCATCAAAGGATTTTCTACTCCTGGTTTTAATGCCCTGTTTTCAAATCCTTTCATAACCTTGAGACAGAACATTGAGACTGCTGCTCAGTAACAGGCCAAAGCAATTCTGTCCTTATGGGTCCCTTACAGAGGGATAGGAGAAGGCCTTTCAGCCCATAGTAACCTGTTGCTACTTGAAGAGGTGGAAAGTTGGAATATTGGCACATTTTGCCAACAGAATCATTCAAAACAAAGAGATTTGTCGCTGCAGCTGTATGAGGTGTCACTGAGAGGGCACCTAGAGTACATTGTGTTGTTTGTGTTTCTGTAACTGAAAAGGAATGGGTCTCCATTAGATACAGTTTAACGGCTGCTCATAATCCACAGGTTGCTGTGTCTCGGATCTGTTACACAGGGACACGAGGAGGCCATGCAGCCTCTCAAGTGTGTTTAGAAGAACTGGAGGAGGCCATTAAGTCTCTTGGGTCTATTACAGAGGGACAGCATTTCCAGTGTAATACAGAGGGACAGGAGGAGCCTATTCAGTCTCTCGAGCCCGTTATAGAGGCACAGGAAGTGTTTATTTAACTTTCAAGTTTGTTATGCACAAATATTAGTTTTAAATTAATTATGGAATCGGAAATACCTGATGTTAACATTAAAGTTCAAACTTTGAACAAGGCCAATTTTGAAAGTGTTAGGCGAGCCCTGTGAAAGGCAGATTGGGATATCCTATTCACAGGTTAAGGGATGGTTGGAAAATGCAAGATCATCAAAACTTGCTTTCAGAGAGTCCAGAGCCAACGTGTTCCTATTAGTGAGATGGGCAAGGCTGGTGGGTGCAGCGAGTGCTGGATGGCTAGATATATTGATGCTCTGGTCAAGGTGAGGAAGGAGGCATATGTCAGGTAAACAGAGCTGAGATCAAGTGAAGAAGTGTATAAGGGCAGCAAGTGTATCATCAATCGGGAAATTGGGCCAGAAAAATGTGGACAAGAGATTGCTTTAGAAATTGGGTTAATGAGGCATTGAAGAAATTCTCCAAATCCTTTAATGGCAAAAGATTAACTAGGGAGAGAATAGGGCCCCTTAAAGATCAGTAAGGCTACCTATGTGTGGAACCACAGCAGATTGGAGGGATACTAAACCGGTATTTCTCCTCAGTATTTAATGTGGAGGAGGTTACAAGAGCGAGAGAATGAAGAAATATACAATGATACCTTGAAAAGTGTCTATATTACAAGGAGGTGTTGGACATTTTAAAACACATAAAGGTGAACAAATCCCTGGGACCTGATCAGTTGTATCCCAGATGTTTGTGGGAAGCTAGGAAATAGATTGCTTATGCATTTTGCTCATATATTTGTAACATTGATTTTCACAGGTGAGGTGTCAAAAGACTGGAGGGCTGCTAACATAGTGCAATTATTTCAGAAAGTAAAGAAAAAAACAGGTAACTATAGATCGGTGAGCATGACGTCAATGGTGATTAAATTGTTGGAGGGGAATTCGAGGAAAAAGATCAATATGTATTTGGAAAGACAAGGACTGAAGAGGGCTTTGTACTTTGGAGATCACGTCTCACTGACTCGGTGGATTTTTTTGAGGAAGTGATGAAGATGATTGATGAAGGCAGGACAGTGGATGTTTGTCTTTATGGAATTCAGTAAGAAAACCAAAATGTTCTACATAGTAGACTGGTTAGCAAGGTTAGACTGGCTGGGATCCAGGGAGAACTCGCCAGTTAGGTCCAAACCTTTCTTGAATATTGGAGACAGGGTGTGACAATGGACATTTGTTCATTAAACATTGAGACCGATGACCAGTGGCGTGCCGCAAAGATCAATAGTGGGTCCACTGCTTTTTGTCACTGATACAAATCATTTACATTTGAGTATATGAAGTATGGTCAGGAAGTTTGTAGATAATAACAAATTTGTTGGTGTCGTTGACAGTGATGAACGATCTCTCAGACCACAATGGGACTTTGTTTAGGTGAACCAAGGAGTGGCAGATGGAGTTTATTTTAGTTAAATGTGAGGTGTAGCATTTTGGCAAGACATATCAAGGCAAGACATATAGGTAGGGTCCTGTCGAAAGCTGCCAATCAAGGAGAATTCCATAGAAGTTATCGAATCCCTACAGTGAGGAAACAGGCTTTTCGGCCCATCGAGACCACACCGAACCTCTAAACAGTATCCCACTAGACAAACCCCTACTCTATCCCTCTGAGCCTGCATTTCCCATGGCTAATCCACCTCGCCTGCACATCCCTGGGTACTTTACTCAATTTAGCATGGCCGATCTACCCTTATCTGTATATCTTTATACTGTCGGAGGAAAACATAACATCCGGAGGAAACTCGTACAGACACGGGGAGAATGTGCAAACTCCACACAGGCTGTCATTCAAGGAAGGAGTTAAACCCAGATCGCTGCGCTCTGAAGCAGCAATGCTAGTCACCGAGCTACTGTGTCACCTGGTGGTGCAGGTTCTCAGTTCCTTGAAAGTGCCGTCACAGGTAGACAGCGCAGTGAAGAAGGCACTTGGTGATCTTCCCTTTATTGGTGCGTGCTTTGTGTCTAAACAGTTTCACGATGCGTTGCATCTGTACAGGACATTGGTTTGGCCACTTTTGTAATATTGCCTTTAATTCCAGTTTCCCTGCCGTCGGAAAGATGTTATCAAACCTGAAAGGGTACAGAAGAGATTTAAAAGAATGCTGCAAGTGTTGGAGGATTAGAGTCTCAGGGAGAGTTTGAATAGGCTGGGGCTATTTTCAAGTGTTGAGGCTGAGGGGTGACCTTAAAGGGGTTTATAAAATCATGAGGGGCATAGATAAGGTAAACAGTCAACGTCTTTTACCCAGGATAGGCGAGTCCAAAATTAGAAGACAAAGGTTTAAGGTGAGAGGGGAAAGATTTAAAAAGGAACATGAGGGACAACATTTTCATACAGAGACCGCTGTGTGTATGGATTGAACAGCCAAAAGAAGTGATGGAGGCAGGTACAGTTACACCATGTAAAAGGCATTTGGATGGATACATGCATGGGAGATGTTCAGACGGAAATGGGCCAAATGCTGGCAAGGGGGACGAGATTTATTTAGGATATTTGGTTTGGCATAGACGACCGGACTGAAGGATTGTTTTCTGTACTGTACATCTCTGAGACTCTATTGCCTTTTGAGTGTATAACACAGGAACAGGAGGAGGCTACTCAGCTTCTGAATTCTGTGAGTCAGATTGTTTGCTCAATTACTGAGAGCAAAATACAAAAATACGTCATTCAGATTTTGATGGTGATTTACAGAATCAGGAGAATTGCTTTTAGTCAACAGAAGCTGTAAGGAATGTGAAGAGGCTATTCAGTCCCTCAGTTCCATTCCACAGGAGCAGGAGGTGAGCACAGAGCTATTGGAGCCTGTTAATCTGGAGCAGGAGGAGGACATCCATTTTCACAGACTTGGGATCAGGAAGCAGTCATTCAACTGCTTGAGACTGGGACACAGGAACAGGAGGGAGTCATTCAACTGCTTGAAACTGGGACACAGGAACAGGAGGGAGTCATTCAACTGCTTGAGACTGGGACACAGGAACAGGAGGGAGTCATTCAACTGCTCGAAACTGGGGCATAGGAACAGGACGGAGTCACTCAACTGCTCGAGGCTGGGACACAGGAACAGGAGGGAGTCATTCAACTGCTCGAGGCTGGGACACAGGAACAGGAGGGAGTCACTCAACTGTTGAGACTAGGACACAGGAACAGGAGGGAGTCACTCAACTGCTTGAGAGTGGGACACAGGAACAGGAGGGAGTCACTCAACTGCTCAATACTGGGACACCAGAACAGGAGGCAGTCCCTCAACTGCTCGAAACTGGAACACAGGAACAGGAGGCGGTCGTTCAACTGCTCGACAATGGGACACAGAAACAGGAGGGAGTCACTCAACTGTTGAGACTGGGACACAGGAACAGGAGGCCGTCACTCAACTGTTCGAAACTGTGACACAGGGAAATCTGGAGGCTGGTGAGGCCCCAGGATCCTGTTACACAGGAACAGGAGGAGGGGACTCACTCCCCACCAGTATGGGACACTGGGAGAGAAGGGGCGTTTGCTTGGAACAAACATAAATACATGAAAAAATGCTTTCGTGGTCCATTCAATCCTGCCCCACCATTCACTAAGACCACGGTTGATCTGATGGTGATTCCCTCATTCCATTTTACAGAGATGCCCCTCTCTGCAGCCTCTGCTCCATTTGTTGGTCATGTTACAGACCCAGATGCTGTAACAACAGTCAGCATCACTCATCCAGAGGGTCGGGTCTAATCGGATGAGTCAGGATTTGAAGGGTCCAATAACAAGAATGAAAACATAAAATAAAGGTATAGCCAGATGTTTAGTTCTCTCACATTCGCAATCAAACTCACATAAACAGCCCATCCATAATACATTCGGGATGGAGCACTGTGTAGATATGGCTAGCGTACTGCTGAATGCAACCCAACAATATCCAGAATGGAACTCTGTGCAGCCCACACCAATACTTGATCTATATTCCTGGGATAAATGTCCAGCGTGGGGAGATGTGCAGACCTCACTGGTTTATTCATATATAAACACAGGTTGTTCCAGTTTTCGGTAACACTGTGTTAGATCACTGCCCAGTGTGGGGAACCTTGCTGGAAGTGACAGGATGTGCAGCTCCCATCCAGTTACAGCGCCATATCTCCACTGTACCTTGACAAGTTTTGATGCAGATGTGAAAATCATAGCAAGGGAGAGATGTGAATGGAAACAGTTGAAACACCAATAGTTCTGATTAAGGCGAGTATCCCACAAGTATTTAAAGATGAAATAACTGAGATATTATCCGATGAGGTTCTGTGACTGGTACAAGGAAGTAAGAGGGGGTTAGTTAGTTGCCTCCAAATCATCAATGGGAATTAGAGGAACAAATATGCAGGGAAACTGGTGAGAGTAGCAGGATCATTAGGATTGTCATAATAGGTGATTTAAATTTTCCTAACATAGACTGGGACATCCAGCTGGTTAAGAACTTCGATGGAACGTAATTTCTTAAGTTTGTTCAAGAAAGTTTCCCAAGCAGTATATAAAGGGTCCTGCATGGGAAGGGACAAACTCGACCTACTTTTGTGAAATAGGTGACGGTGGTAAAGTGGGGGAGTATTTTGGGAAAAGTGACTGGCGTTGTATTAATTTTAAAATAGTTGTGGGAAGGACAAAATTGGTCCACAGATTCAAGTTCTAAATTGGGGCAAGGCATATTTTGTTGGAATTAGACAGAGGATTGCAGGGGTTAATTGGAGTAGTTTGTTTTCAGGTAAAAGGATATCGGGCACGAGGGAGGGCTGTAAACGTGAGATAGCTCGAGTTCAAGGTTTATATATTCCTGTGAGGGTGAAGTGAAAGTGAGGGTGGAAGAGAAAACCCTGGATGACAAGAGATATTGAGGCTCTTACCAGCAAAAAGGAGGCGTGGCTCAGGTACAGGCAGCTGGAATTAAGGGAATCCCTGGAGGTACACTGGGGATACAGGAGTTTACTGAAGAAGGAAATCAGGAAGGCGAAAAGGGAGTATGAGATAGCCTTGGCTGAGATGATTAGAGTGAACCCAAATTCACTATAGTAAAGAAAAAGAACAACTAGAGAGAGAATAGGACGCCTTAAAAACCAAAATAGGCACGCATATGTAAAACTACAAGAGATGGTTGAGGTCCTCAATTTCCCCTCTGTGTTTACCATGAAGAAAGACATGAAGTCCTGTGACCTTTGGGAGGTTAATTGTCATATCTTGGTACTGTCGAAATCACATTAGAGGTGCTGCTGGACATATTAGAGTGCACAAAGTCAGATAAATCTCTTGGTCTTCACCAGATATATCCAAGAGCACTGCAAGAGGTGAGAGAAGACAGGGGCCAAGGTCCCGGAAGACTGGGCGGTAACAAATATATAGTGCCCTTCTTCAAGAAGGGCTGCAAATAAATGCCTGGGAAATACAGACCAGTAAGCTTCACATCTGTTTGCGGTAAACTACCTGAGAAGGTTCTGAGATACAAGATATGCATGCATTTGGAAAGACAGAGTTTGACTTGGAGCAGTCAGCATAGCTTTGTGCATGGCGGATCATGCCTTACAAATTTTATTAGGGTTTTTTGAGGAAGTGACTAGGAAAGTTGTCGAGGGCAGGGCGGTCAACATAATCTATATGGATTTCAGTAAGGCCTTTAGTAAGATTCCACATGAAAGGCCGCTCTAGAAGGTTAGATCGCACAGACTCTAAGGTAAGCTGGCAATTTGGCGACGCAATTGGTTTGACATTATAAAGCAAATGGCTATGGTGGAGGTATGCTTGTTGGACTGGAGGCCTGTGACTAGTGGAGTGCCTCGGGGTCGGTACTGTCTCCATTGCTGTGTGTTATCTAGATCAATGATTTAGACGAGAGTGCACAATGCAGGTTAGTAAGTTTGCAGATGGCATTAAAATAGGAAGTATTGTTTACAGTGAGGAACATTATCAGAAATTGCAGCACTACCTTGATCAGCTGGGGAAGTGGGCTGAGAAATACCAAATGGAGTTTAATATAGATAAATGCAACATCTTTCATTTTGGAAAGTCAAATTCAGGTGGGAGTTTAATGGTGAATGAGAGAGCCTTAAGGAGTGTAGTGGAACAAAAGGATGTTGGATATCAGGTGCATGGTTGTCTGAATTTTAGTCGCAGATATACAGGACAGTGAAGAAGGTTGTTGGCACACTGGCCTCCATCAGGGCATTGAGTATAGTAGTTGGGACGTTCTGTTGCCGTTGTACAGGATGTTGGTAAGGCTGCAGTTGGAGTATTGTGCTCAGTTTTGTTCACCTTGCCCTAGAAAGGATATTATTGAACGAGAAAGAATGTACAAGAAATTTACAAAGATGTTTCCTGGGCTAAAGGGTCTGCATTATAGGGAGAAGTTGGGCAGGTTAGAACATATTTCTTTACAGCATAGAAAACTGAGGGGGACTATATAGAAGTGTACCTCTTATCAAATCATGAGAACCATGCATAGGGTGAATATTTCAATTTTTTTTGCAAGGTTGGGAAACCAAGGACTAGAGGACATCTGTTAATGTTTGGAGGGGACAAAAATAAAAAGGAACCTGAGGGTCAACGTTTTCACACAGACTGTGTTTTGCCTTTGGACTGAGCTGCCAGTGGAAGTGGTTGAGGTGGGTACAATAACAACATTAAAAAGGTATTTGGATAAATACATGGATAGGAAAGAAGCAAGGGCAGGGAATTGGGGTGAGTGTGGATGCACATTTTGGTCGGCATCTACCAGCTGGGCCGAAGGGCCTGTTTCCATGCAGTAAATACGTGTGTTTCAGGATAGGGACAGAGAGGGACAGACTGAGAAAAAATGTTATGGAAAGATATGTTCACAGGTTTTAGAATGCTGATATGAAGACATTTCGATAGTATCATGCAACACGGGTCAGTATTATGAAGAATTATGAGTGAATGGAATAATGCTGTGAGTTCAGGTGATGGGGAGTTTTGAATGAGCATTTGTTCTGCAACTTTGTAACTGGGAATGAGGACAGCAGAGTCTTCGGCTCATTGAACAGTAATTTGTCTCAGTGTCATTTTCATTGAGTGTGACAGAGGGATTGTCTGTACGAAGCTGAGCTAGTTTCCTGGTGCTGTCCTATCGAACTCACCTCATTAAATACCACCCACCCCACCCACCTCTCATTGAATGCCAGCCCGATTCTCCCACCCATCATGATTGGAGGTACTCACAGTCGCCAGGATTTCCCTAGATATTCCGTGTTCCCTGTCGCTGGTGCTATCTTTAAAAGGCCAGGGGGCACACGGCTGAGCTTTCTCAGTTTGGAGCTGCCCTGTACAGTTTACCCCGATCATGGCAGATAGTTTGTTGACCGTGCATGGTGTGCATAGTGGATGGGCTAGTGCAGAGCGGGGCCCTTGCCTTCTCAGAGGGGGCCATACCAGCAGACCCACCGAGCATGGTCTGTGCTCACCACCGAATTTGGTGTAGCATCTGCGGCCTGAAGAAATGTCCAGCAAAACAGGACAAGCATCAATAACCTTCTCCGCTCTGTCAGGGTAATTGGTCACCGTATTCTCTCTGCTCCCTCACACTCACTGTATATCTGTTATAGCATGACCAAGGCTCATGCTCCACCACTCTCACTGCTGCATGCGACAGCTTCGCTCTCTCTCTCTCTCTCTCGTCTTTGCAATACCCCCCAACACAGTTAGAGAATATTCTGGAGAACACCGAATATGGAATGTTCCAGATAGTGTTCCAACTAATGCCCAGTTTCAGGAAAATGGCAGTGCCCCTGTGTATAACCACATAAGAGGAAGGAGTAGAGATGCACGTTTTCCAAATCACACATATTTCAAACCATGTTGAGGCCACTCAGCCTTTCAAATGTGTTTCAGTCATTCAACCCTCTGCGTTCCTGTCATTGTCCAGACAGCACTCAGGCACTTTTACCCCAATTTTCTTCAAGCGCCTGTTTGAGGGCATTTCCAATGGAACGCACTCTCCTAACAGTATATTCTATCAACTGTATACTTTCATGCAACAGTCAGCATGCTTTACACGGGCCAAACAAAAATATACTTTTATTTTATGGTTATAGATATCCAATCACACTGTGTAATTCTGGTTATTTCAGTTGACTCACCATAATGATATTAAACCAATAAACAACTTCTAAACCCGTCTTGTTATAAAATACAATTTCGAGCAGAGAATGTTTTTACCCTTGCTGGGCCCAAGGGCTTTTATCCACACTGTAAGGATTCTACTAATTCTAAATCACTCAAGTAAGACACATCCCTTGCTGCCCACAGTTTAAACCTGGAATCCATTATCCCAGGATGACAACCCGGTATACCAATTATAGGGATAAGAAACATGGTTTTGACTGTATTGCCCTCAATCTGACACATTGTCATTCATGCTTTAACAGTATTGATAATTATTGGGTTAGGACAATACTTCATAAATGTTATATCCGTTATCTGAACTGTACCACTTTCCTTGAAAGTGTGAACTCTACCCATCCCCGGCTATAGTTTAACACTGGTTAATACCAGAAAAATCCAACAAAATTTCTTTAAGGGAGAAATATGATTATCTAAACATCCAGCTTTCTTTAAAATATCCACAAAGTTTTCGCTTTCTCTGGAGAATCAGACGAGTTCATTGATCCATTCAAAGCAATACAGAGCACCGCTGGGAACCTTAAGGAATACTGAATCCCGAGTTCCCTTACTCTTCTCTTGATATCATCAAAAGGTTTTCTTTCCTGAATCACGGATGCTGAAAAGTCATAAAAGAACATAATCCTGGATCTCTCGTGAATTAAAGCCATCGGAAACCACACTGAGTTTCCATCAATCTTTGTTTATCCCTGTAACTATGTAACCGCGCAAGGACAGGGCAAAGGCGTTGGTCTGAGTCTAACCAACGTGCCGTAACCTAATGAACTTCAGCTTTGAAGTGAAGGAATCACAGCAGCCAGATCAAAGCTGACCACCTGCCGTGTGGCCCAGCAGATCGACGATGTGAACATTCTTCCTGTCCCTGTTCTCGAGGTGGTCATCTTGTTCAGTTAAGGTATGGACCTGTATTTCAAGGGGAAGGATCCTCTCCCGAGAGGAATTGATCGCAGTCTCTGTCAATGCAGTTCGGCACTTGACATTGTATGTTCTGTTTCCAAGGCTGTCTCGTTGCTGCTCATGTTTTTGGAGCACGTCTGAGAGCGGTTCTAGCCACAGCTGGACTTCTGTTCAGTCATGCCTTCAATCATTTCACTTAAGTTGGTGAATTCAGTGACCAAGGCCTGGTGAGTAACTGGGTCTATTGAACAAGCAGAATGGGTTGCAGCTACAGCCTCAGGCCTGCTCGATGCTTCTGACGGGCGCACCGTGTGTTGTGACTTGCTCGATCCTTTCCCATGTTTTGTCATTTCCACTTGACGAAACGGGATTAGTAAAGATTCTATCGCTCTTTTTAGTGTTGAATGTTAAGTAACTGGCTGCGATGGGAACTGTTAGAGAACCACTTTGCCTGTGCTCTGATGCAGACCCCAGTAAAACAGACCTTCCAGATCGCCACCATCTGGGCTTCCCCGTTAACATTTTATCGATATTACCATTTCGTTTTGAATTATTTTCCTGGATGTTCTGGAGCAGTGTCATTTGGTACCACTGTCTACATTTACCCCTATACCGCATATTATGCCAATCCCTGATAATCCTCGACACCGTTGTTATTTATGAACCTACTGTCTATGCCTCAAAATTATTCAATATCTCTGCCTCCAATGCTCTGTGGGGAAGAGAGTTACAAAGAACCACAACACTGAGAGAAAAAAAATAAAACGCAAGATCTGAGTGTGAGATTATTTTTTCTTTGTCTCCTTCTCTGAGAAAGAATATAATTACGTTAGAAGCAGTTCGGCGATGTTTCACTTCACGCATTCCTGGAATGAGTACCTTATATTATTAAGGATTAAACAGGTCACCCTTGGAAAGAGAGATGATCTTATTGAAACATACAAGACCTAGACGAGAGTGGATCAGATAGACACCCACTGGGTATAGTCTAAATTTCTTGTCATTTTCACAGAATCTCTACAGTGTGTAAGCAGGACATCCCATCCATCAACTCCACACTGACCCGCCAAACAGCATCCACCGGACCTGCCCCCCTACCCTATCCAAGTAACCCTGCATTTCCCATGACTAACCTACCTAACCTACACATCCCTGGGCACGATGGGTAATTTTTGCATAGCCAATCCACTCTAAGCTGTGGATCTTTGGACTGTTGGAGGAAATTGGAGCATTGGGAGGAAACCCTCACAGAAAACTGCAGAGAGAATGCTCAAACTCCACACATAGCGTCGCCTGAGGTTATATTGAACGCAACTCCCTGATGATGGAAGGGAGCAGTGCCAACCAGATATCCATCATGCACATCCATCAGTTCTATTAGTTATTTGTGGCTGATTAAAGAAATCTGCCTGACTTGTTCCTGTCACTGAACCTGACGCAGTCTGAGAAATTTATGATTGGCCATATCACCAACCTGGATACATTTAAAGTTTACTAGGAGAATAGTTCATCCACTTTTCTAACACCTTCCACCCCGACCTCAAATTTACCTGGACCGTCTCAGACTCCTCCCTCCCCTTCCTAGACCTCTCCATTTCTATCTCAGACAACCGACTCAACACGGACATTTACTATAAACGGACCGACTCCCACAGCTACCTAGATTACACCGCTTCCCACCCTGCTCCCTGTAAAAACGCCATCGCATGTTCCTAATTGCTTCGTCTCCGCCGCATCTGCTCCCAGAGAGACCAATTCCAATACCGAACAACCCAGATGGCCTCGTTCTTCAAAGACCGCAATATCCCCCCAGACGTGGTTGACGATGCTCTCCACCGCATCTCCTCCACTTCCCACTCCTCCGCCCGTGAACCCAACCCCTCCAATCGCCAGAAGGACAGAACACCACTGGTCCTCACCTACCACCCCACCAGCATCCAGATACATCATATTATCCTTCATCATTTCCGCCACCTCCAAACGAACCCCAACACCAAGGATATATTTCCTTCCCCACCTCTATCATCGTTCTGGAACGACCAGTCCCTCCACAACTCCCTCGGTAGATCCACACCCACCTCACCAACCCAACCTCCGCTCCTGGCACCTTCCCCTGCAACCGCAAGAAATGCAAAACATGCGCCCACACCTCTCCCCTCACTTCCCTCAAAGGCCCCAAGAGATCCTTCCATATCCATCAGAAATTCACCTGCACCTCCATACTCATCATTTACTGCATCCGCTGCATCCGATGTGGCCTCCTATACATTGGGGAGACAGGCCACCTACTTGCAGAACATTTCAGAGAACACCGCTTTGACACCCGCACCAACCAACCCAACCGCCCCGTTGCTGAACACTTTAACTCCCCCTCGCACTCCGCCAAAGACATGCAGGTCCTTGGCGTCCTCCATCGCAAGACCGTAGCAACACGACGCCTGGAGGAAGAGCGCCTCATCTTCCACCTAGGAACTTTCCAACCACAAGGGATAAATGCAGATTCCTCCAGCTTCTTCATTTCCCCTCCCCTCAACTATTCTCAGTCCCTCAGACTCAGCACCTCCTTCTTGAGCTGCAATCTTCTTCCCGACCTCTCTGCCCCCACCCGTCTCCGGCCTATCACCTTCACTTTAACCTCCTTCCACCTATCGTATTCCCAACGCCCCTCCCCCAAGTCCCTTCTCCCTACCTTTTATCTTAGCCTGCTTGGCACACCCTCCTCATTGCTGAAGAAGGGCATATGTCCGAAACGTCGATTCTCCTGCTCCTTTGATGCTGCCTGACCTGCTGCGCTTTTCCAGCAATACATTTTTAATCTACATTTTAAATTTGTTGGGAGCAGTGGAAAAGTGGGATAAAAATGAAATAATGACACCCTCCAACCTCAGTCAGAGCAGGAATTTGGAGAAATTATTTATTTCAGTGGGAATTCTCTTTCCCGGAAGTTTGGGATAGCTGAATCTTTATACTATATCGAGGCTGGCTTCGATATAATATAAAATGATTGTCCACAAACAGGTGAATCAGGGATAATAGTGCATCGGGAGCAAAGTGCAGCTGGGAACACAATGAGATGAACCACAACCTTATTTACTGGTGGAGTAGTGTCAATGGGCAGAATGGTCCATTCATGTGCCTCAGTCCCATGTTCTGATGTTACGTTCAACCCTTCAGATCTGCTCACATAGGCACATCGAGGCCACTCCGATGGTGAGGTGTAGTTTCGGAAAACTACTTGGAAAATCCAGGCTGAGTCAGGAACTGACCCCCACCCCCAAGCTCTCTTTCCAGGCTTCCCCTCTCTGTAACATCTGTTCCAGATGTGGGTCATGTTACAGACCTAGATACGCTGGGTACACAGCCCCCATACCCCACCTACGGTTAATGTAAACAAATCATCTGCTGTCCCTGAATGCAACATTGTGCAACATGACTTCCAGGAAAATAACTTGTTAGTTTCCAATAGCGTAACATGTGAAATTAATAAATAGGAACGGAAGTAGGTCATTCGCCCCTTAAGCTTGCCCTGTCATAAAATAAGAACATGGATGATCTACTCCAGGGCTCAACTCCACTTTCTTGCCGACTCCTGTATCTCTTCACACTTCTCTGGATTAGGGAATTCCAGATATTCACTACCTTCTGAGAGAAGGCATCACTTTGCATCTCAGATTGAAATCGATGTTCCTTATTCGGTATCTATATCATTGAGTTCGGCACTCTGCCCAGGAATGGGAGCAACTTCTCAACATCTACCTTCTCAAGCCCGCTCTGTATCTTATATATTTCAGCAGTATCCCTCTTCATTCATTTAAACCCCAATGAATAATCACCTCACCATTATAGAGATTCTGAATAACTCAACCCTTTCATCTCTGGAAGCCGGTTAATGATCCAACCTAGTTGCTTGCTGCAACAGCATGCTGACGTTATGTTTCATATTCAGGAAGACTCCAATCACTTTGCACTCCTCCTTTTCTGGAAGTCCTCTCCATTTAATAACAGCCTGCCTTTTGGTTCTCAGTGTCTTCCACAAACTCGGATGTATATTGCACTCACCTCCCTCCTTCAGGCTGTCAGTATAGATTGCAATAACTGATGCCATCGGACTGATATGTGTGGTGATCCAGCAGATACACCTTTATCATAAAGATCCATTAATCCTGACTCACCGATTTCTATGTGTTAACCAGTCATCATCGCATGTTAATACATTATCCGTCATCCTACGAGCTTCCGGCTTGAATAAGATCTTTTATTTTGTAATACCCTGTCGAAAATCTCTGAAAAGCCTCTTGTCTACCAGATCCCCTTTATCAAGTCCGCTTGTTATATTTCCAGGCATCTCCATAAATCTTTGCATGATCTTACAGGGCAAAATATAATTTCCCTTTCACAAACCCACACTGACACTGCGTGAGGCTTTTCTTAATGTCCATGCTGGCCAGGTTTTCCAAACGAAACTAGCCCCATCTGCTTTCATTTGACCCATAGGCCTCTAAATGTTTCCCATTCGTATGTTTGTCCAAATGAGTTTTAAATGTTATAGCTATATTGGCATCTACCACTCTTCCTCTGAAAGCTCATTCTATACCCGTACCACTCTGTATAAAAACACTGCCCCTGCGTCCCTTTTAAATCTTCCCCCTTTCACCTTAAACCTATGCCTTCTATGGTTGAACTCTCCCCTCCTGTGGAAAAGCCCTTGGCTATTCACCCGATGCGTACCTCTCTTGATTTCATAAACTTCTATAATGTCAGCCCACAACCTTCTACACTCCATCTGATACTAACTTCAAGAACAAGCATTTAAAGACAAGTGCTGCAAATTTGAAACTATATTAAACATGACAGTAAAACAATACACAGCCAAAACTTCATACTATTATTTGTTTTTGTCCATATTACAATACTGAGGCAGCATGAAACGCTTATTTAGTGCCAATAACAAGTCACGCACCTGAATTTATTTGTCTAACGGGGGTGATGATCTCGACAATGAAAACGTAACTATGGCCAGATTTATATAATACCATATAGTCAACATTCCCCCTCCTGGCCTCCCAATGATCTTCTGTGCTTGTGTCTTCCTTATCTTGCACTCAATAGAGAGAACCCCTTTCCCCATCGCATCTTAATTTAAACCCGTTTCACAGAATGTTCTTTTATCTTTTGCCACACCCTCTTTCCCCTGTCACCCATTCCCTAACTCTGGCTAGGGATTTAAAGCACATTTTCCAATCATTTTGAGTTCTGAAGAAGTGTCACACTAGACTTGAAACACTAATTCTGTTTCCCTGTCTCTGCACATGCTGGCAGACCTGCTGAGTTTCTCCAGAAATGAATAGGGGCACAGAACAAATTTTCAATTAAAAAATAGCGATCGATACTGGAAATAAAAATACTAAAAATTGCTGGAGAAACAGAGAGCTTTGTAGAAGATTCAATGGACTTGCAAGTTTATATCTGCATTCACTCCAGAAGATGCTGCAACATCATCAGCAATTTCTGTTTTTGAACAATTTCCAACGACATATTGTCAAAGATGCTCAAACATCCTGTCGAACATGGAGTGCCGTACACTGGGAACTGAACGATAATGCATGGTGACAAGTTCCTTGACACTGGAACTGCGTAAGGCTGGCATCACTGACACTGCAGTGCTCTGAATTATGGTCAGGGAGAAAAACAGAAGGAAACATATTCACTTCAAATACAGAAGATGGCATTACTGAAAGGAAAAGATTCAGATTCGTACCTTAAATTGATTGAGTTAAAGTAACAAATTGGAGGCGTGACACCATGGAAAAAATTTCAGCAGAATGAGAATATGAAAATGGAAGTGTTACCGCATCAGAAACCAGAGTAGGTCACTGAATACAGGGCTGTTGGGTGAATGGGTCTTGATGTTAACTGGGGGACAGTCAGTAGAATTGAATTGTAGATATTGCAGATTAAACTGGGTTATCTTCTGATGCTGTAGGTCACAGCAACAACAGCAGAAGCAGAATTGTATTCAATGCCAATCTGTAACCTTTCCCTCAGGATAATGCCTCAGTCCACCATTCCCCTCAAGCTGATCTATAGTTCAGTGTCAAGTGTGGGTGAACATGCCAGGGTCAGTACCATGTGTACCTTTACCTGATGACAACCCATTAAAGCTACCGCAATTGGCTGGTTACTCTGGAAACAGCAGAACTAACATCTTGTACAGAGGCAGAAATTATACCACGAGTAACAAATCAGATTGAAGCACTGTCATCCTGCCAAATCCAAGCATAAATGTCGATGGACCATTAAACAACGTACTGGAGGAGAGGACTCCACAAATATCCCCATCCTAAATAATGGAACAGTCCTGTACATCAGTGTAAAAGTCAAGTATGTGGTGTCTGCACTGTCCTCAGCCAGACGTGTTGAGTGGATGTTCCAACTTACCCTATCATGATGCCCACAGAATCACAGATGACAGTCTTCAACCATTTCGATTCGCTGCACGTGACATGAAGAAACCGCGAACACAGTAGATACAACAAAGGCAATGGGCCCTGAACCCATTCCTGCAATGGGACTGAAGACTTGTGCTGCACAATAAGCCGTGTCACTGGGGAAGCTGTTTCATTTCAGCTCCAACTCTGACATCTCCCTGGCAATGTGGAAAATTACTCAGCTATGTCCAGTTTCCTAAGAGGGGAATAAATACAATCTGACCAATTACCACTCCATCACTCCCATCACGACAGTCAAATTGGTGGGAGTTCTATATGACAGAGCTGTCAAGTAGCACAGAAATAACCTGCTCAGTGTGGTTTCAGATAGGTCTCCATGTGGAGATGGTGCTGTTGTGGAATTATCATTGGATTACTAATACAGACCAGGCTCATGCTTGGGCAGCTGGTGGAAGA
This sequence comes from Chiloscyllium punctatum, assembly GCF_047496795.1. Lineage (NCBI taxonomy): Eukaryota > Metazoa > Chordata > Chondrichthyes > Orectolobiformes > Hemiscylliidae > Chiloscyllium > Chiloscyllium punctatum. Next base: position 81,711,553 of record NC_092750.1, read on the forward strand.
TAAAAACAATTATTAACATATCAAGATCTAAAATCTGGTGTCAGTAATAGTGATCTTGTGTCCAATGTTGATTGTAAACATCGATTTCCTTCCCCAATGTACTTTCAGGAAGTGAATCTCCTGTGCTTTCCTGGTCTGGCCTAAAAGTGACTCCAGACGCACAGACATGTGATAAACTCTTCAATAGTCTCTAAAACGGCCAAGCAAGAGACTCAATTGTATCAACTGCTCCGAACTCTTAAAGGATATACCCGGAGAGAACACCTGGCTCCAACTTTGGTGTCGGAAAAGGAAACGGGAAACATCGTCCTGTTGACCCTGCAGAGACCTCCTTCCTAACGTCTGACGTTTGTAACAACACTTACTGAGCTTTCCCACAAACTGTACAGGAACTTCGGGAAATGAATACGTCACACAACACATCGAGCTTTCTCTGTGCAAGTTAATGGTCGAACATCTCCTTAATGCAGTTTTACCCATACAATATTCATATCCCTTAATATGTTTAAACATTGTGAAATATAAAGTGAGAACAGCTGTAGTCCCTTCAGCCCATCAATTTTGCTCCTCCATTCAATATACAGGCAGTTCTCAGATAAAGCATGTTGATTAAATACAATTTGGTTGCAATGTAATTTGTGAACCTTTTTCCATAAAGTGAATTCCCGTTCATTGTGACACAATTCCTTGCCGGGAACCAACTGAACAGCAAAACCCAGCCTCAGGATCCTCTGTCTACAAAATGTACAATCAATGTGTCCAGCTAAAACAGGAATGTAATCCGCTCTGGAAGCCTTGAAACTGAGGCTGAAACGGGGAATTGTAGTATCCATTTAGAAAGAACTTTATTTCAAACTGCGGAAAGAATCTTGAGGAGAACTAGAGTTTCCCCATCGGCATCACGTGGTCAGTCAGCCTCACGTGCTTTCTGGTGAAGGATGTGGTGAAAGGTAGTATGTGTAGTCAGTGTAGTCGCTGCTGTAGTCAGTGACCTGTATTTTGAAAGTGTTACATTTACGGCACTGTTTTATTACCATATGGGACTTAAAGATTTATTTAGACTGTGCTAGTATGTGTGTTAGACTAAATTAAATTTTTGGCTTTAATAATATTTTTGGGGGTTCGCCCCTTACCCTCTTTTTCCCATAGACCCCATTATTAATATTGCACGATTTTGCACAACACGGTATTGCACAGGAACACAGCTACTGAGTTATTGGAGAACAACCTGGATTGATAGGTGATCTTCCATCTTCACACGATACTCCGCTATCCTTTTAATTTCCAGAAATCCTTATTTATATTCAGTGCCTAGGTTTCCACAGCCTGAGCTGGAAGAGAGTACTCCTGGTTCGCCAGTCACTGAGTGAAGACATATATTCTCATCTCAATGCAAAGTGACCTCTCTGTACTTAATGCTGTGGCCCCTTGTCTGAGGCGTCCAAGCCAACTTCCAATCTGTCTCGCCCTGTCAGAGTTTTATACATTTCACCCTGATCACCACTCATTTTCCTAAATCCCATGGAATACAGATCCAGTCGCCCAAAACTCTGCTCCCACAACAAGCCTGTCATCCCAGAGATCAGTCTGGTCATCCTTCCCTGCTCTCCCTCAATGTCAGGTTTGTCCTTTATTGGGTAAGGAGACCAAAACTGCACACAATACTGTACAATGTTAGAGATGGGGTCTCACCAAGGCCCTGTACAGCTGCAGTCGGATACTCTTATTCCTGCACTCAATTCCCCTGAAATGAAGGTTGCATCATTTATCTGTCTAAATGCTTACTGCTCCTACAATATTGCTTTAGTGACTGGTGTACAAGGTGATCCAGCTTCTTTTCAATGTTACAGCTCCCCACTTGCTGGGTCTATGTACACTGGTCAGCGTGTCAATGCCATTCCCAGTATTGACCTCTGGCTTCAGATTCACTGTCACATGTACTCAGAGGGCTGCACGGAAATAAACGAAAATGCAGCTAAAGTTCCTTTATAGAACAACATGTTTCAAACATTCCCTTTTCAAATGAGAGGCTGTCATTCTATTGTTCCCATCAAAGTTCACAACATCTCATCTCTGCCATTACTCTCCATCTGCCCCGTATTTTCCCAGGAATTTCACTTGTCTCAGTCACTTTGGAGCTTTTTAACATCTTCCTCACAACTCACATGCTGATATCGTTTAGTGCTGTCAGCAGACTTGGGAATATTGCATTTAAGCCCGTCAACCAAATATATGATGTGAATTGGGAATAGCTGGGGCCCAAGACACGATCCTTGCTTTCTCCTCCTAGACTTCCATTTTTAAAAAAGTGTTGTTTTATTCCTGCGCACTGTTTCCAGCCAGCTCTCCCATTCTAAAACCATGACCATACGTTAGACCGAGTCCCTCAGGATTCGAATTCCCACAATAGGCTTGGGGCTTTATCAAAAATCTTTCTGAGATTCCCTTCGTATTACATTGATACCTTCTCCATAATGTTGCTAAAAGCCACTTTCTCAAATATGATTCCCATTTCATAAATCTCTGTTGACTTTGTCTATGTACATTAATTTCTTTCCGATACTCTCTCTAAACTGTTTTGTTGTTAATTTCATTCTATTCCCTTTTTCTAACCAGACTAAAGATCCCTAGGAAGTTTTCTTTTTTATTATGTTTTCCTCTGTGAACGCATAACTGAAACTTTTGTTCCATAGTTCTACCATTACCCGGTCCTCAATTATCTGACATCAAACTGTTAGAAAGCTGCACATTTCTTTCTCTTAATTTTGCCATTAACATATTTTCCGAAAATATCACAATTTCTGTCTTATAGACTTTGTTAAGACATTCTTCAGAAACCTATCAAATCCTATATTAAGGTACTCACTGATTGGCCTTCTACAGCCATACAATCACAGAAGCAAAGACTCTGTACTATCAGAAATACAGCATGGTCTACATAAGGCCCACTTTCCGACACAATACGACTAGCTGTGAATCTTAAGGCATTTCAAGAGCATGACCGTGTATTTTCTAATAATTTTGACTTTGCCATGATATCTCCCCTCTCAAGAAGTGTACTTCAGACCCCAATACACACTGGCTGAAAAGCAATCCTCAGATCCTCACTAAACCGCAAACCCTTCATTTTAAAAGTGTGCCTCCTTGACTAAAAGGAACAACTGCTGTCCATCCAACCTGTCCTTGCTCCTCGTAATCCTATCCTTCAGAATCACGTCCCCCTCAGCCTCGTCTCCTCCAAACTAAACAACCGAAGCTTATCCAGCCTCTCCCTATAGCTGATATGCTCCATCCCAGGGAACATTCTGGTGAATCCCCTCTGCAAACCCTCGCATGCAGTCACATCCTTCCTGTAATATGGTCCCCGGAACTATACACAGTATTCCATCTTGGCCTCATCAAAGTTCTGCATAGCTCTTATAATCTGCGCCTCAATGTTTAGAGTCCCTTATACTTTCCCAAATTGTGTATTAACCTGTCCATTCACATTCAGGGATATGTGGAGAACCACCCTCTGACCTTCCTAGTGTGCTGCCATTCATTGAGTCCTCCCCCGTCTGGTTCCTTCTCCCAAAGTGTATCACCTCCTACTTATCAGGGTTACATTCCATCTGCCATTGATCTTTCCAGATGACCATTCCATCTGTATCTTCCTCTAACTTAAGGCCTTCCTCCTCAATGCCAGCCAACAGCCAATCTGCGTATCAAACACAAACTTACTTCTCACACTCCCCACCCCTCATCCATATTCACAGCGACATCATTTATGATTACCACAAATATTAAAGTTGAAAATCAGACAACATCAGGTTAGAGTCCAACAGGTTTGTTCGGAGGCACTAGCTTTCGAAGCGCTACTTCTTCATCAGGTGATTGTGCGCTTTGATGAAGAAGCAGCACTGCGAAAGCTGTTGCCGCTGAATAAACCTGTTGGACTTTAACCTGGTGTTATGAGATTTACAGCATTGTCCACCTAGTCCAACATCAGCACATCCGAATTACAAACAATAAGAGATACAGCACTGATCCCTGTGGTATACCATTGGACACTGGCCTCCAATCACACAAGCAGTCAGCCACCACCTTGTGTCTCCTACCACTAAACTTCATTTGGATGCAATTTGGCAAGTCACTAATGAGACCTACCTGTTCCCTGGTTATTGTGTTCCGCTGGACACACTTGTAGAATATCTGGGAATTCTCCCTAATCTTGCCCTGCCAGCAGGTTTCCATGCCCCTGTGTTAGTTAGTCCCCTACGCGTGCAGAATTTCCTCCTTATTGCAGTCTTAAATGGTCTGTCCTTTTTCCTGCCATTATTTCCCTTGCATGTGGATTAGGCAGCCGGAGAAACATCCTGTTAATTTCCAACTTGTCACGTGTTTTGTGAATTTTATGCATTTCACAGTGACCCATCTCTAATTCTTTGAAACTCTAGAGAACACAGGCGGAGTTTCCTCATCACGCAATCTCGCCAATTGAGGGATTAATCTGGAGAATGTCCATTGAACTTTCTCTGTGGTCGGTGTATTCTTTCTCAGATTTGGTGACCAAAACTGTACTCAATATACCAGGTACAGTACTCACCAACACGCTGTTAAATTGCTTCAAAATGTCTTTACATCTATATTCTGACTCCCTTAAAGCAAGGCAATCCAAACTTTAACTTACCACTTGCATATATTCCTCCAAATGCCCTTCACATTCATTGCATTTATGAACTCATTGTGTGAGTTCTTATAGAAAGCCTTCTGATAATCTAAAATATGCCAATTGTAATGGTTCCCCATTATCTATGCTGTAGGAATCAACTTCAAACAATTCCAAAGTTTGTCAAGTATGATTGCCCTTTCAGAAATGCACACGGATTCTCTCCAAAGTTGCTGTTAATTTCTAAATAACGAATATCACATCCTATATGATAGAGTCCAACAGTTTCCCCACAAATGTCAAGTTAATTGGTCTGTAGTTCTCCACACTATCTCTTCTTCCCTTTGTAGATGCTTGGGTCACTACCGTACATCTATAGTGCTTGGATTACGTTTACTAATGTCCATTTATCTACAACGGCTTCCAGACGATGCAGAATGCATTGGGTAATAGAACACAGTCATCGACAGTGCAACTAATACTTCTATTAGTAGTTTATTTCTGAAGATTTTGGTATGAACTACATCTGGTTTGTCATGGTTAACAATGCTCAATCCAGCTGCATGTTCAAGTAGAGCCTTGTTACTGATATAAATTGTCTTTATGTCTTTTAATCCACAAGTCCTATATAATGACATTGTATTTCTGGGTTATTTTCTGGATCTTCCTCCATGAAGACAGATGCAAAGTAACTGGTTATTTGCTTGGCCATTTCCCTGTTATCCATAATAAGCTCGTCTCTCCTGATTGCAGATTTCCACATTTGACTATGCTTCTCTCTTTCCTTTGAAATATATAACATAGATTTATGCAGTCTTTGTGTTCCTGTTTGTTTGCATGCATGTTCGCTGTTTGATTTCCTTACCCGTTTCATGGCCCTTCTTTACTGGATCGTAAATTTCTGAGAATTCTCAGGATTCCACAATGTCTGGAATTCTTCTGAAGTCAATTCCTGTGATTCATGTAATCTTTAATTTATTATGCTAATCATTGTTAACTCACTTTCTCACGCATGGGTGTTTTACCTGAAATAAATAAAGATATTTTTCAGACTTCGTAGTATTTCTATAAATCTCCTGGTACTGACCAGATATATTCAGGAACACTGCAGGAGGACAGGAAAGAAATATCGGGGGCCCTGGTTGGTACTTTTGCATCAGCGGTAGCCAACGGTTGAAGTCCTGGAGGACTGGAAGGTAGTGAATGCTGTGCCCTTATTCAAGAAGGGCTACAAAGAAAAACCGGGGAACTTTCGACCAGTAAACCTAAAATCTGTAGCAGGTAAGTTACTTGAGAAGATTCTGAGGGAGAAGATATACATGCATTTGGAAAGACAGGGCCTTCTGAATGGGGGATTATGGCTCACACATTTGTTAGACTGCTTTGATGAAGTGACCAGTAACTTTGGCAAGGGCATGGTTGTATATATAGTCTATATGGATGACAGTAAGGCCTTCAATAAGTTTCCCCATGGTACGCTGCTGTGGAAGGTTAGATCATATGGAATTGAGGGGGAGCTGGCAAATTAGGTCGAAAATTGGATTAATGATAGGAGGAAGAGGGTAATCGTGGAAGGATGCTTGTCGGACTGGAGGCCTGTGAGAGTGGAATGCCTCAGGGGTCGGTGCTGCGACCATATATTCATATATTACACATATCTATGATTTAGATGAGAATGTACATGAGAATGTACATGTACATGAGAATGATTTGTAAGTTTCAAGGTGACACTAAAACAGGTGGTATCGTGGACAGTGAGGAAGGTTATCAGAAATTTCAGAAATTACAGCAGTACCTTGATCAGGTGGGGAAGTGGGCCGAGAAATGGCAAATGGAATTTAAATCAGATAAGTGTAAGTTCTTGCATTTTAGAAAGTCAAATCAAGGCAGGAGTTTCATGGTGAATGGCAGGGCCTTAAGGAGTGCAGGGGAACAGAGTGACCTTGGAATTCAGGTGCACCGTTTTCAGTAAGTGGAGTCCTAGGTAGACAAGGCACTGAAAAAGGCTTTTGACTCACTGGCCTTCATCAGATAAAGCACTGAGTATCGAAATTAGCGAGTTATGTTGCAGTTTTACAAGATGTTGGCGGGTCCATACTTGCAGCGTCATGTTCAGTTTTGTTCACTTTGCTCGAGGAAGGATGTTATTAAACTGGAAAGAGTGCAGAAGAAATTTACAAGGATGTTGCCAAGACTCAATGGTCTGAGTTATAATGAGAGGTTGAACAAGCTAGTAGTTTTTACTTTAGAATGTATGAGGCTGAGGGGGATATGATAGTAGTGTATAAGATCATGGGAGACATGGATAGAGTCAATGCACTCAGTCTTTTTTTTCCCCAGGATTGGGCAATCACGGTCTAGACGGCATCAATTTAAGGTCAGAGGGGAAAGAGTAAAAGGGAACCTGAGGGACAATTTCTTTTAAACGCAGGGTGGTTTGCATATGGGATGAGCTGACAGCAGAAGTGGTTGAGGCGTGTACATTAAAAAATTATAAAATACATTTGGACAAATACACAGGTCAGAAAGGATTAGAAGGATACAGGGAAATGGCAGGGAAATGGGGTTAGTGTGAATGGACATTTTGTTCAGAATGGACCAGTTTGGGCCGAATGGCCTGTCTCCGTGCGGTAAGACTATATGGGTCTAACAACCATTGTTCTCTTACTGAATGTTATATTGTACTTTCCCAATTCACTGGAGCGAACTTGACACTCTAGCCTCTGGATTTCCATGATGTTTGACAAGAATGTTCAAACATTCCACATTGAATGCAGACGCCGTGTAAAATATAACATATTAATGTCACAATTCCTCCAAAGCTGCTTCAGAGCAAGGTTAGTATTTAGTCCTTCCGACCACACAATAGACAATAGACAATAGACAATAGGTGCAGGAGTAGGCCATTCTGCCCTTCGAGCCTGCACCACTATTCAATATGATCATGGCTGATCATCCTTAATCAGTATCACACACACCAAATCCGAAATAATCTGCTCTCTAGTTTGGTTCACAACTTACTCTTCAACCTACCTGATATGCACTATAGGAATTTATTTTTCACAACATTAGCAGTCACTTAGTTAACTCAGTTTCGATGCAACTTGACACCATCCATTATTACTGCACAACCCACGAGTATTTGTTACTCATTCACAGGATGGGGGACTTAGCTGGGTAACCAGCATTTCCTGGCCATGCCAGACGGCAGTTAAGAGTCAACAGCATTGCCTTGGATCTGGAGTGACATGCAGGCCAGACCAGATAAGAACAGCCGTTTCCTTCCCTAAAGGACATTAGTGAACCAGATGAGTTTTTCCAACAATCAGAAATGGATTCCTGATCATCATAAACCCTCGATTCCAGATAATTATTGAGTTCAAATTCCACAATCTGCCATGGCAGGATTTGAGACCATGTCCCCAGAACATTACCTGGGTCTCTGGGTTAAGAGCCCAGCGATAATATCAGTATGTCATAGCTTCCCTTTGAGTATAGTTGCATATATAATTTCCAGAGCATATGATGCAAAATATTTGCGCGACAGTTTTGGTTCACATATATAACACAAGTTTGTTTCTTCTTGCTATTTGTAGGACCCATCCAAACTCATTCTGTGGAATCTGAGGGACAGAGCCTGTGTCGTTATTTGTGATAGACTTGGATAAGACATTCAGGGAGGCTCACCTCGATGCTGAGATGATCTGAAGACAGGTCCAGCAATATAGGACAAGCATCAATATCCACCCCGCTCTGTCAGGATAAGTGTCACCATATATTCTCACTGCTCCCTCACACTCACTGTATGTCTCTTATAGCACCTCCCCTCGACCAAGACTCACACTCCAAATAAGGCTCAAGCACGACCACTCTCACTGTTGAATTCATCACCTTCCCTCCCCCACATTTTCTGCCCCTGATGCAATAGCCCCGCACACTAATAGCACGACATGGATACAACACTATGGACAGACTCCCTCCGCCCACCTCACCATGTTACACCTCACCTAATCCAGCACTAACAGCAGGTCCATCCGCTTCCACCCACACTCAATCCTTCCCTTTCTCCCATTCCAGGAGAACAGCCTGGAATAGGACAGAACGGTCCACGCCGGGTGATGGAGTGCCAGATATCCGTACCCTCATATCCCTACCCTGATATGTGGGGAGGATCCTGGAGAGAGCCGGAGAGGGCCAAGAGGCCTTGGGTGGAGATTCTGAAACATCCACGTCCCACCAACCTAATAAGGAGCAGTGTTTAGTAAAGAGCAATTCTCAAATCAAACCGACTGTTAGTTCCAACCTCATCTCTCTCACTCGTAGAAGAACAGGTATCCCATTGCACAGAGATGCAGGCATTGAAATACACAGACTATTGGTAAATACCACAATATACTAACATACACAATTCATGCAAGGAGATAAGCATGCACACACGGAGAAGCACACAAAGACATAAACAGTCACACACAAATGGACACAAACACAGATAGAAACACACAGGCTGATACAAAGACAGACAGACTTAGTCACACAAATAGAAAAATAGCAAGTACATGGGCACACACTTAAATACACATTAAGACACCGACACGAGTGCCATTAAGATAAATAAATATTTTTTTTGATTTATAAGGAGATGAAGGATTCTGGGAGAAGGTACAAGAATGATGTTGAGGAACATATTAGAAATGACTTAATGGTATATCAGACTCGATGGACCAAATGGTCTAATTCTGCTCCTTTTTGTAATGCTCGTCTGGTGTTATGGTATCACGTATTCTCTTCCTGAGACACCAACAGCAACATATTTGATTGGAAACAGTCAGTGGTAATGTGCGAAAAGATTGGAGGGCAGAATGGTTAATGTCTATTCCTAGTTATTGTACCACTATATCCGAAAAGGGGCAGTGGTTTGATATGAGGTTAACACAGTTTTTAAAAAATGTGTCCTACAATGAAAGAAGGATGTCCCTTTCCCTTTACTGTTGTGCTATCTGTGGTGTCCTCATCCTCAGGGAGCAGTGAAGACTCGGTTAATTTAGGTATTTTAGTTTGAGCTTGACTGATCTTTGCTGGACAGGAGAGTCAATGTTTATTGGGTACAGACAGGAAACGGATGGTCAGACACACTCGGATCCGCCATGAGCATTCTGAATAGTGCCACCAAATGGCCAACTGCTGCCCCTTTCCAATGTGTTGTGCCGTCTATCCACCCTCCCGGCCGTTACAGATATATACTGCTGCTCCTATCCCATGTGTTGTTCCCTCAATCCACGCTCCGGCCGTTACAGAGAGAGACTGCTGTCCCTACCTCATGAGTTGTTCCCTCAATCCACCCCTCAAAGCAGTTACAGAGATATACTGCTGACCCAACCCCAATCCACCCCTCAGTGCGATTACAGGGTAGAGGACCATCCCATTCAGCCAGACTTTTTCGTTACAATGAGATGGGAGGAGACCATTCTGCCCCTCTAAGGAATTACACAGGAATATAGGATGAAGTAATTCAGCTCGTTGAGTACATTGCACAGCCCAGGATGAGGCCATTCAACCCGACTGAACTGCTGCACAGGAACAGGGATGTTGTCACTAACAGGAAATAGACAGTAGTGACATATGATTTTTAAAAATAAAACTGTAAGTAGTTTTGACTCAGAGATCACTGTAGGGTCATCAATGATCAATAATCTATGTAAAATATCTGGATGAAGGGACTGAATGGATCAAAGCTGAACTACCTTGTACACCAAAATGATCATTCAATAGATCTTCAAATGGAGGGAGTGAATCTGCATTATGATGTAGACAGGGAAGGTTAGTGAGCGTACCCTCAGCAGAAATAATATAATGTGAGTTGTCTATTGCAGTCGGGAACAATTTAAATGGAGAGAGATTGCAGAACTCTGTGATGCAGATGTTTTTCATATTCTTGGTACATGAATCATATGAAGATTGTCTGCAGATGCAGCAAGTGATTCAGAAGGTAAGTGGTATTGAGTTTAATTAGGAATATTTCACTGTATCTGTGCAAGGATTGTTGAGACCACATCAGATACACTGGGTGCAGTTCTGATCCTCTAAACTAAAAAAAAGGATTCAATTCCTTTCAAAGATGTTCAAAGATGCTTCCCTTTACTCATTCCTGAAATGAAGGCCTTTTGTTATCGGGGATTATCAGTTTAGATCTTAGATGAGAAATCTTACTGAATCACGATTTTCAGAGAAGTCTTTCAGCTGGATACATATTTTCTCTTGTTAAGAAGACTAAAGCTAGATAATTTTTTTTTGAATGAGATGCATTGGTATTAACACAAATATTACGAAGATATCAACCCATTTTTAAAAATTATGCAGATGCATATAAGCATCTCATCAAATCATAAAACGGGCACATTATTTTCATTTGCTAATGCAAGGCACTGTGCACAACAACAGCAATGATGCTGCATACAGAATACAGTCTATTATCATCCATTCCAGAGGATGGACATGGAGAGTGCACATGGTCCACTTTGGTGTTCAGTTGACATTCTTGTATTTTTCCAAACAGAGCCGGAGAAAAATATTACCGGACTCAGAAGCAGCAGCCAATTGGTTTCTCTCTCTCTGACTTTGTTCTGCCCGAAAACAAGGTGTGAGAGCAGAAAAATCCTGAGTCATTTTTACCACTCGTGGAGGATTCCTGATGAGGATTCATAGGAATTTCTGGACAGCTCGAAGCAAAGGGAATTCAGACAAATCCAAATCCAACTGTTCCGGGAAGAAATCCGCATTCCCAGACATTAGTGCGAGCAGAATAAATTCAAAGCCAGAAACAAATTTGAGACACTCTATCATTTTATCATTTGTTCACAGTTCAACTTCCTGTGTCTCAGATTTTTCTAGAAAATTACCCAGTCTGAGACCTATATCATTGGGCACAGCACTCAACTGGTTACATTTAAAATTTGCTTTCACCAATAGAGGAGTGGGAAAAGACATGAGTGACCCTCCAACATTGGTCAGAACACGAACAAGAGATTCTCAAAAGGTTTTTAAGGTGTGAATTTCCTTCCACAGAAAATTGTGATGCCTGAATATTTCCATTTGTTCAAAATTGTCTAAGTAAGACATTTGAAAGACAAATGAATGTAGGGAAATGGTACACTGAGAGAAAAGTGCTGCTGAGAACTTAATCAGATCATAGTGCAAGGTAGAGCCGTGACAAAGTGTCTGATGACCCACTCTTGCTCCACAGTCCCGTGTTACTATGGTGCATTCAGCCTCTCACAGCTCCTGCAATGTGCAGATGGGGGCCAATGCTCCACAGGAACACAGGATTTCATTTAACCCCTCACAAATGTCACACTCAGTTTGGTATGGATTGGAAAATATTATTTGGAAATCCAGGCCGGTTTTGAAAGACGCCTCTGGTCTGTTTACAGAGTGCCCCGTCTCTACAACTTGTGCTTCATTTGTTGGTCTGGTCTAGACCAGGATTCGTTATGCATAAAGCTCCATACCTCAATCAGAGATGACTCAAAAATGTTTTGCTCTCTCTAATTACAACATACAAATACAGTACATCCAGGAAAATTACAGCCGTTTACTTTGAAATTACTGGAAAAGAAAACATAAGGAATTCGGACGGTCAAGCCATTGTATACGATCATGGCTGATCTACTGTTCCTATTAACTCCTCCATAATGCCCAGTTCTTCACACTCCTCAGCTCTCTGACAGGTCAAAGATTCATGTACCACCTCTTTAAATACTTTCAGTGATGTAGCTCCCCTAACTCTCTAGTCCAGATAATCCCTGACATTGATAACCCTCTGTGAGAGGGAAACACTCTCTACACGTACACCGTTACCTATTGATTTGAACAAGAGGTGAACACAGGGGCTCAGGAAAGAGTGAATGGCCTTGATATCAAGGCAGTAGTTGACTGAGGATGTCATTGGGACCACCTAATTTTTTGAGCTTAATGGGAATCAGGTCTAACCTCCTCACTGTTTGGGGTCTTTCAGAGCACAAAGGAAGGTGTTTGTGGTCGGTGGCCAACAATCCTCTCAGTCCCTGGACATCTCTTCAGGAGATCCTCAGATTAACTTCCTCAGCACAAACATCTTCAGTTCCTTCGTCAACGTCTATGTGCCCCCATTCCCGGCGCCCCCCACCTATCCCAAGATCAGAAGTGGAGTGATCACTGAAGATCACACAATATTCAGAACATTTTGTCCCCACTCAGCTCCTGAACGGGTCTGTGTCCATATTCAGCAAGACCCAAACAACATTCACGTTTGTGCTGTTAAAGTGTCGGTAACATTCATGTAACAGAACGGCCAGGCACTGCACATTTCCACAGTTAAAAGAGAAGCTCATTCAGCATCTCAAGCTGGTTACACCCGGATATGTGGAAACTATTCAGCCCATCGAAATGACTGATCAAGAAGAGGGACAACCCATTCAATCCTCTTGCATGTTCCACAGGAAGAGGAGGCGTTTGGTCAGTAAATTGAACTGTTAAACAGGAACAGGCAGAGTCCACTAAGACCCCTAAGCATGTTCTATGGAACCAGGAGGAGACCATTCACCCCTCGAGACGCTTTTACAGGAATAAGAGGGTGTCATTGATGCTCCAACCTGGAAAACGAATAGAGCAGAGACCGCACTCATAGACTGCTCACAATGTTTTTTGTCGCTCCATTGCCTGTGGAACAAATGATACTTTAACGTGTTTTGCCGGCAGTGAGGGAGGAAACCAAATGTTTTGTGCCAAGCCTCAAGGAGGCATCTTCCATCTCCAAGAAGACAGACCCATGTTCTCCGTTGGGGTCAGAAGCTGGTGGGGATAGTTAACTGTTTTAGAATGAAGGTATTGTGGCTCCTGTTGCGTTGGTGAATAACGTGAAGTTCTATGTATGATCACCCAACAAATGCACTGTATTAATGTTGGAAGAGTTTAGTTAAAGATTGGTTCTCTCTCTCTCAATCGAAATGGGGAGTGGCGTGGAGTGAGAGGAACGTTCTCAGAGTCTTTTAAGCCATCGAGAATCATGTAAACCAAGTTAAAAAAACATGGAATTTATCACCGTATTAGTTCTGTTTGGAATATAATGAATGACTGTCCATCACCTTACGTTTCAATGCAATCACCTCTTATTCTTCAAAGCGCTACAGATTAATCCTCATGCACGCCCGATGGTACAATCATCCCAACAATTAGTCAGGCGAAACTCCTTTATACTCTTTTTGCCAAGAGGATTATTCCTTATAAAGGAGAGAAAATATGTGCACAATACCCCAAATACTATCTCAACAACACTCTCCAGTTGATCACAATAATTCTGTTCCCTCACTTAGCTGTCTCAGCTTCTTTCCGGTGGTATAAAAAGCCATTCCTTCTCTCTGCACTGCGAATGATGTGCAATTTTGAAGTTTCTTGCATCTGTGCATCGGTCATTACCAGAGGTGTCGATGGAGATGCATATCGCGTTCAGAGGGAGACTCAATCAGAAAGAATTCACTTGAAACAGGGAATGGTCACCTACCTGAAAGAAAATGCCTTACAGGAGAATGGAAATCAGGCAGAGAAAGGGAGCTATCTTTCCTTTTGTTCTTCCCTCATGGGATGTGTGCAGCCCTGGTCAGGCCAGCATGTTATGCTGATCTTGAACTGAGTGGCTGATTCAGCTGTTGCACAGGATAATAAAGAGTAAACCACATTGCTGTGGGTTTGCAGTCACACAGAGTCCTCAACATGGAAGGATAACCCATTGCCTTCTCTAAAGCAAATAGATACGCTTCTGTTGAAAACTAGTGGTGATGACTTCATTTGCATTCCATCAACTTCCTTCATGAGCTACCAACAGATTATTAACCTGTGCCGTTTGATTATGAGTCAATGACTTGACCACCATGCACTGTCTGTCCATCTGACAGAGTCTGTGGAAAGGATAAATTAACCAGCTCAAGTGCAAATATTTTGTGACGTAAGCATAGTTAGAAGGGACGTGAAACGGTTATATCTGGATCTACCAAAGGCACAAACGATGGATTATTCAGCAGTTGCATTGAGGCTGAGAAGGTGACTCAAATATCCTGATAGTGGCCTTGGGCAGGATTAGTGAGTGGGGAGAATATGTAGAAATGTAAATATGAATGAAGGAAAAAGATTATGGAGATTAGGAACAGTCTGGTTTCTCCTTGCGTATTGTTGAGTAAGTTGTGAATAGTAATTTGCTAGTTATAATCAGGAAGGAATAAAATATTTGACTGGATCTGAAAATTATGAATTCCAAATTTTAAAATTTGAATATGAACAGCAATTCAGTTCAATTCAGTTTAATGGTCAGATGGAATGACTTACCAGGAACACCAACTATAGCAAGGATGGGATAATAACCACCTTGAATAATCCAAAGGATATCTTCGACCCACGATGCTAATGGCATCCAAGGCTGAGAAAGGTAGAAACGACCCCAGGATAAACTCATGTCTGTTATTGTAATATTCCAGTCTAATGTTCTCAGATTCTGATCCATTAATGGAACATCCCAGTCTAATGTTCTCAGATTCTGATTCATTAATGGAACATTCCAGTCTAATGTCCTCAGATTCTGATCTCTCCTCCCCCTGTCTCTCGAGCTGCTGATCCCTGTTAGTCCAGTCATTGATGCTCCCGCCCAGACTGGGATAACACATTGAACCGAGTCCTTAATTAATAGAAGAGGCAAACCCTCCAGTGACACATCTCGGATCCACGGAGACTGACATCAATCTCAGTCACTGAACAAATAGCTCCAGCCAACGCCTTTCAATTCAATATTGTTTTATTCAAACTTAAAACAATGTCATTTTCTGGATGGGCTCTGTGAGGGTGACTGATGGAACAAATCTTGGGTCTGGTAGATCAATTGAATGTAACCATTCAATCTGCCTTGGATGCAGAAGTAATGCCATAAGTTTATCAGAACGTCTCTGATGACAAATGGAAACGTACATCCTGGAACTATTGATCAAGCATCATAATTTCAATAAAACATTGATACAATTTTTATAGTTCATGATCTGAGGCGAATGTGCGTCTGAGAAGCGTGGGGTTGTCACAGACAAGTAGCATGGATATGTTAACAGAGAATTGAACGTGACAAATGCAATTCAGATTGTTATTCCAGGTTTAGGGAGAGGCAGATGAGGCCTGTGCTATTGATGTTATCGATGTTAGTGAACTGTGATGAAATGTCATTTACTGGACTTCAATTACAGTGTGATTATGGCATTGTGGAGGAGACAGGAAACAGAGAGAATTGTGAGACATGGCAGTTCAGACTGGAGGGAGGGGCAATAATATTCCTCAGTCATCAGTATTGGAATGTTTCTCTTTATACCTCATATGAAGAACAGATTCAAGGATATATCTAAAGTGAGGAATGAGGAGTAAAATCTGTTTATTGAACACAAAATACGGGGACAAAATGATTTTCTGTTCGTACTAAACTATGGGAAGTACAAAGAAATAAGATACACTCATGATATTGAGCTACATAAATTGAAATGTGTATTATAAAACTATGGAAGTGGTGTCCAATCTTTATCAATCATTATTTGGCTCACAGATGAGATGCTGATTTCCCCTCTGTCAGTGATCCACCTCAGTGAGATTCTCTGGCGCAGTATCTCAGTATCGAGCACGATTCACAGTTCCTCCTGCTGTTCATCCAGTCTATTTAAATTAAATCACCTTCTCACTGTAGAGAGAAAAAAAATCACTCGGCCTTTTGGACTCTGTTTAACTGTCAGCAACTCAGCTCTGTGATATTATTGGTGATAAATGCTCTGGGACCACAGCCAGAATCTGCACAATGCTCAAACGGTATGGCAATAGATAAAGGCCTTGCAGTCAGTGAGAATTTCTCAATAAAACTTCCATTTTCTGTCCGTTCCTTTCTATCTCCCCTCATGCTGTCTTCTGATCTATCCAACCCACACTCTTTTAACATCCCTCCAATCACTCCCTGTTTCCAAATTGTGCAGTTGTACAGCTTGATGTTTTGGCCGTTTTGGACAAATGGATAGAGCAGGGACAGGACTGATCGTTGTAGGGTCTGGTGTTTAGATGCTTCAATAAGAACAAGGAAGGTACTAACAGTGGGGCAGGGGTGGGGTTTGAGGTGGGGGAGCGTGGGGTGGCATTGAAAATCAAAGACAGAATTACGTTGGTAGAAAGGATGTTTGATAAGGACTCGTCTAGTGAGGACGTATGGGAAGAGGTTAGATACAAACACGGAGAGGTCACTCTGCTGAAAGTTCTCTATTGCCCTCTGAAAAGTTCCAGAGATGTAGAGGAAATGATTACAAAGATGATACTGGATAGGAGCGAAAATAACAGAGTAGTTGTTATGGAAGAATTTAACTTTCCAAATATTGACTGGAAGTGCTGCAGTTCACTTACTTTATATGGGTCAGCTTTTGTCCAATGTGTGCACAATTGTTTCCTGACACAGTATGTAGATAGGCCAACAAGGACCGAGGCCAAATTGGATTTGGTACTGAGTAATGAAACAGACCAGGTGTTAGATTAGGAGGTAGATGAACACTTTGCTGATAGTGACCACAATTCAATTATGTTTACCTTAGCGATGGAAAAGGACAGGTGTATACCGCAGGATAAGAGTTATAGCTGGGGGAAAGGCAATTATGATGCGATTAGGAAAGGTTTTAGGATGCATAGGATGGGGAAGGAAATTGCAGAGGATGGGTACAATTTAAGTGTGGAGGTTTTTCAAACAACAGCTACTGTGTGTCCTTGATAAGTTTATACATGTCAAGAAAGGAGCAAGTGGTCGAGTGAGGCTGCTGTGGTTTACTGAAGCAGTTGAATCGCTTTTCAAGAGGAAGAGGGAGGCTTATGTAAAGATGGAACGTGAAGGCTCAGTTCGGATACTTGACAATTACAAGTCAGCCTGGAAGGACTTTAAAAAAGAGCTAAGAATAGCCAGGAGAGAGCATGAGAAGTCTTTGACAAGTAGGATCGTGGAAAACCCTCAAGCTTTCTATCAGTGCGTCATGAATAATAGAATGAACAAATGAAGATTAATGGCAATCAAGGACAGTAGTGTTAAGTTGCGTGTGGAGTCTGAGGAGAGAGGACAGGCTGTAAATTAATATTTGAATCAGTATTCACAATGGAAAAAGAAAATGCTGTCGAGGCCAATACTGAGATACAGGCTATTAGACTAGAGAGGATTGAAGTTCGTAACGTGGAGATGTTAGCAGTTCTGGAGAGTGTGAAAATAGATATGTCCCCTGGGCCAGATGGGATTTATCCTAGGACTCTCTGAGAAGCTAGGGAGGAGTTTACACAACCATCTGTTTGGATTTGTACATCGCCATTGTCTACAGGAAGAGTGCCAGAAGACTGGAGGACAGCAAATGTGGCCCTTTGTTCAAGAAATGGAGAAGATACAACCCTGGTAATTATATACCTGTCTTACTTTGGTTGTGGGTAAAGTGTTGGAAAGGATTATAAGAGATAGGATTTACCATCATCTAGAAAGGAATCATTTGATTTGGAATAGTCAACAAGGTTTTGTGAAAGGTACGTCATGCCTCACAAATCTTACCGAGTTCATTGAGAAGGTGACCAAACAGGTGGATGAGGGTAAATTGAGGTATGTGGATTTCAGTGAAGCGTTTGATTATGTCCCTCATGGTAGGCTACTGAAGAAAATATGGAGAGCGTGGTGTTGGAAAAGCCGAACAGATGAGGCAGCGTCCAAGATGCATGCAAGTTGATGTTTCTGTTTTAGCCTTTCATCAGGAATCAGTTTTCTGGTCTGCAGCATCTGCAGTCTTCATTTTCTCCTCGATCCTCGGATGTTGCCTGACCTGCTGTGCTTTTCCAGCGCCACAATCTCGACTCTGATCTCAAACATCTGCAGCCCTTACTTTCTCCCAGAAAATATGGAGATCTGGATTTGTGGGCGATTTAGCATTTGGATCACAAATTGGCTAGCTGAAAGTAGACAGAAGGTGGTAGTTGATGGGGAATGTTCATCCTGAATTTCAGTCGCTAGTGATATACTGCAAGGATCTGCTTTAGAGTGACTGTTGTTTGTCTTTTTGAATGACCTTAATGAGTGTATAGAAGGATGAGTTAGTAAATTTATGTTTGACAGTTAGGTCGGTGGATCTGTCGGCCGTGCTGAAGGATGTTGTGGGTACTGAGCTGTAATGTTCCACGTGCATAGACCTACAATGCGCTAAATAGCTTCCTTCTGTGATGTAACGATTCTGAAGTACTCTGACCCACAATAAAAGCTTTAGGTGCCTGGAGAGACAAGCTGGTCCAGTAAAGGACACACACTGCACAATCATCCATCATCTCTTCCTGTTCTCTGATATACAGCGGCATCAAAATATCTGCCCAAACAAAATAGATTGATTCAAATTCACGCAGTCAGGAGGACATTCACCGGAGGGGATTACCGTCAGAGGATTCAATGAATAATAAGATTTCAGAATAACACAAAAAATAAAGCAATATCACAGCAGCATAATAATTGGCAGCAGAGTAAAACTTACAGTTCCAGATATGTCCAAGTTCAGCGTTGTGTTCAGTTTTGGTCACCTTGCTATAGGAAGGATGGTATTAAACTGGAACTTTACAAGGATGTTGCCAGGACTCAAGGGTCTGAGTCATAGGGAGAGGTTGGATAAGCTGGGACATTTCTCTTTAAAGCGCAGGAGACTGAAGGGAGTGAAGTGCTTTGAGAAGTTCGTCATGGTCCACATCAGTTCCAGTCTCCCAGCCTACCTCGATCCCCTACAATTTTCCTACCCGTGGGATGGGTCCATAGCGGGTGCCATATCCCTGGAGCATCTGGACAACAAGGGCACCCACGTCAGATTCCTGCTCATTGACTATAGGTTCACCTTCAACACCATAATTCCCTTCAGACTGATCACAAAACTCTCTGACCTTAGTCTTGGCTCCGCCCTCTGAAGTTGGATCCTCAGCTTTCTGACCTATAGTACACAATCAGTGAAAATAACTAAGGGTGTCTCTTCCATAACATTCAACACTGAAATCCCAAAGGATGTGTCCTCAGCCCCATACTATACTCCTGTACACCCACAACTGTATTGCCAAATTTTAAACGAATGTCAGCTACATGTTCACTGAAGACACCATCATAGTAGGACAGGTATGTAATGATGGCAAGTCAAAATACAGAACGGAAATAGAGGACTTTGTGATGTGCTGCACTGAGACCATCCTCTAATTCAATGTCGGCAGAACTAACCAATTGATCTATCACTTCAGAAAGAAATGAGGAGAACATGCCCCCATCTGCATCAATGGAACTGAAGTTGAAAGAGTGGAAAGCATTAAGTTGCTTGGAGTGACGATAACCGACCTCCCATGTAGATGTGACAGCCGAGATGGCACAAGAACACCTCTTCTTTCTTTGGCAGCTCAGGACATTTGACATGTCCACAAGGACCCTCACCAAGTTCTACAAATGAACCACTGACAGCAAAGTATCTGGGTGCATAATGACCTGGTGTGGCCACAGACCTACCCAGGACAGTAAGAGAAATGACAGAAGGTTGTGTGCACAGCCCATGCCATCACGGAAACCAACGTCCTATCCATTGTCTCCATTTACACAGCTCACTGCCGCGGAAAGGCTGACAACATGATCAAAGACCCAGCACACCCTGGATCTCCTGCAATCTCTTCCATCATGTAGACAATACAGAATCTTGAACACACAAACCAGCGGCTCATGAACAGCATCTTCCCAGCCCATTATTAAACTGAGGAATGGACTCTCTAACTTCAAATAATGCTGATCTTGCTCACATTGATATTGCCTATTGCATGCCCTTTCTGGTGTAGCCTTTATGCCTCAGTATTGAATCCTTCAACCTGGGAAAAAGCCCGTCTCTATCCACCCTGGCTACACCCTTCATGATTTTGCAAACCTCAATCAGGTCCCCCCTCAATCTCCTTTTATCTAGTGAAAATAAACCTAACCTACTGAGCCTCTCTTCATAGCTAGTATTTCATTGTGATTAGTAGACAGATTAGTAAGTTTCAGTCACATAAGATACAGAATAAGCTAGTCACAAATGGCTTGAATGAAGAGGGATATTTTTCAGAATGGAGGCTTGTGGGCAGCAGTGTGCTGGAAGAATCAGTACTGAGTTCACTGCATTTCATCATTTATGTAAAGGATTAAGATGTGAATATAGCGGCAATAGTTAGTAAGTATACAGATGACATCAAAAAGGTGGTGTAGTAGATTATGTCAGAGTACAACAAGACCACAATTAGATGAGACAAAGAGGCAAGGAGTAACAGATGAAATTTAATTTAGATAAATATGAAGCTTTGCATTTTGGGAAGGCAAATCAGGGCAGACATTATATACTTCATGGTCAGGTCCTGGGGCATGTTGTGAAACAAAGGGGCATAGGGCTGCAGGTGTATTGTTCCTTGAAAGTGGAGTCGCAGGTAGACAGTGTGGTGCAGAACAAATTTGGCACTTTTGCCTTAATCAGTCAGCGCATTGAGTATAGGAGTTGTGGTGGTATGTTGTATCTGTACAGGATGTTGGTGAGGCCACTTTAAGAATACTGCGTACAATTCGGTTTTCTGCAGAAATGACTTACACGGATGTTCCAGGACTGGAGGTTTGAGCTTTAGGGAGAGGCTGGTTAGGTTGAGGTGTTTCCCCCTGGAGTGTCAGAGGCTGAAGGGTGACGTTATAGAGGTTTATAAAACCATCAGGGGCATGGATATTCCGAACAACCACGTTCTGCTCTCCAGGGTCGGGGAGTCCAGAACAAGAGGGCAGAGGTTGAAGGCGAGGGGGATTGATTTAGAATGGACTTGAAGATATATGTTTCACACAGTGAGTGGTGTGTACCGAAAGTGCACTCGGAGGAAGTGGTGAAGGCTGTTACAATCGCACATTTAAAAAGTATTTGAAAGAGGAGAGATATTGGCCAAATGCTGGCAAATGGGTTTAGATCAGATTTGATATCTGATCGGAGTGAACAGATCAGACAAACGGGTCTGCTTTCGTTCTGCATGACTCTCTGGTTCTATAAGAGGGATGATGAAAAATTCTGTATGGTCCTTTCAAGTCTTACTTCTCTGGAAGTTTATCATGCCTCTCAGTTCACATTGATTGAAAGCTGCATGAGTTAAATATTTGACGGAGAAGTGAGTCATGCACAATGGGACGCAGACAGGAAAGTGGGGCTGAGACCCCAACCTGATCAGCCACAATCTTAGTGGCTGGTGGAGAAGGCTCAAAATGTCTAATGACCCACTCCTGCTCCTCAGTCCCATGTTCCTGTGTTCCATTCAGCCCCTCAAACCTGCTAGACAGGAACAGTTGGAGGCCACTTACGCCTATAACCTGGTGCACAGAAACAGAGGAGACCATTCAGCCTCTCAAGGCTGTCACACACGCTTTGAGGTGATTTGGGAAATGTAATTGGAAAGCCCAGGCTGGATATGAAAGAAGCCCCTCATCTCTCTTTAGAAAGCTTCCCCTATCTGCAGCTTGTGCTCCATTTGTTGGTCATGTTGTAGACACAGATTCACTGTGAATACAGCCCACATGCCTCAGCCAGAGATGGCTCACAAAACCATCTGGTCTCCCTGACTGCAATATGCAATACCAGAACATTCATAAAAATAACACCCACTAACTTTCCAAAAACAGAATGTGAGAACATCAGAAACAGGGGCATGTCATTCACTTCCCAAACCTGTCTTGCCCTTCACTAAGATCATGGCTGATCTGCTCCTAGCCTCAAATCCTCTTTCATATCCAATTCTTCATAGACTTGAACTCTCTGACAGGTCAATATCCATCTAGTTACTCTTCAAATACTTTCAGTCATCGAGCTTCCCGAAAACTCTTGAGAAGAGAAATCCTGACATTCAATCCCACCTGTTTGAAGAAAACACTTACTGCTCCTATATCATGGCTTATTGATGCGAACAAAAGAGGTTGAGACAAGGGTTCAGGTACAAATGACTGGTCCCGATATCAAGGCAGTGGTTGACTTCTTTTGACATCAAGGAGCTTAACAAAACTGGACTTAATGGGAATCAGAGTAACCTCTCCAGTGTTTGGGGTCAAACATGGCACAAAGGAAGATGTTCATCATCTCAGTCCTGGGTCACCTCTGTACGAGATCCTCAGGGTAGCTTCCCCTTCACAAACATCTTCAACTGCTTCATCAATGTCTCCCTGTCCCCACCCTCACCCTCCGCACCATATGATCAGAAATGGGGATGGTCACTGAAGATTCTACAATGTTCAGAACATTTTATTCCCCATCAGCTCCTGAACTGGTCTGTGTCCATGTGCAGCAAGGCCCAGACTCCATTGAGACTTGTGCTGTTAAAGTATCAGTAACATTCATGTAACAGCACTGCCTGACACTGCGCATTGCCACAGCAAAACAAGATTTCATTCAGCACCTAACGCTGGTTTCACAGGAATATGAGGAAGCCATTCAGCCCATTGACATTATTGGAAATGAACAGGGACAGCCCATTCAGTGCCTCCAGCCCATTACTCAGGAAGAGAAGGAGTCTAATGTGATGGACCACACCAGAATCCCTCGAAAATATTTGACAGCAATAGCCTAGACTTTTATGTTTTCTTATTTTAAAGGAAATGAAAAGTTCCTGTTCCAGATGCAATGTGACAGGTCAAACTACTCGGTGTGAAGCAAAATACCATCTATTTCAACACGAAAGAAGAAATAACACCACAGAAAGAGGAATTGTATTGACAGCTTAACAGAATAATAGATCTAGGAACTATTACTAATGAACTGTTCCAATATAGGGAAATCCCATAAACACAGCCCTTGGCAAAAAGAAATATTCAGACACAAAATGTCACAAACATTTCTTCAATCCAGGAATTAAAAACAGCATCAAGAGAAAATTCATAGAGGGTAGCAACCAGGAGACATTCACTGAAGCTTCCAACTCTGTGGAGACGCCAATAGTTTATGATGCTACTGAGAAACCAAAACCCAGTGATCCTAATCTGTGAGAGCTGGCCACACCCATTCAGGTTGCATTAAAATAAACACAAGGCCACCCTAGCTGTTACTCAAGTGGTCTTAACTAACCAGCTTGGTCACAATCATTGAATCACTCTCTTAAAAGAAACCCGGACAAAATAACCTCTTGAAGCTGCAGCACCATCACACTTTTCAGCACATCGAGCTGTCAAACAGGAACCAGGGGTAACCAGTCAGGCCCTTGGCCCTGTCCAATTGGACGAGGAAGAAGCCAGTCAGTCCCTTGAGTCACTTGTACAGGAACAGTAGGAGGCCATTCCTACCTCAATGCACTTACACGGGTCAGAATGAGGTAAATGATGCTGATTTCTGATGAATGTCTTATGCCCAATACGTCGATTCTCCTGGTCCTCGGATGCTGCCTGACCCGCTGTGCTTTTCCAGCGATTGATGCTCTACTCTGATCTCCAGCATCGGCAGTCCTCACTGTCTCCTAATTGATGCTCTAACATGATGACCAAGTGGATCAGAGGCTGCACAGACAGACTGTTCCACGTTGTTCCTCCTGGCTCCGTTGTTTATGAGACACATGTGGGACTTTAACGTGGTTTTATAGTGGTGAGCAGGAAAGCCATATGTCTTATGTGTGAAGTCTCAAGAAGGCATCTTCCATCTCCACGAAGACATCCTGGTGTTCTCTATGTAGGGTGGAAGCTGATGGGAATGGATACCTGTTTCAGCTGGAAGGTATTGTGGCTGCTGTTGGGGATTGTGAATAACCTGACGTTCAGTACAGGGTTCACACGCCCACTGCACAATAACGTGGGGAGAGTTAGTAAAGGCATCTTATTCATGGTGATCTTGTCAAGTGCACGTCCTGTTCAGTGTAACCTGTGTGCCTTACTCTGTCCAAGTCTATTTCCACCCTATGTACTGTCTGGCCAAGCTTACTATGATCTGCCTCCACTGCTCATAAATAAAGTGTTTCCCTGTACTGAGGTACACGTGACAATAAATCAAACCAATCAATCCTGGGTAAAGTATGGAATTTCTCACCCTATCAATGTGTCTTTTGGAAATAAGTGATCGCTGCCACTCCTCGTGTTTCAGCATCACCATTTCTTCATCTCTCACAGCTGTACAGATTAAACACTCAGTTTATTCACTCTATCCTCATGTTACCATCACCCGTGTCTGTGGTAAGGAGATCATTCCTTACAAAGGAGATCAAATCTGTAGAGAGTGCCCCAAATGCTCTCTCAGCAAGGCTATACAACAGCAGGAAGATGGCTTTACTTATGTACTCGAATCATCTTACAATGAAGACAGCATACCATTGACTGCACCCATTACTTACACAGGGTTTGATTCAGACCGGTCAGCATAAAATTGTGACTGGGAGATCATGCTTGTCAAATTTCTTAGAGTCCTTTGGTGAAGTGACCAAAAATGTTGATGAGGGCAGAGCGGTAAACGTAGTCTCTATGGATTTCAATAAGGCCTTTGATAAGGTTCCACATGCAGGCTGCTCTTGAAGGTTCCATCAAGTAGAATGTTGGGGAAACTGGCCAATTGGATTCACAGTTGGCTTGTTGATAGGAAACAGAGGGTTGAGTGGAAGGATGCTTGTAAGACTGGAGGTTGGGTCCACAGCTTTTTGTTATCTATGATTTGGTTGAGAATGTACAAGGCATGATTAGTAAGTTTGCAGATGACACTAAAATAAGTGGAAGCATGATCAGAGAGGAGGTTTATCAGAAATTGCAGCAGGACCTTAATCATGTGGGCAAATGGGCTGAGAAATGGCAAATGGAATTTAATATAAATGTGCGAGGTCTTGCAGTTTGGAATCTCAAATCAAGGTAGAAGTTTCACGGTGAATGGGCAGGCCTTAAGGGGTGCAGTGGGCAGAGAGACCTTGGAATTCAGGTGCATGGTTCCCTGAGAGTGGAGTCACAGATCGGCAGGGCAGTGAAGAAGGCTTTTGGCACACTGGCCTTCATCAGGCAGGACATTGAGTATAGAAGTTGGGAATTTATGTTGCAGTTACACAGGACTTTGGTAAGGCCGCACGTGGAGTATTGTGTTCAGTTTTGTCACATTGTTATAGGGAGTATATAATGAAATTAGAAAGATTGCAGAAGAAATTTACAAGGACATTGCCAGGACCCAATGGTCTGAGTTATAGGTAGAGGTTGGACAAGCTAGGACCTTTTCTTTAGAGTGTAGGAGACTGAGGGGGGACCTTATAGAGCTGAATAAGATCATGAGGGATATGGATAGGGTGAATGCTCTCAGTCTTTTCCAAAGTTTAGAGAATCGAGGACGAGAGGGGACCAGTTTAAGGTTAAAGGGGAAGGAATAAAAGGGAACCTGAGCGACCACTTATTTACATAAATGGCTGGTACGTGGATGAGCTGCCAGAAGATGTGGCTGAAGGGGGTGTATTAACAACAGTTCAAAATCATTTGGATAAATATGTGGATAGGAAAGGACTGGAAGGATATGGGCCAACTGCAGGGAAATGGGGTTAGTGTGAATGGACTTTTACAAGGTGGACTCGAACCCCTTTGTTAATTAAAACCAAACACCCAGAAAAGCTCGTCTCACCTCGTAATCTGTTAAAATGTGAGTGACACAGATCTCCTACATTCCACTATTTAAACAAAAATTAGCAAGTTAGTTTCTTAACTTTAATAGTGAAGACTTAACAAAAACTATTCGCAAATACAAGCCCCTCTTTTCTTTGCTACTTACTATCTGACTCCAAATCTGTAAAACATTTGCTGTTACAACAACCCACATATTAAATGTTACAATCTCAAGACCACACAGTCTCCATCTTCCCTGCTGTTTTCACGCTCTCAGCAGTTAATCTGCTGTTGGATGGCAGTGGCTCTCGCTCTATTTTCAAAAGTCAGGGATTATATACTTCCCATGATACAATAATTCTCATAATTTGATTGCTTTCCAGGTGTACAAACAATAATATTCAAATTCCATTGGCTTCGGATATTCTGAGCACTATTTAAAGTCTTTGATTGCATTTGAATTGCTGTCAAAACAGCAACCAAAACTCAGCCTTCCTTTTCCCAACTAATTGTTACATTTTGAACAGTCTGACCTTTAGCTGGCATCTGTGGCTGCACTTTCGATTCAGCAAAACCCATCCTATCTTAAAGTGAACAGACATTGATTAGATTCCAGGCAGTAACACACCCCGGGCTATCTGTTCTTCTGTATACTAACCTCCTTGAACCCCTCGATTAGATTCCAGGCTGCAACTCACTCTGGACGATCTGTTATTCTGTATGTAACCCACCCGGAACATGTCAATTCGATTACAGGCTGTAACTCACTCAGGGGTATCCGTTATTCTGGATATAAACAACCCTAATCCCCTCGATTACATTCCAGGCTGTAACGCAGTCCGGGGTATCTGTTATACTGCATATAAACCACCCTGAACCCCTCAATTAGATTCCAGGCTGTAATACACCCCAGAACATCTGTTGTTCTGTATATAAACCATCCGGAACCCCTCAATTAGATACCAGGCTTTAACTCACTCCGGGCTATCTGTTATTCTGTATATAAACCACCCTGAACACCTCGATTTGATTCCAGGCTGTAACCCACTGCTTGCTATCTGTTATTCTGTATATAACCCACCCTGAACACCTCGATTTGATTCCAGGCTGTAACTCACTCCGGGCTATCTGTTATTCTGTATATAAACCATCCTGAACCCCTCGATTAGATTCCAGGCAGTAACTTCCTGTCAGGGTTGAAAGGGAAGGCTGGTAGTTATAGGGAATGCTGGCTGACTAAAGAAATTGAGGGTTTGGTTCAGAAAAAGAAGGAAGCACATGTCAGGTATAGACAGGATAGATCGAGTGAATCCTTAGAAGAGTATAAAGGAAGTTGGAGTATACTTAAGAGAGAAATCAGGAAGACAAAATGCGGATATGAGATAGCTTTGGCAAATAGAATTAAGGAAAATCCAAAGTGCTTTTACAAATATATTAAGGACAAAGGGTAACTAGGGAGAGAATAGGGCCCCTCTAAGATCAGTAAGGCGGCCTTTGTGTGTAGCCACAGAAAATGGGGGAGATATGAAAATAATATTTTGCATCAGTATTTACTGTGGAAAAGGATATGGATGATATAGACTGCAGGGAAATCGATGGTGACATCTTGCAAATTGTTGCAGATATACAGAGGAGGATGTGCTGGATGTCTTGAAACGGTTATAGGTGGATAAATCCCCAGGACCTGTTCAGGTGGACCTGAGAACTCTGTGGGAAGCTAGGGAAGTGATTGCTGGGCCTCTTGCTGAGATATTTGTATCATCGATAATCACAGGTGAGATGCTGGAAGACTGGAGGTTGGCAAACGTGTTGCCAATATTTAAGAAGGGCGGTAAAGACAAGCCAGGGAACTATAGACCGGTGAGCCTGACCTCGGCGGTGGGCAAGTTGTTGGAGGGAATCCTGAGGGACAGGATGTACATGAATTTGGAAATGCAAGGACTGATTCGGGATAGTCAACATGGATCTGTGCGTGGGAAATCATGACTCACAAACTTGACTGAGTTTTTTGAAGAATTAACAAAGAAGATTGATGAGGGCAGAGCAGTAGATGTGATCCATATGGACTTCAGTGAGGCGTTCGACAAGGTTCCCCATGGGAGAATGATTAGCAAGGTTAGATCTCATGGAATACAGGGAGACATAGCCATTTAGATACAGAACTGGCTCAAAGGTAGAAGACAGAGGGTGATGGTGGAGGGTTGTTTTTCAGACTGGAGGACTGTGACCAGTGGAATGCCACAAGGATCAGTGTTGGAACCTCTACTTTTTGTCATTTATATAAATGATTTAGATGCGAGCATAAGAGGTACAGTTAGTAATTTGCAGATGACACAAAACATGCAGGTGTAGTGGATAGCGAAGAGGGTTTCCTCAGATTACAACAGGATCTGGACCAGATGGGCCAATGGGCTGAGAACTGGCAGATGGAGTTTAATTCAGATAAATGCGAGGTGCTGCATTTTGGGAAAGCAAATCTTAGCAGGACTTGTACATTTAATGGTGAGGTCCTAGGGTGTGTTGCTGAACAAAGAGAACTTGGAGTGCAGGATCATAGTTCCTTGAAAGTGGAGTCGAAGGTCGATAGGATAGTGAAGAAGGTGGTTGGTATCCTTTCCTTTATTGGTCAGAGTACCGAGTACAGGAGTTGGGAGGTCATGTCGCGGCTATACAGGATATTGGTTAGGTCACTCTTGGAATATTGCATGCAATTCTGGTCTCCTTCCTATCAGAAAGATGTTGTGAAACGTGAAAAGGTTTAGAAAAGATTTACAAGGATGTTGCCAGGGTTGGAGGATTTGAGCTACAGGGAAAGGGGCTGTTTTCCCTGGAGTGTCGGAGGCTGAGGGGTGAATTATCGAGGTTTACCCTGGGGTACGGGAATCCAGAACTAGAGGGCATAGGTTTAGTTTAAGAGGGGAAAGATATGAAAGAGACCTAAGAGACAACTTTTTCACGCAGAAAATGGTACGTGTACGGAGTGAGCTGCCACAGGAAGTGGTGGAGGCTGGTACAATTGCAATATTTAAGAGGAATTTGGATCAGTATATGAATAGGAAGGGTTTGGAGGGACATGGGCCAGGTGCTGGCAGGTGGAACTAGATTGGGTTGGGATACCTGGTCGGCATTGGCAGGTTGGAACGAAGGGTCTGTTTCCATGCTGTACATCTCTCTGATTCTATGACTCTATAACTCACTCCGGGCTACCTGTTATTCTGCATATAAACCACCCTGAAACCCTCGATTAGATTCCAGTCTGTAACTCACTGTGGGGTATCTGTTATTGTACACATAATCGTCCCGAATCCCCTTGATAAAATTCCAATGTGTAACTGACTTCCAATTTTAAGAGACTCTGTACATTAGCCACTTCAATCGTTTGATTAGATTCCAGTCTGTATCACACTCCTGGGTATCTGTTAGTCTGTATATTAACCATCCAATCCAAACCCTGTTAAAATTGCCCATGGTATTCAGGGAAGTGTAGGTGAGTTGCATTAGTCAGGGGTAAATGTGGGGAAATTGATCTGGATGGGTTATTCTTCTGAGGTTCAGTGTGGTCTTGTTGGGCTGAAGGGCTTGTTTCCCCACTGTCGGGATTATATGAATCACCCGGAACCCTCTCGATTAGATTCCAACGTGTAACTCACTTCCATGTATGTGTGACTTGCATGTTTCAAAAACACCCCAAAACCTTCAATTCTATTCCACTTCGATAAACACGAGGAGCTGCATTTTGGGAAAGCAAATTTGAGCAGGATTTATACACTTAATGGTCAGGTCCGAGGGAGAGTTGCTGAACAAAGAGACTTTGAAGTGCAGGTTCGTAGCTCCGTGAGAGTAGAGTGGCAGGTGGATAAGATAATGAAGGCAGCGTTTGGTATGCTTTCCTTTATTGGTCAGTGTTTTGAGTATAGACATTGAGAGGTCATGTTGTGGCTGGACTGGACATGGGTTAGGCCACTGTTGGAATATGGCATGCAATTCTGGTCTCCTTCCTATCAGAAGGATGTTGTGAAACTTGGAAGGGTTCAGAAAAGATTTTCAAGGAGGTTGCCAGGGTTAGAGGATTTGAGCTACTGGGAGAGGCTGAATAGGCTGCGGTTGTTTTCCCTGGAGCATCAGAGGCTGAGGGCTGACTTTATTGAGGTTTATAAAATCATGACGGGCATGGATAGGATAAATAGACAAAGTCTTTTCCTTGGGGTAGGGAGTCCAGAACTAGAGGGCAGAGGTTTAGTGTGAGAGGTAATATGAAAGAGACCTAAGGGGCAACTTGTTCACTCAGAGGATGGTACATGAATGGAATGAACTGCCAGAGGAAGTGGTGGAGGGTGGTGCAATTGCAACATTTAAAATGCAGCTCAATGGGTATATGAATGGGAAGATTTGTAGGGAGATGGGCCAAGTGTTTGAAAAAGAGTCTAGGGTAGGTTAGGATATCTGGTCGGCATAGACGGGTTGCACCAAAGGGTCTGTTTCCATGCTGTACATCTCTATGACTGTATGACTCCGCGATTTTGTGACTCACTACTTGTTATCTGTTACTCTGTATGTAAACCACCTCAAACCTCTCAGTTAGATTCCACTCTGTCCCTCACTCCTGGGTCTCTCTTATGCTGTATGTAAACCCTAAACCCCTCATTTAGATTCCAGTCTGGAACTCACTCCTGGGGATCTGTTATTGGATCTGTGAAGTGATCCTTTTTGGATGTTAGACCGAAGACAAGATAAACTAAATGGTCAAATGTTACATTGGGAGCAGGAACACAGAAAGCTGCTGGTTCATTTCTGTCCTGTTACATATCTCCAAGTTTCAGATTGGGGCTGAATTTCTGTCACAATGGGGAAAGTCTCAAAAGCTGTTTACTGTCCTGTATGAATGCATCATCATAACATGAATTCCCTTGCAAGATAGGAAATGGAGACAGCTTCTGGAAGGTGTCTGTATCTCTGTGTGTTTGATTCTGTGTGTCTGTGTATGCACGTTCATGTGTGATTCTGTGTGCGTGTTCAATGTTTCATATATTTTCTGAACTGTATTGATGTTACCAGTCTCTCTTGCTTTTCCTTATTTATAAACTCAATGTCATCGTTTTGCTGATATAAAATGGTGGCTGTGGACAAATCTAAAATGTCTGCCTGACTGATTTGTGTCAGGAATACTTTCAGCAAGGGAGAGGGGGCAATGTGTCAAAAGCCATTGCCATTCATTGATGCTAGCAGAGATAGGAAATGGAGACAGCTCTTTGAAGGTGATTAAAATGCAAATCCCAGAACCTGTTTACAGTGAATGTGGAGAGACAATGTGACATTCCAGTAAGGTCTGTCTTACTTTCCAAGCTCCTAATATATGAGAGAAATATAATATACAAAACCTCATAGAGCTCAGCCACTGAATTGTAGATTTGCAGATTTGGATCAGAATCCTGCCTGGCTAGGTCGATCCCAAATTGAAGGGTTTCTCAAATCCCACACTGACCTTCTGAGGGTTCAACTTGTGTGTTGTCTACAAATAAAAGAAAATACTGCACCTGCAATTGAACAAAACTCTTTCTGGAACTTTGTGCATCTGTTGGTTTAAGTATCGTTCAACAGGATTGAAGATAAATGAGACAGTGAGAGATAGGCAGCACTGTAACCAGAATGGCAGTGCAGTATAAAAGGTATATTAATACTTTCAGTGAAAGGGGAATACAAGAGAATAGTCCTCAAACTAGGAAAGTTGGGAGTCAGTAAAGTTGTGTAGTTTGTGACTGCATTGTGTTTATGTGAGTCAAGATTTGAAACCACTTGGCCAATAGTACACTTTGTGACTCACTCCCAGTTACAAGTTATTTCACATAAAAAGGTTAACATATCCCTCGATTAGATTTCAGGCTATAACTCACTGCGGGCTACCTGTTATTCTGTATATAAACCACCCTGAAACCCTCGATTAGATTCTAGGCTGTAACTCACTCCGGGGTATCTGGTATTCTATATTTTAACCACCCGAACCCCTCGATTAGATTCCAGTCTGTAACTCACTCCGGGCTATCTGTTATGTTGTATATTAACCACCCTGAACCCATTGATTTGATTTCACTTCCTGACATGTTGAGCTCATGTTCCCAACACAATCTAATCTCAATAATGATTAATGTATCACTGGTCCTCCTATCTGCTGTCACTATCATCATGTTAACTTTCTGATGTTTACGTACATGATTACCTGTAGCAGTGAGTCGCCGGTAGACAGAGTGGTGCTGAACACATTTGGCACATTTGCCTTAATCATTGAGTATAGGACTTGTGATGGCATGTTGTATCTGTACAGGATGTTGGTGAGGCCACTTCAAGAATACTGCGTACAACTCGGATTTCTGCAGAAATAATTTACCTGGATGTTCCAGGACTCGAGGCTTGAGCTATAGGGAGAGTCTAATTACGTTGCGGTGTTTCCCTCTGGAGTGTCAGAGGTTGAGAGGCAGCATTATAGAGGTTTATAAAATCATCAGCGGCATGGATATTCTGAACAGCCATGTTCTGCTCCAAAGGATAGGGGAGTCCAGAACAAGACAGCATAGGTTGGAGGGGAGAGGGCGAATGATTTAGAAGGGACCTGAAGGTAAATGTTTCACACAGAGAGTAGTGTGTGTACAGAAAGTGCAGTCAGAGGAAGTGGTCAAGGCGGATACAATCACAGGAGGATTATTGGCCAAATGCTGGCAAATGGGTCTAAATCAGATTTGATATCTGATCGGAGTGAACAGATTGGACTAACGGGTCTGTTTCCATTCTGCATGACTCTCTGATTCTATAAGAGGGATGACGAATAATTCTGAAAGGACTTTTCAAGTCAGAATTGTCTTCAGTGGAAAGTTATCGTGTCTCTATGTTCACATTGAATGAAAGCTACGTTAGTTAAATATTTGACAAAGAAATGAGTCATGCACAATGGGACGCAGACAGGAAAGTGGGGCTGAGACCACAACCTGATCAGCTACAATTATAGTGCCTGGTGGAGATGGCACAAAGTATCTAATGACCAACTCCTGCTCCTCAGTCCCATGTTCCTGTGTTTCATTCAGCCCCTCAAACCTGCTAGACAGGAGAGGTTGGAGGCTACTTACTCCTAGAACCTGTTGCACAGAAACACAGGAGATCATTCAGCCCCTCAGTACTGTCCCACACGGTTTGAAGTGAATTGGGAATGTAATTGGAAAACCCAGGCTGGGTAGGAAAGAGGCCCCTCATCTCTCTTCACACAGCTTCCCCTCACTGCAACTTGTGCTTCATTTGTTGGTCATGTTGTAGACCCAGATTCAGTGTGAATACAGCTCCCATACCTCACTCAGGGATTGCTCACAATATCCTCTGGTCTCCTTGTCAACAACATTCAATACCAGAACATTCATGAAAATAACACCCACTAACTTTCCAATAACAGAATGGGAGAACATCAGAAACAGGGGCATGTTGTTCACCCCCCAAGCCTGCCTTGCCCTTCACTAAGATCATGACTGATCTGCTCTTCGTCTCAAATTCTCTTTCATATCCAATTCTTCATAGCCCTGACCTCTTTGACAGTCAATTTCCATCTACCTCCTCTTCAAATACGTTCAGTCATCTAGCTCCCCGAACACTCTTGAGGAGAGAAATCCTGACATTCAATCCGACCTGTTTG
This sequence comes from Chiloscyllium punctatum, assembly GCF_047496795.1. Taxonomy (NCBI): domain Eukaryota; kingdom Metazoa; phylum Chordata; class Chondrichthyes; order Orectolobiformes; family Hemiscylliidae; genus Chiloscyllium; species Chiloscyllium punctatum. The sequence goes on from NC_092750.1 coordinate 81,745,516, forward strand.
AAGAAAACACTTGCTGCTCCTATATCATGGCCTATTGATGTGAACAAAAGAGGTTGAGACAAGGGTTCAGGTAAAAATGACTGGTCCCGATATCAAGGCAGTGGTTGACTTCTGTTGACATCAAGGAGCTTAACAAAACTGGACTTAATGGGAATCAGAATAACCTCTCCAGTGTTTGGGGTCAAACATGGCACAAAGGAAGATGTTCACCATCTCAGTCCTGGGTCACCTCTGTGGGAGATCCTCAGGGTAGCTTCCTCTTCACAAACATCTTCAGCTGCTTCATCAATGTCTCCCCGCCCCCACCCTCCCCACCATAAGATCAGAAGTGGGGATGGTCACTGAAGATTCCACAATGTTCAGAACGTTTTGTCACCCGTCAGTTCCTGAACTGGTCTTTGTCCATGTGAAGCAGGATCCAGACTCCATTGAGGCTTGTGCTGTTAAAGTGTCCATAATATTCATGTAACAGCACTGGTGGGCACTGCACATTGCCAAAGTAAAACAAGCGTTCATTCAGCAGCTCACACTGGTTTCACAGGAATATGAGGAAGTCATTCAGCGCATTAACAGTATTAGAGTCGATCAGGAACAGCCCATTCAGTGCCTCCAGCGTATTACTCAGGAAGAGAAGGAGTCCAGTGTGATGGACCACACAGAGCCCCTCGAAAATATTTGAAGGAGGTAGCCTTGACTCTAATGTTTTCATATTTTAAAGGAAATGTAAACTGTCTGTTCCAGATACAATGTGATTGATCAAACTACTCGGTGTGAAGCAAAACACCATCTACTTAAACACGAAAGAGAAAATGAAACCAAAGAAAGAGGAATTTAGAATAACGTAAGTCTATTGGACAGCTTAATAGAATAATAGATCTAGGAACTATTACTAATGAACTGTTCCAATATAGGAAACTCCCATAAACACAGCCCCTGGCAAAAATAAATATTAAGACACAGATTGTCACAAACATTTCTCCAATCCAGGAATTAAAAACAACATGAAGAGAAATTTCAGAGAGGGTAGCAACCGGGAAACATTCACTGAAGCTTCCAACTCTGTGGAGATCCCAATAGTTTCTGATGTTGCCGAGAAACCAAAACCCAGAGATCCTAATCTGTGAGAGCTGGCCACACACATTCAGTCTGCATTAAAATAAACACAAGGCCTCGCTAGCTGTTTACTCAAGTGGTCTTAACTAGCCAGCTTGGTCACGATCGTTCAACCTCTCTCTTAAAAGAAATCAGGACAAAATAACCTCTTAAAGCTGCAGCGTTGTCACACTAGTCAGTACAATGAGCTGTCAAACAGGAACCAGGGGTAACCAGTCAGGCCCTTGGCCCTGTCCAATCGGACGAGGTTGAAGCCAATCACTCCCTTGAGTCACTTACACAGGAACAGCAGGAGGCCGTTCCCACCTCAATGCACTTACACGGGGGCAGAATGAGGTAATTTTTGCTGATTCCTGATGAATGTCTTATGCCCCAAACTTTGATTATCCTGCTCCTGGGATGCTGCCTGACCCGCTGTGCTTTTCCAGCAATTGTCTCTCTACTCTGATCTCCAGCATCGGCAGTCTTAAGGGTCTCCTAATTGATGCTGTAACATGATGAACAAGTGGGGCAGAGGCTGCACAGACAGACTGTTCCACGTTGTTCCTCTTGGCTCCGTTGCTTCTGATACACATGTGGGACCTTAACGTGGTTTTCTCGTGGTGAGCAGGGAAGCCATATGTCTTGTGTGAAGTCTCAAGAAGGCACCTTCCATCTCCACGAAGACAGCCTGGTGTTCTCTATGTAGGGCGGAATCTGGTGGGAATGTCTACCTGTTTCAGATGGAAGGTAGTGTGGCTGCTGTTGGGGATTGTGAGCAACCTGACATTCAGTACGGGTTCACATGCTGACTGCAAAATAACATGGGGAGAGTTAATTAAGGCATATAAACTATTAGGAAAGTCACGTTAGACTGATGAATGGACTCTCTAAGTTCAAATAATGGTGATCTTGTTCATGTTGACCTTGTCTAGTGCATGTCCTGTGCAGTGTAACCTGTGTGCCTTACTCTGTCCAAGTCTATTTCCACCCTATGATCTGTCTGGCCATGCTTACTATGATCTGCCTCCACTGCTCATAAATAAAGTGTTTCCCTGTACTGAGGTAAACGTGACAATAAATCAAACCAATCAATCCTGGGTAAAGTATGGAATTTCTCTCCCTGTCAATGTCTGATTTGGAAATAAGTGATCGCTGCCACTCCTCGTGTTTCAGCGTCACCATTTCTTCGTCTCTCACAGCTCTATAGATTAAACACTCAGCTTATTCACTCTATCCTCATGTTACCATCACTCGTGTCTGTGGTAAGGGAATCATTCCATACAAAGGACATCAAATCTGTAGAGAGTGCCCCAAATGCTCTGTCTCCAAGGCTCTTCAATAGCAGGAAGATGGCTTTATTTATGTACTTGAATCATCTTACAATGAAGTACAGCATATCATTGAATGCACCCATTACTTACACAGGGTTTGATTCGGAGCAGTCAGCATAGACTTGTGAGTGGGAGATCATGCTTCCCAAATTTCTTAGAGTCCTTTGATGAAGTTACCAGGAGGTTTGATGAGGGCAGAATGGTAGACGTAGTCTCTATGGATTTCCGTAAGGCCTTTGGTAAGGTTCCACACAGCAGGCTGCTCAGGAAGGTTACATCTCGTAGAATGCGGGGGGAACTGGCCAATTGGATACACAGTTGGGTCGTTGGTCGGAAGCAGAGGGTTGAGTGGAAAGTTGTTTGTCAGACCGGAGGCTGGGTCCATTGCTGTTTGTTATCTATGATTTGGTTGAGAATGTACAAGGTATGATTAGTAAGTTTGCAGATGACACTAAAGTAATTGGGAGCATGATCAGTGAGGACGTTTATCAGAAATTGCATCAGGACCTTAATCAGGTGGGAAATGGACAGAGAAATGGCAAATGGAATTTAATATAGAAGCCTGAAGTCTTGCATTTTGGAAACTCAAATCAAGGTAGGAGTTTCATGGTGAGTGGGAGGGTCTTCAAGGGTGCGGTTGGCAGAGGGACCTTGGTGTTCAGGTGCACGGTTCTCTAAGAGTGGAGACACAGCTAGACAGGGCAGTGAAGAAGGCTTTTGGCACATTGGCCTTCATCAGGCAGGATATTAAGTATAGAAGTTGGGACCTTATGTTGCAGTTACACAGGACTTTGGGAAGGCCGCACTTGGAGTATTATGTTCAGCTTTGTCACCTTGTTATGGGGAGGATGTTATTAAATGAGAAAGAGTGCAGAAGAAATTTTCAAAGATGTTGCCAGGATCCAATGGTCTGAGTTATAGGGTGTGGTTGGACAAGCTAGGACCTTTTCTTTAGCGTGTAAGAGACTGAGGGAGTCCTTATAGAGCTGTATAAAATCACGAGGGGTATGATGGGGTTAATGTTCTCAGTCTTTTTCCAAGGTGTAGAGATTCGAGGATTAGAGGGGATCAGTTTAAGGTTAAAGGGGAAGGAATAAAAGGGAACTTGAGGGGCCACTTCTTTACACAGACGGCTGGTACGTGGATGAGTTGCCAACAGATGTGGTTGAGGGGGATACATTAACAACATTTCAAAAACATTTGGATAAATATGTGGATAGGAAAGGACTGGAAGGATATGGGCCAACTGCAGGGAAATGGGGTTAGCGTGGATGGACATTTACAAGGTGGACTCAAACCCCTCTGTTAATTAAACCCAAACATCCAGAAAAGCTCGCCTCACCTCGTAATCTGTTAAAATATGAGTGACACAGATCTCCTACATTCCACTATTGAACAAAAATTATCAAGTTAGTTTCTTAACTTTAATAGTGAACACTAAACAACAACTATTCACAAATACAAGCCCCTCTTTTCTTAGCTACTTACTATCTGACTCCAACTCTGTAAAAATATGCTGTTCCAACAACCCACATATGAAAATTAAAACCTCAAGACCATGCAGTCTCTATCTTCCCCGCTGTGTTCACTCTTTCAGCTGCTGATCTCCCTGGGTCATTTTGTTTTTATTGCAAGTAGGTTTACGTGAACATGTGTCTTTGATAGAGAGTGATGGAGATGGTCAGTTAGCAGTCCTGCTCTACAGCAGTTGCTCGGCTGTTGGATGGCAGCAGCTCTCCCTCCAGTGTTCAAAATGCTGGGTTTATATACTCCCCATGATATCGTAATTCTCATAATTTGATTGCTGTCCAGGTGTCCAAACAATAATATTCAAATTCTGTTGGTTTCCGGTATCCTGAGCGTTATTTAAACTCTTTGATTGTATTTGAATGGCTGTCAAAACAGCAACGAAAACTCATGTATCCATTTCTCATCTAATGCTGACATGTGGAACAGTGTGACATTTAGCTGGCATCTGTGGCTTTAATTTCTATTCAACAAAACCCGATCTGTCTTAAAGTGCCCATACATGTTTTTAGCTTCATAACATCTTCCCACTTCAGAAAATAAAATGGACCAGCAGAATGAAAAGATGGCTACATTTATTTTCCTCTCATTCTTAATCCCAATTATATGAAATACAAAAGTAATAATCTCAGTTATATCATTCATATTAATTCTGCACACCAATACAACACTGGAATAAGTCAAATCTTATCTCCATTGCTTTCCTTTAAATCCGCGAAAATCCATCTGCTATCACATTGTAGGAGCCGCAGCATGTACATTTTGTGAGTTTAAAGTCGGTAAAGTCGGTAAGGTAAGACTCCAATGAAATAGTCTCATATTCTGGTCTTTAACTATTCCAAAATCTCCTACAATTTGTTTGTCATACACATATTAAAATATGGTCAGGCCAGTGTGAAACTTAATCATTCTTGTTCAATAATGGAGATTTTGTATTTTTCTTCTGGTGGATATTGAGTTTTTTCGAAGTAACCAATTAGCCATTCAATCCCATCATCCTCTTTCTGTATCAATACATCTCCGACCCCGATATCCTGAGCATCAAACACAATTTTCAAAGGGTTTCAGAATATTTCGTGTAGGTAAAGCTGGTGTGGTGATTAATCCTGCTTTAAAATTCTCAAATGCCTCCTGGCATTGTTCTGTCCACCACAATTCTGTTTCCTTCTTTCATAGATCCATCAGTGGTGCCAATACGTTGCTGAAGTTTGGAACAAACTTCCGATAGAATCCAATCAGTTCCAAAAATTGAAGCACCTCTTTCTTCGAGGATGGTTGTGAAAATTCCTCAAAGCCCTTCGTCTTTGTGTTCCATGGGGTCAACCTTCCATGTCCAATGTAATGTCCCAAGAACGTCACCAAGGCCTTCGCGAATTCTGTTTTCTTGAAGTTTATTACCAAGTTTGCTTCTTGTAATCGTTCAACCTGCTCTGCCAACTGTAACATGTGAGCTTTCAATCACTTGCGAAAGATCACTATAACATACAGTTAAAATGCACCATTTGTTCATATGGCCACAACTCTGTTTCTGAGTCTTAAATGTGTGGTGCATTATTCATTCATATGGATAATGGATGAAAAACTCGATAAAGTTTTTTGTCATCTCTGGTATCTTTACTAGATAGTTTAACTGACACCACATTTTTTTTTAATTTGAAAGGGGTCACTAAACCTGGCTTTGAAGAGATTTCTTACCACTGGTGGCAATACTAATACGTCATCCCCTCGGGAAATTTTCAAAGTTTCACTGTTTCTGTCTGCCACCTGCTTCATTCTATGCTGTGCTCTTCAGATACTGTTTAGCTAACTCACCTACTCCATCTACTCTCTCCTTCACCTCATACACATAATCCAGGTGTGAGATTTCCGACTTTGGTTCTGTCAATTTATATGCAATTAATTTCAAAGGACCTCTCACTTCATGTACGAATATTAACTCGAAGGAAGTAAAGTGAGTAGATTTATTTGGGGCATCTCTAATGGCAAACAATTTAATGGGGCACCTTTATCCCAATCATTTGGCCAACCCTGACAGTACGCTGTTAACATAGTCTTCAGCATCTGATGCTAACTTTACAAGGCTCCCTGGGATTCAGGATGGGAGACACTTGATTTGAATTGCTGTATGCCTAAGCCATCCATGACTTCCTTAAAAAGCTGAGCAGTACAATGAGACCCTTGGTCTGACTGAATCTCTCTGGGTAGCCCACAGCGAGTAAAGAAAGCTCCCAACTCCTCCACCTCCCTTTTTACCTTAACACTCCATAATAGAATTGCTTCTGGAAATCTGGTAGACACATCCATTATGGTCAGCAAATATTGGTTTCCACTTTTACTTTAGAAAGGGGTGCTACACAATTAATCATAACCCACGTGCAAGGTTCTTCGAATGCAGGAATTGGCAAGAAAGGTGCTGGTTTTATTACTGCCTGTTACTTACCTACCATTTGGGATGTATGTCACGTATAACAAAAATTAACAGCGTCCTTGTGCATTCCAGGCCAGTGGAAATGCTTCTGTACCTTAGCCTGAGTCTTTTGTCCACCTAAGTGACCGCCTGCAGTTAGTTTATGAGCTACCCGTAACACTGTACGTTGCTGCTAACACAATCTGGTGCACTTCGGCCCATTTCCCTTCTGCAGTAACCTATCGGGGTCTCCATTTTAATTTTATGATTCAATCTTTTGGTTTTAACGTTCAACTATATACTGAATCCTTCTCTCTGTGTGTGCATGTGTATGTGTGTGTGAATGTGTGTGTATATATCTGTTGTAAGTCCATTAACCTTTCTGGACTAAACACCTCTGCCTGATCCTCTGCCTGTTCAGGTTTTTCCTGCACCGTTACATCAAACAGGGGGTCAGTTCACTGAGCATCAACTCATTTGTCTTTTTTGTTCGATTTTCCTTCCTGCTGTAACTTATGAAAGTGGGATCTTGTTACTACACACTCTGGAAAAATTCCTGGGTAATTTTCTTTTAACTCACCAATTCCCTAGTTTTCCTTTGGCTTCTCCACCACAAGGGGTGCCTATCCCACCTCGCCTCCTGCTAAATCGTTCCCAAGAACAAACTGCATTCCTGGAACTGACACTCTGTTATTCACTGTCACTGTTACTTCCCTAATCTTGATTTGGCATTCCATCCTGATGTTACACAAGGGAATGCTTAATTTCTGTCTCCATTCCACACGTTAACACGGTCTTGATTAACATGCCAGAAAGAGTGAAAATACTTTCATTTCTTACTAATAGCGGCCAACAGAAATTGAGGACTGCAGATGCTGGAGATGAGAGTTGTAAAGTGTGTGGCTGGAAAAGCACAACATGTCGGCAGCATCCGAGGGGCAGGAGAGTTAACGTTTCAGGTATAAATACTTCATCAGGAAAGTGGGGGGTAAGGGAGGGGGAAGGAGGTTGAGAAATAAATAGGAGGGTGGGGTGGAGCTGGGTGGAAGGGAGCTTGGAAGGCGATAGGTAGATGCAGGTGGGGTGTGATGGTGACAGGTCGGACAGGAGGGTGATAGGACTCCTATCGGTGGTAGGACAGCTGGAAACATCAAACTGTGCAGCATCAACGTTGACTTCACCAAATTCCAAATCTCCCCTCCATCAACATCTCCCAGATCCAACCGTTCAACCTAGCACTGCCCTCTTGAACCGCCCTAACTGGCCATCTTCCTTTCCACCTATTGACTCCACCCTCCCCTCCAACATATCACTATCACTCCCACCTACATCTTCTTATTGCCTTCCCAGTGACCCTCCCACCAGCACAGCTACTACCCTCATATTTATCTTTCAGCCCCCTTGTCCCCCCACCATGTTCCTGACGATGGGTTTCTGCCTGATATTTGATTGTCCTGCTGTTTGGATGCTGCTTGATCTGTTGTGCTTTTCTGGCGCCTCAGTTCTCAACTATTACAGACTGAGCAGATCCCATATATCACAAAATTATAACTTCTCGTCCTTCTCCCCCTGTTCTTTCTGAGTAAACATTATCTACAGAGACGAATTCTTTCAGAGATCAGGTACTGCCTCCATACCCAGCCCTTGCCTACGCTGTGCACTCTCCTGCAGCTCCTCAGCTCCAGTTGGGCTCTCCTTTACCAGTTTCACTAATTCCACTGGGCCTAGCCTCTACTAACACATCATTCCCCAAAGTGCCTTCATTCAACGCCCATCACGGTGTGTCCCAGCTTACTGCAGTGAAACCACCTTTTCCCAGTGCCCTTCTTAAACCATCGGCACTGTCATTTTATGTTTTCCACTCCCTTATAGTGAGAACACCTGAGGCCTTTCACCACCTTTCAACCCCCTTGGGCTTCTTCCTTCACCTGTGGTAAACTATTGTGATCTACTGTTCCCTTTGTAATGTGTGATCGTCCCTTCTCCCAATTTCTATCCCTCACAGGATGAAACTCCCGCCAGAAGCTAAATATCATCTCATGCCCCAGTGCATATTTACCTGCCCTTTCTGCCGTGCTTCTCACTTCTTGAACTTTCGGTACATTCACATGAATTCTTACTATCTCTGGAAGTGAGTCTTTTAACTTCTCCAGCAAATTAATCTCCCTTCAAGCCTCACAGGTCTTATCCATTTTTACGGCCATCACCCACCTGTCAAAATGACTGTGGTTACTTCTTTCAAACTCAATATAAGACTGACCTGTTTCCATCTCTATTTTTCTGAACATCTGTCTATATGCTTCTCGTACCAATTCATAACCAATCAATATAGCCAATTTGACATCTTGATAATCTCTTGACCCCTCATCTGATAGCGTTTCCATACCTCACCAGCTGTGCCCACCATCTTCGTCTGAACTAGCATTACCCACAATTTCACTGGACACGTCATCTGACGAGCCATTTTTTCAAATCAAATAAAAAAGGTTTTGACATTTTTGTCACCGAAATATGGCAAGTTATTAACATAGTTGTATACATCCCTATGTTCTCCCTTCATCTCCATCCTGTTAACTTAACTTTCTTGTCTAATTCCCAACTTCTGCATTTCAAATTTTCTCTCTCTTTCTTTTTCCTCTCTTTCTCTTTCTTCTCTCTCTATTTCCTTCCCTTTAGTTATCTTCTATCTCCAGTTGCCACATTTGCAATTTAAGTTTTTTCTAACTCTACTGCAGTTGCCTATTTCTCTGATACATCAAAGTGCTTGACCAACTCCATAACAATTTCAGCTTCCCTTTTCTCCCTGGTTAAACTCACTTCCAACCTATTTACTAATTCTAAAAAATGTCCTCCTTCTGTCTTTCTAAACTTCCTTGGAAAATTTGGGAACCTCTTTAGTAATGTTAAAAGCCATTTCCCTCACTTTTGATTTAATCAACCACAAGTAACAAAATTAAACGAATTTTCCCACTGGTTTTATTTGAAGATCAAAGTCACTAATTGCAATGAGTTGGAATTTACTGGGACCTGTTGTATCTCAAATCTGTTCAAGTCGGTCCAAGTGCCACACGGCAAGGCGCCAAAACTGTTATGACAGCAATGTAGAACCCCTCTGTTAATTAAAATCACACACCCAGAAAAACTCACCTCACATCATAATCTGTCAAAACGTGAGCGACAGACAACTCCTAAATTCCACTAATGAACAAAAAATAACAATTTATATGTGTGCAAGTTAGCTCGTTAAGCTTGAAGGTTTGTTTTCAGAAGTTTCGTCACCATGACGAAGTGACACCATCAGTGAGAGTATCTGGTGAAGTGCTGGTGGTATGTCCGACCTCTCTATTTATAGGTCTTGGTTTCTTAAGATGGGTGATGTCATTTCCGGTTATTTTAACAAGACAATGTAGACAGGATCTAAATTGATCCGTTTATTGATGGACTTCTGGTTAGAACGCCATTTCTCTAAGAAGGTCCTTGCATGTCTTAGGATGTGTGTGTTTTGTCCCAGTCAAAGTGATGCCTTTCTTTGTCTGTATGTATGAAACATAGTGATAGTGCGTCATGTCTTTTGGTGGCTAGCTGGTGTTCATGTATCCTCATAACACGACAACAGGACAGTTTCAATGGTCAAAAAATGATTTTATATACACTGTTTAATCAATGTGTGTGTGCAGACAAGCCGCATTTTCCATATGTGCGCAACACATTGTAAATGAACAACAGAGACACAGTTAACGAAAAATGATGCACATGATGTATAAAATTGATAAAACATTAAAACATGATTTGATCCTCTCAACGTTCCCTCCTTTTCTGGAATTCCCGACTCTACTCTCTCATTCTTACCAGGATGAGTGCTCCAAATTCTTGATTCTAATATCCCAACTTATTTCAGTTAATCCCCTTCAATATATTGGCCTGTTGGGTTCTTTCCAAAGCTAGTGTCTGTCATATAATCGGAGATAAATATTCTGGCATCAGACTCAGCATTTGAACATATTACTCTGTTGTACACGCACTGTACCAAGGACCACAGCACACAGGCATTGCCAAACCATTGGGGAATGTTCATCTACTTCTTTCGATCATGTAGTTTTCTCATTTTCCACATCTCCAGATCTATATCCTCTCTCCCTTTGCATCTAGTTAAGAAATGCACCAATTATTCTTCGTGTCCCATCTCCCAAAACTCCTTCTTTCAGTTTATATCTAATGCTTTCTTCAAGATGTAATGTGGTTATAATTAAGCAATATAACTACCAAGACATGCGGGAGGAACTGGCCAGAGTTCATTGGAAGGGGAGCTGAACAGGAAAGACCATGGAGCAGCAACGGGAGGAGTTTCTGGGGATAATTCAGAAGATAATACCAGAAATGCAACCCCAAGAAGATGAAACATACTCATGGGAGGACAAGGCAGCCATGAGTGATAAGGCATCAAACCAAAAGAGGAAACATACAATGTGGTGAAGATGATTGGGAAACCAGAGAATTCATTGGCTCTGAAACTACATAAGGCTGGCATTACTGACACTACAGAGCTCTTAATCATAGTCAGGGAAAGGAACAGAGGAAACACATTCTCTTTAAACACAGAAGATGGTATTTCTCAAGGAAAAAGTTTCAGGTGAATTAAACATTTGCATTAAGATCAGTTAAATGCTTTTGTGGAATGTGTCAGATTGGAAGCAAGACCCGGGGAGACAGATCCTCAACAGAATGAGAGTTTGAAAATGGAAGTATTTCCACATCAGAAACCAGGTTAGGTCACTGAGTGCAGGGCAGATGGGTGAATGGGTCTCAGTGAGAATTGGGGAACAGACAGCAGAGTTTCATTGCAGATATTGCAGCTCGAATCTGCGTATTCATGTAGTGCTGTAGACCACAGCAGCAGGAGAAGCAGACCTGCATTCAACCACAACCTGTACCTTTTTGCCAGGGTAACACTTCAGTTTGTCATTACCATCAACACCATCTATGGCTCAGTGACGAGTGTGGGTGAACATGTCAGAGTCAGAATCACATGAACCTTAACCTGATGCTAACTCATTAAAGCTGCCAGACTTGACAAACAGATCTGATCGAAGCCCTGCAGTCCTGTCACGTTCAGTTATAAAATGGTGATGGATGATTAATCAATTGACTGGAGGCGAAGGTTCCACAAACATTCCGATCGTAAATAATGGAACAGACCTGCACATCAATGTAAAAGAGAAGGATGTTTCATCTGCAGCGTCCTCTGCCAGAAGTATTGAGTCGATGATACACCTCACCCTCATCACGATGCCCACAAAATCACAGATGTCAGCCTTCAATCAATTTCAATTGCTGCACGTGACATGAAGAAACAGCTGAACAGAGTAGATAAGACACAGGCAATGGGCCCTGACACCATTTCTGCAACAGGATTGAAGACTTGTGCTGCACAACAAGCTGTGTCCCTGGGGAAACTGTTTCATTCCAGCTCCAACTCCGACATCTCCATGGCAGTGTGGAAAATTACTCAGCTATGTCCCGCTTCCGAAGAGGGGAATAATTACAATCTGAACAATTACCACTCCCTCAGTCCCATCACGACAGTCAAATTGGTTGGAGTTCTTTTTGACAGAGCTGGCAAACAGCAGAGAAATAACCAGCTCAGTGTGGTTTCCAATAGGTCCCCATGTGGAGATGGTGCTGTTGTGGAAATGTCACTGGATTACTAATCCAGACCAGGCTAATGCTCTGGCAGCGGGTGCAAGTTAAAGACAATTAATAAAATATCGGGATCAAAAATCTGGTGTCAGGCCAGAATCACATGAACCTTAACCTGATGCTAACTCATTAAAGCTACCAGACTTGACCAACAGATCTGATCGAAGCCCTGCAGTCCTGTCACGTTCAGTTATAAAATGGTGATGGACGATTAACCAATTGAACAATTTGAAGCCAATATCGATTGTAAACAGAATTTCCTTCTCCAATATACTTTTAGGAAGTGAATCTCCCATGATTTCTTTTTAGATTACTTCCAGTGTGGAAACAGGCCCTTCGGCCCAACCAGTCCACACCGCCCTGCCGAAGCGTAGCCCACCCATACCCCTACATCTACACCTTACCTAACACTACGGGCAATTTAGCATGGCCAATTCACCTGACCTGCACATCTTTGGACTGTGGGAGGAAACCGGAGCACCCGGAGGAAACCCACACAGACAAGGGGAGAACGTGCAAACTCCACACAGTCAGTCGCCTGAGGCGGGAATTGAACCCGGGTTTCTGGCGCTGTGAGGTAGCAGTGCTAACCACTGTGCCACCGTGCCGCCCAATTTCCTGGGCTGGACTAAAACTGACTCCAAAGACCCTGACATGTGATAAACATTTCAATGGTCTCTGAAATGGTCAAGCAAAACACTCATTTGTATCAAACTACTCCGAGGTCTGAAAGGATGAAACCGGACAGAACACCCGGCCTCAGCATCAGTGTCGGAAAAGGGAATGGGAACACAGTCCTGTCGACTCTGCAGAGACCTCCTTCCTAACATCTGAGAGCTTGTGACAGCATTTACAGAGCTTTCCCACAGACTGCACAGAAACAGCGGGAAAGGAGTAGGTCATTCAACACATTGAGCCTCCCCCATTCTAGTTCATGGAAAAAAATCTCCTCAATGCACTTACCCCACACAATATACACATCCGTTAATGTGAGTAACCTTGGGAAGCTATAAAATAGGAAGTGCAGTAGTACATTTGGTCTATCGAGTTTGCTACCCAATTCATTGTAATGATGGTTGGCCCTTCATTTCCACATCGTACTCCTGCTCTCCCACCATCCCTTTACTGTCTCTAAATCCTTATCTATAATCAATGTCTCGGTTTCCAGGTGCGAGCGAATTCTCCAGGTTCACCAGTCAGTGAGTGCAGACATTTATTCTCATCTCAATGCAGAGTGACCTGCTTCCAATCTGACTCACCCTGTCAGAGTTTTGGATATTTCACTGAGATCTCCATTCATTTTCCTAAACCCCGTGGAATACTGGCCCAGTCTCCCCAATCTCTGCTCCCACAACAAGCCCGTAATCCCAGAGATCAGTCTGGTCATCCTTCACTGCTCTCCATCAATGTCAGGTTTGCCCTTTATTAGGTAAGGAGACCAAAACTACACACAATACTGCTCGGGATGATATCTCACCAGGCACTTAGGGCTGCAGTAAGACACCCTTACTTCTGGACTCACATCCCCCTGAAATGAAGGTTAACACACCATTTATCTTCATCACTGCTTTCTGTTTCTGCAATATTGTTTTCAGCATCTGGTGTACAGGGAGATGCAGATCCTTTTTAATCTTGCAGCTCCCCACTTGGTGTGTCTGTGTACACTGGGCAGCGTGCCAATCTCCATGCCCAGTATTGACAACTGGTTGCAGAACTCTCTGCACTGCAGGGACCTTAGAGGTTTATGCAGAAGGAAACAACAAACAGGAGCATGCATCCCTTTGTAGATCAACATGTTTCAACCAATCCTTCCCAAATGGTACGCTGGCAATTTATTGTTTTCACCAAAGGGCACACCGTCACCTCTATACACATTGTTCTCCATCTGTCACGTATTTACCCATTCTCTCCACTTGTCTTAGTCTTCTCGGTGCTTTTTTACATCCTCCTTACCCACTCACAATCCCACATCCGTTAGTGCTTTCAGCAGGCTGGGATATATTGTATATGATTCCAGCAACCAAATGTTTAAAGGGCATTGTGAACAGCTGGGCCCCAAGCACTGATCCCTGTGACACCCCAGCAACCTTCCTCAGTTAATTTCTATTTATTTATTTCTCGGAGTCACTGGCGGGGCCAGCATTGTCCTATCCCTAATTGCGAAGGTGGTGGTGAGCTGCCTTGTTGAACCGCTGCAGTCCACCTGCTGCTGTTGACCTCCAATGCCATTAGGGAGGGAATTCCAGGCCTCTGATCCAGTGACTGTGAAGGAGCAGTGATAAATTTCCAAGTCAGGATGGTGAATGGCTTGGCGTGGAACCTGAAGATGATGGTATCCCCATACATCTGTAGCCCTTGTCCTTCCAGATAGATGTGGTCGTGAGTTGGGAATGTGGTCTCTGAGGATCTTTGGTGAATCATTTCATTGCAGCATGTAGATAGTAAAACACTGCTGCTGCTGCTGAGCGTTGATGGTGGAGCATTGTGGGTGAACGGACGGTCAAACTGGCTGCTTTGTCCTGGATGGTGTAAAGCCTCTTGAGTGTTGTTGTGGCTGCACTCATCCAGACAAATTGGGAGTCTCCTATTACACTTCTGACTTATGCATTGTCGATGATGGACAGACGTTTGGAAGTCAGGATGTGAGTTACTCGCCGCAGTATTCTTAGCATCTAATCTGCTGTTATAGTTACTGTGTTTATGTGGCGAGACCAGTGAGTTTCTGAGCAATGATTACCCACCAGGAATTTGATACTGGGAGATTCAGTGATAGTAACACCATTGAATGCCAAGGGGCAGGTTAGATTGTAATTTACTGGTGATGGTCATGGTCTGGCAATTGCGGGGCCTGAATATTCCTTGCCATTTGTTAGCCTGGATACTATCCAGATCTTGTCGCATTTGGACATAGACTGCTTCAGTATCTGAGGAGCCACAAATGTTGCAGAACATTGTACAATCATTGGCGAACATCCCCACTGCTGACCTTAAAAGGAAGCAGCCTTGAAGAAGTTTTCGTTCACTGCCCGAGGGACTCCTACAGACTTGTCCTGGAGCTGAGTTCTCAGAACTTCATCAACCATGACCACCTTCCTACGTATTAGGTGTGATTCTAAACGGCAGGGAGTTTCCCTCTGATACCCATTGATTCCAGTGTTGCTAACGCCCCTTGATACCACACTTGGTCGAAGACAGCCTTGATTTAAAGGGCTATCTCTCTCACCCCACCTCTGGAATTCAGCTCATTTGTCCATGTTTGAACCACGGTAATGAGGTCAGGAGCTGAGTGGCCCTGGTGGAGCCCAAACTGGGCGTCATTGACCAGGGTACTGCTGAGTAGGTGCTGATTAAAACTACTGACACCTTCCACCACTTTACTGATGATCGAGAGGAGACTGATGGGGTGGTAATTGGCTGGATAGGATTTGTTCTGCTTTTTATATACAGGAGATACTTGGGGTAATTTTCCACATAACCAGGGAAATGTCATTGTTGTAACTGTATTGAAACAGTTTGGCTAGAGGAGTGGCAAGTTATGGAGCACAAGTTTTCAGTACTGTTGCCAGAATATTGTCAGAGTATGGACCATTTGGAGTATCCAGTATCTCAGACCGTTTCTGGATATCACGTGGACTGAATCAAATTGGTTGATGACTGGTAACTGGATCGTTGTGGACCACTGGAGGGGGCTGAGATGGATCATCCACTCAGCATTTCTGACTGAAGATTGTTGCGAATGCATCAGCCTTATCTTATACACTGAAGTGCTGGGCTCTTCCATCATGGAGGAAGGGGTTACTTGTGGAATCTCTTCCTCCAGTGAATTGTTTAATTGTCCCCAACGTTTCTTGACTAAATGTGGAAGGACTTATACCTTACAGAATCATACCTTACATACAATGTCAGGCTGTTGCTTGACGTGTCTGTTTATTTCTATTCACTGTTTCATGCCAGCTGTCCCATTCTAGAAACATATCCATATATTAGCCCCAATTCACTAAGATTTGATTTTGTAAACTGGGCTTGGAGCTAAAAAAAAAACATTCTGAAAATCCACGCGTTTTACATCCATTGGTTCTCTACCATTTGTCTGCCATTATGTTTCTCAAACATAATTCCCATTTCATAAATCTATGTTAGTGTTTTCTATGACCATTACTTTCAGTCCCAATAATTTATCCGAAACCATTTCCTTACTATGTTCTATGTTCCATGTGCTCTATCCCATTTTCCCACACCAGACTTGGTTTTCCTAGTACTGTTAGAAAGTTCTGTGAAGACAGAACGGAAGTAGTGGCTTCACAGTTTTGCCATTTCTCTTTTCCCCATTCTCCATTCTCTGGTTTCAAACTCTAAGGAAACTGCACTTGTTTTCTCATATTTCTCACATTGACATAATTTAACAAGTTGTCACCGTTCACTCTTATAACCCTTGTGAATATACTCTTCAGAAACTCATCAATTCCTGCCTTAAACTGCTCAATAATTGACCTTCCACACCATACATTCACAGGATCATAGACTCTGTGCCAACAGAAGTATAGCACGATCTATATTAGTTCCACTTCCCTGCAGCAGGCCCATAGACTAAAATGTTATTACACTTCCAAATGCTCGTCTAAGTACTTTTTAATGATTGTGAGGTTACTAGTGATAATTCCCCTCACAGGAAGTAATCCCAAAACAAAATACCCTCTAGGTGAAAAAAAGTTTAAATCCTCTCTGATCCTCAAACTCTTCACTTTAAAAGTGTACTGGCTTGACCCAAAGACTAAAAGGAACAGCTGCTGTCTGTCCACCCTGCCCGTGTCGCTCATAATCTTATCCTTCTGAATCACGGACCCCTCAGCTTTCTCTGCTCCAAAGTAAACAACCTGAGCTTATCCAGCCTCTCTCCATAGCTGATATGCTCCATCCTAGGGAACATCCTGGTGAATCACCTCTGCACCCTCTCCAGCATAATCACATCCTTCCTGGAATGTGGCTCCCAGAGCTACATACAGTATTCCATTTTCTCCGAACCAAAGCCCTGTATTGTTCTTATAATCTACGCCCTAATTAGGAAACACAATACCCAAGGTCCAATTCTTAACTAGCCCATTAACCTGTCCAGTCACATGTGTGGAGAAGCAGAATCTGAACTTTCCAGTGTGCAGCCATTCATTGAGTCCTCCCCTGCCTGGTTCCTTCTCCCAAAGTGCATCACCTCATATTTATCAGGGTTACATTCTATCTGCAATTGATTTGCCCATCTGACCATTCTATCTGCATCTTCCTATAACTTAAGGCCTTCCTCCTCACTTCTAACCACCCAGCCAATCTTTATGTCAAACATACACTCACTTATCACATCTTCCCCACTCTCCACCAAACCCCCTCCACATTCAAATCTATATATTTTTTATGAATGGCACAAACAATAAGGGACACAGCACTGATCCCTGTGGTACACCAGGGGACACTGGTCTCCAGACACACAAACAGCCTTCTCCCACCATCCTCTGCCTCCTGACACGAAGACAATTTTTATCATAACTTGTCAAGTTATCATTCATATTGTGAGAGTTTACTTTATTTTTCCGTTTCCCAGGTGGAAATTTGTCTAAGGCTTTCCTACAAAACTCAACAATCGATCTCATCAAACTAATTCAATCAAATCCATTGGATATGACTTCCTTCTGATCAAGTCATGATAATTATCCCTGATCAAACCTTGTGACTCTGATTGGAGTTCGATATTCTCATTCCCTATTTGATCCAGTAGTTTCCTTAACAGTGATCTAATATTCACTCGTCTATAGTTCCCTGGTCTATCTCTCCCACCCTTACTGTGAAGTGGAATCGTATTAACAGTTCTCCAGTTCTCTGGTACGTCCCCTATGGTCAGATTCTAATTAAAATATTCAGTCAGGGTCTTTCCTCCCTTGACCTCAACACCCTCCTGTGATACAACTCATTCAGACATGGGCATTCGTCCAAATTTATCCAGAACAAAGCCTCAAATTCTTTCTCGAAATTACATGAATGTGTTACAATCCATCAATGTTCTCGAGCTTGACACACAGATTGCCCCTTTGATTTCTAATGGACACTAACTGTTTGCTGATTATTCTGTTCTACTTGTCCGTGTAGAATATCGTGGGATTCTCCTTTTTCTCGCCTACTTGCACTTCTCCATGTTCTTTAAAAAAAAGCTCATGAATATCCAACTATACGTTATCCATTGGTTCTTCATTGCGTATGTCTCCAAGAATAATCTTGAAACTATTTCAAGTGGATGTTTTCCACTTCTGGTTTTTCTTTCATCGGTACATTCTCACACTCCCCAGTTATGTTATTACCGTCTATATATCTAGTAGCATGTTCTTTGTAATCGAGTCCAATAGACACCCGACTGCGGATGACAAGTTACTGGTCTGTAGTTCACCATTCTCCAAATTCATCCTTTCTTAAACTGTTGGATAATATTTATAACCTTTGCCTTATCCAGATTGGCGAAATGACTTTCGGGAAATGTGTCGTAAAATAAAGTGAAAATCCACGATGCAATCAACAAGTCTATTGCTGCTTCCTCTGAAATTCTTGTATGAAGTACATCTAGACTGTCAGATTTATAAATACTCAATCCAGCTTTCTTTTCAAAGATGACCTCAACATTGATAAGAATGATCTTAGACTTTACTTATAAAAGTCCCATGGTTACTTGGTATTTCTGGAAGAATTTCTGGACATTCTTCCATGAAGATAGACACAAAGAAACTGTTTCTTTTCCCTGTGATTTCTCTGTTCTCTGCAATAAATTATTGTGAACGCACTCCAATTGTTCCACATTTGGTCTTGTTTTTATTATTTTTTCCATGCATTGACAGACGCTTTTTAGCAGTCTTCATGTTTTTCTTTCGTTTGCACGCTTTTTCTCTTTCTGATTTTCTTCTCAGTTTCTTGGTCATCCTTTGCTGGGTCCTACATCTCTCTGAATCCATTGGCTTACTGCAACACTTGGCATTTTTCTAAGCTGCCTCCTTTCATCTAATAGGTAGAAGAAGGTGGGGTTGAAAGTGATAGTCAGAGAGGAGGGTGGTCCAGATTGATAGGAAGGAAGGTGGACACATAAGGAACATTCAAAAGTGCTGACTTGGAATTTTGGAGTGGGATAAGGTGGGATTAGGGGAAATGGAGAAATGGGGAACTCCACTATGATCCCCTGTGGTTGGAGGGTCACAAGGCAGAAGATGAGGCTTTATTCCTCCAGGCTTCTGGTGGCTCGGGTTTGGCGGTGGAGCAGGCCCAGGACCCACATGTCCCTGGCAGAGTGGGAAGGGGAGTTAATGTACTCAGCCACACGGCGATGGAGTTGTTCAATGTGGCCGTCCTCGAGATCTTCTCTGAAATGATCCACAAGTTGACCTCCTGCCTCGCCAATGTAGAGAAGACCACATTGGGTTTAATGGATGCAGTAGATGAGGAGTTTTGTCTCCATTCGTCACCTATTACTTTCAACCCCACCTTCATCTACCTATCGCATTCCCAGCTACATCCCCCCTGCCGCTCCCCCTTCTCATTTATCCCTCACACCCCTTGGCCCATCAGCTTCATTCCTGATGATGGGTTCATGCCCGAAACATCGATTTATCTGCTCTCAGTATGCTGCCTGACTGTGCTTTTGCAGTACCACATTCTTCGACTCTGATCTCCAGTATCTGTCGTCCCCATTATCTCCTCACACCTTCATGGCTTGCATGATTCCGATTTATAACGGTTACTTCAAATAAAAATGAAACTATTGTGTACTCAGACAGCATAAAAGAAAACCTATACATTGTGATCACTGTTCCCAAAAGGTCCTTCCCAGCAAAAATTTCAATTAGCTCTTCTGATTACTCAACACCAATTCCTAAATAACCTGATATCGAGCTCAGTGCTCGACATAATGTTCATGTAAACCATCTCACACGTGGTCATGAAATCCATTTTTCCCAGCATTAGCATTCACTTGGGTTAACACAGTTTAGATATAACTTAAACAGTACACTATTACTGCAGTAGCCACAAATGTGAATCTCTCATTTCCTGTTTTATAACATGTCCAGCATTTGTATTGCAGCTTTCACTTTGATATATAACTCCCATCAATGTTTGCTCCTCCTTGCTGTTTTTGCACTCCACCTTACTTGATTCTGTGGAATCTGAGCGTGGGCTCTGGGGGGATTAATGGTAGAGATCATCTCGCCACATCATTTATGATCTTCTCAAACTTTAATTTCTCCAGATCTCCCATTATGCTGATGGAGTAGAGAAGGACAATGATTTTCCAACAATGTTCTGTATTCCCCCAGAGAGCTGAGACAGCTCTAACCTGGGTGGGAACCTTACAACAGGCTGGTAAAGTGTTGCTGCTGCTGTACAGGGTCTTAGTGAGATCACATCTGGAGTAGTGTGTACAGATTTAATCTCTTCAATGAAGAAAGGATGTTGTTATATTTGAAGTAGCTCAGAGTTGGTTCCCTCAACTGATTCCTGCAATGAAGGTGCGAGCTTATAACGAAACGATGGTCAGGTTGACCCAGTAGCCATTGGAGTTTACATAAGTTAAAGAGTGTCCTATTTCAACACAGATGACAGAAGGAATCAACAAGTGAAGCAAATTACACATATAATGGAGGAATCCATTCCGTTCTCCAGCCTATTACACAGGAACAACAGGAGGATATTCAGGCGTTCGAGCCTGTTTCACCAAAACAGGATGAGGCTAGTCAGCCCCTAGAGCCTGATATACATTTACAGAAGGAGGTCAATCAGCCACTCGAGCCTATAATGGGAGGCCATGCTGCACCAGTATCCTGTTAAACAGCAACACAATCATTTCATTCAGCCACCTCAAGTCTGTAACAACTGTAACAACTGGATGAGGTCACACAGTGACTGGAGATTGTTACACTGGGATAACAGGAGACCATTCAGACCAACCGAGCCTATTTCAACAAGTGAAGCAAATTAAACAGATAGTGGAGGAATCCATTCTGGATAAGGATAAAAACTGTCTGACACTTCTTTCATGAGAAAGGAAAACGTAATTCAGACGCATGTCTGTTGTACGGGAACAAGGGAAGATCAATCACTCCCTCGGTCCCATCTCCGGGATACATTCAGAGACCGTTCAGCATTTCCACCTGTTATGGGGAAGTATGAAAAGACCCATCAGCCCCTCAAAATGTTACCCAGGAACAGGAGGATTCCATAATCCCCCAACCCCCTAATGCATCAACGGGAGAAGGTCATTCTGGCCTTGGAGACATTAGCATGGGAACACCAGAAAGATGCCAGCCCATCGAGATTGTACACCAACAGGATGATGATTCCAGCCAGCCACACTTGCCTCAAACAGCAATTGGAGTAGACCTCTTAAAACCTTTTGCCCATTAAACAGGAATTCAAAGAAAACGTAAAGGTTTTCGAAAGGGAAGAAATTATAATAACTGTATACATTTGGGACTAAAACGTAATGATAAGCTAGTTTAATTTAAGATAATTATTAGAATCCATTGTTGAGGATACTTGCAAAGTTAAACCACAATCCATCGGAGTCAACATGGTTGTATAAAGGATAAATCGAGTTTGAAGTGTTTGCTTGAGTTACTTAAAGATGTGACAAGCAAGGTGGAAAGTAGGATTCCTGGAGATGGAATGTATCTGGCCTTCCTGAAGGCATCGGATATATCGCTTCTCCACAGAGTAAGTGGTAAGATCAGACAACATGGGTTTAGGAGTAATTTATTAGCTTGGATGGAGGATTGGTTAACCAACAAAATGCAGTCAGATGGACTAAATGTGTCATTTATTTTGGGAAATGCAATTTGTGGTGTGCTATTGATTTCAGTTCTCATTTGCGATCATTAGTATTACTGTACTTGGTTGACTGGATAGAAAATATGACATCACATTTTCAGATGACACTAACATTGGTGGGAAATTACGTCGGAATGATAATGCAAGAGATTTAAAAAGTATATGGATAGGTTGGGTGAACGGGCCAACATTTGGCAAGGAAAATTAAAGTGAGTAAATATGGGGCTATTCAAATTGGCCAGTATAATAGAAAGACAAATTATTATCTACATGGAGAGAAAGTTCAAAGTGCTTAAGTGCAGAGCGATCTGGGTGTCTGCTTGCATATCACAGAAAACCTGCCTGTGGGTACTGCTAGTTATGAGAAATGCAAGCATAATTTCAGTGTTTATTTATAAAAGGATAGAGTAGAAAGGTAGGGAGTGTTGGTGTAGCTATGCAAGGCGTTAGTGAAGCTACAACTGGAGTACAGTTTGGGTGTCCTGCAGAATGAGGTATTTCCATTGGAGGCAACTCAGAAGAGCTTCATTAGATTGATTCCATATTTGAAGTGTTTGTCTTATGAAGAGAAATTGAGCAGTTTAGGCCTATACTCTCGAGTTTATAAGAATGAAAGGAGATCTCATTGAGGTCTGTAAAATGCTAAAAGTAAATGAAAGTGTCGATGTGGAGTGGATTTTTCTAATGTGGCACAATCTACATAAGAGACTAAAGTTTTAGGATGCAGAGATGGCAGGAAGGTGGAACAGAGGTCGTGTTGACATCAGCCTCATCGAGTGGTTGGATTCCTCACAGATGCTCCTTGTTCTTATTCAACTCTTCAACTGTGTTGCACAGGAATGGGGAAGGACTGGGTATCATACAGGAAGCGGGCACTCAGGATAAATCAGTCTCAATCAGTTAGACAGAACGTAACCAGTAGGGTCACACAGTGACCAGCGCTGGGTTCTCAACTATTTACAGTCTATATTAATGATCAGGAGGATGGAACAGATATACAGATGCTGAGTTTGGTGATGTCGCTGTGGTAAGCAAGAGAATAAATTATCAAGAGAGGGTGAAGAGTCTGCAGATAGATTCAGAGGTAAATGCAATAGATAATAGTTTAGCAAGTGGAATTTAACATGATATAACCTGTCATTTCATTTACAGAGTAATGGAAGGCAGTATGTTACTGAAATGGAGAGGGAATACAGGACTTAATGATACTGTGTACTGGGGGGTTCACTCAGACCTGTTCAGACTTGGGAGATTTTGCTCCATCCCTGATCGTCAGCTCCCAAAACACTCCAGTGACCCCATTGCTCTCCGTACACATGGACTACTTTGATGTGGTTGATTGGTGGTGGGGATGGTGTTTTGAAACGTGCATCAAGAGGACGACCTTTATCCAAGATATATTCATTTCTTTCGACGTGGAGACCCGATGACGATGGGAATGGCTTACTGCTTCTGAATGAAGAGGCCGTGACTGCTGCTAGGAGAGTGGGTATTCACCAACATGATATACTGTGATGGGCACACTGTAGCATTAATAGAGAGAGAGCTCCTTCAGTTCCTCTACCTCTCCCCATTGACATGGATACTCTGCAGGTGCCATGTACACCATCGGGAATCCCATTATACTGGATACAAACTGGCAGCTCCCTGCTGAGGGAGAAACAATCTATTTACCTCATCCACCATATATACCCTCCATCAACGAATGGTGACATTGATGTTGAGACACTGGGAGATTATGGATATGTCACCCAGTCCTGCCTGGAAAGTTCTGGATCATAGAAGCTGAAAGAAACATGACCCTAACAGCAACTGGCAGCACCATCCTCCCCCTGGTGTGAAGCTGTGGGTCGTGTTGAAGGAGGTGACACCCCGCTCTGTGACCAGCTCCTTGTTCAATCAGTGTCCCCTCACACTCTGCTCCTGGGTTAAGTAAATCTTGGGAAGCTGTTCCTGGAAAATCCGGGGAGGATACAGCAGATCCCTTTCCCCACACACACTCACTCCGTGGTTTCAGAGCTTCCCCTCTCTGCAGCCTCTGCTCCATTTGTTGTTCATGTTACAGGCCCAGATGCTGTAACCACTGTCCCCATGCTCCATCCAGAGTTGGGTCAGCAAATCCTCAGGTCTCCCTGAATGTCTGAGGCAGCTCACAGCACAACCTCCAGCAAACCATCCCCAGCCCCTCCACTAACTTTTCAGTAACAGGAGACAGTCAGAAACCCCTCGGCTACAGATCCCCGCAAAATGTTTGAAGAAGGCCGTTTAGACCCAAACCTTTCCTTATTTTAAACATCGATTGGAAGTGTGCGTTCCAGATATGTTGTGACTGGTCAAACCACTCGTCATTTAGCAAAATATAATTTATTCAAATGTTTTAGTTAAAATCCAATAAAAGAGAAGAACATTTTGGTATAGCTTATATGTTGGAACACTTACACAAACAATAGATACTGTACCTTCTTGGTATACACTGCTTGGAACAAATATATATTCAAATACAGATTCTTACAGCAATTTTCCGATCCAGGAGATATCAACATCAACAGAGATCTCAGAGAGAAAAGCAGCTATTGAAACTCCTAACCCTTCTTGGATTCCCAACAGCTTCTGAATGCTTCAGCTAAAAACAAAACGAGAAAACCTGGTCTGGGAGAGCTGCCCACTGCCCTTCGATTGTTATCACCATTTAATGAAACCTAAAGGCCTCCTCAGTTATTTACTTAAACTGTGTTCAGACAGCAGTTCGGCACCTCTGCCTTTAGAACCTCCCTTCAAAACAACCGAAGAGAACATAACCTTTTTACAGTGATAGTATTCTCACAACTCCAGCTTTAATAAAATGATCCATCAATATACAAAAAGATGGATGAATTTTAGACCTCCTTATCATCCTCTATTAGTGGACTGAAATGCATATATAGGTAAAAACAATGACTGCAGATGCTGGAAACCAGAGTCTGGATTAGTGGTGCTGGAAGAGCAAAGCAGTTCAGGCAGCATCCGAGAAGCAGTTAAATCGACGTTTCGGGCAAAAGCCCTTCATCAGGAATTCCGGCAGAGAGCCTGAAGGGTGGAAACATAAATGAGAGGAGGGTGAGGGTGGGGAGAAAGTAGCATAGAGTACAATAGGTGAATGGGGAAGGGGATGAAGGTGATATGTTGGGGGGGAGGTGGATTGGATAGGTGGAAAAGAAGATAGGTAGGTGGGACAAGTCATGGGGGGCAGTGCTGAGCTGGAAGTTTTGAACTGGAGTGAGGTGGGGGAAGGGGAAATGAGGAAACTGTTCAAGTCCACATTGATGCCCTGGGGTTGAAGTGTTCCTCGGCAGAAGATGAGGCATTTTTCCTGCAGGCGTCTGGTGGTGAGGGAGCGGCGGTGAAGGAGGCCCAGGACCTCCATGTCCTCGGCAGAGTGGGAGAGGGAGTTGAAATGTTGGCCCACAGGACGATGTGGTTGTTTGGTGCAGGTGTCCCTAAAGTGCTCTGCTAGGAGACGTCCAGACTCCACAATGTAGAGGAGATCGCATCGGAAGCAACGAATACAATAAATGTTATTGGTGGATGTGCAGGTAAAACTTTGATGGATGTGGAAGGCTCCTTTAGGGCCTTGGATGGAGGTCACGGAGGAGTTGTGGGTGCAGGTTTTGCAATTCCTGCGGTGGCAGGGCAAGGTGCCAGGATGGGAGGGTGGGTTGTGGGGGGGCGTGGACCTGACCAGGTAGTCACGGAGGGAACGGTCTTTGCGGAACGCGGAAAGGGGTGCGGAGGGAAATATATCCCTAGTGGTGGGGTCTGTTTGGAGGTGGCAGAAATGTTGGCGGATGATTTGGTTTATGCAAAGGTTGGTAGGGTGGAAGGTGAGCACCAAGGGGCGTTCTGTCCTTGTTATGGTTGGAGGGGTGGGGTCTGAGGGCAGGGGTGCGGGATGTGGATGGTATACATTGGATGGCATCGTTAACCACGTGGGAAGGAAAATTGCGGTCTCTAAAGAAGGAGGCCATCTGGTGTGTTCCGTGGTGGAACTGGTCCTCCCGGGAGCAGATACTGTGGAGGCGGAGTAATTGGGAATACGGGATGGCATTTTTGCAAGAGGTAGGGTGGGAAGATGTTTAATCCAGGTAGCTGTGGAAGTCGGTAGGTTTGTCAGAAATGTCGGTGTCAAGTCGGTCGTCATTAATGGAGATGGAGAGGTCCACGAAGGGGAGGGAGGCGTCAGAGATGGTCCAGGTAAAGTTAAGGTCAGGGTGGAATGTGTTGGTGAAGTTGATGAATTGCTCAACCTCCTCGCGGGAGTACAAGGTGGCACCAATGCAGTCATCAATGTAGCGGAGGAAGAGGTGCATATATATATATTATATATATATATATTACATTGACCCTGACCATACAAATGTACACAACTAGTTTCGATTTCAGTCATTTTGCTCCTGCCACAGAATGCATTTGTCTTTCTTCATCCAAGTCTTCACAACGTATCAAAACCCTTAGGTTTTCTCGCCCTGTCACCTGTATAATTTCAAACTGAATGGCAGCAATAATAAGCTCAATCGATACAGACTGATATTCTTCTCCCTGAACTTCTCCAAAAACTTTAAGGGGTCACAATCAGTGATAAAGATTTGTCACATGTATGTTATTCGCAATTTAAATGCTGAAATGTTGTAACGCCAACACCAAGCTCAAGGCCTCCTTCCCCATTGTGGAATAAATCTGTTGATGTTTCCACTGGACACTCCAACCACATGTTACATAATGGAGCACTTCACATCTCTCCAATAGTCCCTCTGAATGACATAGCTCCTCAGATCTCAGCATAAAAGAATTACATGCTTCTGTACCTCTTAATGCTGTCACCTTTTTACCTGCTACTCCTGGCCTATGTCAGTAAACCTTACTCTCACAGGGATATGTTTTAAGAAGATCTCACACATTCTTCTCACTCCCTCACAGAAACGAAGCTTTGATTTCTGAACTCAATCATCATCATCATCAGCCATTTCAGCTTCTAATCTTGCCGTTGTAACTCTTTGCTCTTCCACACGAGTTCTCACGACTGCAGGAAGTGAATTGTTGAACTTCTCCAAAATAAGAATCTCTCTAAGAGTGCCATAGGTTTGCTCTGATTTAATACCCTTACCCACCTTTCAAAATCACTTTGTTTGATCCTTTCAAACTCCATGTGCGTTTACCCCCGGACCCTATTTTCGATCCTGAAACTGTCTGTCCGTTTCTGGCACAAGCTCATGTGCACTTCAGATGGCTTTCTTCACCTCCTCCTCCTCCCCAGACCCCGCCTCTGAGAGGGAGGCAAATACCTATCAGCTTTGTTTGAATCAACTAAATCACATGATCACTGGGCACTGCATTTGTTTAGCCACTTTCTCAAATTAAATTAAGAAGGCTCCCCCATCATTCTCATTAAATTTAGATAATGTCTGAATGTATTTAAACAGATCCCCATCAAGCCTTTGGCCACTATAGGGTTGCTCATCCTCACTATCCTCCTCATGCAGCCTACCATCTACCTTCATCACCACCTTCTATGTCAACGTTCCTCTCTAATTACTAACTCTTGAAGTTAAATCTCTCTGCTTTTCTTCTTTCTTTTTGTCTCCTCTTCTTCATTTTATTTCTACTTTTCATCATAATTCAAACTGTTTCAATTCCTTCTCATGTTCACGGTGCCTCATTTGAAATTGAATTCTCGGAATTTCCAAAGTCTCTGATGGCGCTTCCACCAAATGTAATTGCCGAGTTATAGCTGTAATTATCTCTCATTTTCTCACAGACGAACACAATCCCAACTCCAGCTCGTCTGCCAATTCCTATAGCTTTGCCTTCATTACCTTTTGTAACACCCCCAACTTCACTTCTTCCACACCCAGAGAACTCTCAGTGACTGAAAGAATCTTTATTCCCAAAACACTGTTTAAACCAATTGAATTCAACATCCGGAACGAAAGACACTAACAGCTACCATACGCGACCTTGGAACCCAATAGCCTCCTGGTGCATGCTCTCCTGTGTCTGCATGAGCTTATTCTGGATTCGCTGGTTTCTTCCCACAATCCAAAGGTGTGCATGTCATGTGAATTGGCCATGCTAAATTTCTTGTAGTTTTCAGGGATGTGTGGGTTATGAGTCTTTGTCGGGGTAAATGTGTAATAACAGGGTCGAGGAATGGGTCTGGGTCGGTTACTCCTCGGAGGGTCGGTGTGGACTTGTTGGGTCGAATGGCCTGTTTGCACACTGTAGAGATTGGAATTCTAAACCCAATTTGGTGTTACCCGACAAGAGTTCCCAGTTTGCTATAGATGAACCAGACTGCCTCAAACTATTTTAAGGAGGGAGCTTGGATGCGAACCTTTTCGTATTTTAAAGGTAGATGTGAAGTGGGTGTTCCAGATGTGATGCTACTCGTCAAACCACTCACCATTAAGTAAAACACAATATATTTAAACACTCTAATGAAAAGCCATACAAAATGAAGAGGAATTTAGAATAACCTAACTATTGGAAACCTTAACCGAATAATGGATAGTACGTTCTACAAATGAACTGTTCAATCTATTAACATCACCTAAACACACCCCTTGGCAAAAAGGAACATTCAGACATGTATTCTTGCATACAGTTCTCCAATCCAGGAGGAAACACCATCAAGTGAGGCATTAGAGAGAGTAGCAGCTAGAGATAATTTACTAAAACTTCCAACCCCTTTTTCCCCAAGCACCCGGTGATTGTTACAGCTACAAGAAAAAACAAACGAGAAAGCCTGGTCTGTGCGAACTGGCCATTGTTACTACTATTTATTAAAAACCCTAAAAACCCCGTAAGTTATTTACTTGAGCCATTTTCAGTCGGCAGTTTGGCCTTTATGACCTCTTGTCAAAAAAAAAGAGAAAATAACCTTTTTTTAAAAAAACAATGACAGCATTGTCACACAATTTAGATGTCTGGTCCTTTACTCAATGGGCTTCCTCGTGTTACTGATCGCAAGGTCACCTGAGTGGGGCAAACACAGGTACAGTCCAAGTTATAAGGATGTGTCTCATAACTTCTGAAACACGCCTGTCCATGGCCATCACATGGGAAATACCGGGAAGTGAAAAACAGCCTGACACACACCATTTCAGTATTCCTGAGCTACACAATGCCAGCACTCGATACACTAGGGAGACAAAACCCAAGGCCAGGGAAAGATACAGAGAGACTGAGAGATTCACATTAAAGACAGAAACAGGCAGTTAATTAACTGGGAGGAGGTTGTGGAAATATGGGGATTAAAGACAGAGCAGTGGGACTGACTGGAGAAGTAAGATCTTCGAGAGTAAAATTACAAGAATGAGAACATTGAATAAAGGCTTTGTCAGATCAGCTGAAATGGTTTGTTATATCAAATTCTGAATCTGCTTCACAGAACACAACAAAGAACATAAACTGGGACAAGATGACAGCCCAGCATGGAGAGCTGTGCAGACCATGCTCGTGTGTTGCTCAGTAAACTGCACTATCTGCCCAGCATGAGAGTATTGCAGACTTTACTATCATATGCTAACTATACTCGCATCAGATTACTATCTCCAATGGGAAGGTTTGCTCTCTCTGTATGTGTGTGTGTGTTCATCAGAGACTGAGAGAGTGCGTGTGCGTGCGCGATTGGCGTGGTTGAATGCGAAACTCATTGTTTGAGAAGGAACACACGTGAAGGAAACAATTTTAAATATGAACAACTGACAGACTTTTGGATAATCGACAGAG
Source organism: Chiloscyllium punctatum (assembly GCF_047496795.1). Lineage (NCBI taxonomy): Eukaryota > Metazoa > Chordata > Chondrichthyes > Orectolobiformes > Hemiscylliidae > Chiloscyllium > Chiloscyllium punctatum. The sequence goes on from NC_092750.1 coordinate 81,775,183, forward strand.
AGAGAACGAGGGAAGTTTCATGGACAGATGAGGTAAAGTGTTTGAGAATGCCAAACTGAAGGTATTGCCAGACACAATAGCAATATACATCGGCGTGCACATGAATGACAGATGGATGGGAGTTTGGTGTGAATTCGAATCAGATTTGCTTCGGCAGGTTTGAAGCCGGGAGTGTCAGCAGCAGATTATTAACTTCATTAAGACAGTATTTCATAACTCAAGGTTCAAACAGCAGATGGAATAAGCCAGTGAGATACATTGTGGAGTGATGCATTTTTCAAGTTAGAAATGGTGAAGGCAAGGTGTCAAGAATCAGCTCATAGTCAAAGGGATCACCCACAGTTATGACTCGTCTGCTTCAGCCGCAGATATTGGCCAGGGATGGAATGAAAACACTGGGAAAAGGTGGAGATTGTAACCATAAAATTGGACAGTGTCCTGCATGCTCTTAATATTTAAATAGCAAAGGCAAAGATGCAATACATCGTCGTTCTCCGCTGAAAATGAATAGGTCAATATAGAGACCCATGAGTAACACTGTCAGAGCAGAGGGAGACAGTAATTGAGCACCTTCATTGATGCAGTTAGTAGTGGTGTGTAGAGTAAATATCTGGATTCAGAGTTTCAACAGGAACAATAATAGGGACGCAACATGTACCGGGAAATAGAGAAGGCATGTCAGAAAGGCAAGGTTACATTGATCATGGGAGACTTCAATATGCAGGTAGCCCTGGGTAAATAATGTTGCTAGTGGATCTAAAGAAAGGGAATTCATGGAATGCTTACAGGATGGCTTTTTGGAACAGCTTGTCATGGAGCCCACAAGAGAGCAGGCTATTCTGGACCTAGTGCTTTGCAATGAACCAGACTCTATAAAAGATCTTAAAGTAAGGGAACCCTTAGGAAGTAGCGACCATAATATGGTAGAGTTCAGTCTGGAGTTTGAAAGAGAGAAGGCAAAATCGGATGTAATGGTGTTACAGTTGAATAAAGGTAATTATGAGGGCATGAGAGAGGAACTGACTAAAATAGACTGGAAGCAGAGGCTAACCGGGAAGACAGTAGAGCAAAAATGGCAGGAGTTTGTAGGTATAATTGAGGACACTGTACAGAGGTTCATTCCCAAGAAAAGAAAGATTAACCGGGGAGGGATTAGACAACCTTGTCTGACAAAGGAAGTCAGGAAATGTATTAAAGAAAAAGAGAGATCCTATAAAGTGGCTAAGAACAGTGGGAAATCAGAAGATTGGGAAGGATACAAAAGCAAACAGAGGATAACAAAGAGTGTCATAAGAAATGAGAGGATCAAATATGAAGGTAGGCTAGCCAGTAATATTAGAAATAATAGTAAAAGTTTCTTTCAGTACATAAGAAACAAACGACAAGCAAAAGTAGACATTGGGCCACTTCAAACTGATGCAGGAAGCCTAGTGATGGGAGATAAGGAAATAGCAGGAGAACATAATAAGTACTTTGCGTCAGTTTTCACAGTGGAAGACATGAGTAATATCCCAAAAATTAAAGGGTGTCACGGGGCTGAGTTGAGTATGGTTGCCATTACGAAAGAGATAGTGCTAGAAAAGTTAAAAAGTCTTAAAATTGATAAATCTCCTGGCCCCGATGGGATACACCCTAGAGTTCTGAGAGAGGTGGCTGAGGAAATAGCAGAGGCATTGGTTGAGATCTTTCAAGAGTCACTGGAGTCAGGAAAGGTCCTGGATGATTGGACGATGGCTGTTGTAACCCCCTTGTTCAAGAAAGGATCAAGGCAAAAGATGGAAAATTATAGATCAATCAGCTTAACCTCGGTTGTTGGTAAAATTCTAGAATCCATCATTAAGGATGAGGTTTCTAAATTCTTGGAAGAGCAGAGTCTGATTAGAACAAGTCAACATGGATTTAGTAAAGGGAGGTCATGCCTGACAAACCTGTTGGAATTTTTTGAAGAGGTAACAAGTAGGTTAGACCAGGGAAACCCAGTGGATGTGGTCTATCTAGACTTTCAAAAGGCCTTTGATAAGGTGCCACACGGGAGGCTGCTGAGCAAGGTGAGGGCCCATGGTGTTCGAGGTGAGCTGCTGGGATGGATTGAGGATTGGCTGTCTAACAGAAGGCAGAGAGGTGGGATAAAAGGTTCTTTTTCAGAATGGCAGCCGGTGACGAGCGGTGTCCCGCAGGGTTCGGTGCTGGGGCTACAGCTGTTCGCATTATATATTAATGATTTGGATGAGGGAACCGGGGGCATTCTAGCGAAGTTTGCTGATGATACGAAGTTAGGTGGACAGGCAAGTAGTACTGAGGAAGTGGGGAGGCTACTGAAGGATCTAGACAGGTTGGGAGAGTGGTCCAGGAAATGGCTGATGGAATTTAACGTGAGCAAGTGCGAGGTCTTGCACTTTGACAAAAAGAATAAAAGCATGGACTACTTTCTAAATGGTGAGAAAATTAATAAAGCCAAAGCACAAAGGGATCTGGGAGTGCTAGTCGAGGATTCTCTAAAGATAAACATGCAGGCTGAGTCTGTGATTAAGAAAGCGAATGCAATGTTGTCTCTTATCTCAAGAGGGTTGGAATATAAAAGCAGAGATATACTACTAAGACTTTATAAAGCTCTGGTTAGGCCCCATTTGGAGTACTGTGTCCAGTTTTGGTCCCCACACCTCAGGAAGGACATACTGGCACTGGAACGTGTCCAGCGGAGATTCACACGGGTGATCCCTGGAATGACAGGTCCAGCATATGAGGAACGGCTGAGGATACTGGGATTGTATTCGTTGGAGTTTAGAAGATTAAGGGGAGACTTAATAGAGACGTACAAAGTAATACATGGCTTGGAAAAGGTGGATGCTAGGAAATTGTTTCCGTTAGACGAGGAGACTAGGACCCGGGGACACAGCCTTAGAATTAGAGGGGGTCATTTCAGAACAGAAATGCGGAGACATGTCTTCAGCCAGTGAGTGGTGGGCCTGTGGAATTCATTGCCACGGTGTGCAGTGGAAGCCGGGACGCTAAATGTCTTCAAGGCTGAGATTGATAGATTCTTGTTGTCTAGAGGAATTAAGGGCTACGGGAAGAATGCTGGTAAGTGGAGCTGAAATGCGATTCAGCCATGATTGAATGGCGGAGTGGACTCGATGGGCCGAATGGCCTTACTTCCACTCATATGTCTTATGGTCTTATGGTCTTAAGTGTAGATAATATGAAAGAACAGTATTATACAGTCATAACTGGTTTATAGAAACAAAAACTGTACAGTGACACTTACCAGGAACACCAACGATAGCCAGGAATGGATAATAAAAATATTGAACAATGCGAAGAGCATAATAGATCCGCCATGATAATGGCAACCAATAAAATGCAAAAATATACCAAACATAATCGGATAAACTCCTGTCTATTGTTGGAATATTCCAGTCGACTGTTCTCAGATTCTGATCTCTCCTCCCCCTCTCTCTGGATCTGCTGATCCCTGTCAGTGCTGTCGGTGATGCTCCCGCTCATGTTATGGGATAACACATTGAATGGAGTCCATTTATCATGAAAAGATGGAAACACTCCACTGGGATAATTAGAATCCATGGAGATTGGCATTAATCAAGCTTACAGAACAAATAGGATCAGTTAACCAGCTCTATACTTTTCATATCACTATAAAAGGGAAGTTTTACTGATTTTGGATGGAATGGATAAGGGTTGCTGAGGGATGGACCATAAATCTTTCAATTTTTTAAATCATATTTTTCCTTGCATACGAGAGTATTAACAGGACACTGCAGGGGTCTATATATGTTCCACTCTGTTTATGAAAGGAAGCAGTGATAAAATAACAGATCGGCTACACAAAAAAAAGTCGGGTGGGCAAGTTTCTAGATACCTTAACACAAAGTAAGATACTTATTATCCGGTGTGAGGCTACTCCTGGTTTTAATACCCTGTTTTCAAATCCTTTCATAACCTTGAGACAGAGCACTGAGACTGCTGCTCAGGAACAGGCCAAAGCAATTCTGTCCCTCTGGGCCTCTTACAGAAGGAAAGGAGAAGGCCATTCAGCCCATATTAGCCTGTTGCTACTTGAAAAGGTGGAACGCTGGAACATTAGCACATTTTGTAAACAAAATCATTCAAAATAAAAGGATTTGTCGATGCAGTTGTATGAGGTGTCACTAAGAGGACACCTGGAGTACATTGTGTTATTTGTGTTTCGGTAACTGAGAAGGGATGGACCTCCATCAGATACAGTTTAACAGCTGCTCATAATCCAGAGGTTGCTGTGTCATTTAATGTCTTGGGTCTGTTATACAGGGTCAGGAGGAGCCTATTCAGCCTCTCTAGCCTGTTACAGAGGGGCAGGAAGTGTTTATTTAACTTTCAAGTCTGTTATGGGACACAGGAACAGGAGGGAGTCATTCAACAGCTCGAGACTGGGACACAGGGAAATCTGGAGGCTAGTGAGGCCTGAGGATCCTGTTACGCAGGAACAGGAGGAGGTGACTCACTCACCACCAGTATGGGATATTGGGAGAGAAGGGGAGTGCGCCTGTTACAAACAGAAATAGATGAATAAATTGCTTTCGTGGTCCACACAATCCTGCCCCACCATTCACTAAGACCACGGCTGATCTGATTGTGATTTCCTCATTCCATTTTATGGAGACTCCCCTCTCTGCAGCCTCTGCTCCATTTGTTGGTCATGTTGTAGACCCAGATGCTGTAACAACAGTCACCATGACTCATCCAGAGGGTCGGGTCTAATCGGATGAGTCAGGATTTGAAGGGTCCAATCACAAAAACGAAAACACAAAATAAAGGCATTGCCAGATGTTTCGTTCTCTCACATTCGCAATCCAACTCACATAAGCAGCCCATCCATTGTACGTTAAGGATGGAGCAGTGTGTAGATCTGGCTAGCGAACAGCTGAATGCAACCCAGCAATGTCTAGAGTGAAACTCTGTGCAGTCCACACCAATGCTTGATCTATAATCCTGGGCTAAATGTCCAGCATGAGAAGCTGTGCAGACTGCACTGGTTCATTCATATGTAAACCCAGGCTGTTGCATTGTTCGGTAACACTGTGTTAGATCACTGCCCAGTGTGGGGAAACTTGCAGCCGATACTGGCAGTGACAGGATGTGCAGCTCCCATCCATTTACAGCTCGATACCTCCACTGTGCCTTAACAAAGGGCGCTGTGGGTGTCAAAATAATTGCAAAGGAGAGATGTAAATGGAAACAGTTTAAAGACCAATAGTTCTGATTTAGGTGCATACCACTCCAGTATTTAAAGATAAAATAACTGAGATAATGTCCAGTGAGGTTTTGTGGATGGTGCAAAGAAGATAGAGGTGGATGGTGATGTTACAGCGGTTGCACTATAAGCCTCCAAATAATCAATGCGAATTGGAGGAACAAGTATGCAGGGAGACTGGGGAGACTTGCAAGAACAATAGGATTTTCATAATAGGTGATTTTAATTATACTAACAAAAACTGGGACATCCAGATTGTTAAGAACTTCGCTGGAACGTAATATCTTAAGTGTGTTCAGGAAAGTTTCCATAAGCAGCATATGGAGGGTCTTACTCTGGAAGGGACAAACTCACCTACTGTTGGGGCATAGGGCAGAATAGGTGACGGAGGTAAAGTGGGGGAGCATTTTGGGACCGGTGACTAGAATAATATGAATTTTAAAATAGTTATGGGAGGGACAGAATTGGTCCACAGATTCAAGTTCTAAATTAGGGCGAGGCATATTTTGTTGAAATTAGACAGGGACTTGCAAAGGTTGATGGGAGTAGCTTGTTTCCAGGCAAAAGGATCTCTGGTAAGTGGGAGGCCTTTAAAAGTCAAGGTCTATATGTTCCTGTGAGGGTGAAGGGAAAATGAGGCAGGAAGAGAGAACCCTGGATGACAAGAGATAATCAGGCTCTGACCAGCAAAAAATGGAGGCGTGGCTCAGGTTCAGGCAGCTGGAATCAATACAATCTCTGGAGAGACACAAGGGATACAGGGGTTTACTGAAGAAGGAGATCAGGAGGGCGAAAAGGGGGTATGAGATAGCCTTGGCTGAGAAAATGAGGGTGGATCCAAAGATGTGCTTTTAGTATAGTAAAGTAAAAGAACGACGAGAGAGAAAATAGGACTCCTTAAAATACAAAGTGGGCATTCATGTGTAAAACCACAAGAGATGGGTGAGGTCCTCAAATTCCCCTCTGTGTTTACCATGAAGAAAGACATGAAGATCTGTGAGCTTTTGGGGGGGGGGGGGGGTGGCGGGGTGGGGGGTGGGGGTAATTTAGTTGTCATATGTTGGTACCATTCATATCACAGTGGAGGTGCTGTTGGACATAGTAGAATGCATAAAGTCAAATAAGTACAAATAAATCTCTTGGTCCTGACCAGATATATCCAAGAGCACTGCAAGAGGCTGGAGAAGACAGGTCAGGGGCGAAGGTCCCGGAAGACTGGACAGTAGCAAATGTTGTGCCCTTATTCAAGAAGGGCTGCAAAGAAAAAACTGGGAAATATAGACCAGTAAGCTTCACATCTGCTTTTGGTAAACCACTTGAGAAGGTTCTGAGAGATAAGATATGCATGCATCTGGAAAGACAGAGTTTGACTTTAACAGTCAGCATAGCTATGTGCATGACAGATCATGCCTTACAAATTTTGTTCGAGTTTTTTAAGGAAGTGACCAGGAAGGTTGACGAGGGCAGTGTGGTGGACATACCCGATATGGATTTCAGTAAAGCCTTTCAGAAGGTTCCACATGGTCGGCTGCTCGGGCAGGTTAGATCGCACGGACTCCAAGATAATCTGGCAAATTGGCGACACAATTGGCTTGGCGTTTGGAAGCAAAAGGCTATGGTGCAGGGATGCTTGTCGGACTGGAGGCCTGTGACTCATGGAGTGCCTCAGGGGTCAGTACTGGCCCCATTGCTGTTTGTTATCTATATCAATGATTTGGACCAGAGTGCACAACGCAAGGTTAGTAAGTTTGCAGATGACACTAAAATAGGAGGCATCCAGTGAGGAACGTTATTAGAAATTGCAGCAGTACCTTGATCGGCAGGGGAAGTGGGCTGAGAAATAGCATGTGGAGTTTAATATAGATAAGTGTGACATCTTGCATTTTGGAAAGTCAAATTCAGGTAGGAGTTTAATGATGAATGAGAGTGCCTTAAGGAGTGTAGTGGAACAAAAGGACATTAGAGATCAGGTGCACGGTTGTCTGAAATTTGAGTCACAGATACACAGGATAGTGAAGAAGGCTGTTGGCATACTGGCCTTCATCAGCGCATTAGGTATAGACGTTGGGACATTATGTTGGAATTGTACAGGATGTTGGTAAGGCTGCAGTTGGAGTATTGGGTTCAGTTTTGTTCTCCTTGTAAAAAGGATATTAGTGAATTAGAAAGAGTGTAATAGAAATTTCAGAGATGTTTCCTTGGTGAAAGGGTTTAAGTTATAGGGAGATTATGGACAGGTTAGAACTTATTTCTTTACAGCCTAGGAAACCGAAGGGGTTCTTATAGAAGTGTAGATCTTATCAAATTATGAGAGACGTGCATAAGGGTGAATACTTCAAGTTTTTTTTTGCAAGGTTGGGGAATCGAGGACTAGAGGACATCCGTTCATGCTTCGAGAGGAATAAAATAACAATTAACCCGTAGGGGCAGCTCTTTTACACAGATTATGGTACACATATGGACTGAGTTGTCAGTGGAAGTGGTTGAGGTTGGTACAATAACAATATTGAAAAGGCACTTGGACAAATACAGATAGGAAAGGATTAGAGGATACAGAGCAAGGGCAGATAAATTGGATGAGTTTGGATGGACAATTTGTTCGGCATGGAACATGTGGGCCGAAGGGGCCTGTTTCCGTCTGTAGAACCATATGACTGTAAATCCGTGTGTTTTGGGAAAGAGACAGGGAGGGGGAGAGCGAGAAAAAATGTCATGGAACGATATGTTCACTAGTTTCAGAATGCTGAAATGAAGACATTTCGACAGTATCATGCAACACGAGTCAGTATTATGAAGAATTATGAGTGAATGGTATATTAGTGTGAGTTCAGGCGATTGAGAGTTTTGAATGAGCATTTGTCCTATCGCTTTGCAACTGGGAGAGAGAACTGCAGAGTCTTCGACACATTGAGCTGTATAAAACAGTAATTTGTCTCAATTTCATTTTCATTGAGTGTGACAGAGGGATTGTCTGTACAAAGCTGAGCTGGTTTCCTGGTGCTCTCTTATCGAACTCACCTCATTAGCTACCTACCCCACCCCATGGTTTCCCTCTCATTCAATACCAGCCCGAATCTCCCACCCATCATGACTGCAGGTACACACAGTCGCCCGGGTGCCCCTGGATATTCCGTGATCCCTGGCACTGGTGCAATCTTTAAAAGGCCAAGGGGCACACGGTTGAGCTTTCTCAGGTTGGTGCTGTATTGCACAGATTACCCCGAGCATGGCAAATAAGGGGAATTTACACCACGGTTTGTTGACAGAGCATGGCGGGCTTGGTGGATGGGCTAGTACAGAGGGGGACCATTCCCTTTCCAGAGGGGGCCATACCACCAGACCCACCGAGCATCGTCTGTACTCACCACCCAGCTCAGTGCAGTATCTGCGGTCTGAAGAAATACCCAGCAATACAGGACACACATCAATAACCTTCCCTATTCTGTCAGGGTAAGGGTCACCGTATTCTATCTGTTCCCTCACAGTCACTGTATATCTGTTACAGCACCGACCCCCAAACAAGGCTCATGCTCCAACACGCTCACTGCAGCGCCTTCTGTCTTTCTCTCTCTCGTTTGCAATACCCAACACCACCCCCCACCCCCCCCCCCCCCCCCCCGCCCCCTGACTACAGTTATAGAATATTCTGGAGAATGCCGATTATGGAAAATTCCAGATAATGTTCCAAATAATTCCCAGTTTCAAGAAAATGGCAGTGCCCCATTGTATAATACATAAGAGGAAGGAGTAGTGATGTAAGTTTTTCAAATCACACACAATTCAAATCACGCTGAGGTGATTCAGCCCTTCAAACATGCTCTAGCATTTAATAAGTTCCGGCTGATCTGATGGTTTTCTCAGCTCCATGTTACAGGAATTTTTAGTCATTCAACTCCCTGGGTTCCTGTCACTGACCAGACGGCACTCAGGCACTTTTACCCCAGTTTTCTTCAAGCGCCTGTTCGAGGGCATTTCCCATGGAATGCACTCTCCTAACAGTATATTCCATCAGTTATATACTTTCATGCAACGGTCAGCATGCTTTACACAGACCAAACAAAAATCTACACTTTTTTATGTTATAGATGTCCAATCACACTTAGTAATTCTGGTTATTTCACTTGACTCACCTTAATAATATTAAATCAGAATCAGCTTCTAAGCACGTCTTGTTATAAAATACAATTTCGAGCAGAGAACGTTTTTACCCTCAGCTGTTATCTTGACCGTTATCTGAATTGTACCCTTTTCATTGTTATGAAAGTTTCTCTTGCCCTTTGTCTGTGACTACTTCTGAGTGTAACAGTTGCTCTGTCGCCCCTCAGTTGGCTGGACGGCAAGATTTGTTATGTAGAGGGAAGCCAACTGCGCAGGTTCAGTTCCTCACGCTGACTGAGGTTACCATGAAGGAGATGCTCTCTCAACGTCACCCCATCACCCGAAATGTGGTGACCCTCACGGTAAACCAGCATGAGTGGTCTCTCTACGGAAAGTTCTTTGGGACTCTATTCTATCAATGTTAGCATTTTAATTTTTAAAAATAGTAATTTTATTGAAAAATAGATTTTTAATATTGTAATAACCCAATAACAACACAACTCAAATAACTGATCAAAATTACTCTCATGTGCATGTACATACAAAAAAAGTTAAAACACTAAATAGACAGAGAAAAAAACAAAACTAAACAATAAATAATGAATAAATACTATAGGTCAGCATAACAAAACAATAGCTCTCGTTTTTCAAGAGCATTAACTGATACAAATTTTTATGTTCATAATTCTTCCTCGCTGGATATTAGATTCATTAGACCATATCGACATGGCTATATACAAGCCCTTATTAATGTGACAGATAAACCTGTATCGTGGTTATCCAAAAAGCCTGCCATGTCTTATATAAATCTCTGCTTTTTTGATGCACCACACTGATGAGAATGTCCAAAGGGATATTCTCCATGAAGAACCTACGACGACCCAACAGACCCGGGGTTTTCAGACATCCAACACAACAGAACATTTTTCCTAGCACAGAAAGTAAGGATATATTTTTGCCTCATGTGCATCTCTGTAAAGTACCCTGGGCAGGCCCAGGAAAAGAAAAACCGGGTCCATCTCCAATTCAGTCGCCTCGACCTACTCTATCACACCTAACACAGTGCTCCAATATAGATGAAGCCTGAAGCAGGACAAGAAGCAATGAGTAAGAGTGCCTGTAGTCATTCTGCATTTAGGACATGCTGAAGATAATCCCACTTTGCATTTTGTGAGACCATCTGGGGTCAGATCGACCTTATGAAGAATTTTCAACTGCATAGAATGGGTCCTATTACAGATCAAAATCCTTTGAACATTTTCACAAATATCCTCCCATGTCTCCGAGGTGTTCTGAACCCCAACTCTCTCTCGCAGACATCACAAAGCTGCACAGTCTCGTCTGAGGTGACACTCTCCAACTAATGATAAAGGGAACTGACTGAGAGTGCATTCGGAGCACTAAGCACCCGCTTATCTCTATCGGATCTGTAAGAGTCTGTTAAAAGTGTGCTTTTTTAAAATCAAATCTCTGATCTGAAAACAAAAACAAACAGAAGAGGTCTCTACTAGGTAGTCCATACTTACGAGTTATTTGATCAAATTATGACATTCTTTCTCCCTGAAATAAAATGTCGTGGCTCAGTAGATAGCACTGCAAACTCACAGCACCAGTCTCCAAAGATGTGCAGGTTAGATGAATTGGCTATTGATAAATTACCCATGGTCTTCAGGGATATGTAGGTTGGGGCATTAGTCAGGGTAAATTTAGGATGTTAGGGGAATGGGTCTGGGTGGGTCGAAGTCGACTTGTTGGGCCCAAGGACCTGTTTCCACACTGTAGGGATTCTATTAATTCTAAATCACTGAAGCAAGGTACACCCTTAGCTTCCCACAGTTTAAACATGGAATCCATTATCCCCGGTTGACAACTTGGTATACGAATTATAGGGGTAAGAAACAAGGTTTTGGCTGCATTGCCCTCGATCTGACTCATTGTCATTCATGCTTTAACTTTATTGATAATTATTGAGTTATGACAATACTCCATAAATGTTGTCATTTTGTCGAAGAACAACAGACTAATAAGGGTTCACATTGTCTGAGAGAGTTCAATATCTAACTGTATTGACACCGAGTCCCCAGTGGCCCAGACACTAACATAGGATAATAAAGAGCTTAATTGATAGCATTTAATATGGGAGATCCCCACAATCTGTGGGGTAGTTGCAATTTGCTTAGCTTAATAAAGAGTCGCTTATGGTGCCAAACAAAAGAGCTAAACCAGCCATAAAGTCTCCTAAATATCTGTCTGGGAAACATCAAAGAAAGCATTCACACGGGGTATAGTAAATGAGGAAGGACATTCATTTTAAGAACAGCTATCCGACCTAGCCAGGATATTGGAAGTGCCTCCCTTCTTTGAAGGTCTTGATTAATTTTGTCAAACACATGGACATAGTTCACGTTAAATAAATGATCAAAGACAGATGCAATGAATATACTGAAATAGGGAAATCAGGCCAGTGACTATTTAAAAGGAAACCAGGATTTACTTTCAATATGAGGTATTTCCCTGAGACCTCCCACAGAGAAGGCCACAAACTTTGTAAAATTAATCTTATAGCCCGAAAAGGCGATAAGCGAATTAATGCATTGCATCACGTGAGCTGCTGAAACTGTGGGATTTGACAAACACATGATCCCTCATCTGCATACAACATAATCTTATGTGACTTCTATCTTAATTCTGGGGCAGGTATGTTGGGGTAATATTCCTAATTGTGCAGGATGTCACCGTGTCTAAGATTGTTGCAGGGATTGGGAAGAGATCAACCCTCGTTTGGCATTTGTGCGGATTAAAGAAGAAAATAAAATCCCTACTTGTGAGGTAGATCTGCCTCCAGGTATCCACCAGCTCTAATCCACTAATTGCTTACTTTATAACGAGGGTAATTGGGGACCTTTGGACATTCTGTCCACCGTGGGGCCATAAGACAGTCGAAATCTCCTTCTACAATAATGTGCCATGATGCAAGATAACTTACTTTGGATAATGCATCTTTCAGGATTTTAAGACAGTGCGCCAGGGGGCAATAAACATTCAAAATATTGTATTATTTCCCAAAGTTCAAGACTTTGGGAATGATGATCCTTCCGTGAGTGTCTAATAAAATCTAGTAATTTAAATGGAAGATTCTTCTTCACTAGTATGGTTTCTCCCCATCTCCTAGTATTAAAAGACGTGAAATAAACTCGATCAAACCCACCCTGCTATAACGTCAAATATTCCTTGTCATCAAGGTGCATCTCCTGCAATAGGACAACATCCACCCTCTCTGTTTTAAGATGAGAAAGTACATTTTTCCTCTTGACTGGCAGATGGCTCCCCTTAATGTTCCAGGTACAACATTTAAGCACATCATTATCCAGAACACACTGTAACAACATTTCAACTCTAGAGTTTCACATCGAATTACACAACCCTGATCATTAATGAAAAAAAGACTCATTGGGCCTAAAAAACTGTACAAACTAAAACTACTACAACTAACAAGCTCTCAAATCTTTCCAAAGCTAAACACATAAAATCCAAAGAACGAAATAAAATCCAAAATGCCAATGACACTCGATTGGGGAATTTACACCCGACCGCCCACTGGGGATGCTTACATATCTCCAAACTTTATCTTCTGCCCGCTACCAATTTGGAATCCAGGGCAATTAACAACAAAAATCGGGCATGAACCGCCCTTCGGTCGGCACTTCGTCATCACAACTACCTTTGTCACTCCATCCAGCTTGGGCTGCACACCAGACACAAGCAAAGAAAGAAAAACAATGTTGTAATACTAATGAAGAAGTTAAAAATGAGTACTCTACCCATTCCCGGCTATAATTTAACACTGGTTAATAGCAGAAAAATCCAACAAAATTTCTTGAAGAGAGAAACATGATTACCTAAATATCCAGCTTACTTTAAAATGTCCACAAAGTTTTCGCTTTCTCTGGAGAGTCAGACGAGTTCATGGATCCATTGAAAGTAATACGGAGCACCACTGAGTACCGTAACGAAAATTGAATCCAGAATTCCCTTACTCTTTTCTTGATATCATCAAACGATTTTTTTTCCTGAATCACCGCCGTTGAAAAGTCCTAAAAGAACATAATACTGGAGCCCTCATGAATTAAAGCCATCACATCTTTCCCCTGGGTTCTGGAAGAGTCCATTAGTCTTAGTTTGTCCCCACAACTGTGTAATCGAACAAGGACAGGATGAAAGCGTTGGTCTGAGTCTGACTTCCGCGCCGTAACCCGATGAACTGTCTCACTTTTCACCCCTCCCTCCTCAGTTTTGAAGTGAAGGAATCGCTGCAGCCAGTTCTTGAAAAAACTCAGCGGCTGACCACCTTCTGTCCACTCCAGCAAACCGACGATGTGAATATCCTTCATCCTACCCCTGTTCTCGAGGTCGTCATCTTGTTCAGTTGAGGTGCAGACCTGCTTTTCAATGGCGACGATCCTCTCCCGAGAGGAATCGATCACGGTCTCTGTCGATGCAGTTCGGCTCTTGACATCGTCTGTTTTGTTTCCAAGGCTGTCAAGTTGCTGCTCATGTTTTTGGAGCACGGCTGACAGCGGCTCTAGCCACTGCAGTGGCTTCATCCCAACTTCAATCATGGCTTCAATCATTTCGCATAACTTGGTGAACTCAGTGACTAAAGCCTGGTGAGTAACTGGGTCCATGGAACGAGCAGAGTGGGTTGCAGTTACAACCTCAGGCATGCTCGATGCTTCTGACGGGTGCACCATGTGTTGGGACTGACTCGATTTTCTCCTATGTTTTGTCATTTCCACTTGATAAAACGGGATTAATAAAGATTCTATCACTCTTTTAGTGTTGAATGTTCATTAAATGCCAGGGATGGGGTGGGTTAGAGAACCACGTTGCCCGTATGTTGATGCAGAGCCCAGCAAACCAGACCTTCTGGATTGCCGCCATCTTGTATTCCCTCTGAACATTTTATCGATATTATCATTTCACTTTACATTATAGTCCTGGAGATTCTGAAGCCGTGTTATTTGATACCACTGTCTACATTTCCCCCAAAACAGCACATTGCTGCCCATTCCTCGATAATCCTTGACTCTGTTGTTATTTATGAACCTTCCGTCTGTGCCTCAAAAATATTGAATATTTCTGCAGACTCACAGCACTTTGAGAAAACAATAATAAACATGATGATTTGAGTGTGAGATTAGTTTTTTGTGTCTCCCTATGTGAGAAAGGATATAATTACATTGGAAGCAGTTCAGAGATATTTCATTTCACGCCTCCCTGGGGTGAAGGGCTTATGTTATGAAGGCCTTAACAGGTTACTCTTGGAATGAGAATGAAACATACAAGACCTTAATAAGAGTGGATTAGGTAAGTACCCACTGGGTGCTTGTATAGGCCAAATTTATTGTCATTGTCATACAACCTCTACAGTGTGGAGGCAGGACATTCCGTCCATTAAGTCCACACTGACCCACCAACCAACAGCATCCCACCTGGACGTGCCCCCCAATTGTATCGATGTAACCCGGCATTTCTCATAACTAACCCTCCTAACCTACACATCCCTGGGCACTATTGGCAATTCACTTTAAACTGCACATCTTTGGACTGTGGCAGGAAACTGGAGCACTGGGTGGAAACCCACACAGCCATGGGGAGAATGTTCAAACACCACATAGGGAGTCGCCCGAGGTTGGAATTGAACCCAGCTCCTTGGTGATGTGAGGAAGCAGTGCTACCAACAGATCTAACATACTCCTCCGTTAGTTCTGTTAGTAACTTGTGGCTAACGAAAGAAATCTGCCTGACTTGTTCTTATCACTGAACCTAACCCAGTCTGAGACCTTTATCATCGGCCATATCACCAACCTGGTTACATTTAAAATTTGTTGTGAGCAGTGGAAGAGTGGGAATGGAAAAGGAAAGAGTGACACCCTCCATCCACAGTCACAACTGGAGTGAGAATAAAATCACAAAGTGGGAATTCATTCAAGTGGGAATTCTCTTTCCCAGAAGTTTGGGATGGCTGAATCTTTATATTATATCGAGGCTGGCTTCGGCTGATTTTCCATAGACAGGTGAATCAGGGATAATGCTGCATGGAGAGAAAAGTGCAGCTGGGAACACAATGAGATGAGCCACGACTTTATTTACTGGTGGAGTAGTGTCAAACGGCCGAATGGCCCCCTCGTGTCCCTCGGCCCTGTGTTCTGATGTTCCAATCAGCCCTTCGGACCTGCTACACAGGGGCAGATCAGGGCCACTCCGATGGTTAGGTGCAGTTTTGGAAATGTACTTGGAAAATCCAGGCTGTATCAGGAAGTTACACTCACCCCCCAATCTCTGTTTCCAGGCTTCCTCTCTCCGCAACGTCTGCTCCAGATGTGGGTCGTGTTACAGATCCAGATTTGCTGTGAATACAGCCCCCACACCCCACCCAGCGTTAACTCAAACAAATCCTCTGCTAACCCGAATGTAGCATTACACAACACAACTTCCGAGAAAATAACCAGTGACTTTGCAAAAGCATAACAAGTGGAATTAATAAATAGGAACAAGAGTAGGCTATTCGGCTCCTCAAGATTGCCCTGTCATTTATTACGAACATGGATGATCTACTCCAGGTCTAACTCCACTTTCTTGCCAACTCCTTGCATCCCTCCACAACTCTCTGGGTTAGGGAATCCCAGACATTCGCTACCTTCTGAGAGAAGACATCACTTTGCATCTCAGATAGAAATCGATGTTCCATATTCGGTATCTATGTCATCGAGTTCGAGACTCCACTCAGGAATGGTAACAACTTCTCAACATCTACCTTCTCAAGTCCCTTCTGTGTCTTGTATGTTTGAGCAGTATCACTCCTCATTCATTTAAACCCCAATGAATAATCGCCTCTCCATTTTACAGATTCTCAATAACACAACCCTTTCATCCCTGGAAACCGGCTAATGAACCAACCTAGTTACTTGCTGCATCAGCATGCTGACTTTATGTTTCATACACAGGAAGACTCCAATCCCTTTGTACTGTTCCTTTTATGGAAGTCCTCTCCATTAAATAACAGCCTGCCTTTTGCTTGTCAGTGTCATCCTCGAACTCGGATGTATACTCAGCGCCCTTCTTCAGACTATCAGTATAGAGTGTAAATAACTGATGCCATAGGATTGATAGCGGTGGTTCTCCAGCAGATATACCTTTATCATGAAGATCCATTAATCCTGACTCTCCGATTTCTATATGTTAAGCAATCATCATCCCATGTTAATACATTCTCCATCATCCTAGGAGCTTCTGTCTTGTGTAAGAACTTTTATTTCGTAATACCCTGTGGAAAAACTCTGGAAAGCCTGGTGTCTAACAGATCCCCTTTATCAAGTCCACTTGTTACATTCTCAGGCATCACCAGAAATACTTTGCATGACTTTACAGGGCAAAATATAACTTCCCTTTCACAAAACCACTCTGAACCTGCGTGTCCATGTGAGCCAGGGTTTCCAAATTAAGCTACTCCCATCTGCTTTCATTTGGCGCATATGCCTCTAAATGTTTCCCATCCATATGTTTGTCCAAATGTATTTTAAATGTTTTAGCTGTACATGCATCTCCCACTCCCTCTGGCAGCTCATTCCATACCCACACCAACCTCTGTGTAAAAACACTGCCCCTGCGTGCCTTGTAAATTTTCCCTCTTTTACCTTAAACCTATGCCTTCTACGGCTGAACTCCCCCATCCTGTGGAAAAGACCTTGGCTTTCACCCTATCCATACCTCTCATGATTTTAGAAACTTCCATAATGCCATCCCTCAACCTTCTGCACTCCATCCAAAACTAACTTCAAGAACAAACATTTGAAGACAAATACTGCAAATTTGAAACGATAGTAAACATGACAGATAAACAATACTCAGCCCAAATTTCATACTGTGATTTGTTTTTTCTCCCTATCACAATACTAAGGCAGCATGAAACGCTTACTAGTGCCAATAAAAGTCAAGCACCTGATATCCTTTGTCTAAAGGGGGCGATGATCTCGACAGTGAAAACATATTTATGGCCAGACCTTTAAAATGCCACATAGTCAACATTCTCCCTCCTGGCCTCCCAATGTCCTTGTGTGAGTGTGTCTTCTTTATCTTGCACTCAATAGAGAGAATCCCTTTCTCCATTCACACCTTAATTTAAACCCATTCTATATCATCTTCTCATTCACCACTGCTAAAAGCCGGTTTATCTTTGCCACCCCCTCTTTTCCCTGTCACCTATCTCCCACCTCTGGAAAGCTATTTAAAAGCCAAGTTTCCAATCCTATCCAGTTGTGAAGAAGTGTCACACTGGGCTTGAAATGCGAACGCTGTTTCTCTGTCTCTGCAGATGCTGACAGACCTGCTGAGTATCTCCAGAAATGAATAGGCATGGAACAAATTTTCACAAAACAAATAACTATGGATACTGGTAATAAAAATACTAAAATTGCGTGAGAAACTGGGAGCTTTGTCCAGGGTCACTGTACCTGAAAGATAAATACTGCATTCATTCCAGAAGATGCTGCAATTTCTTCAGCAATTTCTGTTTTTGGACAATTTCCAAAGAAGTATGCCAAAGATGCTCAACCATCCTGTCCAACATGGAGAGCCATACACTGGGGACTGAACAATAATGCATGTTGCACAAGTTCCTTGACTCTGAAACTACATAAGTCTGGCATCACTGACACTACAGAGCTCTGAATCATGGTCAGGGAGAAAAACAAAGGGAAACACATTCACTTCAAATACAGAAGTTGACATTGTGGAAGAGAAACGATTTAGATCATTACTTTAAATGGATTGTGTTAAAGTAACAAATTAGAGGTGTGACACCAGGGAGAGGCCCTCAGCAGACTGACAATATGAAAATGCAAGTGTTACCGCATCAGAAACCAGGTTAGGTAGTGAATACAGGGCTGATGGGTGAATGGGTCTCGGTGTGAACTGGGGGACAGTCAGTAGAATGGAATTGTAGATATTGCACCCCAAACTGGGTTATCATTTGATGCTGCAGCAACAGCAGAAGCAGAACTGTATTCAAGGACAATCTGTAACATTATCCCGAGGATAATTCATCAGTCTACCATTACCATCAAACCGATCCATGGTTCAGTGATGAGTGTGGGTGAACATTGCAGGGTCGGAATCACGTGGACCTAAACCTGTTGACAACCCATTAAAGCTACCACACTTAACTGGTTAAATTCCGACCAGCAGAACTAATGTCTGATGGAGAGGGGAAATGATCCCAAGACTAACAGATCAGATCTAAGCTCTGTCGTCCTGCCAAATCCAAACATAAATGTCGATGGACGATTAAACAATTTACTGGAGGAGAGGACTCCACAAACATCCTCATCCTAAATATCGGAACAGCTCTGTACGTCAGTGAAAAAAGTCAGGGATGTGGTGTCTGCACTATCCTCAGCCAGACGGGTTGAATGGATGATCTACCTCACACTCATCATGATTCCCACAGAATCACAGATACCAGTCTTCAAGCAATTCGATTTGCTGTATAGTCATGAGGAAACAGCTGAAAACAGTAGATACGACAAAGGCAATCGGCCCTGACACCATTCCTGCAACAGGACTGAAGACTTGTGCTGCACAACGAGCCGTGTCCCTGGGAAGCTCTTTCATTCCAGCTCCAACTCTGACATCTCCAACTCTGACATCTCCCTGGCAATGAGGAAAATTCCTCAGCTATGTCCAGTCCCTGAATAGGAGAATAATTACAATCTGACCAATTACCATCCCCTCAGTCCCATCACAACAGTCAAATTGGTGGGAATACTTTTTGACAGAGCTGTCAAGTAGCACCGAAATAATGAGGAGAGTGTGGGTTTCTGATCGATCCCCATGTGGAGATGGTGCTGTGGTGGACATATCATTGGATTATGAACCCAGACCAGGCCAATGGTCTGGCAGCTGGTGGAAGGTAAACATAATTAATAAAGTATCGAGACCTTAAATCTGGTTTCAGTAACAGTGTTCTTGTGTCCAGTGTTGATCGTAAACTTCAATCTCCTTCACCAATATACTTTCAGGAACTGAATCTCCCGTGCTTTCCTGATCTGGCCTAAAAGTGACTCCAGACACACAGACATGGTCTCTGAATCGGCCAAGTGAGACACTCAATTGTATCAAACTACTCTGAGGTCTTAAATGATAAAACTTGACAGAACACCCGGCATCAACCTCGTTATCAGAAAAGGGAATGGGAAGTACTATCCTGTTGTCCCTGCATAGACATCTTTCCTAACATCTGAGAGCTTGTGACAACATTTACAGAGCTTTCCCACAGACTGCACATAAACATCGGGAGAGGAGGAGGTCATTCAGCACATTGAGCTTTCCCCATGATATTTCATGGCCGAACATCCCTCAATGCAGTTTTCCCCACACAATGTTCATATCCCAAAATATGTTTAAACATTATGAAATATAGTGCCTTCGGCCCATCAATATATCGTGAGTTCTCTGATAATTCTTGTTTATGGAGCGCGATTTGACTGCAATGCGATTCGTGAACCATTTTCTATAAAGTGAAATATCATCTCTGGCTTCCAATCTGTCACACCCTGTCAGAGTGTTATATATCTCACTGAGATCTCCACCCATTTTCCTAAAGCCCATGGAATACAGGCCGAGTCACCCCAAACTCTGCTCCCACAACTAACCTGTCATCCCAGAGATCAGTCTGGTCATCCTTCACTCCCTCAATGTCAGATTTGCCTTTATTAGGTAAGGACACCAAAACTGCACACAACACTGCACAATGTTCGAGATGGGGTCCCACCAAGGCCCTGCACAGTTGCAGTAAATGACCCTTACTCTTGTATTCTAAATCCCCCTGAAATGAAGGTGAATAACTATTTATCTTCCTACCTGCTTTCTGCTCCTGCAATATTGCTTTCAGTGACTGGTATACAGGGAGATCCAGATTCTTTTCAATGTTACAGCTCCCTACTTGCTGGGTCTGTATACACTGTATACAGCTTGCCAATTCCATTCCCAGTATTGACTTCCGTGTTCAGAACTCACTGCCCTACATGGACTCGGAAGGCTGCGCAGAAATAAACAAAAATGCAACATAAGTTCATTTATTGACCAAATGTTTTCAACCAATCAATTTTCAAATGATGGGCTGCCATTCAATTCATCCCATCAAAGTACACAACCTCTCATCTCTGCCATCGCTCTCCATCTGCCAGGTATTTGCCCAGTCACTCCACTTGTCCCAATCACTTTGGAATCATTTTTTACATCCTCCTCATTCACTCACAAACTGACTTCATTTAGTGCTGTCAGCAGACTTGGGAATATTGCAGTTGAGTCCCTCCACCAAAAAATATGATGTGTAATAGGAGTAGCTGGGTGCCAAATCTCGATCCTTGTTATATCCTCCAAGTCTTCCATTCAAAAAACATGGTTTTGTTCCTACTCACTGTTTCCTGCCAATTCTCCCATTCTAAAACCATGACCATATATTAGCCCCAGTCCCATAGGATTCGAATTTGCACAATAGGCTTGGGGCTTTATCAAAAAATCTTTCTTGATTCCAATCGTATTGCATTGATAATTTTGCTCAAATATAATTCCTATTTCATATACCTCTGTTGACTTTGTCTATGCCCATTAATTTCAGTCCAATATTTTCTCTAAAACCTTTTAGTTGCTAATTTCATTTTATTCCCTTTTTCTCACCAGACCAAATTTCCCTAGTATTGCGAGGAAACTTTATTTTTTTTTATTCCGTGAAGGCATAACTGAAGTGTTTGCTCCATTGATCTGCTATTTCCCTGTCCTCAATTATATGGTATCAGACTGTAAGGAAGATGCACCTTTTTCTCTTAATTTTGCCATTGATGTATTTTCAAAAGATATTACAAGTTCACTCATATACACTTTGATAAGACATTCTTCAGAAACCCAACAATTCCTATCTTAAGCTATTGAATGATTGCTCCTCCACAGCCATACAATACAGAAGCACAGACTCTGTACAATCAGAAATACAGCACGGTCTAAAGTAGCCCCACTTTCCAACAGAAAACCCGTCGCTGTGAATCTTATGGCATTTCAAAAGCATAACCATGTATGTTCTAATGTTTTTGAGGTTACCATGACAATTCCCCTCTCACGAAGTGCTTCCCAGACCCCAGCACACTTTGGGTGAAAAACAGTCCTCAAGTCCTCACTAAGCCTCAAACCCTTCACTTGAAAAGTGTGTCCCTTTGATTAAAAGGACCAGCTGCTGTCTATCCACCCCGTCCATGTCCCTCGTAATCTTATCCTCCTGAAACACATCCCCCTCAGCCTCCTCTGCTCCAAAGTAAACAAACCGAGCTTATCCAGCCTCTCTCAATAGCTGATATGCTCCATCACAGGGAACATCCTGGTGAATCTCCTCTGCACCCCCTCCAGTGCAATCACATCCTTCCTATAATGTAGCTCCCAGAACGACACACAGTATTCCATCTTGGCTAACAAAAGTTCCGCATAGCTCTTATAATCTATGCTTCGATATGTGAAGGCTGTGTTTATGCTCCCGAAATTGTGTGTTACCCTGTCCAGCCACATTCAGGGATGTGTGGAGAAACACCCTCTGACCTTCCTAGTGTGCTGCCATTCATTGCGTCCTCCCCTGCCTGTTCATTCTTCCAAAATGCAGGACCTCATATTTTCAGGGTTACATTCCATCTGCCATTGATCCACCCATCTGACCATTCTATCTGTATCTTCCTGTAACATAAGGCCTTCCTCCTCACAGCCAACCACCCGGCCAATCTTTGTAACAAACACAAATTTACTTATGACACCCCCAACCTCTCGTCCATATTCAAGCTGCAACATGTATGATAATGCGTAAAATCACAAAACATCAGCTTATTTATTTAGAGACTAGTGTCCAATGGTGTACCACGCGGATTACTGCTTTTTCTCTTAATATTTGTGATTCGGAGGTGTTGGTGTTGGACTGGGATGGACAAAGTTAAAAATTGCATCACACCAGGTTATTCAGTGGCACGAGCTTTTGAAGTGCTTCACCAAAGCGCACAACCACCTGATGAAGAAGCAGCGTTTCGAAAGCTCGTGCCTCTGAATAAACCTTTTGGAGTATAACCCGGTGTTATGCAATTTTTAATTTGTCCACCCCAGTCCAACACCAACACCTCCGAATCACAAATATTAAGAGACACAGCACTGATCCCCGTGGTACACCACTGGGCACTAGCCTCCAAACACAAACAGCCTTCTACGACCACCTTCTGTCTCGTACCACTAAAGTTGATTTGGTTGCAACTTGGCAAATCACTAATGAGTCCTACCGTTCCCTGGTTATTCTGTTCTGCTGGACACTCTTATAGAATATCTGGAGATTCTCACTGATCTTGCCTGCCAGTAAGCCTCCGTGCCCCTGTGTCAATTAGTCCCCTCCAAATGATGAATTTCCTCCTTATTGCAGATTTAAATGGCCTGTCCCAGATCCTGCCATTATTTGCCTTTAATGTGGATTAGAAAGCGAGGGAAGAGTTCTGTTCATATCCAACTTGTCATATGTTTTGTGAATTTTCAAAATTTCACTGTGACCCAGCTCTCATTCTTTGAAACTCTAGCGAACACAGGCCGAGTTTCCTCATCAGGCAATCTCACCATCTAAGGGATTAATCTGGAGAATGTCCATTGAACTTCCTCTGTGGTCAGTATGTTCTTTCTGAGATTCGGTCACCAAAATTGTGCACAATACTCCAGGTATAGTCCTATCAACACGCTGTGAAACTGCTTCAACATGTCTTTACATCAATGTTCTAACTCTCTTAAATGAAGGCAAACCAAACTTTAAATTTCCACTTACATATCTTCCTCCAAATACCCTTCACATTCATTGCATTTACGGACTCACTGATAAAGCCTTGCGAAAATCCAATATCTGCAACTTCTACTGGTTCCCCATTATCTATGCTGTAAGAAACAACTTCAAACAATTCCGAAGTTTACCAAGTATGATTTCTCTATCAGAAATGCATGCTGATTCTCTCCATTGTTGATGTTAATTTCTAAATATCAAAAATGTCATCCTGTGTAATAGATTTCAACAGTTTCACTACAGATGTCGATTAATTGGTCTGCAGTTCTCCACACTATGTCTTCTTCCTTATGTAGCTGTTTGGATCCCTTCCATTCATTTACAGTGCTTGGTTCACGTTTATCCACAATAGTTTCTGGCCTCTGCAGAATGTACAGGAAAACAAAACACAGTCATCGACAGTGCAATTAATACTACTGTTGGGGATTTATTTCTGACGTTTTGATGAGAAGTACATCTGTTTCATTAGACTTAGCAATGCTCAATCCAGCTACATCTTCAAGTACTACCTTGTTACTGATTTGAATTGACTTTTTGTCTTTAGCTTCAGAAGGCCGATATGGTCACTTGGAATTACTGGGTGATTTCCTGGATATTACTCCATGGAGACAGATGCAAAGTAACTGGTTATTTTCTTGGCCATTTCCCTGTTCTCCACAATGAACTCTCCTCTCCCAATTACAAATTTCCAAACTTGACCTTGCTTTTATTTTGTTTCCTTTGAAATATAGATCATTGATTTATGCAGTCTTTGTGTTCCTGTGTGTTAGCAGGTATGCTCTCTTTTTGGTTTCCTTATCAGTTTCATGGCCTTCCTTTTCTGGATCGTAAACTTCTGAGAATTCACAGGTTTCCACAATATCTGGAATTCTTCTGAAGTCACTTCCTATGATTAATAAATTTTCTAATTTGTGATGTTAACCATCATTGGGTCACGTTCTCACTTTTTGGTGTTTGTACCGGAAATAAATAGACGTATTTTTCAGACTTTGCAGTATTTCTAAAACCTCCTGGTCCTGACCAGATATATTCAGGAACATTGCAAGAGGATAGATAAGAAATTGCGGGAGCCCTGGTTGGTTCTTTTCCACCATCGATGGTCAGGTCCCAGACGACTGGAGGGTAGCGAATACTGTGCCCTTATTCAAGGAAGGCTACAAAGGTAAACCTGGGAACTAAAGACCAGAAAACCTAAAATCTAGTGGGTAAGTTACTTGAGAAGATTCGGAGAGATTGGATATACATGCATTTGGAAAGACAGGACGTGATTCGGAATATGAGTAGAATGGTGCTGGAAAAGCAGAGAAGGTCAGGCAGCATCCGAGGAGCAGGAAAATGGATGTTTTGGGCAAATGCCCTTCATGAAATTCAGCACGTCTTTGTCCATGGGAGATCATGGCTCGTAAATTAATTGGAGTTCTTTGATGAAGTGACCAGCAATGTTGAGGAGGGCAGGGTGATATCCATAGTCTATATGGATTCCAGTAAGGCCTCAAAAAGGTTCCACATGTTCCTCTGCTCTGGAAGGTTAGATCACATGGAATTGAGGGGGAGCTGGCAAATTAGGTACAAGAATGGCTTGGTGTTAGGAAGCAGAGGGTGATACAGGAAGAATGCTGGTCAGACTGGATGGCTGTGACTAGTGGAATGCCTCAGGGGTTGGTTCTGGGACCACTGCATATTACATATGTCTATGATTTAGATGAGAATGTACAGGCATGATTTGTAAGTTTGAAGATGACATTATAATAGGCAGCATCATGGCGAGTGAGGAAGGTTATCAAAATTTCAGAAATTACAGCAATACTTTGATCAGCTGGGGAAGTGGGCTGAGAAATGGCAAATGGATTTTAATATAGATCAGTGTAAGTTCTTGTATTTTAGAAATTCAAATCAAGGTTGGAGTTTCATGGTGAATGTTTGGATTCTTAGGAGTGCAGTGGAACAGAGGGACCTCGGAATTCTGGTGGATGCTTATCTGGAAGTTGATTCAGAGGTAGACAGTGCAGTGAAGAAAGCTTTTGGTACATTGGCCTTAATCAGTGTATTTCACTGAGTATCAAAATTAGGGAGTTATATTGCAGCTATACAGGACGCTGCTGAGGCCATATTGGTAGCGTTATGTTCAGTTTTGTTCACTTTGCTATAGTACGGATGTTATTAAACTGGAAAGAATGCAGAAAAATTATAAGGATGTTGCCAAGGACTCAATGGACTGAGTTATCGGGAGAGGTTGGGCCAGCTAGGCCATCTTAATTTTGTGTGTGTGTGAAACTGAGGGAGGATCATATTGAAGTCTGTAAGATCTTGACAGGCATGGATAGAGTGAATGTGCCCTGTCTTTTTCTTCCCCCAGGGTTGGGCAATCACAGATCAGTTTAAAATCGAAGGAGAAAGAATAAAAGGGAATCTGAGGAACAACCTTTTTACACACAGGGGCTGGTATGCATATGGGATGAGCTGTCAGGGGAAGTGATTGATTAACAACATTTAAAAGGCAGTTGGACAAATACACGGATAGGAAAGGATTAGAAGGATACGGGGCAATGGCAGGGAAATGGCGTGAGCGTGGATGGACATTTTGTTCAGACAGTTTGGGCTGAAGGGCCTGTCTCCGTGCTTTCGCACTCTATGACTCTAACAACCATTGCTTGTCTCCCACTGAATGTTATATTGTACTTTCCAAATTCACTGGAGCTATCTTGACTCTCTAGCCTCCAGTCTTCCATGATGTTTAACTAGTAAGTTCAAGCATTCTCTATTGTGCGTAGATGCCGTGTAAAATGCACTTTATTAATGTCATTATTTCTTAAAAGCTGCTTCATTACAATGTTATAGATTCGTCATTTGGACCAGACAATACCAAATCCAAAGTAACCTGCTCTCTAGTTTTCTTCACAACATACTCTTGAACTTACGGAATTTATTTTTCAAACATGAGCAGTCGCTTAATTAACGCAGTCCAAATGCAACTTGAGACCATCCAATAAGATTGCAGTATCCACAATACTTGCATATCTAATTTCCAGAGCATATGATGCTCAGGTTTTCTGCGAGCGTTTTGGTTTGGTATATAACACACCAATATTTGCTTCTCCTTTCTATCTGTAATCTCTACCTAAACTGATTCTGTGGAAGCTGAGGGACAGGTCTGTGTTGTTTTTAGTGACGGACTTGGACAAGACATTTGGGGAGCCTCACCTGGAAGCTGAGATGATCTGAAGAAATGTCCTGCAATACAGGATAAGCATTGATATCCTCCCCGCTCTGTCAGGATAAGAGTTACCGTATACTCTCTGCTGGCTCACACTCACTGTATATCTGTTATAGAACCTGCCCCTGAACAAGGTTCACGCTCTATCTCCAAATAAGGGTCAGGCACGACCACTCTCACTATTGAATTCAGTAACTTTCTTCCTCACTTTCTCTTTCACCTACGCAGTACCCCCACACACTAATAATACTATAAGGATTCAAAACTGTCGACTGACTAATTCCAGACACCTCACAATTCCGTCCAACTACACCAGCACTAACAGCAGGGTCACCCATTCCCACTCTCCCTCCAACATTCCCATTTTCCCATTCTAGGAGGAAGAGCCTGGAATACGACAGAAAGGCAAAGCCGGTTGATAAAGTGCCCGATATCCATTCCCTCACCCCCTCCCCTTGCCAAGTGGGTAGGACACTGGTACGAGCCAGAGAGGGCAGGGACGCCTCGTGTGGAGATTTTGAAACATCCATGTGCCACCGACCGATTAAGGAGCAATGTTCAGTGAAAGACAATTCTCACTTTAAATCCACTGACAGTTCCAACGACAGTCCTTTCACTTCCAAAAAAAGGACACAGACACCTCACTGCACAGAGACGCAGACACACAAATACACAGAACTATTGGTAAATACCCCAATATGCGAACACGCACAATACGTACAAGGAGATAGGCATACACACAGGTAGAAACACACAGAGACATATACAGTCACATACAAATAGACACAAAGACAGTTTAGAATCACACAGGCTGACAGATATAGACACACAAACACACAGATAACAAGCACATGGACATGCACGTATATATATATACACACACATAGACATGCACACACATACGCACACGCATACACACACACACACGCACACGCAGAGGCAAACACACAAACACACGCAGCCCCAGAGGAACAGAAACTAGTGTAATTAAGACGCAAATCGATATGCTTTGGATTTGTAAGAATATCAAGAATTCTACGGAGAAGGCAGAAGAATAAGATTGAGGTACATATGAAAATAATTTAACGAAATTTTAGACTCGATGGTTCGAATGGCCTCATTATGCTCCTTGCTTTAATGTTCTTGTGGTGTAATGCTATCAGGTATTCTCTACCTGAGACAGCAACAGAGGCTGGGTTTGATACATATTTGGTTGGAAAGGGTCAGCAGGAATGTGGAACAGGTTTGAAGTCAAGAATGCTTTATGTTTATTCCTAATTATTGTGTCCTTATGTCTGAAAAGAAGTGGTGATTTGATGTTAGGTTAACACGGTTTAAAATAACAGGTCCCAGAATGAAATAAGGGCATTCCTTTCGCTTTAGTGTTGTGCCATCTGTGGTGTACTCATTCTTAGGGAACAGTGAATACTCGGTTATTGAAGATGTTCAACGCTGGGCTAGACTGATCTTTGCTGGATAGGACAGTCAATGTTTCTTGGGAACAGATCATGTACAGATAGTCAGGCACAATTGAATTTGTTATGAGGATTCTGAATGGTGCAGCCAAAAGGCCAACTGCTGCCCCTACCCCATGCGCTGTGCCCTCAATCCACGCTTGAGTCTATTACAGAGATGTACTTCAGCCCCTACCCTATGTGTTTTTCCCTCTATACACCCCTCAAGATTATCACAGAGATATCCTGCTGCCCCTACCCGTGGTGTTGTTCCCTCAATCCACCCCTCGCGGCTGTTGCAGAGATATACTATTGCACCTATCCACCTCTCGATGGTGTTACAAGGTAGGGGACCACCCTTTCAGTCAGGCAGGATCGTTACAATGAGACGGGAGAAGACCATTCTGCCCCTCGAAGGAGTTACACAGGAATAGAGAATGAAGTAATTCAGCTCGTTCAGTACATTACACAGGCCAGGAGGAGACGATTCAACCCACCTTAGGTGCTACACAGGAACGGGGAAGCTGTCGCTAACAGGAAATAGAGAGTAGAGGTAAATATTTATTTTCAGGTTGCAAAGCTGTAACTAGTGTATGTCTCTAGAGATCACTGTGGGATCATCAATGACAAATAATCCGTATCAAAGATCTAGTGGAAGGGAACTGAATGGCGCAAAGCTCAATTAGCGCATCACCAAGATGATCGTTCAAGATGTCGTCAAATGGAGGTACTGAGTCTGCAATGTGATACAGACAGGGAAGGTTAGTGAGCAAACCTTCAGCAGAAAGAACATAAGGTGAGTTGTCTACTGTGGCAGGAAGGATAAAACAATGGCGAACAATTTATTTGGAGAGAGATTGCAGAACTCTGTGATACTGGCGGTTTCCATGTTCCTGGGAGGTGAATCATATGAAGTCAGTCTGCAGATGCAGCAAGTGATTTGGAAGGTAAGTGGAATGATACTGTTTCTGGCAAAAATTATCACGTTTAATGAGGAATGTTTTACTGCATCTGAACGGGGCATTGTTGAGACTACATCGGACACACTGTGTGCAGTTTTGATCGCCTAAATGTAAAAAAAAAGATATAATTCTTTCAGAAGATTTTCATGGATGTTTCCCTTCACACATTCCTGGAAGGAAGGCCTTTTGTTATGGGGATTATCAGTTTTGATCTGAGATGAGAAATCTTCTTGAACCATACATGACTTTCTGAAAGGTGTTTCAGCTGGATGCATGTTTCCTCTTGTTAAGGAGTTTAAAGCTGGAGAACAATTTTAAGAATAAGATGTTTTGATATCAACACACGTATTATATAGACATAGACCTATATTTACAAATTACACAGACGCATATAAACATGTCATCAGATGATAAAGCAGGGACCTTTTTTGCTAATGAAAGACACTGTGTACAACAACAGCGATGATGCACCTTCATATCGTCCATTATC
This sequence comes from Chiloscyllium punctatum, assembly GCF_047496795.1. Taxonomy (NCBI): domain Eukaryota; kingdom Metazoa; phylum Chordata; class Chondrichthyes; order Orectolobiformes; family Hemiscylliidae; genus Chiloscyllium; species Chiloscyllium punctatum. The sequence continues at coordinate 81,804,552 of NC_092750.1, forward strand.
ATCCCTTCCAGAGAATGCTCCAGGAGAGCACACATGGCCCAGTTTGATGTTCAGTTGACATTATTGTATGTTTCAACACAGAGAGGGAGAAAAATGTTCCCTGCCTGAGAAGCAGCAGCTGATTGATCTCTCTCTCTTCCTTTGTCCACTAGATGGAAAAATGTGAGACAATAAAATCCCTGAGTTATTTTCACCACTTGTGAAGGATTCCTAGTGAGGACTCTGGAATCTCTCCACTGCTGGAAGCAAAGGGAGTTCAGCCAAATCCAACTATTCCACAAATAAATCCCATTACCAGCAGCTTGTGTGAGCAGAATAATTTCAAAGTCAGTAGAACATTTGGGACACTCTATCTTTTACCATTTGTTGTGAGTTCAACTTCCTGAATTTCACATTTTTCTCAAAAATGACCCAGTCTGAGTCCTATACAATTGGTCATAACACTAAACTGGCTACTTTTAAAGTTTTTGTAATCAGTGGAGGAGTGGGACTGGAAAAGGACACAGTGACCCTCTAACATTTATCGGAACGCGAATTAGAAATTCTTATTGGACTGTTTATGTGGGAATTCCCTTTATCAAACATTTGTAGTGCCTGGATGATTGCATTTGGTCAACGTTGTGCTGTATTCAAACATTTGACAGACAAGTTCATGCAGGAAAATTGTATACAGGCAGAAAAGTGCTGCTGAAACCACAATCAGAGCAGCTATGATCTTAGTGTCTTGTGGAACAGTGACAACGTGTCTAATGACCCACTCCTGCTCCTCAGTCCTATGTTCCTATGTTCAATTCAGCCCCTCAAACCTCCTACACTGGTGCTGACGGAGGCATCTTGCTCCAAATAAATGGTCCACAGTAACAAAGGATCTCATTCAGTCCCTCCAAGCTGTCACACATTGTTTGGTGTAGGTTGGAAAATGTTACTTCAAAACACAGGCTCTGTTCGAAAGACAACTCTGGTCTCTTTACAGAGTGTCTCCTCTCTGAAATTTGTGCTTCATTTGTTGGTCATGGTTTAGACCCAGATTCACTGCGAATTCAGCCCCCAGACCTCACTAAATGATGACTCATAAAGTACTTTGCTCTCTCTGATTGGAATGTTCAAGAACAGAACATGCAGGAAAATTACAACCATTTACTTTGTAACTACAGAATATGAGAACATAAGGAACAGGATCAGGTCGTTCGGATAATCAATACATTGTATACGATCATGGCCGATCTGCTGTTCGTATTAACTCATCTTTCATGTCCAAATCCTTCACATCCTCTCAGCTCTCTGGCAGATCAAAAATCCATCTATCACCTTTTTAAAATACTTTCAGTGATGTAGCACGCCTAGCACACGAGACAAGATAATTCCTGTCATTCACTACCCTCTGTGAGAGGAAAATACTCCCCATATAGACACCGTCACATATTGATATGAACAAGAGGGGAACACAGGGGCTCAGCAAAGAGTGGATAGCCTTGATATCAAGGCAGTATTTGACTGAGAATATCGGGGAGGAATTTGACTGGAAGTGCCATCTTATTTGAGCTTAATGGGAATCAGGTGTCCCCTCCCTACTGGCTGGGGTCTTTCAGAGCACAAAGGAAGATGCCTGTGGGTGGGGGCCGAAAATCTTCTCAGTTCTGGGAAGTCTCTTCAGGAGATCCTCAAGGTAGCTTCCTCAGCACAAACATCTTCAGCTGCTTCATCGATGTCTTTCCCCATCATAAGACCGGAGGTCGGGATGGTCACTGAGGGTGACACATTGTTCAGAACATTTTGTCTCCCATCAGCTCCTGATGCAGACTGTGTCCGTGTTCAGTAAGACCCGGACAGCATTCAGGCTTGTGCTGTTAAAGTGTCGGTAACATTCATGTAACAGTCCTGTCAGACACAGTTAAAGGAGGAGCTCATTCAACATCTCAAGCTGGAGTTTGAATCACGTGATATTCAGTGTAGGATAACAAACCAAATGCACTATATTCAAAGTCTGACTCTCTCTCTCTCTCTCTCTATCTCTCTCCCTGATCGATATAGGGAGTGGGGGTGGGGTGAGGGGAACGTCCTCAGAGGGTCTTGTAACTCGAGAAAAACAAGCCATGGATTTTATCACCGTATCAATATCTGTTCTGAACATCATGAGAGGCTGTCCATTCCTCTTAAGTTTCAACGAAATCATCTTTTATTCTCTCACAGCGCTAAAGAATATTCTTCATTCACACCTCATTTTCCCACCATCCCAGGGATTGGTCTGGTGAAAAGCGTGTGGACACTCTCTGTGGCAGAGCGATTATTTCTTAAAAAGGAAAGACATTCTGTCCACAATGTCCCAAAGACTGCCTCAACAACACTCTTAGGTTTGATCACAATAAGTTATTTTCCTCATTGAGACATCTCCGTTTCTTTCCTATGGCGTAAAAAGCCTTTACTTCTCACTACACTGCGCCTGACGTGGAATTTAAAAGCTCCTAACATCTATATGTGAGCATCAACAAAGCCAACAGCAGAGTTGCTGCGGGAGATGAACATCACACTCAGGGAAAGACTAAGAAAGAATGCACTTGAAATAAGGAATGGTCACCCACCTGAATGGAAATGAGCTGTAGGAATATGGGAAACAGGCAGAGGAAGGGAGTTATCATTCCTTTTGTTCTTCCCTCACAGGTCAGGCCAGCCTGTTATCCCTATCTTGAACTGAGAGGCTGGTTCAGCTGTTCCACACTACTGTAAAAAGTAAAACACATTGCTGTGGGTTTGCAGTCACACAGAGACCTGATCAGGGAAGGATGACCCATTGCCTTCACTGAAGGACATGAGGCAAGCTGATTGGCTTTTTATACTTAACGAAGACGGTTTCACTTCAAAGCCACAAATTTCCTTCATATTAACAGATTATTATTCTGTGGCTCTTGATCATGAGTCAATGACTTGAGCACGATGCATTATCTTGCCGTCAGACAGTTTCTGTGCAGAGAACAAGTTAAACATTTCAAAGGCAATTATTTTGTGATTGACATGTGATTAGAAGGGGCTTGAAACAGGTGATTCCGGATTTAACAGAGGCCCAAATGATGGTTTACTCAGAAGGTGCACTGTGGCTGAGGAGGAGTAGAGGTATCATGATGGTGGTATTGGACAGATTTAGCGAGTGGGGGGGATATGGAGAACTAGATCTGTTCAGGGCTAGAAGGATTATGGAGTTTTCGAGTTTCTCCTCGCAGACTGGTGAGTCATTTGAAAGTAGTGATTTGCTCATTATAATTTCTAAGGAAAGGAATTTTTCATTGGAGCTGAAAACAATGACTTCCACCTTTCCTAATTTTAATAACATGAACAACAATTCATTGTAACCTGCTTTAAAAGACAGAATACCTTACCAGGAACACCAACTATAGCGAGGATGGGATAGTAACCAGCTTGAATAACCATCAGCACATCATAGATCCGCCATACTAATGATACCCAAGGTTGGGAAAGCCAGTAAAGACTACTGGATAAACTCCTGTCCATGTTGGATCATTCCAGTCTAACGTTCTCAGATTCTGATCTCTCCTCCCTGTCTCTCTGGAGCTGCTGATCCCTGTTAGTACTGTCGGCGATGCTCCCACTCATTCCATGGGATAACACATTAAACGGAATCCTTAATTAATAAAAGAGGCAAGCCCTCCAGTGACACATTCAGGATCCACGGAGACCGACATTAATCACAGTCACTGAACAAATAGCTGCAACCAACGCCTTTCAATTCAATACTGTTTTATTAAAATTCAAATTAATGATTAACATTTACACAGTCTGGATTGGATATGCGAGAGTGACTGAGGGAATGAATTTTGAGTCTGGTAGATTAATTGTATGCAACCATTCAGTCTGCATTGGATATGAAAGTAATGCCAGAGGTTTATCGGACCACCAACATGTTTCTCTGCTTATAAATGGAAACATAGACCCTGTAACTACTGCTGAGGCATGACAATGTCAGTAAGAGATTGAAAGAACATTTATAGGTCATGGTCTGGAGAGAATATATATCTAAGACAGCATGGGGTTATAACAGACATGTGGGGTTAACAGAGAATTGTAACTAAGAGACAATGGGGACTCCAGATGTTAGAGAATTAAGTGTAGATAAAGCATGATAGTAGAGAAGACACAGTAGGTCAGGCAGCATCCGAGGAGCAAGAGAGTCAACGTTTCAGGCAGGGCCCTTCTTCAGAACTGCGAAGGAGTAAAGGGGCTGACAAATAAATCGGTGGTGAGGGTGAGGCTGGGGGAAAGTTTGGTGATAGGTGGGCGAAGCTAGAAGGTGATAGTGAGAGGTCGGTGGGGAGTTGGAGCGGATCAGTGGAAAGGAAGATGGACAGGTAGGTTGCCACGAGAGGGTGGATCTCAGTCGGAGGGTCGGATCTGGGATCTGGGTCGTCGAGGGGAGATTTGCAAATTAGTCAGTTCAATGTTCATGCCATGTGTTTGTCGGCTCCCGAGGCAGAAGATGAGGTGTTCCTGGCGACATCCTGGTATATCCCTTCTGAACTCTCTTCAGCTTAATAATCTCCTTCCAATAACAGAACTGAACACAGTACTGCAAAAGAGGCTTCATCAATGTCCTGCACTATCTCAGCATGACTTCTCAATTGCTAACCACAAAAGTCTGAGCAAAGAAGTAACCTTAAACACTTTGTCTATAAGTGCCACAAACTTCTGTGAATTCGATCTGCACCTGTGGGTCCCTCTTTTCTACAACACTACCAACGCACTACTATTAATTGCATGAGCCCCCCCTTCTTTTAATTTTACCAAAATGCAATACCTCGCATTTATCCAAGTTAAACTGAATTGCCACACCTCAGCCCAGTGAGTGATATTACTGCCCCTTCACCCTCCTGCTTCAGGTTTAAAAGACCCTCCCCTCTCCAGAAGGCCTACAAACACAGGCCTTGAGTTTCCCAAAGACCAAGAGCTTGATTTGCTTTGAGCAAGCAGAGGGAGGAGAGGGTAAGATGAGGCTGGAAAGTAAACCGATGCCTGTATCACTTAATAATTTCAGGAAGAGGGAAGCCACATGTGAGAATTGGAAATAGTGGCTAGTGTTTTTTGGCCAGAAATTGTGCTCTTTCCTCATCTTTGGTGTTCAGTATTGATATCTATTGGAGTTCCCTCATAGTGCAGAGTGTTTCTGCACGATTGCTTGCCCTAATATTGAATATTACAGATAATAGCTATGTAAGCTGGAAATCATAGCCAAGCAATTAAAGAAGTTCATTGTTCATCTCGATGGCAGAGCACATGCACTCGTCATCCTATAGTTGAGGCTAATATCTTTTATTTGTTTAACAATGAGAACTGTTGCCTGTGTTTTTCAGTAATGTTAATCAGAATGTAATATATCCATGTAGAGCTGAAAACTGACACTTAAAATATGACTCAAATTCTGGGCATGGTTTAAGTCTTGTGTCGTGGGTCACACACCTGCCCCTGGGTCATAGCTCTGAATTCGATTCCCTTCCATGAACTTGTGGCAGTGTCACCTTCTCTGGAACAGATGATCTCGGTTCTGTTGTGGGGGGGGGGGAGGTGTCAGAGTACGTTCAAAGAAAGCTGATGAACAAACACAGGAGAATCATGTTGCAGCTTTAGGGGCTATTGTTGAGTAGTGGTAGTGCCCCGACATCTGAGCCTAAAGGTTCACATCCAACAGAGATGTTTCATTATATGTCTGAGCACGTGGGTTAAAATGATTTTTGAAATGTGACTTGATGGAGTCCATGAAACGACTGCACAAAACACTTCATAGGACAAACAGGGAGACAGCTAACGATCCGCATCCATGAACACCAACTAACCATGAAACGACATGACCAGCTATCCTTAGTAGCCACACAGATGACAAGCAATATGAGTACGACTGGGACAACACTGCTATTATAGGACAAGCCAAACAGAGAACAGCCAGGGAATTCCTAGATGCATGGCACTCATCCACAGATTCTATCAACAAACAGATCGACTTGGACCCAATATACCGGCCACAGAAGCAGACAGCTTGACCCAATAACAGAAGCGGCAGAGACAAACCACTATAAATGCCGGAGAAAACATCACAGAAGCGCTTCACAAGAGGCCCCTAAGCACTGAGGATGTCACCTTGACAGGGACGAAACATCTGCAACAGAAATTCACAGCTCGGCGAACAGAACCACAACAAGTATACACAGAGCACAGACAAGCCACCGTCCACCACCACTTGTCTCCTGCCAGTAAACAGTTGTACACCGAAACACACACACACAACCCTACACCACTAAGTTGTTTCCTACTATTGATCAGATATACACAGAAATACACACACAATCCCCCTCTACTGCTCTGTCTCCTGCCATTAAACAGAAATACATAGCAATGGACACACACAACACTCTAACAACTCACTGTCTCCTGCCATTAAACAGATATATGCAAACACACACACACACAACCCTCCACCGCCGCCCTGTCTCCCGCTACTAAACAGGAATATGCAGAAACACATACACACCAACCTGCACCAATACCTGTCTCCTGTTATTAAATAGTTATAGACAGAAACACAAGCACACAACCTTCCACCACTATCCCGTCTCCTGCCATTAAACAAATATATGCAGAAACACACACTCACAACCCTCCATCAACACGCTGTCTCCTTCAATTAAATAGATATACATGGAAACACACACGCACAACCCTCCACCAAAACCATGTTTCCTGCCATTAATCAGATATACCCTCAAACACACAACACAACCCTGCACCACCACGTTGTCTCCCGCTATTAAGCAGCTATAGACAGAAACACACACAACCCTCCACTAAAACCCTGCCTACGGTCAATAAACAGATATACGCAGAAACACACACAAAACTCTAAACCACCTTTCTGTCTCCTGCCATGAAACAAATATAACAGAAACACACACACAAAACACTCCATGACCACCTTGTCTCCTATGATGAAACAGATCTATACAGAAACACACACACACAAACCTCCACGAACATCCTGTCTGCTGCCATTAAACAGATATACACACAAACACACACGCGCACACAATCCTTGACACCCAATTTGTTTCCTGTCATTAAACAGATATACATAGAAACGCACACACAACCCTCCACGACCACCCTGTCTCCTGCAAATAATCAGATATACACAGAAAAACACACACACAACCTTCCACCGTCGCCCTGCATCCCGCCATTAAACTGGGATATGCAGAAACACATACACACCAACCAGCACGAAAACCTGTTTCCAGTTATTAAACAGATATAGGCAGAAGCACATGCACACAAACTTCCACCACCACCACCCTGTCTCCTGCCATTAAACAAATATATGCAGAAACACACACACAGAACCCTCTACCATCACGCTGTCACCTTCCATTAAACAGCTTTTTGCAGCAGAGAGGGCGGCAGGTAGGCGGAAGAGAAGTCGGAGCACAAAGCCGGTCAGGAAGATAAGTACTTGTTATTTGAGTGGAGAAGGAACCCGAGACAATACACGTGTAGTGTCTCCCACCCTCCCTCCACCTCTAACCTAAAAAAAAGGTAAGCTACTTGGTGTTCTTGTTTTGGGGACTAAGTGTAGAGTTATGGCAGTGCAGGCAGTAGAATGTTCCTCGTGTAGGATGGTTGAGGTAGGGGTGACCACCGATGCTCCTGCCGACTTCATCTGCAGGAAGTGCAGCCAGCTCCAGCTCCAGCTCCTCACAGAAGGCGTTAGGGAACTGGAGCTGGAGTTGGTTGAACTGAGCCTTCTTCGAGAGGCTGAGCGGGTGATAGATGGAAGCTACAGGGACATAATTACGCCAGAGAACAGAGGTAGCTGGGTAACAGTTAGAAGTGGGAGGGGGATGAAGCAGGCAGTGCAGGGATCCCCTGTGGCCGTCCCCCCCAACAATCAGTATACCACTTTGGATAATGTTGGGGGGACGGCCTAGCAGGGGTAAGCTGCAGTGACCAGGTCTCTGGCACGAGGTCCGGCTCTGAGGCTCAGAAGGGAAAGGGGGAGAGGAGGAGAGCGCTAGTTATAGGAGACTCTATAGTTAGAGGGACAGACAGGCGGTTCTGTGGACATGGGCGAGACTCTCGGATGGTTTGTTGCCTCCCGGGTGCCAGGGTCCGAGACGTCTCGGACCGTGTCTTCAGAATCCTTAAGGGAGAGGGTGTGCAGCCAGAAGTTGTGGTGCATTTTTGCACCAACGACATAGGTAGGAATAGAGGTTGGGAGGTCATTCAAGAGCTCAGGGAGTTAGACTGGAAGCTAAAAGCTAGGACGGACAGAGTCGTCATCTCTGGGTTGTTGCCAGTGCCACATGACAGTGAGGCAAGGAATAGGAAGAGAGTGCAATTGAACACGTGGCTGCAAGGATGCTGTAGGAGGGAGGGCTTCAGGTATTTGGACCGCATTCTGGGTAAGGTGGGACCTGTACAAGCAGGACGGATTGCACCTGAACCAGAAGGGCACCAATATCCTAGGAGGTAGTTATGCTAGAACTCTTCGGGGGGGGGGGGGTTTAACCGAATTTGGCAGGGGGATGGGATCCATCCTTGTAGTCCAGCAAGTAGGTTAGCTGTTTTTCAGGATGTCCAAGAATGTAGGGAGGCTGTGGAGAAGGTAGCACTGACAGGGAATACTTGCGGACACAGAGTTGGGTTCAAGTGTGTATACTTCAACACAAGGTGTATCAGAAAAAAGGTGGGTGATCTTAAGGCGTGGATTGGTACTTGGGACTACGATGTTGTGGCCATGACGGAAACATGGATAGAAGAGGGACAAGAATGGTTGTTGGAGGTTCCTGGATACAGATGTTTCAGTAAGATTAGGGAGGGTGGTAAAAAAGAGGGGGTGTGGCGTTGCTAATTAGAAATGGTATAATGGCTGCAGAAAGGCAGTTCGAGGGGGATCTGCCTTTGGAGGTAGTATGGGCTGAAGTCAGAAATAGGAAAGGAGCAGTCACCTTGTTGCGTGTTTACTATAGGCCCCCCAATAGCAGCAGAGATGGGGAGAAACAGATTAGGAAACAGATTTTGGAAAGTTTCAGAAGCCACAGGATAGTAGTCATGGGCGATTTCAACTTCCCAAATATTGATTGGAAGCTCTTTAGATCAAGTAGATTGGACGGGGCGGTGTTTGTGCAGTGCGTCCAGGAAGCTTTTCTAACTCAGTATGTAGATTGTCCAACCAGAGGGGAGGCCATATTGGATTTGGTACTCGGTAACGAACCAGGGCAAGTGATGGGCTTGTTAGTGGGTGAGCATTTTGGTGATGGTGACCACAATTCTGTGACATTCGCATTGGTTATGGAGAGAGATAGGTGCATGCAACAGGGTAGGTTTTTCAATTGGGGGAAGGGTAAATACGATGCTGCAAGATAGGATCTGAGGAGCATAAGTTGGGTGCATAGGATGTCAGGGAAGGATGTCATTGAAATGTCGAACTTTTTCAAGGAACAGATACGACGTGTCCTTGATTTGTATGTACTTGTCAGGCAGGAAAGAGATGGTCGTGTGAGGGAACTTTGATTGATGAGGGAGGTTGAATGTCTTGTAAAGAGGAAGAAGGAGGCTTACATAAGGCTGAGGAAACAAGGTTCAGACAGAGCGTTGGAGGAATACAGGATAGCCAGGAGGGAGCTGAAGAAGGGGATTAATACGCAGGTATAAACAGACACACACATCTCGACTCCATCACCCTGAACTCTGCCATTGAGTAGATATACACAGAAATGCACCCACAATCCTCGAACCATCACCCTGTTTCCTGTCATTAAATAGATATACACAGAAACAAACAAACACAAACTCTTGACCACCACCCTGACTCCTGCCATTACACAGATATACACAGAAACACACACACAACCTTCCACGAAGACCCTGCCTACTGCCTTTAAACAGATATTCACAGAAACACTCATACATAACAACCCTCCGCCACCATCCTGTCTCCTGCCAGTAACCACATAGACACAGAAACACAGACACTCTACATTCTACCACCACACTGTCTCTTGCCATTAAATAGATATACACAGAAACACACACAGATACCACCCTCCTCCACCACTGTGTCCTGCAGTTAAACAGATACATACAGAAACATACACACTAATTTCCAGCACCACCCTGTCTCTTGTCATTAAACAGTTGTAGCTGAAAATGTGTTGCTGGAAAAGCGCAGCAGGTCAGGCAGCATCCAAGGAGCAGGAGAATCAATGTTTCGGGCATGAGCCCTTCTTCAATAAATTGATTGCTGCTCATGCTCGAAACATCGATTCTCCTGCGGAAACACGCACACACACTACCCTCCACCACCACTCTGTGCACAGCCATTAAATAGATGTATACAGAAACACGCACACAACACTCCACGAACACCCTGCCTCCTGCCATTAAACAGGTACACACAGAAATACACCCACAACCCTCCATCACCACCCTGTCTCCTACTATTAAACAAATAGACACAGAAACACGCACACACAACCCTACATCACCACCCTGTCTCCTGGCAATAAACAGATATGCACAGAAACACACACACAGCCCTCCACCACCACGCTGTTCTCCTGCCAATGAGCCGATATACACAGAAATACGCACAGAAAACCATCGACCACCAGCCTGTCTCCTGCCCTGAAACAGATATACACAGAAACACACACACATACAGAACCCTCCACCACCAACCCGTTTGCTGCCATTAATCAGATACACACTCACACACTCACACACTCACACATTCTCACTCACTCACACCTCCCCAATCACACTCACACCTCACACTTCCCCAATCACAATCACACCTCACACCTCCCCAATCACACACACACACACACACACCTCCCCTCTCACACACTCTCCGGTGATTAAACAGAAACTCACCCAGCTCGACACCAACACCCTGTCTCCTGCCATTACACACGCACACACCCCTTGAACAGCAATTTGTTTACTGTCATTTAGCAATTAAACATATATTTACAGAAACATACAGACAACTCTCCATCACCACCCGGTTTCCTGTCTAACAGATATACACAAAAACACGCACACCCATTCCTCCAGCACCACCCTGTCTGCTGCAATTAAACAGAGATACACAGAAACACACACACAACACTTCACTACCACATTGTTTTCTGCCATAAAACAAATATACACAGAAACACACACAATCCTCCACGACCACCCTATCTACATTCATTAAACAGTAACATACAGAAACACACACTCACTAACCTCCAAAACCACCCTGTCTGCTGCAATTAAACAGATATTTACAGAAATATCCAGACAAGCCTCCACCACCACACTGTCTCCTATCATTAAACAGATATCCACAAAAACACACACACTACCCCCCACCACAACCCTGTCTCCTGCCATTAAACAGATATACATAGAAATACACACACAACCGTACACCACCGCTTTGTTTTCTGCCATTAAGCAGATATACACAGATACACGCGCACAACCATCAACCGCCACCATGTCTCCTGCCATGAAACAGACGTACTCAGAAACAAACACATACCATCCTCCACCAACAGCCGGTCTCCTGCAATTAAACAGGTATATACAGAAACATACACATAGTGAACCCTCCACCACTACCCTGCTTGCCTCCATAAATCAATTATACACAGAAACACACACGACCTTTCACTACCATCCTGTCTCCTGCCATTAAACAGCGATACACAGAAACACACACCCGACACTACACCAACAAGTTGTTTTCTACCATTGATCACATGTACACAGAAACACACACAAACCTCTACCACATCCCTGTATCCTGAAATTCAATAGATATCTACAGAAACACACACACTCAACCCTCCACTACCACCCTGTCACCCGACATTAAACCGATGTATGCAGAAGCACACACACAACCCTGCACCACCATCTTATTTCATGCCATTAAGTAGATATACACACATACACGCACACTACACTCAACCACCGCCCTGTCTCCTGCCACTAAACAGATATACATATAAACACACACACATATACAGAACCCTCCACCACCACCCTGTTTGCTGCCATTAATCAGAGACACATACAAACACACACACACAACCCTCCACCATCACACACTCCTGGCGATTAAGCAGATATAAACAGAGCCACAAACACATCTCAACACCATCACCCTGTCTACTGCCTTTAAACAGACATGCACAGAAAAACACACACACAAACTTCCACCACAACCCTGTCTCCTGCCATTAAACAGCTAAACGTAGAAATACACAAACACACAACTGTTTGCCACCACATTGTTTTCTGCCATTAAACAGATATACACAGAAACGCACACACAGACACAAAACCCCCGAAGAACATCTTGTTGCATGCCATTAAGCAGATATACACAGAAACACACGCACAACCTTCAACCGCCACCATGCCTCCTGCCATGAAACAGATATAATCAGAAACAAACACATACCACCCTCCACCACCAGCCTGTCTCCTGCAATTAAACAGATATACACAGAAACACATATACCACCCTCGACCACCACACTCTCTCTCCTGCCAGTGAACAGATATACACAGAAACACACATACAGCCTTCAACGAACACCCTGCCTACTGACCTTAAACAGATATACACAGAAACACACATACAAACACAACCCTCCACCACCACCCTGTCTCCTGCCAGTAGGCACACAGACACAGGCACTCTACCCTCCAACAACACCCTGTCTCCTGCCATTAAATAGATATATGCAGAAACATACACACAACAAAAAAACACACAGACAATGACACACACACACACCAAACTGTCTCGTGCCATTAAGCACATATGCACAGAAACGCACACGCACACTCACTAAAACCTCCTTCACCACCCTGTCTCCTGTCATCAAATAGTTATACACGGAAACACACACACACAACCTTCCACGAACACCCTGCCTACTGCCCTTAAACAGATATACACAAAAACGCACATACAGGCACAACCCTCCACCACCACCCTGTCTCCTGCCATTAAATAGATACATGCAGAAACACACACAATATTCCATGAACAACGTGCCTGCTGACGTTAAGCAGATATATGCAGGAAGACACAGACAACCGTCCATTACCACCCTGTCTCCTGCCATTTAACAGATATACACAGAAACACACACCACCACCCTTCTCCTGGCGTTAGGCACATATACACAGAAACACACACACAACCCTCTACCACCACCCTGTTGTCCTGCCATTGAGCAGATATACACAGAAATACACACGCACAACCCTCTACCACCACCCTGTCTCCAGCCCTTAAATAGATAAACACAGAATCTCACACACCCCTCCACGATAACCCTATCTGCTTTCATTAAACAGAGATACACAGAAACACACACACACACAACCCTCCACCACCACCCTATTCTCTTTCCATTGAGCAGATATGCACAGAAATACACACACAACCTTCGACCACCACCAGTCAGTCTCCAGTCATTAAACAGATATGTACAGAAAACACACACTAACCCTGCACCACCACCCGATCACCAACCATTAATCAGACATACACAGACAACCCTCCATCAACACTCTGTTTCCAGGCATTAAACAGGTATATACAGAATTGGCTAGCTGACAGAAAGCAGAGAGTGGCTGTAGATGGAATGTATTCTGCCTGGACAACAGTGTTCAGTGGGGTCTCGCAGGGCTCTGTACTTGGGCCTCTGCTCCTTGTAGTATTTATAACTGACTTGGATGAGGAGGTTGAGGGGTGAGTTTGTAAATTTGCAGATGACACAAAGTTTGGAGGTGTCGTTGATAATATAGAGGACAATGCAGGCTGCAGCCTGACAGAATGCAGAGCTGGGCTGAGAAATGGCAGATTGAGTTCAACCTGGATAAATGCGAGGTGATGCATTTTGAATAATTGGAACTCGAATGTTGAATATAGGATTAAAGACAGGATTCTTGGCAGTATGGAGCAACAGAGGGATCTTGGTGTGCAAGTACATATATTCCTCAAAGTTGCCACACAAGTGGATAGGGTTGTTAAGAAAGAATATGGTATTTTGGCGTTCATTAACAGCGAGATAGAGCTTAAGAGCCATGAGGTTTTGCTGCAGCTCTACAAGTCCCTGGTGAGGCAATACTTGGAATGTTGTGTCCAGTTCTGGTCGTCCTACTATAGGAAAGATACAGGTGCTTGGAAAAGGGTGCAAAGAAGTTTACCAGGATGGTAACTGGAGGGCTTGCTTTATAAAGAATGGTTGAATAGGCTCGAACGTTTCTCTCTGGAGAGAAGGAGGAAGAGAGGTGACCAGACAGATGTGTACAAAATAATGAGAGGAACTGATAGTCAATAGCCAGAGAACTTTCCCCACGGTCGGAATGACTGGTATTACCACTCATAGTTTGAAAATATTAGGAGGAAGGTATAAGGAGATGTCAGAGGTTTTTTTTTACACAGTTGTGAATGCATGGAATGCGTTACCAGTGGTAGTGGTTGAAGCAGAGTCATTGGGGACATTTAAGCGACTGCTGGACATGCACATGCATAGCAGTGAGTTGAGGGGTGCATAGGTTGTTACTATATTCTACATTAGGATTAAATCTCGGCACAACATCGTGGGTCAAAGGGACTGTTCTGTGCTGTACGTTCTATGTTCTATGCTCTCTGACAAGTGTGAGTCGACCTCTGACAAACTAATGCCAACTGCAAAAGATGTTTAAAGACTTCATTGAGTTGCAAAGTTGTCAGCACTATAAGTATGTTTTGGTCATTGTTAATTTTTTTTCCTTGGTGGGTTGAAGCTTACCTCACTTCCAACGTTACTGCTAAAATTGTTGTAAATATTTTACTCAAGGAGATTATTACCTGCCTTGGTATTTGCTTTTGTCTACATTCTGACAATGCCCCCAACTTTATTGTAGATATTAATGAGGAATTATGCTCTCATTTTGGGATCCACCACCAACTTCATTGTGCTTATTGCCTACAGGCTGCAGGGTTCGTGGAGCCTGGTGACCAGAGTCTGAAAACTAAACTTACCAAATGGACTTCTGATACAGGTCTTTCCTGGGTGAGGTTGGTGCCTCTGGTGTTGTTCCACCTACAGTAAACTCCCGTGGGGAAACCTCGCTTGTCCCCAGCCGAAATAATCCGAAGTCGAGCTGTCCTCTCACATTGGAATGATGCCTCCTCCCGTATTCATTTCAAACACATGACTGAGGATATGTCCTCCTGTGTTCTTTCTTTGACCAAGATTTTGGGAGATCTTCAGTCTAAGGTCGGTGCTGCTCCCCTCCCTCAACAATATCCCAATTATTAAATTTCCAACTCTTTTATTCTCATCATGATTTGGACAAGCTGCAGCCACCAACCTCAATGGCAAGAGCCCTTCCAGGGTCTCCACACCAGCCTGTCTGCTGGAAAGGTCGCCGTGCATTCCGCCTGGGTTCACCTTCATCACTCCAAGGTCAATAGATGAGGCCATTCCGGGGTGGGGGGGGGGTGGGGGTGGTGGCTGTGGTGGTGGTGATGATGGAAATGGAGACGATGGGGAACTGGAAAACGAACCGGAATCAGTCGATAACAAACCAGACTACTATGATATAGCTGCATGTTTCGAATCGTAATTCTTCTAATGTTTGACATTAATGCAGAACGACCATTAAGATGAAGATCGAACTTACCCTGTTATGTGGACTCGTTGTCGCCTGCATTAGTGCTGAAGAGGGGGCTGTTTACCTGTGTGATCCTGAACAACCAGAAACTGTGTACCGTTTAAGCTGAAAATATGTCCTTACGTGCCCGAGAAACTGATTCCTTTGATGTAGGGAATGTTACCAAGAATGACTGCCGCAATGGTCAACTGCACCAAGAAGATCGAAAAGTTCATTGGGCTTTACCCTGTCAAGGTGTTTTGAGCCAGTTTGATTTCAGTTGTGCTTTCGGTGTTTCTGGTAAGCGTTGCCTCTACTCCAAGAGGCCTAAATCGGCACATCGCAAAAGAGAAAGGGGGAGATGTTGTCCTTCACTAACAATTTGCTTTTGCAAAGTCATCATCAAATATTCAGCCATCATGAAGTGGTGCATTACGTCCTCACATCAGCAAAGGACTCTTTGACCCCTTTCCCCCTCCTGAATCCCAAATACAGAGTATGGAATACCTGTTAGGCATTTATCGGATATAATCTTCCCTTTGATTATTACTTATCCCCACCTGCTAACTTGTGGAATTCCTATAATAAATCCGGGGAAGCCTATCGAATTTGTTACAACTGTACAGGATGGGGAAGCATTTAAGTGAATGTGACTGTTTATTCCATGTGCCTTTGTCCAATGTACGAACTACTACTGCTTCCCTGTGGCGCCTCACATCTCATGCATATGCCTACTGGAGGAGTGTGTCTCTATTATTGTGGATATTCAGGCTCTTTGTGGTATTTAATGGCACACACCTTACTATGAGACCCCTAACAGCACCTCCATCTTCTCAATTGTGGGGTGGAATGAACCAATCTGGGACAGTAATCACATCTCTTACTGAAAGACCCATCACTTTTTTATTGAATCGCTTTCACCCTAAGAGCCCAGTGCGACCATATTTTGCAGCTATGGACTAACTATACTTTCAGGGTTGTCACAATGACAGGCCTGCTTCATATTGGGAAGCCCCTCCATTATCTAAACTAAACCTGGATATTATTTTTGTCAGCCATGGCAAAGTGACTAACTTCATTGTTCTTAATGAAATAGGTAATTTCTGTGCTGTAGCTGATAGGGCAGTTTTCATAACTTCTGTTCCCTGCCCAACTACGTGGGAATGGGGCTGGGGTTTCCCTACTAAACGTTCAGTTTGACCTGTATTCTGCACGCATTGGAGGGGTGGTATTTCTTTGGGTAACAGTAAAGTCCCATTTCTGGCTTACACATTTCTCAGCACGTTTTCCTGAGGAGGATCTGCAGGAATTATTAGCCATCCAAATTGAAACTATCTTATTTATGGTCTAACCCGCTTGGGCAAGGAGACCGTTTGGACTTAGCAGGAAGTAAGGATATGCTCTTAGAATTACGTCTATCCCCTCAGCAAAACCGGTATATCCTCGACTACCTAAACGGCAAAGCGGTTCGGGCTTGCTACATAGTAAAGGGCAAGTGTATGATGGGGATTACTGACGTCCTCGAGAACATTACCAAGCAGGTGGATAAGATCTGCAACTTTGACAATCAAATGATAGAAGCCACTGCATGGCGAGATGATGTGGGCTGCTCTATCCACGAGTGTCCCACGAGAGTAATATTGTGTGGGATGGTATAGCCCAGAGTGTTCCCTTGACAGTGACATGGTGTGGGCTGGTGTAGCCCGGAGTGTCCCCCTGACAGTGACATGGTGTGGGCTGGTATAAGCCGGAGTGACACTGTGTCACTGACTTGATTGGCGTGTCATTGAATCATAGAGTGATCGAGCATGGGAACTGGCCCTGCAGCCCAAACTGGTCTGTGCTGACCATGCTGCCCACTCAACTAATTCCAATTGCCCACATTTGAACCATATCACTCTCAACCCTTCCCATCTATGTATCAATTCATTTGTTTTACATGTTGCTATTGTACCTGCCTAAACCACTTTTTCTGGCAGCCCATTACATTTCAAAACCATTCTCTGCATAATGAAGCTGGCCCTCCGGTCCTTCTTAAATCTTACCCCCTCACATAATAAAATGCCCTGTAGTTTTCAGTCTGTAATCTCTGGGAAAATGACTCGATGCATTCACCCTATCTATGGCCCGCGTAATATTATGCATCTCCATAAAAACACCCCCTCATTCTCCTACATTCCAAGGAATGATATCCGAACCTGACCCACCCCTCCTTATAACGCTGGCCTATTAGTCCTGACAACATTCCTGTCAAACTTCTTTGCACTCGTTTCAGGTTAACAGGATGACCAAACCTGTACACAATGCTCGAAGTGTGGCCTCACCAACGACTTACAGAAAGATAGCATAATGTCCCAACTCCTATATTCAATGCTTTGATAGTTGAAGGCCGGCATGCTAAACGCCCTCTTTACCGCCCTTTCTACCCGTGACGCCTCTTCCCGTGAAATATGGACTTGTGATCCGAGGTCCCTCTGTTCCACAACATTCCTCAGAATCTAACCATTTACTGTATAACTCCTATCTTTGTTTTACTTTCCAAAGTGTAACACCTCCGACTTATCTGTATTTAATTGCAGTTGCCAATCCTCAGCTCACTTCCCCATCAGATTAAAATCCCTCTATTATTTCTGATAATATTCATCGCTATCAACGATACCTCCTAATGGTATCATCCATAAATCTAGTAAACCTCTTGGGAGTACTTGGAGTATGTTGTGAAGTTTTGGGCCCCTTATCTCAGAAGATTTATACTGGCCTTGGAATGTGCTCAGAGGAGTTTCACGAGAATGGTCCCAGGAATGAAAAGCTTGACACATGAGGAAACTTTGAGGACTCTGGATCTTTACTTAATGGATTTTAAAAGGATGAGAGGAGATCTAATTGAAATATACTGAATAGTCTGGACAGAATAGATGTTGTGAAGATATTTCCATTGGTAAAATAGACTAGTACCCGAGGGCACAGCCTCAAAGTAAATGGAACAGCTTTTAGAACGGAGATAAAGAGAAACTTCTTCAGCCAGAGAGTGGGGAATCCATGGAATTCAGTGCCACAGAAGGCTGTGGAGGCCAGGTTACTGAGTATATATAAGACTGAGATGGACAGGTTTTTGATTGTCAAGGGGATCAAGGATTATGGAGAGAAAGCAGAAGAATGGTGTTAAGAAAATTATGAACCATGACTGAATAGTGGAGCAGACTCGATGGGCTGAATATTTCAATTTCTGTTCCAATGTCTTATGGCCCTCATCATGCATTGTATATTCACATGCAGATCATTTATGTAAATAACAAATAACAAAGTTCTCAGCACTGACACCAGTGGCACTAATTATAGACCTCCAGTCGGAGAAACAATCTTCAACCATCACCCTCTGCTTCTTACCATTGAGCCAATTTTGAATCCAATTATCTAGATCTCTCTGGATCGCATGTCACCTAAACTCACTGACTAACCTGCCGTATGGGTCCTTGTCAATGGTCTTACTAAAGTCCATATATAGATAATCCATTGTCCTTCCCATATGTATTCTCGCGGTTATCTCTTTGAAACAATTTAAAAGATTTGTCAGACATGATTTCCTGCACACTAATCCATGCTGACTATTTCTAATCAGACCTTGAATTTCCAAATGTTAGTTCATCCTGTCTCTCATTATCATCTCCAACAACTTGCCTAACACTGATGTTCCACTCACTGACTAAGAGCTCCCTGGTTTGTCTTTGCTACTTTTCTTAAACAATGGAACCACTCCAGTGGCAAACGATGAAGCAAAAATCTGTGCAAGGGCCTGTGCAATTTCTTCCCTAGCCTCCCATAACATCCGACGATGGACATATTCTTGCCCAGGGGATTTATTCACCTTATTGTGCTTTAAGGTAGAAAATGCATCCACTCCAGTAATATGCATGCAGATCAAAACATTCCAACTTGTTTTCCTTATTTCCTTAGTATGCATCATTTGCTCCTGATTAAACATGGAGGAGAAATATTCATTAAACAATATCCCACCCCCCCCCACCACACACACACACACACACACACACACACACACACACACACACACACACACACACACACACACACACACACACAAGGACAGCCATGCTCATCAGTAAGGGGACCTATTCTTTCCTGAATCATGCTTCTACTCTTAATATGACTAGAGAACCTCTTGGGATTATTTTTCACCTTTTCTGAGCGATCCATGTCATGTCATTTTTTCAGGCTTCAGATTCCCCTCTTAAGGGTGCTTCTACACTTTGTGTAGTCATCTAAGGATTGACTTAAGCCCGATATCTTAAACCCAACGTATGCCTTCTTTAATGTCCTTACCAGATCCTCAATATCCCTCTTCATCCAAGGATCAGGATCCCCCTCAACCACTGTCTATCTAATGAAAATAATTCTTATTTGTTCAATCTTTCTTCATGGCTGGCACCCTACATACCAGGCAACATCCTGGTGAACCTCCTCTGCACTCTCTCCAAAGCATCCACATCGTTTTGCTAGTGTGGCGACCAGACTGTATGCAGTATTCCAAATGTGGCTGAACTAAAGTGTTATACAACTGAAACACGACCTGCAAACTCTTATATTCAATACTCGATCCAATGAAGGAAACCATGCCGTACACCTTCTTCATCACTCTACTGATCTGCCTTGCCACCTTCAGGGAACAATGGACCTGAACACCTAGATGTCTCTGTACATCAATTTTCCCCAATACTTTACTATTTACTGTATAGTTTGCTCTTGGATTGGATCATACAAAATGCATCGCCTCACATTTGTCCAAATTGAACTCCATCTGTCATTCCTCTGCCCATCTCCCCAATCTATCTATATCTGCTGTATTCTCGAACAGTCCCCTTCACTGTCTGCTCCTCCACCAATCTTAGTGTCATCTGAAAACTTGCTAATGAAACAAGCTACACCTTCCTCCAAATCATTTATGTCTACCACAAAAACCAATGTCGCAGCAAGGGCCCCTGTGGGACACTGCTGGTCACAGATCTCCATTTAGAGAACCTCCCTTCCATTATTAATCTCTGTCTCCTGTTTCCTAACCAGCTTTCTATCCATTTGGCTAGAACACGCATGCAACTTCACCTTCTTCTTCAACTTACCATGGGGAAATTTATCGAATGCCTTACTAAAGTCATTCTGTATGACATCTATATCCCTTCCCTCATCAATCAACATTGTCACCTCTTCAAACAATTCTATTAAGTTTGTAAGCCATACCATACCTTCAGAAAACCATGCTACCTAGCACGGAGAAGTCATTGTATTCTGAATGGGTATATATCCTATCCCTCAGTATCTTCTCCAGTTGCTTCCCTACCACTGACGTCAGGATCACAGGTCTGTAATTTCCTGGATTATTCCTTAAACAAGGAGACACCATTAGCAATTGTCCATTCCCCAGGGACCCCCCGCGTGTTCAAGGACGCTGCAACAAAATCCATGAAAGCCTCAGCTATTTCCTCTCTCACTTCCCTCAGTAACCTTGGGAAGATCCCATCCAGACCTGGGGACTTGTCTTTCTTGATGTCTTTTGGAAAACACACCACTTCCTCCCTCCTTATGCAGACTTGACAAAGAGTAATCAAAGATCTATCCCAAACCTCAACATCCACCCAGCCCCTCTCCTTGGTGAATATCGATGCAAAGTACTCATTAAGAATCTCTCCCGATTTCTCTTCCTCCAAGCATATCTTTCCTGTTTTGTCCATGAGTGGGCCCTTTCTCTAGCTACCCTCTTTCGCGTTTTATGTGACCAAAATGCTTTAAGGTTTTCCTTAATCCTGCTGGCTAAGGATATCTCATGACCCCTTTTCGACCTCTTAATTCCTCACTTCAGATTGGTCCTACATTCACAATATTCTTCCTAGGCCTCGTATATCTTCGTTCACCTTGATATTATGTACTCATTCTTTTTCCTTTTAGTTAGTGTCACAATATCACTTGTTATCCATGGTTTCCTAACCTTGCCATTTCTATCCATAATTTTCACAGGAACATATCTCTCCTGAACACTAATTAACCTCTCCTCAAAAGCATTCCACCTATCATTTGCGGATTTCCCTTCAAACAGCTGGTCCTAATCCTCGTTCCCCAGCTCTAGCCGAATTTTGCTATCGTTGGCATTCCACCAGTTTAGCACTGTTCATTTAGGACCACTCTCATCTTTCTCCATGACTATTGTAAAACTAAAGGAATTGTGATCATTATTCCCAAAGTAATCCCCCACTGTAACTTCCACAACCTGGGCGGGCTCAGTTCCCAACACCAGGTCCGGCATGGTCGCTTCCCGAGTTGAACTGTTTCTACACTGCTCTAGAAAACGCTCCTGGATGGTCCTACAAATTCTGCTCCATCTAGACCTCTAATACTAAGTGAATACCAGTCAATTTTGGGAAAATTAAAATCTCCTATCACCACCATCCTCTTGCTCCCACATCTTTCTGTGATCTATCTACACATTTGTACCTTGATCGGTGTCGGGAGGCCTGTAGTCCAATCCCAGCATTGTTACTGCACCCTTTCTCTTTCTGAGCTCTGCCCATATTGCCTCACTGCTCGAATCTTCCATGGGGCACTCCGTCAGCACTGCTGTGATATCTTCGTTGACCAGTGATGTTTGTCATCCACCCCTTTTACCTTCTTCTCTACCCCACCTGAAGCATTAATGTCCTGGGATATTTAGTTGTCAATCACGCCATTCCCTCAACCAAGTTCAGTAACAACAATAACATTATATTCCCATGTACTATTCCAAGCCCTACGTTCACCTGCCTTACGTTCTTGCATTAAAACGACAAGTCCCTCTGTGTTCACCCTCAGCTTCCTGCCTCCTCTTCCCCTCAGTCATGCTGAATTCATTCCCGAGTTACTTAGGCTTTAGTTACTACCTCCTTTCTTTCCACTAAACAGATTTGTTACCCGATCCCCTGCCACATTAGTTTAAACCCTTCCCAACAGCGTTTGCAAATGCACTCCATCGAACATCGGCTCCAGTCCTACCCAGATGTAGACCGTCCAATTTGTAATAGTCTCACCTCCCCCAGAACCGGTCCCAATATCCCCAAAATCAGAACCCCTCCCTCCTGCACCATCTCTCAAGCCACACATGCTTCCTGATTATTCGATCATTCCTACACTGACGAGCACTTGACAATGGTAGCAAACCCCCGAGGTCCTACTTTGTTAAGTTGGTTCCTAACTCCCTAACTTTTTCTTGTAGGATCCTCATGCCGATGGCACATTATTGTGGGGAGAGATCTTTCAGGCACATAAAGTATCAGGGATGCTATTTTAGACTGATGAATGGACTCTGTAACTCCAAATAATAATGATCTTGTTCATGTTGATCATGTTTTTTGAATGTCCTGCGCATTGTAACCTGCACGCCTTACTATGCCAACATTTATTTTTCACCCTATGATCTTTGCGTCCTTGCTTACTGTCATCTGCCTGTACTGCTCATAAATAAATCTTTCACTGGCCTTAGGCACATGTGACAATAAATCAAATAAATTAATCATTTCTCACCCTAACAGTGTCCCTTTCAGAAATATGTGATCGTCGCTAATCCTCACGTTTCAGCGCAATCATCCGTCTTTGTCTCCTCGCACGACAGATTAAATACTCAGTTCCATCACTGTCTCCTCATGGAGTCATCATCTCATTGATTAGACTGCTAATACTTGCTTGAGTTGTGTCTGTATTAATGAGATCGTGCCTTATAAAGAAGATCACACCTCTACACAGTGCCCCAAATAATCTCTCATCAAGGCACTACAAATACGGGAAGACGGCTTTAGTTTTGCACTTGAATCATATCACAATGAAGGGCAGCATAAAATATAAGATGTCAATATTTACAGCCTTGGATGTGCTATTTTTGGTGACTCATGATCAAGGACATTCAGGTCCTTTTGAAAAACAACACTTCTCAAACTTGTACTATTTAATCAATACAAAATGAGATGTATGCTGTTTATTTCTCATATCCAAATCATTTCTATGCCTTGCAAATTGTTGTGGTTCAAACACTGAAACTTGTGATATCCCATGAGTAACTGCCTTCAGTCCATAACAGTGCAAGAAGCATTGTATTGCTTCCACTGACCAATTCTCAATCCATGTGGTATATCCAGATCACCCCGTCTGCAACTTACCAATGTTCTCTAACTTCCTTTGCTCACTTGTTAGCAACAATGTAAAAAATGTATTCTGCAAATTCAAATACACCACTCGCACTCTTCTCTCTTGTGGATGTATCAACGAACACAAACTCCACAGGTTTCTCAACGATGATTTCCGGTTTCTAAGTCTAAGGTGACTGTACCAAGTCACATCATGATTTCCCAAACGTCGAGTTATAAAATTTCTCATAAAAGGTTCTAATATTTTCCTCAGACCTAACATCATGGTACCCATTTTTTTTTCGTTTCCCTCCCGCGCTGGTTTTAAATATTTAGAATTACAATAATCACTTTCCAGTCTGCAGGAACGATAAATTGCAGATTCTAAAGAAATTTGGAGGGTAATCAATACTTCTTTCTTGTCGTTACAACGTTTAAAAGACATTTGGATAAGTACATGAATAGGAAAGGTTTGTACGGATATGGGCCAAGCGCGGTCAGGTGGGATTAAGTTAGTTTGGAATTGGAATATTCAGCATGGATTGGTTGGACCGAAGCGTCTGTTTCTGTCCTGTATGTCTGTATAACTCATTCACTAACTGCAATGCCACTTCTCTGAAAACTCAGATGAAACTCATTTGGTGCAGTAACTTGCCAACCTTCAATTCAATTAGTTTTTTAAAAAGTTCACTTTATTAATTCTAATCATGCTCTTATTTTTACCAGTCAATCTGTCCCATATTATTTCTAGAAGATTTTCCGGACCTTCCATTATGGAGACAGGACGAAGGTATTACCCTCAGCAGCAGGCAGAGATTGATTCCGTCACTGTGTGAATACATTGGAACACTGCAATTGGGAGATGCTGGACGTGACACCCACTCCTGCTCAGAAAGTTCTAGAATCAAGACAGTTCAATGAAACTGTGGCTTCCTGGTCATTGATAGCATAGTCCTCTCCCTTGTTTGAGGTTACAGGTTATACTGAAAGTCATTTTAGAATCAAACTGTCTTCAATCTTTGCACCTCACATAGATCCAAGTCGAGGCAAGAAAAAGTTTGTGATCAAAATATATGTAACGAGAAGAGTTGTCCGAAGAGAATTGTAACTGGAAAGATGTGGATGATGGTTTATTCAGAAACAGTGTTGAGGCAGAAGTGAAGACTGGGGATATTGTGAAGGTGGGAGTGGGATTGGGCAGGTTTTGTGGTAGACGGAATATTGAGATATAAATCAGTTCAGGATAAAATGGGGTAATCGTGGTTATGAATACTTTAGTTTCTCCTCAGATGCTTGTAAGCGAGGGATATAAAATTCATGGTATAGAAATGGAAATTGTGATTGAAAGACAAGACAATATTTTGGATCTTTGCCAAATATACACTACAGAGAGAATGATGACATTCACAACGGGTTAGAGAATTAGTAAATGGGCAGAGTTCGACTCACCAGGAATACCAACATTAGCGAGAATGTGCTAGTAACCTGCCTGAATAGTCATCATTACACAGCTTCAATCGAGATGTTGTTACTACACTGAAGTGTCCTCCACCACAACAACTTCCAATATAAAAACTGCTTCTGGGCACAACTGCCCCGAACATACACAAGAAATACGGATTTCCCTGGATTTTACTCTCACAGCTCTTACCAGTTAATTGTTTATTGTTTATATAAGGCAATTCTATAATCTGTTTGTAAAGATGCAAACATCTTATTGCACAATTTGTATGCATTTTCCTTTTGAGATGTTTTGTAGCCTTAGCGCAAAAGTAAGTGTTCTGTTTAAAATTGACCTGGTTATTGGGATTCAAGGGTCAGACACAGTACGTATTTTTCATGGGTTAATAAACAGAAAGGAACAGAAGACAGTGGCTGTGGAGACTGATGAGGAGTAAAGTGACATCCCCACCAGTCCCCAATGTCTTCTTGACAGACAGAATAAAATAAAATGCTGTGAAAGAAACATAATTTATTCGGAAGAAGGAATGGCAAGTGACAGTGTAAACAAAACAGAATCATTTCAAATAGAATGGCTGAACAGTCATTGGTGTGTGCGTGCGTATGTGTGTGTGTGTGTGTCTGTGTCTGTGCGTGTGTGCAGATAGATAAGATTGTTCATATGTGTGCAACATATTCAGAATGAACAAGAGAGACATACTTAACAAACATGATGCATGTGATGTACAAAATTTATAAAATATTAGTATGTTATTTACTCTTCAGCTGAGAGGTTTTGTTCCCCTTCTCTCAATGTACCGTCTGCCTCCTGCCCCTTCCTGGCATTCCCTGATCTAATGTTTCATTCTTATCGGATGGCTGTTATAAATTCCTGCTTCTGGTGTTCCAACTTGTTTCAGTTAATCCATTTTCTACCAGGAAACATATGCTGGGTTCTGTCAATAGTTGGTGCCTGTCAGATGGAAGGAGATAAATGTTCTGGCATCAAATCCAAGATTTCAGCAGATTAATCTGTTGCACATATACTGCATAAAGGACCACTGCACACAGGAATTGTCAAACCAAATAGGGAAGCACATCTAATTCTATCAATCATGTAGACGTCTCTATTTTTACATCTTCACGTCTATATTCTTTCTCTCTGTCTTCGTCTTTCCATCAAGTTAATAAATCCTCGAATCGTTCTTCGTGTCCCATGTCTCAAACGTCCCTCTTTCAGTTAACATCTATTGCTCACTTTTGGATGAGATGACTTATAATTGAGTAATGTAACTAAAAAGACATGAGGGTAGCGTTGGCCAGAGTTAGTTGAAAGGGGAGCTGAACACGGAAATATGGTGAAGCAGCAATGACAGGAGTTTCTGGAGATAATTCAGCAGCACGTTCATCCCAATTAAGAATAAAGATATTCAGCGGAAGACAAGGCAGCCGTGCGTGATAACGAACTCAGGGAGTAAAAGTAAAAGAAGATTTATGGGAATCTAGACGATTACAAAGCCTATAAATTCCAGCACGGATAACTAAGAACAGCAAATGGCAGCAGAGGGTGAAATATGATATTATGCTTCTTAATCATGTAAAAGAACATTGAAACAGATTTTTAGACATATAACAAGGAAGACAGGGAGTAAAGAACAAACAAAGGAATGTTGGAAAATAAAAATTGAATAGTTATGGGAAGCAATGGAATGGCTGAGGAATTGAATACATTGTAACAATCTTCACGGTGGAAGACACCAGCAAAATTTCAAAACTTCAAGACAGTCAGAGGGTAGAGGTGAGTATAGTGACCACCAGTAAGGAGAAGGAGCTGGGGAAGATGAAGTTGGATCAATCAGCGAGACCAGTTGGAGAACACCCCGTCGTTCTAAAGAGATGCCGAAGGTGATTGTGGAGGCATTGCTGGTGAGCTTTCTGGAAATTTTGGAGAGCGGGAGGACTGGCAAATGTAAGGAGAGAGGGACACAGAAGACAGGAAATTACAAATGGCCAGCCAAGTTGAAACTGTTGTATTAAAGCTTTTAATGGATCCTTACGTTTATGAATAGATGTGTGGAGTATAAGAACAAGGAAGTTCTGAAATACATTGGACATGGTGTCATTAAGCTTCAACATAACAAGAGTTCCATTTACAATGCTATTGCGAACAGCAGACTTGAAAGTACGGTGAAAACAAAGGAAGTCATTTCGAAGCAGACAGGAGCATTCGTGACAAAGAGACTGTTTCCTTGACCCTGTAGTGAGAATGTTGAGATAAGCTTGTCAGTAAACAGCTAAAATAAAATGAAATGTATAAAATGCACAACAAAATATGTTGCTGCGGATATAGCAATACATATGAAGCTGAAAAAGCAGTGTAGGTCAGACAGCATCCCAGGAACAGGAAAGTCAACGTTTCAGGCTGAAAGCCTTCATCAGGACTGGGCCGGGGAAGGGGAGCCGGGAAGTAAATACAGGGAGGGGCGTGGGGCTGAAGGAAGCGTGGATGGGATGACGAAAAGGGATGCAAGTAGGGGGATAGTGTGATTGGTCAGTGGGAAGAGTACAGTGGATATGCGAATAGGAAGAGGGACAGCTTAGGTCAGGTCAGGGAAGGAGAACATGAAATAAGGCTGTGGATGGAGGGATTTGGAAGCCAGTGAAGTCAATATTGAGACCAGTGAACTGTAAGTTCTCAAGCTGAAAAATCAGGTTGTGAACCCTAGTTTCTATTTGGCCTCACTCTGACATTAGAGGAGGCCAAGGATGGACCTGTCGCTGGATGAGCAAGGGGGTGGTGAGGCAGTGTGAGCGAGTAATTGAAATGAATGGAAACTGGAATGTAGGGTTGGTTAAAGCGTGCAGAGAGCAGATGCTCCATGACTAGGTCCCTGAAACTCCCTTTGTTCTCCCTGATAGAGAGGAGACCACATCGGGAGTTGGAGACGTGCTTGGTGGGGCAGGATCAGGCTCTGTATGGAGCACCAGTGCTCTGAACACAACAACCAACCCAACTTTTCAGTTACCTTCCATTTTAATTCCCCCTCCAACTCATCTGGGGACATGCTCATCCTTAAGGAGAAAGTGAGGACTGCAGATGCTGCAGATCAGAGCTGAAAATGTGTTGCTGGAAAGGTGCAGCAGGTCAGGTAGCATCCAAGGAATAGGAGAGTCGGCATTTCGGGCATCAGCCCTCCTTCAGGAATTCCTGAAGAAGGGCTTATGCCCGAAACGTCGATTCTCCTGTTCCTTGGATGCTGCCTGACCTGCTGCACTTTTCCAGCAACACATTTTCAGCACATGCTCATCCTTAGCCTGTCCACTGTCAGAGGAACACCATCTGAGAGTTTACCTTTGATGCTGATAGCCCAATGGCCTGACTATCGACTGCACAAGCTTCAAAATCCCTTCACACGCAGCCTTATCCCACGTCCCTTCTCCCTGACCAGACCCACCTGCCCATCTTCTCACTCACATATCCGCTCCACCCTTTCACTGACCAATCACAGTAACCTCATACCTGCATGCATACACCACCATCATGCCAACCATTCGCCCTTCCATTTCCCATCACTCCATCTCTGGGCTCCTCTCCACCTCACCAGTCCTGACGAAAGGTCCAATATCAAAATATTGCCTTTTTGCTCCTCTGATTCTGTCTGGTCTTCTGTGTTTCTCCAGCTCCAAGTTTATTAACTCTGACCTCTCGCACCTGTAGTACTTACTCTCTCCAAGTTGTGGAACTATGTAGTCTACATATAAGAGGAAATACACTTGGACATTTGAAAAGATCGTTAACGTTTTCCTCATTTCTTAACAACCCAACACATACTTTCCAGAAGAAGCAGCATTTCACTTGTAATCTTTCAATCCAGTCTCCTGTCATTGCTGCTCACAATTCAGACTCCTTTAAATTGGGGAGACCAAACAGAGACTGCACTGAGCAACACTCCCATTCTGTGTGTAGGAAGATCCCTGACGGTCTCATTGTTTCCCATTTCAGTAACCTACCTTGCTGTCATGCTAACATTTCAGTCCTGGGCAGCTGCAATGTTCAAATGAAGCACAACCCAGGCTCGAGTAACACCTCACATTTCACTTTGATACGTTACAGCCTGTTGGAGTAGGTATTCCATTCCATAACTTCACAGCATGACGCCTTGATGGCTGTTCTCAAGTCTTTATATATTCCTTCACTTGGTCTCCCAATGAACTTGCCCTGTTTATGAATCGTTTGTCTTGCACTCAATTAAGGAACCCAATGCCCCCCTTTCCAATCTAATGTATACTTATTTTACATTTGGTTCTCTTTTACCACAAACAAAAGTCCATTCGTCAGTGGCATTGCGCCTCCACACTGTTTCCCGTCACGCCTCCACTACCTCTGGCAAGGGATTAAAAAGCCCTTTTTCCAATCCTTTTCTGTTCTGAAGAAGCTTCACACTGGACTTGAAACGCTAACTCTGTTTCTCTGTCTCTGTAGATTCTGCAGATCTGCTGTGTTTCTCCAGAAATGAATAAAACACATTTTCAATTAAACAAATGATTGTTGATACCGGAAATCTGAAACCAGAACAATAAAAGAATCTGTGAGCCTTGAAGAACGATCATTGGAACCAATGATTAACTCTACTTTCACTCCACAGGTGCTGCCAGACCTGCTTAACGTCCCCAGCAATTTATGTTTTTCAAAGATGAGCGTCAACATTGCTCAAACCCTCTGTCCAACCTGGAGCGCCATATACCAGGAAGTGCAAGATAAAAAAAGATACACAAATTCATTGGTTCTGAAACTATGTTAGGCTGGAATCACTGACACTACAGACCTCTTACTCTTAGGGAGAGAAACAGCGGGAGATGTATTCACTCTAAACACAGAAGGTCGCACATACTGGAAGGGAAAGGATTCAGATGAATATATTAAAGCGTGTTGACGAATGTGACAAACTGTAAGTGTGACACCATGGAGAATATAATGAGAATATAAAATTGGACGTGTACCACATCAGAAACCAGAGTAGGTCACTGAGTACATGGCTGATGGATGAATGGATCTCGGTGTGAACTGGGGGACAGGCAGC
Organism: Chiloscyllium punctatum; assembly: GCF_047496795.1. Classification (NCBI taxonomy): domain Eukaryota; kingdom Metazoa; phylum Chordata; class Chondrichthyes; order Orectolobiformes; family Hemiscylliidae; genus Chiloscyllium; species Chiloscyllium punctatum. Next base: position 81,834,934 of record NC_092750.1, read on the forward strand.
AGAACTGTATGAGAGATATTGCAGCTCACACCGTGTATTCCATGTGGTGCAATAAACCACAGCAACAACAGAAGCAGAATTATATAAAACTATAATCTAACTTTTGGCCCTGGATAATCCCTCAGTCTACAATTACCATCAAGCTGAACTATGGTTCAGTGACGCATGTGGGTAAATATGTCAGGGTCAGAACCATGTGCTCCTAAAACTGATGAGAACCTGTTAAAGCGACCACACTTGACTGATTACATTCCAAACAGCAGAACTAACATGTGATAGAGAGGACGCAATGATCCCAAGACGAACAGATCAGATAGAAGCTCAGCATCCCTGCCACCCCCAGTCATAAATGGATTAATCAACTCACTGCAGGACAGGGTCATACACACGTCCCTATCCTAAATAATGTACAGTCCTGCACATCAGGGCAATAGACAAGGATTCCTATCTACACCATACTCAGCCAGAAGTGTTGAGTTTATGATTCAACTCACCTTGTCAGGATGCCCACAGAATCACAGATGACAGTTTTCAAACAGTTTGATTCGCACTATGTGACATGAAGAAACAACTGAACACAGTAGGTACGACATAGGCAATGTTCGACAAGCCGTGTCCCTGGGGAAGCTATTTCATTCCATTTCCAAGTCTGACATCTATCTGACAATGTGGAAAATTATTATGACAAGTCTATTAAGAGGAAAATAATTACATTATGACCAATATGGCCCCCTCAACTCCATTACGACAGTCAAATGGGTGGGAGGTCTTTTTGACAGAGCCGTGAAGCAGCACAAAAATTACCTGCTCAGTTTGGTTTCCGATAGGTCCCCATGTGGAACTGATGCTGTTGTGGAAATGTCACTGGATTACTAACCCAGACCAAACAAATGCTCTAGCAGCTGGTGGAAGTTAAAAGCAATTAATAAAATGTCGAAGTCTAAAATCTGGTGTCAGTAACAATGACTGTGAAGCCAATGTCGATTGTAACCACCAATTTGCTTCTCCAATGTACTTTCAGGAAGTGAATCTCCCGTGCTTTCTTGGTCTGGCCTAAAAGTGACTCCAGACACACAGAGACATGTGATAAACTCTTCAATGGTCTCTGAAACAGCCAAGCAAGACACTGAATTGTATTAAACTGCTCCGAGGTCTTAAAGGATAACCCGGACTGAACACCCGGCACCAGCCTCGATATCGGAAAAGGGAACGGGAAACACAGTTCTGTCGATCCCTGCAGAGGCCTCATTCCTAACATCTGAGAGCTTGTGACAACATTTACAGAGCATTCCCACAGATTGCACAGAAACCTCAGGAAAGGAGTATGTCATTCAACACAGTGAGCCTCGACGTTCTCATCATGGCCGAGGATCTCCTCAATGCGTTTCTCCTACAGCAGACTGAGATATATTGCAATTGATTCAGCACTGACGAAAGAACTCGAAGATCTTAGGCTCATCCGAGAGAACGAGATCTTTCTGGACAAGACCTTCATTGATGTTATTACACCAATCATGCCAGAAGAGAGCAGAAGAGTGCAGACGATGAGGAAGGCAGAGAGGAGACAGGTGCAAGAGACGCCAGGAGAAGTACCTGTCAGGAACAAGTTGAAGCTTTTGGACACAGTAGAGTCTAATGACACTGCCAGTTCGCAAGGCGGCCATGTTTGTCAATCAAAAGTTGCCACAGAAGCAGAGCGGAAGAGTCGGACATCGCACAGAGCCGTGGTAATAGGGGACTCCATCGTGAGAGGAACTGACCGAGGTTTTTGTGACAGCAGACCGGATTTAAGGATGGTGTGTTGCCTTCCTGGTGCTAGAGTGAAAGACATCGCGGACAGAGTGCAGGACATCCTCAACGACGAGGGTGAAGAGCCCGAGGTGGTGGTACACGTCGGCACAAATGATGTCGGGAAGAAGAGGAGGAACATACTACAGCGAGACTTCGGAGAACTAGGAAGAAGGCTAAAAAGCAGGACGTCCAAGGTGGTTATCTCCAGTTTGCTTCCAGTTTCTCGGGCTAGTGTGGCCAGAAACCGGGAGATAATGGACTTGAACGTGTGGTTGGGGAACTGGAGCAGGATGCAAGGTTTCAAGTTCTTGGATCACTGGGGTATATTTTATGTTAACCATAAATTCTACAAGAGAGACGGCTTGCACCTTAATAGATCAGGGATCAGCATTCTGGCAGGCAGGTTTTCTTCTGCAACACCGCTACATTTAAACTAAGTAGCGGGGGGGAGGGGACAAGCTGGATGTTTAAAAAGGAAATTGAAGGGGTAGTTAGAACAAGAGAAGTCAAGAAAGACAACTGTATCAAGGAGGCAGAAAACTGGAAAAGGCATCATGCTGTAAAGTTGAGTGAAATAAGGGTTGAGGGGAAGGGTGAGAGCAGTAACAAATTAAAAATTCTATATATGAATGCACGAAGCATTAGACACAAGGTGGATGAGCTTGAGGCTCTTTTGGAAATTGGCAGATAAGATATTGTGGGGATAACTGAGACGCGGCTTCATGGGGACAGGGCCTGGGAAATGAATATTCAAGGCTACACGTGCTATCGTAAGGACAGGCTGATGGGCAGAGGGGGTGGGGTGGCCTTGTTGGTAAGGGAGTTTTCAGTCCCTTGCGCGGGGGGACCTAGAGTCAGGGCATGTAGAGTCAGTGTGGATAGAGCTTCGAAACACTAAGGGGAAAAAGACCCTCATGGGAGTCATCTGCAGGCCCCCAAACAGTAGTCTGGATGTCGGATGTAAGTTGAATCAGGAGCTGAAATTGGCTTGTCGCAAAGATGTTACTACAGTTGTTATGGGGGATTTTAACATGCAGGTAGACTGGGAGAATCAGGATGGTATCGGGCCTCAAGAAAGAGACTTTGTAGATGCCTCAGAGAGCAGCTGGTGCTGGAGCCGACCAGGGATAAGGCGATTCTGGATCTGGTATTGTGTAACGAACCAGAATTGGTCAGTGACCTCGAAGTGAAGGAGCCATTGGGAAGTAGTGACCATAATACAATAAGCTTCAATCTGCAATTTGAGAGGGAGTGGGTACAATCGGAAGTGACAATATTTCTGTTTAATAAAGGGAAATAGGGAGCTATGAGGGAGCAACTGGCCAAAGTTCAAAGGTGCAATACCTTAACAGGGAAGACCGTGGAGGAACAATGGCGGATATTTCTGTGTATAATGCAGAAGTTGCAGGATCAGGTCATTCCTAAAAGGAAGAAGAATCCCAGGAGGAGACATGGGCGGCCGTGGCTGATGAGGGAAGTAAAGAAACATATAAAGTTAAAAGAGAAAAAGTATAACTTAGCGAAGATAAGTGGGAAAACTGAGGACTGGGAAGCTTTTAAAGAACAACAGAGGATTAATAAGAAGGAAATACGCAGAGAAAAAATGAGGTACGAAGGTAAACTGGCCAAGAATATAAAGGAGGATAGTAAAAGCTTCTTTAGGTATGTCCAAGGCAAAAAAATGGTTAGGACAAAAATTGGGCCCTTGAAGACAGAAACAGGGAACAAAGAAATAGCAGAGGAATTAAATGGGTACTTCAGATCTGTGTTCACTGGGGAAGACACAAGCAATCTCCCTGAGGTAACAGTTGCTGAAGGACCTGAACTTAAGGGAATTTATATTTGCAAGGATTTGGTGTTGGAGAGACTGTTAGGTCTGAAGGTTGATAAGTCTCCGGGCCCTGATGGCCTGCATCCCAGGGTTCTGAAGGAGGTGGCTCGGGAAATCGTGGATGCGCTGATGATTATTTTCCAGAGTTCAATAGAATCGGGGTCGGTTCCTGAGGATTGGAGTGCGGCAAATGTTGACCACTTTTTCAGAAGGGTGGGCGGGAGAAAACAGGAAATTATATACCAGTTACTCTGACCTCAGTGGTGGGAAAGATGCTGGAGTCTATTAAAAAGGATGAAATTACGGCACATCAGGATAATAGTAACAGGATAGGACAGAGTCAGCATGGATTTATGAAGGGGAAATCATGCTTGACTAATCTTCTTGAATTTTTTGAGGATGTAACTCGGAAGATGGACGAGGGAGATCCAGTGGATGTAGTGTACCTGGACTTTCAGAAAGCTTTTGATAAAGTCCCACACAAGAGGTTAGTTAGTAAAATTAGGGCGCACGGGATTGGGGGCAAAGTACTAGATTGGATAGAGAATTGGTTGGCTAATAGGAAACAAAGGGTAGTGATTAACGGCTCCATTTCGGAATGGCAGGCAGTGACCAGTGGGGTACCGCAGGGATCCGTGCTGGGACCGCAGCTTTTTACAATATATGTAAATGATATAGAAGATGGTATCAGCAATAACATTAGCAAATTTGCTGATGATACAAAGCTGGTTGGTAGGGTGAAATGTGATGAGGATGTTAGGAGATTACAGGGTGACCTCGACAAGTTAGGTGAGTGGGCAGATGCATGGCAGATGCAGTTTAATGTGGATAAATGTCTGGTTATCCACTTTGGTGGCAAGAACAGGAAGGCAGGTTACTACCTCAATGGTATCAAATTAGGTAAAGGGGCTGTTCAGAGAGATCTGGGTGTTCTTGTCCACCAGTCAATGAAGGCAAGCATGCAGGTACAGCAGGTCGTGAAGAAGGCTAATAGCATGCTGGCCTTCATAACAAGAGGAATTGAGTATAGAAGCAAAGAGGTGCTTCTGCAGCTGTACAGGGCCCTGGTGAGACCACACCTGGAGTACAGTGTACAGTTCTGGTCTCCAAATTTGAGGAAAGACATTCTGGCAATTGAGGGAGTGCAGCGTAGGTTCACGAGGTCAATTCCTGGAATGGCAGGATTGCCTTACACGGAAAGACTGAAGCGACTGGGCTTGTATACCCTTGAGTTTAGAAGACTGAGAGGGGATCTGATTGAAACGTATAGGATTATGAAAGGATTGGACACTCTGGCAGGAGGAAACATATTTCCACTGATGGGGGAGTGCCGAACCAGAGGACAAAACTTAAAAATACGGGGTAGACAATTTAGGACAGAAATGACGAGAAACTACTTCACCCAGAGAGTTGTGGCTGTGTGGAATGCTCTGCCCCAGAGGGCAGTGGAGGCCCAGTCTCTGGATTCATTTAAGAAAGAATTGGATAGAGCTCTTAAAGATAGTGGAGTCAAGGGTTATGGAGATAAGGCTGGAACAGGATACTGATTGGGAATGATCAGCCATGATCATATTGAATGGCGGTGCAGGCTCGAAGGGCTGAATGGCCTACTCCTGCATCGATTGTCTATTGTCTATTGATTCATTTAACCAAATGTTTGAGATGTTTACGAATAGCTAGGACCCATTACCACCGAGCCAGTCAAAATCAACCACCCAACTATTCTGATCCCGTTTTTCAGCACTTGCCCTTTGGCATCACAGCTGGATAATGCCAGGACAGTGAGCATTCACCAACGTGATGTCCTGTGCATGGGCACACTGTAACATTAATGTAGTGAGAGCTCCTTCAGTTCCTCTAGCTCTGGGGACCCCACACAGGCATGTACATCACTGGAAATCCTGCTATATTGAGAAAACATGGATACATACGTCACCTCTCTGCTGAGAGAGAAAGCATTCATCTCATCCTCAATATATATTCTCTGTCACCGAATGGTGACATTGATGTTGAGATATTGGGAGATGATGAATATATCAAACACTCCAGCATGGAAAGTTCTGGATCATAGAAGCTGAATGAAACAGTGACCCTAACAGCCACTGGCAGCGCCATCCTCCCCCAGGTATGAAGCTGCAGTCGTGTTGAAGGATCCGACACCGCTTTGTGACCAGCTCTTTATTCAGTCAGGGACCCCTCACACTCTGCTCCTGGGTTAAGTGGAGCTTGGGAAGTTGTTCCTGGAAAACCCGGTGTGGATCCAGCAGACCCCTTTCCCCACACACACTCACTCCATGGTTTCAGAGCGTCCCCTCTCTACAGCCTCTGCTCCATTTGTTGTTCATGTTACAGACCCAGATGCTGTAACTAAGTCCCCAGGCTCCGTCCAGAGTTGGGTGTTTGGATGTTTGGATGTTTGTAGGTGCATCATTGCCGTTATCATACACAGAGCCATACACTGAGCAGAAAATGGTCTCGGTCGATTTGAAGATATGTTTAGATATCTCTGCATCATTAAAAAATAAAATGTTTAATGTATTCAGAATACCTGTGTCAAAATGAATGCATTTTGTAACAAAGACAGAAATTGTTGGAAAAGCTCGGCAGGCCTGTCAGCATCCAGATGCCTTTTACATTCTGTAGTTTTTTCCAGCCTCCGTCATTCCTGTGGCCGCTCATTTAATATGCACACCACCCTCTGCGTGAAAAGATGCCCCTTAGGCCTCTTCAAAATCTTTCCCCTCTCACTTTCAACCAATGCCCTCTGGTTGTGGACACTCCTAACCTGGGGGAAAACCCTGACTACTCACCCTATCCATGAACGTTCCGATTTTATAAACATCTTATGCTACGAAATGTGACTCCAATCAACACGAATGGCTGTGTTTTCAGTCATCCTGGGCCTAAATTCTCAAATTCAATACTGACACCTCATCTGTCTCCATCAGGTCAGAATTCTAAAACAATTTTAATCATTTTGTTCAGATGCATCCGGAGACCCTTCTCCGGCTTTACACCAAGGCCTTTGTGCCCGGAGGCAGGACACTAGCACCACTCGGCAATACCCATAAAGCTGTAACATTATTCTCCTGTGTGTTTGTTCATCAGTCTGTTCTGACACGCTGTGACATACGTCTGCAACAGGCAGAACTTGAATTCAGACCATTTAGTCGAGAGATAGGAACATTACCACACAAGTTCAGGAATTGGACTCAAATCGAGAGCTCTGGCTCAGAGGCAGGGACACTACGCACTACACTACCATACCCAGATTTTGGGTCATATGTTAAGTGCCAGCTTTCAGCTCGGTATGGATTTATTATAATCAGGTTACCATTATGAACTACACAAAACTCTTCGTATTGTTAAACAAGTGCAAGACATTTGTCTCAACTGTAGGATGTTGAGTGCACGTGCTATGCTACCGAAATTAACCATGACACCTTTAATTGCTTTATCTGTAATCTACAATATTAGGGAAAGAAATCCTGCAGACACACTCTGCACAATGAAGGGTCTCAAATAGATATTTATTACTGAACACCAGAGACGGAGAAAGAGCATAATTTCTGGCCCCAAAGCACTGACCAGTATTACCACCAAAAACGTGTGTGACTGCTCTCTTCCTAAAACCATGAAATGATACCAGGCCGCTGATTACTGTCCAGCCTCTCCGCCCCACTGACCTTTTCTGCAATCAATCCCTCATCCCCCTAACCACACAAGGTAAACCAAGCTCAGGGTCTTTGTGAAAATCAAGGCCGGAGTGTGCAGGCCTCCTGGAGATGGGGAGGGAATTTTAAAATTAAACAGGGAAGGTGAGGAGGTAGTAATATCACACACTGGGCTGAGGAATGGCAGTTGGTGTTTAGATTTGATTCATTCGAGGAATTGGATTTGGTAAATCAAACAAGAGCGGCGCCTATACAATTAAAAGTAGGGTATTTGGCAGTGTTGTAGGACAGTGACCTAGGCCGTCAGGTATAATTCTTTAAAATTTGCATCTCATATAGATAGTGTGGTCAAAAGTATGTTCAGCACACTTGTCAGACCTTTGAGTATCAGAATTCAGACGTCATGTTGAGGTTATACAGGACATTGGTGAGACCTCTTCTGGAATACTGTGTCCAGCCTGGTCATCCTGCCCACTCATTCCATAGGCACACCACCCTCTGGGTGAAAAAGCTGCCCCTTAGGTCACTTTTAAATGTTTCCCCTCTAACCTTAAAAATATGTCCACTAGTTTTGGACTCCCGTACCCTTAGAAAATACCTCGACTATTCACTTTCATATTATTGACCTTGATATTATTAAGCTGGAGAGGGTTCAGAAGAAATATTTCACAACTGGGAAGGAGGCCTTGAGCTTGGTGTTGGCGTTACAACATTTCAGCATCTACATTGCCTATAACGTGTCTGAGACAAATCTCTGTACTGATCACAACGTCTGAACATTTTTAGAGGAATTTAGGGAAAAAATCTTCCAGTCTACAAAGCCTTCCAACTTACATTCAATTCCAACTTACACAGATAACAGGACAAGAAACCGTACTTGCTGCCAAGTTGTCGAGAATAGGATGAAGCAAAACTGAGACGTTCTGTAGCAGAAGTAAACGGATTGAAATAGAATCGGGTTGTGAATGTTTGCATGCTTAGTGTCAATGCAACATATATGTATTGTAGTCTACAAAAACAGGAAGAATAAAGAGTTTAAAAGGAGGCCATCTTTGTATATCGGTGTTTTTTTTTCAAACGGAACGTTGTGACGGTGCTGTCACGTTAAAAAGGTTATTTTCTCTTGTTTTTTTTAGGAGACGTCTTAGAGACAGAGATGCCGAACTGCCATCTGAAAATAGCTTAAGTAAATAACTGAGAAGGCCTTTAGGCTGGACTAAAACGTTGGTAACTATGGTAGGGCAGTGGCCAACTCCCCAGACCAGGTCTTCTCGTTTTGTTTTTGCTGCAGCATTCAGAAGCTGCTTGGGTTTCCAGAAGGGGTGGAAGTTTCACTATATGATCCCAGTTGCTATTCTCTCTGAAAACTCTCTGAAAGTTGCTTCTTCCTGGATTGGAGAACTGCACATAAGATTCTGTGTTTGAATTTATCTTTATGCCGGGGGTGTGTTTATGGGATGTTCCTTATTAGCGCAGTTAATTAGTAGAAGGCACTGTATCTATTGTTTGCATAGTTGTTCCAGAAGAGAAGCTCTCCCCAATTGTTCTTCTCTTTGATTGTGTTTTAATTGGAGCGTTTGAATGGATTTCATTTTGCTTAACATTGAGTGGGTTGACCAGTTGCAACATCTGGAACAAACAGTTTGCATCTACGTCGTAAAAAAGGAAACGTTAGTGTCCAGGCTGCCTTCTTAAAATATTTTGACGGAGTCAAAAGAGTCCCAGATATTGACTGGGAAAGCTATAGCTCGAGTTCATTAGATGGGTCGGTGTTTATCCAATGTGTGCAGGAGGGTTTCCTGACACAATATGTAGACAGGGCAACAAGAGGTGAGGCTATACTGGATTTGGTTCTAGGTAATGAACCAGGCCAGGTGTTAGACTTGGAGGTAGGTGAGCACTTCGGGAACAGTGACCACAACTCGGTGACTTTTACTCTAGTGATGGAGAGGGATAAGTGTGCACTGCAGGGCAACAGTGAGAGCTGGGGGCAGGGAAATTATGATGCGGTGAGGCATGACTTAGGATGCGTGGATTGGAAAAATAGGCTTCAAGGGAAGAACACAAATGATATGTGGAGATTGTTCAAGGAACAGCTAATGGGTTTCCTTGTTAAGTATGTACCATTCAGGCGGGGAGTAAAGGGTCTTGTGAGGGAACCATGGTTTAATAAGGAATTGGAATTCCTTGTGAAAGGGAAGAGGGCGGCCTATGTAAAGATGAGGCGTGAAGATTCAGTTGAGGCGATTGAGAGTTATAAGGTAGCCAGGAAGGATCTAAAGAGAGAGCTAAGAGCAGCGAGAAGGGGACATGAAAAGTCCTTAGTTGGTAGTATTAGGGAAAATCCAAAGGCTTTCTATAGGTATGTCAGGAATAAAAGGATGACTAGGGTAGGTATCGGTCCAGTCAAGGATAGTAGTGGGAAGTTGTGTGTGGAGGCGGAGGAGATTGGTGAGACACTAAATCAATACTTTTCGTCAGTATTCATTCAGGAACAGGATACTGTTGCTGATGTGAATATTGAGTCACAAGTGATTAGAATGGATGGCCTTGAGGTACGTAGGGAAGAGGTCCGGGGAATACTGGAAAGGATGAAAATAGATAAGTCCCCTGGGCCTGATGGCATTTATCCTAGGATCCTGTGGGAAGCTAGGGAGGAGATAGCGGAGCCATTGGCCTTGATTTTTATGTCGTCGTTGTCTACGGGAATAGTGCCAGAAGACTGGAGGATAGCGAATGTGGTCCCCTTGTTCAAGAAGGGGAGCAGGGATAGCCCGAGTAACAATAGGCCAGTGAGTCTCACTTCTGTTGTGGGCAAAGTCTTAGAGAGAATTGTAAGGGATAGGATTTATGAACATCTGGATAGGAATAATGTGATCAAGGATAGTCAGCATGGTTTTGTGAAGGGCAGGTCGTGCCTCACAAAGCTTATTGATTCTTTGAGAATGTGACCAAGGAAGTGGACGAGGGTAAAGCAGTAGATGTGGTGTATATGAATTTTAGCAAGGCGTTCGATAAGATACCCCATGGCAGGGTAATGCAAAAACTACGGAGGTATGTCATTGTGGGTGCATTAGAGGTTTGGATTAGGAATTGGCTGGCTGGAAGGAGACAGAGGGTAGTAGTTGATGGTATAGGTTCATCTTGGAGCGCAGTTACTAGCGGTGTTCCACAAGGATCTGTTCTGGGACCACTGCTGTTTGTCATTTTTATAAATGACCTGGAGGAGGGGCTTGAAGGCTGGGTGAGCAAGTTTGCGGATGACACGAATCTCGGTGGAGTTGTGGACAGTGAAGAAGGATGTGGCAGGTTACAGCGGGATATAGATAAGTTGCAGATCTGGGCAGTAAGGTGGCAAATGGAATTCAATGTAGCTAAGTGTGAAGTCATTTACTTTGGTAGGAGTAACAAAGAGATGGATTACTGGGCTAATGGTAGACTACTTGGTAGTGTGGATGAGCAGAGGGAACTTGGTGTCCATGTACACAGATCTTTGAAAGTTGCCACCCACGTAAATAGTGCTATGAAGAAGGCATATGGTGTACTGGCTCTTATTGGGAAAGGAATTGAGTTCCGGAGTCCTGTGGTAATGTTGCAGTTATATAAGACTCTGGTGCGGCCTCATCTGGAGCATTGTGTGCAGTTTGGGTCGCCATACTATAGGAAGGACGTGGAGGCATTGGAACGAGTGCAGAGTAGGTTTACCAGGATGTTGCCTGGCATGGTAGGAAGATTGTATGAGGAAAGGCTGAGGCACTTGGGGCTGTTTTCATTGGAGAAAAGAAGGTTTAGGGGAGATTTGATAGAGGTGTACAAGATGATTAGGGGTTTAGATAGAGTTGACAGTGAGAACCTTTTTCCGCGTATGGAGTCAGCTGTTACTAGGGGACACAGCTTTAAATTAAGGGGTGGTACGTATAGGACAGATGTTAGGGGTAGATTTTTTACTCAGCGGGTTGTGAGTTCATGGAATGCCCTGCCAGTAGCAGTGGTGGACTCTCCCTCTTTGTGGTCATTTAAGCGGGCATTGGACAAGCATATGGAGGATATTGAGCTAGTGTAGGTTAGGTAGGCTTCGGTCGGCTCAACATCGAGGGCCGAAGGGCCTGTACTGCGCTGTATTTTTCTATGTTCTATGTTCTATGTTCTTTGAGTCTGACCATGTCCATAATACTTGTAGCTGAGGATATTCTGACTGACTCCTGTTATTGAAAAGTTAGTGGAGGCGCTGGACGTTGTGCTGTGAGCTACCTCAGACATTCAGGGAAACCTGGGGATTTGGTGACCCAACTCTGGATGGAGCATGGGGACTTAGTTACAGCATCTGGGTCTGTAACATGAACAACAAATGGAGCAGAGGCTGTAGAGAGGGGACGCTCTGAAACCATGGAGTGAGTGTGTGTGGGGAAAGGGGTCTGCTGGATCCACACCGGGTTTTCCAGGAACAACTTCCCAAGCTCCACTTAACCCAGGAGCAGAGTGTGAGGGGTCCCTGACTGAACAAGGAGCTGGTCACAAAGCGGTGTCGGATCCTTCAACACGACTGCAGCTTCATACCTGGGGGAGGATGGCGCTGCCAGTGGCTGTTAGGGTCACTGTTTCATTCAGCTTCTATGATCCAGAACTTTCCATGCTGGAGTGTTTGATATATTCATCATCTCCCAATATCTCAACATCAATGTCACCATTCGGTGACAGAGATTATATATTAAGGATGAGATGAATGCTTTCTCTCTCAGCAGAGAGGTGACGTATGTATCCATGTTTTCTCAATATAGCAGGATTTCCAGTGATGTACATGCCTGTGTGGGGTCCCCATGTCAATGAGGAGAGCTAGAGGAACTGAAGGAGCTCTCACTACATTAGTGTTACAGTGTGCCCATGCACAGGACATCACGTTGGTGAATGCTCACTGTCCTGGCATTATCCAGCTGTGATGCCAAAGGGCAAGTGCTGAAAAATGGGATCAGAATAGTTGGGTGGTTGATTTTGACTGGCTCGGTGGTCATGGGTCCTAGCTATTCGTAAACATCTCAAACATTTGGTTAAATGAATCAATAGACAATAGACAATCGATGCAGGAGTAGGCCATTCAGCCCTTCGAGCCTGCACCGCCATTCAATATGATCATGGCTGATCATTCCCAATCAGTATCCTGTTCCAGCCTTATCTCCATAACCCTTGACTCCACTATCTTTAAGAGCTCTATCCAATTCTTTCTTAAATGAATCCAGAGACTGGGCCTCCACTGCCCTCTGGGGCAGAGCATTCCACACAGCCACCACTCTCTGGGTGAAGTAGTTTCTCCTCATTTCTGTCCTAAATTGTCTACCCCGTATTTTTAAGTTGTGTCCTCTGGTTCGGCACTCCCCCATCAGCGGAAATATGTTTCCTCCTGCCAGAGTGTCCAATCCTTTCATAATTCTATACGTTTCAATCAGATCCCCTCTCAGTCTTCTAAACTCAAGGGTATACAAGCCCAGTCGCTTCAGTCTTTCCGTGTAAGGCAATCCTGCCATTCCAGGAATTGACCTCGTGAACCTACGCTGCACTCCCTCAATTGCCAGAATGTCTTTCCTCAAATTTGGAGACCAGAACTGTACACTGTACTCCAGGTGTGGTCTCACCAGGGCCCTGTACAGCTGCAGAAGCACCTCTTTGCTTCTATACTCAATTCCTCTTGTTATGAAGGCCAGCATGCTATTAGCCTTCTTCACGACCTGCTGTACCTGCATGCTTGCCTTCATTGACTGGTGGACAAGAACACTCAGATCTCTCTGAACAGCCCCTTTACCTAATTTCATACCATTGAGGTAGTAACCTGCCTTCCTGTTCTTGCCACCAAAGTGGATAACCAGGCATTTATCCACGTTAAACTGCATCTGCCATGCATCTGCCCACTCACCTAACTTGTCCAGGTCACCCTGTAATCTCCTAACATCCTCATCAGATTTCACCCTACCAACCAGCTTTGTATCATCAGCAAATTTGCTAATGTTATTGCTGATACCATCTTCTATATCATTTACATATATTGTAAAAAGCTGCGGTCCCAGCACGGATCCCTGCGGTACCCCACTGGTCACTGCCTGCTATTCCGAAATGGAGCCGTTAATCACTACCCTTTGTTTCCTATTAGCCAACCAATTCTCTATCCAATCTAGTACTTTGCCCCCAATACCGTGCGCCCTAATTTTACTAACTAACCTCTTGTGTGGGACTTTATCAAAAGCTTTCTGAAAGTCCAGGTACACTACATCCACTGGATCTCCCTCGTCCATCTTCCGAGTTACATCCTCAAAAAATTCAAGAAGATTAGTCAAGCATGATTTCCCCTTCATAAATCCATGCTGACTCTGTCCTATCCTGTTACTATTATCCAGATGTGCCGTAATTTCATCCTTTTTAATAGACTCCAGCATCTTTCCCACCACTGAGGTCAGAGTAACTGGTCTATAATTTCCTGTTTTCTCCCGCCCACCCTTCTGAAAAAGTGGCACAACATTTGCCGCACTCCAATCCTCAGGAAACGACCCCGATTCTATTGAACTCTGGAAAATAATCATCAGCGCATCCACGATTTCCCGAGCCACCTCCTTCAGTATCCTGGGATGCAGGCCATCAGGTCCCGGAGACTTATCAACCTTCAGACCTAACAGTCTCTCCAACACCAAATCCTTGCAAATATAAATTCCCTTAAGTTCAGGTCCTTCAGCCACTATTACCTCAGGGAGATTGCTTCTGTCTTCCCCAGTGAACACAGATCTGAAGTACCCATTTAATTCCTCTGCTATTTCTTTGTTCCCTGTTTCTGTCTTCAAGGGCCCAATTTTTGTCCTAACCATTTTTTTGCCTTGGACATACCTAAAAAAGCTTTTACTATCCTCCTTTATATTCTTGGCCAGTTTACCTTTGTACCTCATTTTTTTCTCTGCGTGTTTCCTTCTTACTAATCCTCTGTTGTTCTTTAAAAGCTTCCCAGTCCTCAGTTTTCCCACTTATCTTCGCTAAGTTATACTTTTTCTCTTTTAACTTTATATGTTTCTTTACTTCCCTCGTCAGCCACGGCCGCCCATGTCTCCTCCTGGGATCCTTCTTCATTTTAGGAATGAACTTCTGCATTATACACAGAAATATCCGCCATTGTTCCTCCACGGTCTTCCCTGTTAAGGTATTGCACCATTGAACTTTGGCCAGTTGCTCCCTCATAGCTCCATATTTCCCTTTATTCAACTGAAATATTGTCACTTCCGATTGTACCCACTCCCTCTCAAATTGCAGATTGAAGCTTATTGTATTATGGTCACTACTTCCCAATGGCTCCTTCACTTCGAGGTCACTGACCAATTCTGGTTCGTTACACAATACCAGATCCTTAATCGCCTAATCCCTGGTCGGCTCCAGCACCAGCTGCTCTAAAGATCCATCTCTGAGGCACTCCACAAAGTCTCTTTCTTGAGGCCCGATACCATCCTGATTCTCCCAGTCTACCTGCATGTTAACATCCCCCATAACAACTGTAGTAACATCTTTGCGACAAGCCAATTTCAGCTCCTGATTCAACTTACATCCGACATCCAGACTACTGTTTGGGGGCCTGTAGATGACTCCCATGAGGGTCTTTTTCCCCTTAGTGTTTCGAAGCTCTATCCACACTGACTCGACATGCCCTGACTCTAGGTCCCCCCGCGCAAGGGACTGAATATCCTCCCTTACCAACAAGGCCACCCCACCCCCTCTGCCCGTCAGCCTGTCCTTACGATAGCACGTGTAGCCTTGAATATTCATTTCCCAGGCCCTGTCCCCATGAAGCCACGTCTCAGTTATCCCCACAATATCTTATCTGCCAATTTCCAAAAGAGCCTCAAGCACATCCACCTTGTGTCTCATGCTTCGTGCATTCATATATAGAATTTTTAATTTGTTACTGCTCTCACCCTTCCCCTCAACCCTTATTTCACTCAACTTTACAGCATGATGCCTTTTCCAGTTTTCTGCCTCCTTGATACAGTTGTCTTTCTTGACTTCTCTTGTTCTAACTACCCCTTCAATTTCCTTTTTAAACATCCAGCTTGTCCCTTCCCCCCCCACTACTTAGTTTAAATGTAGCGGTGTTGCAGCAGAAAACCTGCCTGCCAGAATGCTGATCCCTGATCTATTAAGGTGCAAGTCGTCTCTCTTGTAGAATTTATGGTTACCATAAAATATACCCCAGTGATCCAAGAACTTGAAACCTTGCTTTCTGCTCCAGTTCCCCAACCACACGTTCAAGTCCATTATCTCCCGGTTTATGGCCACACTAGCCCGAGAAACTGGAAGCAAACTGGAGATAACCACCTTGGACGTCCTGCTTTTTAGCCTTCTTCCTAGTTCTCCGAAGTCTCGCTGTAGTATGTTCCTCCTCTTCTTCCCGACATCATTTGAGCCGACGTGTACCACCACCTCGGGCTCTTCACCCTCGTCGTTGAGGATGTCCTGGACTCTGTCCGCGATGTCTTTCACTCTAGCACCAGGAAGGGAACACACCATCCTTAAATCCGGTCTGCTGTCACAAAAACCTCGGTCAGTTCCTCTCATGATGGAGTCCCCTATTACCACGGCTCTGTGCGATGTCCGACTCTTCCGCTCTGCTTCTGTGGCAACTTTTGATTGACAAACATGGCTGCCTTGCGAACTGGCAGTGTCATTAGACTCTACTGTGTCCAAAAGCTTCAACTTGTTCCTGACAGGTACTTCTCCCCGCGTCTCTTGCACCTGTCTCCTCTCTGCCTTCCTCATCGTCTGCACTCTTCTGCTCTCTTCTGGCATGATTGATGTAATAACATCAATGAATGTCTTGTCCAGAAAGATCTCGTTCTCTCGGATGAGCCTAAGATCTTCGAGTTCTTTCGTCAGTGCTGAATCAATTGCAATATATCTCAGTCTGCTGTAGGAGAAACGCATTGAGGAGATCCTCGGCCATGATGAGAACGTGGAGGCTCACTGTGTTGAATGACATACTCCTTTCCTGAGGTTTCTGTGCAATCTGTGGGAATGCTCTGTAAATGTTGTCACAAGCTCTCAGATGTTAGGAAGGAGGCCTCTGCAGGGATCGACAGAACTGTGTTTCCCGTTCCCTTTTCCGATATCGAGGCTGGTGCCGGGTGTTCTGTCCGGGTTATCCTTTAAGACCTCGGAGCAGTTTAATACAATTCAGTGTCTTGCTTGGCTGTTTCAGAGACCATTGAAGAGTTTATCACATGTCTCTGTGTGTCTGGAGTCACTTTTAGGCCAGACCAAGGAAGCACGGGAGTTTCACTTCCTGAAAGTACATTGGAGAAGCAAATTGGTGGTTACAATCGACATTGGCTTCACGGTCATTGTTACTGACACCAGATTTTAGACCTCGACATTTTATTAATTGCTTTTAACTTCCACCAGCTGCTAGAGCATTTGTTTGGTCTGGGTTAGTAATCCAGTGACATTTCCACAACAGCATCAGTTCCACATGGGGACCTATCGGGAACCAAACTGAGCAGGTAATTTTTGTGCTGCTTCACGGCTCTGTCAAAAAAACCTCCCACCCATTTGACTGTCGTAATGGAGTTGAGGGGGCCATATTGGTCATAATGTAATTATTTTCCTCTTAATAGACTTGTCATAATAATTTTCCACATTGTCAGATAGATGTCAGACTTGGAAATGGAATGAAATAGCTTCCCCAGGGACACGGCTTGTCGAACATTGCCTGTGTCGTACCTACTGTGTTCAGTTGTTTCTTCATGTCACATAGAGCGAATCAAACTGTTTGAAAACTGTCATCTGTGATTGTGTGGGCATCTTGACAAGGTGAGTTGAATCATAAACTCAACACTTCTGGCTGAGTATGGTGTAGATAGGAATCCTTGTCTATTGCCCTGATGTGCAGGGCTGTACATTATTTAGGATAGGGACGTGTGTATGACCCTGTCCTGCAGTGAGTTGATTAATCCATTTATGACTGGGTGTGGCAGGGATGCTGAGCTTCGATCTGATCTGTTCGTCTTGGGATCATTGCGTCCTCTCTATCACATGTTAGTTCTGCTGTTTGGAATGTAATCAGTCAAGTGTGGTCGCTTTAACAGGTTCTTATCAGTTTTAGGAGCACATGGTTCTGACCCTGACATGTTTACCCACATGCGTCACTGAACCATAGTTCAGCTTGATGGTAATTGTAGACTGAGGGATTATCCAGGGCCAAAAGTTAGATTATAGTTTTATATAATTCTGCTTCTGTTGTTGCTGTGGTTTACAGCACCACATGGAATACACGGTTTGATCTGCAATATCTCTCATACAGTTCTGCTGCCTGTTCCCCAGTTCACACCGAGATTCATTCACCCATCAGCCATGCATTCAGTGACCTACTCTGGTTTCTGATGTGATACACGTCCAATTTTATATTCTCATTCCACTGAGGGTCTCTCCATGGTGTCACACTTACAGTTTGTCTCATTCCCGCTTTAATATATTCATCTGAATCCTTTCCCTTCCAGTATGTGCTACCTTCTGTGTTTAGAGTGAATACATCTCCCGCTGTTTCTCTCCCTAAGAGTAAGAGGTCTGTAGTGTCAGTGATGCGAGCCTTACATAGTTTCAGAACCAATGAATTTGTGTATCTTTTTTTATCTTGCACTTCCTGGTATATGGCGCTCCAGGTTGGACAGAGGGTTTGAGTAACGTTGACACTCATCTTTGAAAAACAGAAATTGCTGGGGAAGTTAAGCAGGTCTGGCAGCACCTGTGGAGTGAAAGTAGAGTTATTCATTGGTTCCAATGATCGTTCTTCAAGGCTCACAGATTCTTTTTTTGTTCTGGTTTCAGATTTCCGGTATCAACAGTTATTTGTTTAATTGAAAATGTGTTTTGTTCATTTCTGGAGAAACACAGCAGATCCGCAGCATCTACAGAGACAGAGAAACAGAGTTAGCGTTTCAAGTCCAGTGTGACACTTCTTCAGAACGGAAAAGGATTGGAAAAAGGGCTTTTTAATCCCTTGTCAGAGGTAGTGGAAGTGTGATGGGAAACAGTGTGGAAGCGCAATGCCACTGACGAATGGACTTTTGTTTGTTGTAAAAGAGAATCAAATGTAAAATAAGTATACATTAGGTTGTAAAGGGGGGCATTGGGTTCCTTAATTGAGTGCAAGACAAACGATTCATAAACAGGGCAAGTTCAGTGGGAGACCAAGTGAAGGAATGTATGAAGACTTCAGAACAGCCATAAAGGCGTCATGCTGTGAAGTTATGGAATTGAATACCTACTCCTACAGGCTGTAACGTACCAAAGTGAAATGTGAGGTGTTACTCGAGCTGGGTTGTGCTTCATTTGAACATTGCAGCTGCCCAGGACTGAAATGTTAGTATGAGAGCAAGGTAGGTTATTGAAATGGGAAACAATGAGACGGTCAGGGCTCTTCCTACAGACAGAATGGGAATGTTCCTCAGTGCAGTCTCTGTTTGCTCTCCCCAATTTAAAGGAGACTGAATTGTGAGCAGCAATGACAGGAGATTGAATTGAAAGATTACAAGTGAAATGCTGCTTCTTCTGGAAGGTATGTGTTAGATTGTTAAGAAATGAGGAAAAAGTTTACGATCTTTTCAAATGTCCAACTGTATTTCCTATTATATATAGACTACATAGTTTCGCAACTTGGAGGGAGTAAGCACTACAGATGCGAGAGGACAGAGTTAATAAACTTGGAGCTTGAGAAACACGAAGACCAGACAGAATCAGAGGAGCAAAAAGGCAATATTTTGATATTGGACCTTTCGTCAGGACTGGTGAGGGGGAGGGGAGCCCAGAAATGGAGTGATGGGATATGGCAGGGCGAATGGTTGGCATGATGGTGGCGTATTCATGCAGGTATGAGGTTACTGTGCTTGGTCAGTGAAAGGGTGGAGCGGATATGTGAGTGAGAAGATGGGCAGGTGGGTCTGGTCAGGGAGAAGGGACGTGGGATAAGGCTGCGTGTGGAGGGATGTTGAAGCTTCTGCAGTCAATATTGAGGCCATTGGGCTATCAGCTTCAAAGGTAAACTCTCAGGTGGTGTTCCTCTGACAGTGGACAGGCTAAGGATGAGCATGTGCTGAAAATGTGTTGCTGGAAAAGCGCAACAGGTCAGGCAGCATCCAAGGAACAGAAGAATCGACGTTTCGGGCATAAGCCCTTCTTCAGGAATTCCTGAAGAAGGGCTGATGCCCGAAATGTCGACTCTCCTGTCCCTTGGATGCTGCCTGACCTGCTGTGCTTTTCCAGCAACACATTTTTCAGCTCTGATCTCCAGCATCTGCAGTCCTCACTTTCTCCTTAAGGATGACCATGTCCCCAGATGAGTTGGAGGGGGAATTAAAATGGAAGGTAACTGTAAAGTCGGGTTCGTTGTTGTGTTCAGAGCACTGGTGCTCCATACAGAGCCTGATCCTGCCCCAACAAGCACGTCTCCAACTCCCAATGTTGTCTCTTCTCTATCAGGGAGACCAAAGGGAGTTTCGGGGACATAGTCATGGAGCATCTGCTCTCTGCACGCTTTAACCAACCCTACATTCCAGTTGCCATTCATTTCAATTACTTGCTCACACCGCCCCCGCCCGCTCATCCAGCGACAGATCCATCCTTGGCCTCCTCCACTGTCAGAGTGAGGCCAAATGGAAACTAGGGATCACAACCTGATCTTTCAGCTTGAGAGCTTACAGTTCACTGGTCTCAATATTGACTCACTGGCTTCAAAATCTCTCCACCCACAGCCTTTCATGTTCCCCTTCCGTGACCTGACCTAAGCTGTCCCTCTTCCTATTCGCATATCCACTGTACTCTTCCCACTGACCAATCACAATATCCCCATACTTGCATCCCTTTTCGTCATCCCATCTACGCTTCCTTCAGCCCCACGCCCCTCTCTCTATTTACTTCCCAGCTCCCCTTCCCCGGCCCAGTCCTGATGAAGGCTTTCAGCCTGAAAAGTTGACTTTCCTGTTCCTAGGATGGTGACTGACCTGCTCTGCTTTTTCAGCTTCATATGTATTGCTATATCGGCAGCAACATATTTTGTTGTGCATTTTATACATTTTATTTTATTTTAGCTGTTTACTGACAAGCGTATCTCAACATTCTCACTACAGGGTCAAGGAAACAGTCTCTTTGTCACGAATGTTCCTGTTTGCTTCGAAATGATTTCCTTTGTTTTCACCGTACTTTCAAGTCTGCTGTTCGCAATAGCATTGTAAATGTAACTCTTGTTATGCTGAAGCTTAATCACACCATGTCCAATGTACTTCAGAACTTCCTTGTTCTTATACTCCACACATCTATTCTTAAACGTAAGGATCCATTAAGTCCTTCTATACAACAGTTTCAACTTGCCTGGCCATTTGTAATTTCCTGTCTTCTGTGTCCCTCTCTCCTTACATTTACCAGTCCTCCCACTCTCCAAAATTTCCAGAAAGCTCACCAGCAATGCCTCCACAATCACCTTTGGCATCTCTTTAGAACTACGGGGTGTTTTCCAACTAGTCTCACTGATTGATCCAACTTCACCTTCCCAAGCTCCTTCTCCTTACTGGTGGTCGCTATACTCACCTCTACCCTCTGACTGTCTTGAAGTTCTAACATTTTGCTGGTGTCTTCCACCGTGAAGATTGTTACAATGTATTCAATTCCTCTGCCATTCCATTGCTTCTCATAACTATTCAAGCTTTATTTTTCAACATTCCTTTGTTTGTTCTTTACTCCCTGTCTTCTTTGTTATCTGTCTAAAAATCTGTTTCAACGTTCTTTTCCATTATTAAAAAGCATAATATCATATTTCACCCTCTGCTGCCATTTGCTGTTGTTAGTTATCCCTGCTGGAATTTATAGGCTGCGTAATCGTCTAGATTCCCATAAATCTTCACCACATTGTACGCATTTTCTTTTACTTTTGTGCTGTCCCTGTTTCGTTATCACGCACGGCTGCCTTGTCTTCCGCTGAATATCTTTATTCTTACTTTGGGATGAATTTCTGACGTGCTGCTGAATTATCTCCAGAAACTCCTGTCATTGCTGCTTCACCATATTTCCGTGTTCAGCTCCCCTTTCAACTAACTCTGGCCAACGCCACCCTCCTGTCTTTTTAGTTACATTACTCAATTATAAGCCATCTCATCCAAAAGTGAGCAATAGATGTAAACTGAAAGAGGGACGTTTGAGACTTGGGACACGAAGAACGATTGGAGGATTTATTAACTGGATGGAAAGACAAAGACAGAGAGAATGAATATAGACGTGAAGATGTAAAAATAGAGACGTCTACATGATTGATAGAATTAGATGTGCTTCCCTATTTGGTTTAACAATTCCTGTGTGCAGTGGTCCTTTATGCAGTATATGTGCAACAGATTAATCTGTTGAAATCCTGGATTTGATGCCAGAACATTTATCTCCTTCAATATGAGAGGCACCAACTGTTGACAGAACCCAGCATATGTTTCCTGGTAGAAAATGGATTAGATTAGATTAAATTACGTACAGTGTGGAAACAGGCCCTTCGGCCCAACAAGTCCACACCGACCCGCCGAAGCGCAACCCACCCATACCCCTACATCTACCCCTTGCCTAACACTACGGGCAATTTAGCATGGCCAATTCACCTGACCTGCACATCTTTGGACAGTGGGAGGAAACCGGAGCACCCGGAAGAAACCCGCGCAGACACGGGGAGAATGTGCAAACTCCACACAGTCAGTCGCCTGAGGCAGGAATTGAACCCGGGTCTCTGGCGCTGTGAGGTAGCAGTGCTAACCACTGTGCCACCGTGCCGCCCACAAACAAGTTGGAACACCAGAAGCAGGAATTTATAACAGCCATCCGATAAGAATGAAACATTAGATCAGGGAATGCCAGGAAGGGGCAGGAGGCAGACGGTACATTGAGAGAAGGGGAACAAAACCTCTCAGCTGAAGAGTAAATAACATACTAATATTTTCTAAATTTTGTATATCACATGCATCATGTTTGTTAAGTATGTCTCTCTTGTTCATTCTGAATATGTTGCACACATATGAATAATCTTATTTATCTGCACACACGCACAGACACAGACACACATACGCACGCACACACCAATGACTGTTCAGCCATTCTATTTGAAATGATTCTGTTTTGTTTACACTGTCATTTGCCATTCCTTCTTCCGAATAAATTATGTTTCTTTCACTGCATTTTATTTTATTCTGTTTGTCAAGAAGACATTGGGGAATGGTGGGGATGTCACTTTACTCCTCATCAGTCTCCACAGCCACTGTCTTCTATTCCTTTCTGTTTATTAACCCATGAAAAATACGTACTGTATCTGACCCCTGAATCCCAATAACCAGGTCAATTTTAAACAGGACACTTACTTTTGCGCTAAGGCTACAAAACATCTCAAAAGGAAAATGCATACAAATTGTGCAATAAGATGTTTGCATCTTTACAAACAGATTATAGAATTGCCTTATGTAAACGATAAACAATTAACTGGTAAGAGCGGTGAGAGTAAAATCCAGGGAAATTCGTATTTCTTGTGTATGTTCGGGGCAGTTGTGCCCAGAAGCAGTTTTAATGTTGGAAGTTGTTGTGGTGGAGGACACTTCAGTGTAGTAACAACATCTCGATTGATGCTGTGTAATGATGACTATTCAGGCAGGTTACTATCCCATCCTCGCTATTGTTGGTATTCCTGGTGAGTCGATCTCTGCCCATTTACTAATTCTCTAACCCGTTGTGAATGTCATCATTTTCTCTGTAGTGTATATTTGGCAAAGATCCAAAATATTGTCTTCGCTTTCAATCACAATTTCCATTTCTATACCATGAATTTCATATCCCTCGCTTACAAGCATCTGAGGAGAAATTAAAGTATTCATAACCACCATTACCCCATTTTATCCTGAACTGATTTATATCTCAATATTCCGTCGACCACAAAACCTGCCCAATCCCACTCCCACCTTCACAATATCCCCAGTCTTCAATTCTGCCTCAACACTGTTTCTGAATAAACCATCATCCACATCTTTCCAGTTACAATTCTCTTCGGGCACCTCTTCTCGTTACATATATTTTGATCACAATCTTTTTCTTGCCTCGACTTGGATCTATGTGAGGTGCAAAGATTGAAGACAGTTTGATTCTAAAATGACTATCAGTATAACCTGTAACCTCAAACGAGGGAGAGGACTATGCTATCAGTGACCAGGAAGTGACCGTTTCATTGAACTGTCTTGATTCTAGAACTTTCTGACCAGGAGTGGGTGTCACGTCCATCATCTCCCAATTGCAGTGTTCTAATGTATTCACACAGTGACGGAATCAATCTCTGCCTGCTGCTGAGGGTAATACCTTCGTCCTGTCTTCATAATGGAAGGTCCGGAAAATCTTCTAGAAATAATATGGGACAGATTGACTGGTAAAAATAAGAACATGATTAGAATTAATAAAGTGAACTTTCTCAAAAACTAATTGAATTGAAGGTTGGCAAGTTACTGCACCAAATGAGTTCCATCCGAGTTTTCAGAGAAGTGGCATTGCAGCTAGTGAATGAGTTATAGAGACATACAGGACAGAAACAGACGCTTCGGTCCAACCAATCCATGCTCACTATTCCAATTCCAAACTAACTTAATCCCACCTGACCGCGCTTGGCCCATATCCGTACAAACCTTTCCTATTCATGTACTTATCCAAATGTCTTTTAAACGTTGTAACGACAAGAAAGAAGTATTGATTACCCTCCAAATTTCTTTAGAATCTGCAATTTATCGTTCCTGCAGACTGGAAAGTAATTATTGTAATTCTAAATATTTAAAACCAGCGCGGGAGGGAAACGAAAAAAAAATGGGTACCATGATGTTAGGTCTGAGGAAAATATTAGAACTTTTTATGAGAAATTTTACAACTCGACGTTTGGGAAATCATGATGTGACTTAGTACAGTCAGCTTAGACTTAGAAACCGGAAATCATCGTTGAGAAACCTGTGGAGTTTGTATTAGTTGATACATCCACAAGAGAGAAAGAGTGCGAGTGGTGTATTTGAATTTGCAGAATACATTTTTTACATTGTTGTTAACAAGTAAGCAAAGGAAGTTGGAGAACATTGGTAAGTTGCAGACGGGGTGATCTGGATATACCACATGGATTGAGAATTGGTCAGTGGAAGCAATACAGTGCTTCTTGCACTTTTATGGATTGAAGGCAGTTACTCATGGGATATCACAAGTTTCAGTGTTTGAACCACAACAATTTGCAAGGCATAGAAATGATTTGGCTATGAGAAATAAACAGAATGCATCTCATTTTGTATTGATTAAATCGTACAAGTTTGAGAAATGTTGTTTTTCAAAAGGACCTGAATGTCCTTGATCATGAGTCACCAAAAATAGCACATCCAAGGCCGTAAGTATTGGCATCTTATATTGTATGCTGCCCTTCATTGTCATATGATTTATGTGCAAAACTAAAGCCGTCTTCCCGTATTTGTAGGGCCTTGATTAGAGATTATTTGGAGCACTGTGTAGAGGTGTGATCTTCTTTATAAGGCACGATGTCATTAACACAGACACTACTGAAGTAAGTATTAGCAGTCTAATCCATGAGATGATGACTCCATGAGGAGACAGTGATGGAACTGAGTATTTAATCTGTAGTGCTAGGAGACAAAGAGGGATGATTGCGCTGAAACGTGAGGATTAGCGACGATCACATATTTCTGAAAGAGACACTGTTAGGGTGAGAAATGATTAATTTATTAGATTTATTGTCACATGTGCCTAAGTCCAGTGAAAGCTTTATTTATGAGCAGTACAGGCAGATGACAGTAAGCAAGGACGCACAGATCATAGGGTGAAAAATAAATGTGGACATATGTAAGGCGTGCAGGTTACAATGCGCAGAACATTCAAAAAACATGATCAACATGAACAAGATCTTTATTATTTGGAGTTACAGAGTCCATTCATCAGTCTAATATAGCATCCCTGATACTTTATGTGCCTGAATGATCTCTCCCCACATTAATGTGCCATCGGCATGAGGTCCTACAAGAAAAAGGTAGGGAGTTAGGAACCAACTTAACAAAATAGGACCTCGGAGGATTGCTACCATTGTCAAGTACTAGTCAGTGTAGGAATGATTAAATAATCAGGAAGAATGTGTGGCTTGAGAGATGGTGCAGGAGGGAGGGGTTCCGATTTTTGGGATATTGGGACCGGTTCTGGGGGAGGTGAGACTATTACAAATTGGACGGTCTACATCTGGATAGGACTGGAGCCAATGTTCGATGGAGTGCATTTGCAAACGCTGTTGGGAAGGGTTTAAACTAATGTGGCAGGGGATCGGGTAAAAAATCTGTTTAGTGAAAAGAAAGGAGGTAGTAACTAAAGCCTAAGTAACTCGATAATGAATTCAACATGACTGAGGGGAAGAGGAGGCAGGAAGCGGAGGATGAACACAGAGGGACTTGTCGTTTTAATGCAAGAACGTAAGGCAGGTGAACGTAGGGCTTGGAATAGTACCTGGGAATATAATGTTATTGTTGTTACTGAACTTGGTTGAGGGAATGGCGTGATTGACAACTAAATATCCCAGGACATTAATGCTTCAGGCGGGGTAGAGAAGAAGGTAAAAGGGGTGGATGACAAGCATCACTGGTCAAAGAAGATATCACAGCAGTGCTGACGGAGTGCCCCATGGAAGATTCGAGCAGTGAGGCAATATGGGCAGAGCTCAGAAAGAGAAAGGGCGCAGTAACAATGCTGGGATTGTACTACAGGCCTCCCAACACCGATCAAAGTACAAATGTGTAGATAGATCACAGAAAGATGTGGGAGCAACAGGATGGTGGTGATAGGAGATTTTAATTTTCCCAAAATTGACTGGGATTCACTTAGTGTTAGAGGTCTAGATGGAGCAGAATTTGTAGGACCATCCAGGAGCGTTTTCTAGAGCAGTGTAGAAACAGTTCAACTCTGGAATCGGCCATGCCAGACCTGGTGTTGGGAAATGAGCCCGTCCAGGCGGTGGAAGTTACAGTGGGGGATTACTTTGGGAATAATGATCACAATTCTTTTAGTTTTACAATATTCATGGAGAAAGATGAGAGTGGTCCTAAATGAACAGTGCTAAACTGGTGGAAGGCCAACTATAGCAAAATTCGGCAAGAGCTGGGGAACGAGGATTAGGACCAGCTGTTTGAAGGGAAATCCGCAAATGATAGGTGGAAGGCTTTTGAGGAGAGGTTAATTAGTGTTCAGGAGAGATATGTTCCTGTGAAAATTATGGATAGAAATGGCAAGGATAGGAAACCATAGATGACAAGTGATATTGTGACACTAACTAAAAGGAAAAAGAATGAGTACATAATATCTAGGTGAACGAAGATATACGAGGCCTAGGAAGAATATTGTGAATGTAGGACCAATCTGAAGTGAGGAATTAAGAGGTCGAAAAGGGGTCATGAGATATCCTTAGCCAGCAGGATTAAGGAAAACCTTAAAGCATTTTGGTCACATAAAACGCGAAAGAGGGTAGCTAGAGAAAGGGCCCAATCATGGACAAAACAGGAAAGATATGCTTGGAGGCAGAGAAATCGGGAGAGATTCTTAATGAGTACTTTGCATCGATATTCACCAAGGAGAGGGGCTGGGTGGATGTTGAGGTTAGGGATAGATCTTTGATTACTCTTTGTCAAGTCTGCATAAGGAGGGAGGAAGTGGTGTGTTTTCCAAAAGACATCAAGAAAGACAAGTCCCCAGGTCTGGATGGGATCTTCCCAAGGTTACTGAGGGAAGCGAGAGAGGAAATAGCTGAGGCTTTCATGGATTTTGTTGCAGCGTCCTTGAACACGGGGGAGGTCCCTGGGGAATGGACAATTGCTAATGGTGTCTCCTTGTTTAAGGAATAATCCTGTAAATTACAGACCTGTGATCCTGACGTCAGTGGTAGGGATGCTACTGGAGAAGATACTGAGGGATAGGATATATACCCATTTAGAATACAATGACTTCTCCGTGCTAGGTAGCATGGTTTTCTGCAGGTATGGTAATGGCTTACAAACTTAATAGAATTGTTTGAAGAGGTGACAATGTTGATTGATGAGGGAAGGGATATAGATGTCATACAGATGGACTTTAGTAAGGCATTCGATAAATTTCCCCATGGTAAATTGAAGAAGAAGGTGAAGTTGCATGCGTGTTCTAGCTAGATGGATAGAAAACTGGTTAGGAAACAGGAGACAGAGAGTAACAATGGAAGGGAGGTTATCAAAATGGAGATCTGTGACCAGTAGTGTCCCACAGGGGCCCTTGCTGCGACATTGGTTTTTGTGGTAGACATAAATGATTTGGAGGAAGGTGTAGCTTGTTTCATTAGCAAGTTTTCAGATGACACTAAGATTGGTGGAGGAGCAGACAGTGAAGGGGACTGTCGGAGAATACAGCAGAATATAGATAGATTGGGGAGATGGGCAGAGAAATGACAGATGGAGTTCAATTTGGACAAATGTGAGGCGATGCATTTTGTCCGATCCAATCCAAGAGCAAACTATACAGTAAATAGTAAAGTATTGGGGAAAATTGATGTACAGAGACATCTAGGTGTTCAGGTCCATTGTTACCATTGAAGGTGGCAAGGCAGATCAGTAGAGTGGTGAAGAAGGTGTACGGCATGGTTTCCTTCATTGGATCGGGTACTGAATATAAGAGTTTGCAGGTCGTGTTACAGTTGTATAAGACTTTAGTTCAGCCACATTTGGAATACTGCATACAGTCTGGTCGCCACACTAGCAAAACGATGTGGATGCTTTGGAGAGAGTGCAGAGGAGGTTCACCAGTATGTTGCCTGGTATGTAGGGTGCCAGCCATGAAGAAAGATTGAACAAATAAGGATTATTTTCATTAGATAAACGGTGGTTGAGGGGGATCCTGATCCTTGGATGGCGAGGCATATTGAGGATCTGGTAAGGACATTAAAGAAGGCATACATTGGGTTTAAGATATTGGGCTTAAGTGAATCCTTAGATGACTACACAAAGTGTAGAAGCACCCTTAAGAGGGGAATCTGAAGCCTGAAAAAAGGACATGACATGGATCGCTCAGAAAAGGTGAAAGATAATCCCAAGAGGTTCTCTAGTCATATTAAGAGTAGAAGCATGATTCAGGATAGAATAGGTCCACTTACTGATGAGCATGGCTGTCCTTGTGTGTGTGTGTTTGTGGGGGGTATTGTTTAATGAATATTTCTCCTCCATGTTTAATCAGGAGCAAATGATGCATACTAAGGAAATAAGGAAAACAAGTGGGAATGTTTTGCTCTGCATGCATATTACTAGAGTGGAAGCATTTTCTACCTTAAAGCACAATAGGGTGAATAAATCCCCTGGGCAAGAATATGTCCATCGTCGGATGTTATGGGAGGCTAGGAAAGAAATTGCACAGGCCCTTGCACAGATTTTTGCTTCATCGTTTGCCACTGGAGTGGTTCCATTGTTTAAGAAAGGTAGCAAAGACAAACCAGGGAGCTCTTAGTCAGTGAGTGGAACATCAGTGTTAGGCAAGTTGTTGGAGATGATAATGAGAGACAGGATGAACTAACATTTGGAAATTCAAGGTCTGATTAGAAATAGTCAGCATGGATTAGTGTGCAGGAAATCATGTCTGAAAAATCTTTTAAATTGTTTCAAAGAGATAACCGCGAGAATACATATGGGAAGGACAATGGATTATCTATATATGGACTTTAGTAAGACGATTGACAAGGTCCCATACGGCAGGTTAGTCAGTGAGTTTAGGTGATTTGCGATCCAGAGAGAGCTAGCTAATTGGATTCAAAATTGGCTCAATGGTAAGAAGCAGAGGGTGGTGGTTGAAGATTGTTTCTCCGACTGGAGGTCTATAATTAGTGCCACTGGTGTCAGTGCTGAGAACTTTGTTATTTGTTATTTACATAAATGATCTGCATGTGAATATACAATGCATGATGAGGGCCATAAGACATTGGAACAGAAATTGAAATATTCAGCCCATCGAGTCTGCTCCACTATTCAGTCATGGTTCATAATTTTCTTAACTCCATTCTTCTGCTTTCTCTCCATAATCCTTGATCCCCTTGACAATCAAAAACCTGTCCATCTCAGTCTTATATATACTCAGTAACCTGGCCTCCACAGCCTTCTGTGGCACTGAATTCCATGGATTCCCCACTCTCTGGCTGAAGAAGTTTCTCTTTATCTCCGTTCGAAAAGCTGTTCCATTTACTTTGAGGCTGTGCCCTCGGGTACTAGTCTATTTTACCAATGGAAATATCTTCACAACATCTATTCTGTCCAGACTATTCAGTATATTTCAATTAGATCTCCTCTCATCCTTTTAAAATCCATTAAGTAAAGATCCAGAGTCCTCAAAGTTTCCTCATGTGTCAAGCTTTTCATTCCTGGGACCATTCTCGTGAAACTCCTCTGAGCACATTCCAAGGCCAGTATAAATCTTCTGAGATAAGGGGCCCAAAACTGCACAACATACTCCAAGTACTCCCAAGAAGTTTACTACATTTATGGATGATACCATTAGGAGGTATCGTTGATAGCGATGAACATTATCAGAAATAATAGAGGGATTTTAATCTGATGGGGAAGTGATCTGAGGATTGGCAACTGCGATTAAATACAGACAAGTCGGAGGTGTTACACTTTGGAAAGTAAAACAAAGATAGGAGTTATACAGTAAATGGTTAGATTCTGAGGAATGTTGTGGAACAGAGGGACCTCGGATCACAAGTCCATATTTCATGGGAAGAGGCGTCACGGGTAGAAAGGGCGGTAAAGAGAGCGTTTAGCATGCCGGCCTTCAACTATCAAAGCATTGAATATAGGAGTTGGGACATTATGCTATCTTTCTGTAAGTCGTTGGTGAGGCCACACTTCGAGCATTGTGTACAGGTTTGGTCATCCTGTTAACCTGAAACGAGTGCAAAGAAGTTTGACAAGAATGTTGTCAGGACTAATAGGCCAGCGTTATAAGGAGGGGTGGGTCAGGTTCGGATATCATTCCTTGGAATGTAGGAGAATGAGGGGGTGTTTTTATGGAGATGCATAATATTACGCGGGCCATAGATAGGGTGAATGCATCGAGTCATTTTCCCAGAGATTACAGACTGAAAACTACAGGGCATTCTTTTATGTGAGGGGGTAAGATTTAAGAAGGACCGGAGGGCCAGCTTCATTATGCAGAGAATGGTTTTGAAATGTAATGGGCTGCCAGAAAAAGTGGTTTAGGCAGGTACAATAGCAACATGTAAAACAAATGAATTGATACATAGATGGGAAGGGTTGAGAGTGATATGGTTCAAATGTGGGTAATTGGAATTAGTTGAGTGGGCAGCATGGTCAGCACAGACCAGTTTGGGCTGCAGGGCCAGTTCCCATGCTCGATCACTCTATGATTCAATGACACGCCAATCAAGTCAGTGACACAGTGTCACTCCGGCTTATACTAGCCCACACCACGTTACTGTCAGGGGGACACTCTGGACTACATCAGCTCACACCATGTCACTGTCAAGGGAACACTCTGGGCTATACCATCCCACACAATATTACTCTCGTGGGACACTCGTGGATAGAGCAGCCCACATCATCTCGCCATGCAGTGGCTTCTATCATTTGATTGTCAAAGTTGCAGATCTTATCCACCTGCTTGGTAATGTTCTCTAGGACGTCAGTAATCCCCATCATACACTTGCCCTTTACTATGTAGCAAGCCCGAACCTCTTTGCCGTTTAGGTAGTCGAGGATATACCGGTTTTGCTGAGGGGATAGACGTAATTCTAAGAGCATATCCTTACTTCCTGCTAAGTCCAAACGGTCTCCTTGCCCAAGCGGGTTAGACCATAAATAAGATAGTTTCAATTTGGATGGCTAATAATTCCTGCAGATCCTCCTCAGGAAAACGTGCTGAGAAATGTGTAAGCCAGAAACGGGACTTTACTGTTACCCAAAGAAATACCACCCCTCCAATGCGTGCAGAATACAGGTCAAACTGAACGTTTAGTAGGGAAACCCCAGCCCCATTCCCACGTAGTTGGGCAGGGAACAGAAGTTATGAAAACTGCCCTATCAGCTACAGCACAGAAATTACCTATTTCATTAAGAACAATGAAGTTAGTCACTTTGCCTTGGCTGACAAAAATAATATCCAGGTTTAGTTTAGATAATGGAGGGGCTTCCCAATATGAAGCAGGCCTGTCTTTGTGACAACCCTGAAAGTATAGTTAGTCCATAGCTGCAAAATATGGTCGCACTGGGCTCTTAGGGTGAAAGCGATTCAATAAAAAAGTGATGGGTCTTTCAGTAAGAGATGTGATGACTGTCCCAGATTGGTTCATTCCACCCCACAATTGAGAAGATGGAGGTGCTGTTAGGGGTCTCATAGTAAGGTGTGTGCCATTAAATACCACAAAGAGCCTGAATATCCACAATAATAGAGACACACTCCTCCAGTAGGCATATGCATGAGATGTGAGGCGCCACAGGGAAACAGTAGTAGTTCGTACATTGGACAAAGGCACATGGAATAAACAGTCACATTCACTTAAATGCTTCCCCATCCTGTACAGTTGTAACAAATTCGATAGGCTTCCCCGGATTTATTATAGGAATTCCACAGGTTAGCAGGTGGGGATAAGTAATAATCAAAGGGAAGATTATATCCTATAAATGCCTAACAGGTATTCCATACTCTGTATTTGGGATTCAGGAGGGGGAAAGGGGTCAAAGAGTCCTTTGCTGATGTGAGGACGTAATGCACCACTTCATGATGGCTGAATATTTGATGATGACTTTGCAAAAGCAAATTGTTAGTGAAGGACAACATCTCCCCCTTTCTCTTTTGCGATGTGCCGATTTAGGCCTCTTGGAGTAGAGGCAACGCTTACCAGAAACACCGAAAGCACAACTGAAATCAAACTGGCTCAAAACACCTTGACAGGGTAAAGCCCAATGAATTTTTCGATCTTCTTGGTGCAGTTGACCATTGCGGCAGTCATTCTTGGTAACATTCCCTACATCAAAGGAATCAGTTTCTCGGGCACGTAAGGACATATTTTCAGCTTAAACAGTACACAGTTTCTGGTTGTTCAGGATCACACAGGTAAACAGCCCCCTCTTCAGCACTAATGCAGGCGACAACGAGTCCACATAACAGGGTAAGTTCGATCTTCATCTTAATGGTCGTTCTGCATTAATGTCAAACATTAGAAGAATTACGATTCGAAACATGCAGCTATATCATAGTAGTCTGGTTTGTTATCGACTGATTCCGGTTCGTTTTCCAGTTCCCCATCGTCTCCATCTCCATCATCATCACCACCACAGCCACCACCCCCACCCCCCCCCCCCCCCCCCCGGAATGGCCTCATCTATTGACCTTGGAGTGATGAAGGTGAACCCAGGCGGAATGCACGGCGACCTTTCCAGCAGACAGGCTGGTGTGGAGACCCTGGAAGGGCTCTTGCCATTGAGGTTGGTGGCTGCAGCTTGTCCAAATCATGATGAGAATAAAAGAGTTGGAAATTTAATAATTGGGATATTGTTGAGGGAGGGGAGCAGCACCGACCTTAGACTGAAGATCTCCCAAAATCTTGGTCAAAGAAAGAACACAGGAGGACATATCCTCAGTCATGTGTTTGAAATGAATACGGGAGGAGGCATCATTCCAATGTGAGAGGACAGCTCGACTTCGGATTATTTCGGCTGGGGACAAGCGAGGTTTCCCCACAGGAGTTTACTGTAGGTGGAACAATACCAGAGGCACCAACCTCACCCAGGAAAGACCTGTATTAGAAGTCCATTTGGTAAGTTTAGTTTTCAGAATCTGGTCACCAGGCTCCACGAGCCCTGCAGCCTGTCGGCAATAAGCACAATGAAGTTGGTGGTGGATCCCAAAATGAGAGCATAATTCCTCATTAATATCTACAATAAAATGGGGGGCATTGTCAGAATGTAGACAAAAGCAAATACCAAGGCAGGTAATAATCTCCTTGAGTAAAATATTTACAACAATTTTAGCAGTAACGTTGGAAGTGAGGTAAGCTTCAACCCACCAAGGAAAAAAAATTAACAATGACCAAAACATACTTATAGTGCTGACAACTTTGCAACTCAATGAAGTCTTTAAACATCTTTTGCAGTTGGCATTAGTTTGTCAGAGGTCGACTCACACTTGTCAGAGAGCATAGAACATAGAACGTACAGCACAGAACAGTCCCTTTGACCCACGATGTTGTGCCGAGATTTAATCCTAATGTAGAATATAGTAACAACCTATGCACCCCTCAACTCACTGCTATGCATGTGCATGTCCAGCAGTCGCTTAAATGTCCCCAATGACTCTGCTTCAACCACTACCACTGGTAACGCATTCCATGCATTCACAACTGTGTAAAAAAAACCTCTGACATCTCCTTATACCTTCCTCCTAATATTTTCAAACTATGAGTGGTAATACCAGTCATTCCTACCATGGGGAAAGTTCTCTGGCTATTGACTATCAGTTCCTCTCATTATTTTGTACACCTCTGTCTGGTCACCTCTCTTCCTCCTTCTCTCCAGAGAGAAACGTTCGAGCCTATTCAACCATTCTTTATAAAGCAAGCCCTCCAGTTACCATCCTGGTAAACTTCTTTGCACCCTTTTCCAAGCACCTGTATCTTTCCTATAGTAGGACGACCAGAACTGGACACAACATTCCAAGTATTGCCTCACCAGGGACTTGTAGAGCTGCAGCAAAACCTCATGGCTCTTAAGCTCTATCTCGCTGTTAATGAACGCCAAAATACCATATTCTTTCTTAACAACCCTATCCACTTGTGTGGCAACTTTGAGGAATATATGTACTTGCACACCAAGATCCCTCTGTTGCTCCATACTGCCAAGAATCCTGTCTTTAATCCTATATTCAACATTCGAGTTCCAATTATTCAAAATGCATCACCTCGCATTTATCCAGGTTGAACTCAATCTGCCATTTCTCAGCCCAGCTCTGCATTCTGTCAGGCTGCAGCCTGCATTGTCCTCTATATTATCAACGACACCTCCAAACTTTGTGTCATCTGCAAATTTACAAACTCACCCCTCAACCTCCTCATCCAAGTCAGTTATAAATACTACAAGGAGCAGAGGCCCAAGTACAGAGCCCTGCGAGACCCCACTGAACACTGTTGTCCAGGCAGAATACATTCCATCTACAGCCACTCTCTGCTTTCTGTCAGCTAGCCAATTCTGTATATACCTGTTTAATGCCTGGAAACAGAGTGTTGATGGAGGGTTGTCTGTGTATGTCTGATTAATGGTTGGTGATCGGGTGGTGGTGCAGGGTTAGTGTGTGTTTTCTGTACATATCTGTTTAATGACTGGAGACTGACTGGTGGTGGTCGAAGGTTGTGTGTGTATTTCTGTGCATATCTGCTCAATGGAAAGAGAATAGGGTGGTGGTGGAGGGTTGTGTGTGTGTGTGTTTCTGTGTATCTCTGTTTAATGAAAGCAGATAGGGTTATCGTGGAGGGGTGTGTGAGATTCTGTGTTTATCTATTTAAGGGCTGGAGACAGGGTGGTGGTAGAGGGTTGTGCGTGTGTATTTCTGTGTATATCTGCTCAATGGCAGGACAACAGGGTGGTGGTAGAGGGTTGTGTGTGTGTTTCTGTGTATATGTGCCTAACGCCAGGAGAAGGGTGGTGGTGTGTGTTTCTGTGTATATCTGTTAAATGGCAGGAGACAGGGTGGTAATGGACGGTTGTCTGTGTCTTCCTGCATATATCTGCTTAACGTCAGCAGGCACGTTGTTCATGGAATATTGTGTGTGTTTCTGCATGTATCTATTTAATGGCAGGAGACAGGGTGGTGGTGGAGGGTTGTGCCTGTATGTGCGTTTTTGTGTATATCTGTTTAAGGGCAGTAGGCAGGGTGTTCGTGGAAGGTTGTGTGTGTGTGTTTCCGTGTATAACTATTTGATGACAGGAGACAGGGTGGTGAAGGAGGTTTTAGTGAGTGTGCGTGTGCGTTTCTGTGCATATGTGCTTAATGGCACGAGACAGTTTGTTGTGTGTGTGTGTGTCATTGTCTGTATGTTTTTTTGTTGTGTGTATGTTTCTGCATATATCTATTTAATGGCAGGAGACAGGGTGTTGTTGGAGGGTAGAGTGCCTGTGTCTGTGTGCCTACTGGCAGGAGACAGGGTGGTGGTGGAGGGTTGTGTATGTATGTGTGTTTCTGTGTATATCTGTTTAAGGTCAGTAGGCAGGGTGTTCATTGAAGGCTGTATGCGTGTTTCTGTGTATATCTGTTCACTGGCAGGAGAGAGAGTGTGGTGGTCGAGGGTGGTATAAGTGTTTCTGTGTATATCTGTTTAATTGCAGGAGACAGGCTGGTGGTGGAGGGTGGTATGTGTTTGTTTCTGATTATATCTGTTTCATGGCAGGAGGCATGGTGGCGGTTGAAGGTTGTGCGTGTGTTTCTGTGTATATCTGCTTAATGGCAGGCAACAAGATGTTCTTCGGGGGTTTTGTGTCTGTGTGTGCGTTTCTGTGTATATCTGTTTAATGGCAGAAAATAATGTGGTGGCAAACAGTTGTGAGTTTGTGTATTTCTACGTTTAGCTGTTTAATGGCAGGAGACAGGGTTGTGGTGGAAGTTTGTGTGTGTGTTTTTCTGTGCATGTCTGTTTAAAGGCAGTAGACAGGGTGATGGTGTTGAGATGTGTTTGTGGCTCTGTTTATATCTGCTTAATCGCCAGAGAGTGTGTGATGGTGGAGGGTTGTGTGTGTGTGTTTGTATGTGTCTCTGATTAATGGCAGCAAACAGGGTGGTGGTGGAGGGTTCTGTATATGTGTGTGTGTTTATATGTATATCTGTTTAGTGGCAGGAGACAGGGCGGTGGTTGAGTGTAGTGTGCGTGTATGTGTGTATATCTACTTAATGGCATGAAATAAGATGGTGGTGCAGGGTTGTGTGTGTGCTTCTGCATACATCGGTTTAATGTCGGGTGACAGGGTGGTAGTGGAGGGTTGAGTGTGTGTGTTTCTGTAGATATCTATTGAATTTCAGGATACAGGGATGTGGTAGAGGTTTGTGTGTGTTTCTGTGTACATGTGATCAATGGTAGAAAACAACTTGTTGGTGTAGTGTCGGGTGTGTGTTTCTGTGTATCGCTGTTTAATGGCAGGAGACAGGATGGTACTGAAAGGTCGTGTGTGTTTCTGTGTATAATTGATTTATGGAGGCAAGCAGGGTAGTGGTGGAGGGTTCACTATGTGTATGTTTCTGTATATACCTGTTTAATTGCAGGAGACCGGCTGTTGGTGGAGGATGGTATGTGTTTGTTTCTGAGTACGTCTGTTTCATGGCAGGAGACATGGTGGCGGTTGATGGTTGTGCGCGTGTATCTGTGTATATCTGCTTAATGGCAGAAAACAAAGCGGTGGTGTACGGTTGTGTGTGTATTTCTATGTATATCTGTTTAATGGCAGGAGACAGGGTTGTGGTGGGGGGTAGTGTGTGTGTTTTTGTGGATATCTGTTTAATGATAGGAGACAGTGTGGTGGTGGAGGCTTGTCTGGATATTTCTGTAAATATCTGTTTAATTGCAGCAGACAGGGTGGTTTTGGAGGTTAGTGAGTGTGTGTTTCTGTATGTTACTGTTTAATGAATGTAGATAGGTTGGTCGTGGAGGATTGTGTGTGTTTCTGTGTATATTTGTTTTATGGCAGAAAACAATGTGGTAGTGAAGTGTTGTGTGTGTGTTTCTGTGTATCTCTGTTTAATTGCAGCAGACAGGGTGGTGTTGGAGGAATGGGTGTGCGTGTTTTTGTGTATATCTGTTAGACAGGAAACCGGGTGGTGATGGAGAGTTGTCTGTATGTTTCTGTAAATATATGTTTAATTGCTAAATGACAGTAAACAAATTGCTGTTCAAGGGGTGTGTGCGTGTGTAATGGCAGGAGACAGGGTGTTGGTGTCGAGCTGGGTGAGTTTCTATTTAATCACCGGAGAGTGTGTGAGAGGGGAGGTGTGTGTGTGTGTGTGTGTGTGATTGGGGAGGTGTGAGGTGTGAGTGTGATTGGGGAAGTGTGAGGTGTGAGTGTGATTGGGGAGGTGTGAGTGAGTGAGAATGTGTGAGTGTGTGAGTGTGTGAGTGTGTATCTGATTAATGGCAGCAAACGGGTTGGTGGTGGAGGGTTCTGTATCTGTGTGTGTTTCTGTGTATATCTGTTTCAGGGCAGGAGACAGGCTGGTGGTCGATGGTTTTCTGTGCGTATTTCTGTGTATATCGGCTCATTGGCAGGAGAACAGCATGGTGGTGGAGGGCTGTGTGTGTGTTTCTGTGCATATCTGTTTATTGCCAGGAGACAGGGTGGTGATGTAGGGTTGTGTGTGCGTGTTTCTGTGTCTATTTGTTTAATAGTAGGAGACAGGGTGGTGATGGAGGGTTGTGGGTGTATTTCTGTGTGTACCTGTTTAATGGCAGGAGGCAGGGTGTTCGTGGAGTGTTGTGTGCGTGTTTCTGTATACATCTATTTAATGGCTGTGCACAGAGTGGTGGTGGAGGGTAGTGTGTGTGCGTGTTTCCGCAGGAGAATCGATGTTTCGAGCATGAGCAGCAATCAATTTATTGAAGAAGGGCTCTTGCCCGAAACATTGATTCTCCTGCTCCTTGGATGCTGCCTGACCTGCTGCGCTTTTCCAGCAACACATTTTCAGCTACAACTGTTTAATGACAAGAGACAGGGTGGTGCTGGAAATTAGTGTGTATGTTTCTGTATGTATCTGTTTAATTGCAGGACACAGTGGTGGAGGAGGGTGGTATCTGTGTGTGTTTCTGTGTATATCTATTTAATGGCAAGAGACAGTGTGGTGGTAGAATGTAGAGTTTCTGTGTTTCTGTGTCTATGTGGTTACTGACAGGAGACAGGATGGTGGCGGAGGGTTGTTATGTGTGAACGTTTCTGTGAATATCTGTTTAAAGGCAGTAGGCAGGGTCTTCGTGGAAGGTTGTGTGTGTGTTTCTGTGTATATCTGTGTAATGGCAGGAGTCAGGGTGGTGGTCAAGAGTTTGTGTTTGTTTGTTTCTGTGTATATCTATTTAATGACAGGAGACAGGGTGATGGTTCGAGGATTGTGGGTGCATTTCTGTGTATATCTACTCAATGGCAGAGTTCAGGGTGATGGAGTCGAGATGTGTGTGTCTGTTTATACCTGCGTATTAATCCTCTTCTTTAGCTCCCTCCTGGCTATCCTGTATTCCTCCAACGCTCTGTCTGAACCTTGTTTCCTCAGCCTTATGTAAGCCTCCTTCTTCCTCTTTACAAGACATTCAACCTCCCTCATCAACCAAAGTTCCCTCACACGACCATCTCTTTCCTGCCTGACAAGTACATACAAATCAAGGACACGTCGTATCTGTTCCTTGAAAAAGTTCGACATTTCAATGACATCCTTCCCTGACATCCTATGCACCCAACTTATGCTCCTCAGATCCTATCTTGCAGCATCGTATTTACCCTTCCCCCAATTGAAAAACCTACCCTGTTGCATGCACCTATCTCTCTCCATAACCAATGCGAAAGTCACAGAATTGTGGTCACCATCACCAAAATGCTCACCCACTAACAAGCCCATCACTTGCCCTGGTTCGTTACCGAGTACCAAATCCAATATGGCCTCCACTCTGGTTGGACAATCTACATACTGAGTTAGAAAAGCTTCTTGGACGCACTGCACAAACACCGCCCCGTCCAATCTACTTGATCTAAAGAGCTTCCAATCAATATTTGGGAAGTTGAAATCGCCCATGACTACTATCCTGTGCCTTCTGAAACTTTCCAAAATCTGTTTCCTAATCTGTTTCTCCCCATCTCTGCTGCTATTGGGGGGCCTATAGTAAACACGCAACAAGGTGACTGCTCCTTTCCTATTTCTGACTTCAGCCCATACTACCTCCAAAGGCAGATCCCCCTCGAACTGCCTTTCTGCAGCCATTATACCATTTCTAATTAGCAACGCCACACCCCCTCTTTTTTACCACCCTCCCTAATCTTACTAAAACATCTGTATCCAGGAACCTCCAACAACCATTCTTGTCCCTCTTCTATCCATGTTTCCGTCATGGCCACAACATCGTAGTCCCAAGTACCAATCCACGCCTTAAGATCACCCACCTTTTATCTGATACACCTTGTGTTGAAGTATACACACTTGAACCCAACTCTGTGTCCGCAAGTATTCCCTGTCAGTGCTACCTTCTCCACAGCCTCCCTACATTCTTGGACATCCTGAAAAACAGCTAAC
Organism: Chiloscyllium punctatum; assembly: GCF_047496795.1. Taxonomy (NCBI): domain Eukaryota; kingdom Metazoa; phylum Chordata; class Chondrichthyes; order Orectolobiformes; family Hemiscylliidae; genus Chiloscyllium; species Chiloscyllium punctatum. Next base: position 81,874,597 of record NC_092750.1, read on the forward strand.
CTACTTGCTGGACTACAAGGATGGATCCCATCCCCCTGCCAAATTCGGTTAAACCCCCCCCCCGAAGAGTTCTAGCATAACTACCTCCTAGGATATTTGTGCCCTTCTGGTTCAGGTGCAATCCGTCCTGCTTGTACAGGTCCCACCTTACCCAGAATGCGGTCCAAATACCTGAAGCCCTCCCTCCTACAGCATCCTTGCAGCCACGTGTTCAATTGCACTCTCTTCCTATTCCTTGCCTCACTGTCATGTGGCACTGGCAACAACCCAGAGATGACGACTCTGTCCGTCCTAGCTTTTAGCTTCCAGTCTAACTCCCTGAGCTCTTGAATGACCTCCCAACCTCTATTCCTACCTATGTCGTTGGTGCAAAAATGCACCACAACTTCTGGCTGCACACCCTCTCCCTTAAGGATTCTGAAGACACGGTCCGAGACGTCTCGGACCCTGGCACCCGGGAGGCAACAAACCATCCGAGAGTCTCGCCCATGTCCACAGAACCGCCTGTCTGTCCCTCTAACTATAGAGTCTCCTATAACTAGCGCTCTCCTCCTCTCCCCCTTTCCCTTCTGAGCCTCAGAGCCGGACCTCGTGCCAGAGACCTGGTCACTGCAGCTTACCCCGCTAGGCCGTCCCCCCAACATTATCCAAAGTGGTATACTGATTGTTGGGGGGGACGGCCACAGGGGATCCCTGCACTGCCTGCTTCATCCCCCTCCCACTTCTAACTGTTACCCAGCTACCTCTGTTCTCTGGCGTAATTATGTCCCTGTAGCTTCTATCTATCACCCGCTCAGCCTCTCGAAGAAGGCTCAGTTCAACCAACTCCAGCTCCAGTTCCCTAACGCCTTCTGTGAGGAGCTGGAGCTGGAGCTGGCTGCACTTCCTGCAGATGAAGTCGGCAGGAGCATCGGTGGTCACCCCTACCTCAACCATCCTACACGAGGAACATTCTACTGCCTGCACTGCCATAACTCTACACTTAGTCCCCAAAACAAGAACACCAAGTAGCTTACCTTTTTTTTAGGTTAGAGGTGGAGGGAGGGTGGGAGACACTACACGTGTATTGTCTCGGGTTCCTTCTCCACTCAAATAACAAGTACTTACCTTCCTGACCGGCTTTGTGCTCCGACTTCTCTTGCGCCTACCTGCCGCCCTCTCTGCTGCAAAAAGCTGTTTAATGGAAGGTGACAGCGTGATGGTAGAGGGTTCTGTGTGTGTGTTTCTGCATATATTTGTTTAATGGCAGGAGACAGGGTGGTGGTGGTGGAAGTTTGTGTGCATGTGTTTCTGCCTATATCTGTTTAATAACTGGAAACAGGTTTTCGTGCTGGTTGCTGTGTATGTGTTTCTGCATATCCCAGTTTAATGGCGGGATGCAGGGCGACGGTGGAAGGTTGTGTGTGTGTTTTTCTGTGTATATCTGATTATTTGCAGGAGACAGGGTGGTCGTGGAGGGTTGTGTGTGCGTTTCTATGTATATCTGTTTAATGACAGGAAACAAATTGGGTGTCAAGGATTGTGTGCGCGTGTGTGTTTGTGTGTATATCTGTTTAATGGCAGCAGACAGGATGTTCGTGGAGGTTTGTGTGTGTGTGTTTCTGTATAGATCTGTTTAATCATAGGAGACAAGGTGGTCATGGAGTGTTTTGTGTGTGTGTTTCTGTTATATTTGTTTTATGGCAGGAGACAGAAAGGTGGTTTAGAGTTTTGTGTGTGTTTCTGCGTATATCTGTTTATTGACCGTAGGCAGGGTTTTAGTGGAGGGTTGTGTGTGTTTCTGTCTATAGCTGCTTAATAGCGGGAGACAACGTGGTGGTGCAGGGTTGTGTTGTGTGTTTGAGGGTATATCTGATTAATGGCAGGAAACATGGTTTTGGTGGAGGGTTGTGTGTGTGTGTTTCCATGTATATCTATTTAATTGAAGGAGACAGCGTGTTGATGGAGGGTTGTGAGTGTGTGTTTCTGCATATATTTGTTTAATGGCAGGAGACGGGATAGTGGTGGAAGGTTGTGTGCTTGTGTTTCTGTCTATAACTATTTAATAACAGGAGACAGGTATTGGTGCAGGTTGGTGTGTATGTGTTTCTGCGTATTCCTGTTTAGTAGCGGGAGACAGGGCGGCGGTGGAGGGTTGTGTGTGTGTGTGTGTTTGCATATTTCTGTTTAATGGCAGGAGACAGTGAGTTGTTAGAGTGTTGTGTGTGTCCATTGCTATGTATTTCTGTTTAATGGCAGGAGACAGAGCAGTAGAGGGGGATTGTGTGTGTATTTCTGTGTATATCTGATCAATAGTAGGAAACAACTTAGTGGTGTAGGGTTGTGTGTGTGTGTTTCGGTGTACAACTGTTTACTGGCAGGAGACAAGTGGTGGTGGAGGGTGGCTTGTCTGTGCTCTGTGTATACTTGTTGTGGTTCTGTTCGCCGAGCTGTGAATTTCTGTTGCAGATGTTTCGTCCCTGTCAAGGTGACATCCTCAGTGCTTAGGGGCCTCTTGTGAAGCGCTTCTGTGATGTTTTCTCCGGCATTTATAGTGGTTTGTCTCTGCCGCTTCTGTTATTGGGTAGAGCTGTCCGCTTCTGTGGCCGGTATATTGGGTCCAAGTCGATCTGTTTGTTGATAGAATCTGTGGATGAGTGCCATGCATCTAGGAATTCCCTGGCTGTTCTCTGTTTGGCTTGTCCTATAATAGCAGTGTTGTCCCAGTCGTACTCATATTGCTTGTCATCTGTGTGGCTACTAAGGATAGCTGGTCATGTCGTTTCATGGTTAGTTGGTGTTCATGGATGCGGATCGTTAGCTGTCTCCCTGTTTGTCCTATGAAGTGTTTTGTGCAGTCGTTTCATGGACTCCATCAAGTCACATTTCAAAAATCATTTTAACCCACGTGCTCAGACATATAATGAAACATCTCTGTTGGATGTGAACCTTTAGGCTCAGATGTCGGGGCACTACCACTACTCAACAATAGCCCCTAAAGCTGCAACATGATTCTCCTGTGTTTGTTCATCAGCTTTCTTTGAACGTACTCTGACACCTCCCCCCCCCCACAACAGAATCGAGATCATCTGTTCCAGAGAAGGTGACACTGCCACAAGTTCATGGAAGGGAATCGAATTCAGAGCTATGACCCAGGGGCAGGTGTGTGACACACGACACAAGACTTAAACCATGCCCAGAATTTGAGTCATATTTTAAGTGTCAGTTTTCAGCTCTACATGGATATATTACATTCTGATTAACATTACTGAAAAACACAGGCAACAGTTCTCATTGTTAAACAAATAAAAGATATTAGCCTCAACTATAGGATGACGAGTGCATGTGCTCTGCCATAGAGCTGAACAATGAACTTCTTTAATTGCTTGGCTATGATTTCCAGCTTACATAGCTATTATCTGTAATATTCAATATTAGGGCAAGCAATCGTGCAGAAACACTCTGCACTATGAGGGAACTCGAATAGATATCAATACTGAACACCAAAGATGAGGAAAGAGCACAATTTCTGGCCAAAAAACACTAGCCACTATTTCCAATTCTCACATGTGGCTTCCCTCTTCCTGAAATTATTAAGTGATACAAGGCATCGGTTTACTTTCCAGCCTCATCTTACCCTCTCCTCCCTCTGCTTGCTCAAAGCAAATCAAGCTCTTGGTCTTTGGGAAACTCAAGGCCTGTGTTTGTAGGCCTTCTGGAGAGGGGAGGGTCTTTTAAACCTGAAGCAGGAGGGTGAAGGGGCAGTAATATCACTCACTGGGCTGAGGTGTGGCAATTCAGTTTAACTTGGATAAATGCGAGGTATTGCATTTTGGTAAAATTAAAAGAAGGGGGGGCTCATGCAATTAATAGTAGTGCGTTGGTAGTGTTGTAGAAAAGAGGGACCCACAGGTGCAGATCGAATTCACAGAAGTTTGTGGCACTTATAGACAAAGTGTTTAAGGTTACTTCTTTGCTCAGACTTTTGTGGTTAGCAATTGAGAAGTCATGCTGAGATAGTGCAGGACATTGATGAAGCCTCTTTTGCAGTACTGTGTTCAGTTCTGTTATTGGAAGGAGATTATTAAGCTGAAGAGAGTTCAGAAGGGATATACCAGGATGTCGCCAGGAACACCTCATCTTCTGCCTCGGGATCCGACAAACACATGGCATGAACATTGAACTGACTAATTTGCAAATCTCCCCTCGACGACCCAGATCCCAGATCCGACCCTCCGACTGAGATCCACCCTCTCGTGGCAACCTACCTGTCCATCTTCCTTTCCACTGATCCGCTCCAACTCCCCACCGACCTCTCACTATCACCTTCTAGCTTCGCCCACCTATCACCAAACTTTCCCCCAGCCTCACCCTCACCACCGATTTATTTGTCAGCCCCTTTACTCCTTCGCAGTTCTGAAGAAGGGCCCTGCCTGAAACGTTGACTCTCTTGCTCCTCGGATGCTGCCTGACCTACTGTGTCTTCTCTACTATCATGCTTTATCTACACTTAATTCTCTAACATCTGGAGTCCCCATTGTCTCTTAGTTACAATTCTCTGTTAACCCCACATGTCTGTTATAACCCCATGCTGTCTTAGATATATATTCTCTCCAGACCATGACCTATAAATGTTCTTTCAATCTCTTACTGACATTGTCATGCCTCAGCAGTAGTTACAGGGTCTATGTTTCCATTTATAAGCAGAGAAACATGTTGGTGGTCCGATAAACCGCTGGCATTACTTTCATATCCAATGCAGACTGAATGGTTGCATACAATTAATCTACCAGACTCAAAATTCATTCCCTCAGTCACTCTCCCATATCCAATCCAGACTGTGTAAATGTTAATCATTAATTTGAATTTTAATAAAACAGTATTGAATTGAAAGGCGTTGGTTGCAGCTATTTGTTCAGTGACTGTGATTAATGTCGGTCTCCGTGGATCCTGAATGTGTCACTGGAGGGCTTGCCTCTTTTATTAATTAAGGATTCCGTTTAATGTGTTATCCCATGGAATGAGTGGGAGCATCGCCGACAGTACTAACAGGGATCAGCAGCTCCAGAGAGACAGGGAGGAGAGATCAGAATCTGAGAACATTAGACTGGAATGATCCAACATGGACAGGAGTTTATCCAGTAGTCTTTACTGGCTTTCCCAACCTTGGGTATCATTAGTATGGCGGATCTATGATGTGCTGATGGTTATTCAAGCTGGTTACTATCCCATCCTCGCTATAGTTGGTGTTCCTGGTAAGGTATTCTGTCTTTTAAAGCAGGTTACAATGAATTGTTGTTCATGTTATTAAAATTAGGAAAGGTGGAAGTCATTGTTTTCAGCTCCAATGAAAAATTCCTTTCCTTAGAAATTATAATGAGCAAATCACTACTTTCAAATGACTCACCAGTCTGCGAGGAGAAACTCGAAAACTCCATAATCCTTCTAGCCCTGAACAGATCTATTTCTCCATATCCCCCCCCCCCCTCGCTAAATCTGTCCAATACCACCATCATGATACCCCTACTCCTCCTCAGCCACAGTGCACCTTCTGAGTAAACCATCATTTGGGCCTCTGTTAAATCCGGAATCACCTGTTTCAAGCCCCTTCTAATCACATGTCAATCACAAAATAATTGCCTTTGAAATGTTTAACTTGTTCTCTGCACAGAAACTGTCTGACGGCAAGATAATGCATCGTGTTCAAGTCATTGACTCATGATCAAGAGCCACAGAATAATAATCTGTTAATATGAAGGAAATTTGTGGCTTTGAAGTGAAACCGTCTTCGTTAAGTATAAAAAGCCAATCAGCTTGCCTCATGTCCTTCAGTGAAGGCAATGGGTCATCCTTCCCTGATCAGGTCTCCGTGTGACTGCAAACCCACAGCAATGTGTTTTACTTTTTACTGTCCTGTGGAACAGCTGAACCAGCCTCTCATTTCAAGATAGGGATAACAGGCTGGCCTGACCTGTGAGGGAAGAACAAAAGGAAAGATAGCTCCCTTCCTCTGCCTGTTTCCCATATTCCTACAGCTCATTTCCATTCAGGTGGGTGACCATTCCTTATTTCAAGTGCATTCTTTCTTAGTCTTTCCCTGAGTGTGATGTTCATCTCCCGCAGCACCTCTGCTGTTGGCTTTGTTGTTGCACACATATAGATGTTAGGAGCTTTTAAATTCCACGTCAGGCGCAGTGTAGTGAGAAGTAAAGGCTTTTTACGCCATAGGAAAGAAACGGAGATGATTCAATGAGGAAAATAACTTATTGTAATCAAACCTAAGAGTGTTGTTGAGGCAGTCTTTGGGACATTGTGGACAGATTGTCTTTCCTTTTTAAGAAATAATCGCCCTGCCACAGAGAGAGTGCACACGCTTTTCACCAGACCAATCCCTGGGATGGTGGGAAAATGAGGTGTGAATGAAGAATATTCTTTAGCGCTGTGAGAGAATAAAAGATGATTTCGTTGAAACTTAAGAGGAATGGACAGCCTCTCATGATGTTCAGAACAGATATTGATACGGTGATAAAATCCATGGCTTGTTTTTCTCGAGTTACAAGACCCTCTGAGGACGTTCCCCTCACCCCACCCCCACTCCCTATATCGATCAGGGAGAGAGAGAGAGAGAGAGAGAGAGAGTCAGACTTTGAATATAGTGCATTTGGTTTGTTATCCTACACTGAACATCACGTGATTCAAACTCCAGCTTGAGATGTTGAATGAGCTCCTCCTTTAACTGTGTCTGACAGGACTGTTACATGAATGTTACCGACACTTTAACAGCACAAGCCTGAATGCTGTCCGGGTCTTACTGAACACGGACACAGTCTGCATCAGGAGCTGATGGGAGACAAAATGTTCTGAACAATGTGTCACCCTCAGTGACCATCCCGACCTCCGGTCTTATGATGGGGAAAGACATTGATGAAGCAGCTGAAGATGTTTGTGCTGAGGAAGCTACCTTGAGGATCTCCTGAAGAGACTTCCCAGAACTGAGAGATTTTCGGCTCCCACCCACAGGCATCTTCCTTTGTGCTCTGAAAGACTCCAGCCAGTAGGGAGGGGACACCTGATTCCCATTAAGCTCAAATAAGGTGGCACTTCCAGTCAAATTCTCCCCGATATTCTCAGTCAAATACTGCCTTGATATCAAGGCTATCCACTCTTTGCTGAGCCCCTGTGTTCCCCTCTTGTTCATATCAATAGGTGACGGTGTCTATATGGGGAGTATTTTCCTCTCACAGAGGGTAGTGAATGACAGGAATTATCTTGTCTCGTGTGCTAGGCGTGCTACATCACTGAAAGTATTTTAAAAAGGTGATAGATGGATTTTTGATCTGCCAGAGAGCTGAGAGGATGTGAAGGATTGGACATGAAAGATGAGTTAATACGAACAGCAGATCGGCCATGATCGTATACAATGTATTGATTATCCGAACGACCTGATCCTGTTCCTTATGTTCTCATATTCTGTAGTTACAAAGTAAATGGTTGTAATTTTCCTGCATGTTCTGTTCTTGAACATTCCAATCAGAGAGAGCAAAGTACTTTATGAGTCATCATTTAGTGAGGTCTGGGGGCTGAATTCGCAGTGAATCTGGGTCTAAACCATGACCAACAAATGAAGCACAAATTTCAGAGAGGAGACACTCTGTAAAGAGACCAGAGTTGTCTTTCGAACAGAGCCTGTGTTTTGAAGTAACATTTTCCAACCCACACCAAACGATGTGTGACAGCTTGGAGGGACTGAATGAGATCCTTTGTTACTGTGGACCATTTATTTGGAGCAAGATGCCTCCGTCAGCACCAGTGTAGGAGGTTTGAGGGGCTGAATTGAACATAGGAACATAGGACTGAGGAGCAGGAGTGGGTCATTAGACACGTTGTCACTGCCCCACAAGGCACTAATTTCGTAGCTGCTCTGAATGCAGTTTCAGCAGCACTTTTCAATCTGCATACAATTTTCTCACATGCGCTTGTCTGTCAAGTATTTGAGTACAGCACAACTTTGAACAAATGCAAACATACAGGCACCACAAACGTTTGATAAAGGGAATTGCCACATAAACAGTCCAATAAGAATTTCTCATTCATGTTCCGACAAATGTTAGAGGGTCGCTGTGTCCTTTTCCAGTCCCACTCCTCCACCGATTACAACAAATTTTTAATGTAGCCAGTTTAGTGTTATGGCCAATTGTATAGGACTCAGACTGGGTCATTTTTGAGAAAAATGTGAAATTCAGGAAGTTGAACTCACAACAAATGGTAAAAGATAGAGTGTCCCAAATGTTCTACTGACTTTGAAATTATTCTGCTCACACAAGCTGCTGGTAATGGGATTTATTTGTGGAATAGTTGGATTTGGCTGAACTCCCTTTGCTTCCAGCAGTGGAGAGATTCCAGAGTCCTCACTAGGAATCCTTCACAAGTGGTGAAGATAACTCAGGGATTTTATTGTCTCACATTTTTCCATCTGGTGGACAAAGGAAGAGAGAGAGATCAATCAGCTGCTGCTTCTCAGGCAGGGAACATTTTTCTTCCTCTCTGTGTTGAACCATACAATAATGTCAACTGAACATCAAACTGGGCCATGTGTGCCCTCCTGGAGCATTCTCTGGAAGGGATGATAATGGACGATATGAAGGTGCATCATCGCTGTTGTTGTACACAGTGTCTTTCATTAGCAAAAAAGGTCCCTGCTTTATCATCTGATGACATGTTTATCTGCGTCTGTGTAATTTGTAAATATAGGTCGATGTCTATATAATACGTGTGTTGATATCAAAACATCTTATTCTTAAAATTGTTCTCCAGCTTTAAACTCCTTAACAAGAGGAAACATGCATCCAGCTGAAACACCTTTCAGAAAGTCATGTATGGTTCAAGAAGATTTCTCATCTCAGATCAAAACTGATAATCCCCCATAACAAAAGACCTTCCTTCCAGGAATGTGTGAAGGGAAACATCCATGAAAATCTTCTGAAAGAATTATATCTTTTTTTTTACATTTAGGCGATCAAAACTGCACACAGTGTGTCCGATGTAGTCTCAACAATGCCCCGTTCAGATGCAGTAAAACATTCCTCATTAAACGTGATAATTTTTGCCAGAAACAGTATCATTCCACTTACCTTCCAAATCACTTGCTGCATCTGCAGACTGACTTCATATGATTCACCTCCCAGGAACATGGAAACCGCCAGTATCACAGAGTTCTGCAATCTCTCTCCAAATAAATTGTTCGCCATTGTTTTATCCTTCCTGCCACAGTAGACAACTCACCTTATGTTCTTTCTGCTGAAGGTTTGCTCACTAACCTTCCCTGTCTGTATCACATTGCAGACTCAGTACCTCCATTTGACGACATCTTGAACGATCATCTTGGTGATGCGCTAATTGAGCTTTGCGCCATTCAGTTCCCTTCCACTAGATCTTTGATACGGATTATTTGTCATTGATGATCCCACAGTGATCTCTAGAGACATACACTAGTTACAGCTTTGCAACCTGAAAATAAATATTTACCTCTACTCTCTATTTCCTGTTAGCGACAGCTTCCCCGTTCCTGTGTAGCACCTAAGGTGGGTTGAATCGTCTCCTCCTGGCCTGTGTAATGTACTGAACGAGCTGAATTACTTCATTCTCTATTCCTGTGTAACTCCTTCGAGGGGCAGAATGGTCTTCTCCCGTCTCATTGTAACGATCCTGCCTGACTGAAAGGGTGGTCCCCTACCTTGTAACACCATCGAGAGGTGGATTGAGCAAAAACACATGGGATAGGTGCAATAGTATATCTCTGCAACAGCCGCGAGGGGTGGATTGAGGGAACAACACAACGGGTAGGGGCAGCAGGATATCTCTGTGATAATCTTGAGGGGTGTATAGAGGGAAAAACACATAGGGTAGGGGCTGAAGTACATCTCTGTAATAGACTCAAGCGTGGATTGAGGGCACAGCGCATGGGGTAGGGGCAGCAGTTGGCCTTTTGGCTGCACCATTCAGAATCCTCATAACAAATTCAATTGTGCCTGACTATCTGTACATGATCTGTTCCCAAGAAACATTGACTGTCCTATCCAGCAAAGATCAGTCTAGCTCAGCGTTGAACATCTTCAATAACCGAGTATTCACTGTTCCCTAAGGATGAGTACACCACAGATGGCACAACACTAAAGCGAAAGGAATGCCCTTATTTCATTCTGGGACCTGTTATTTTAAACCGTGTTAACCTAACATCAAATCACCACTTCTTTTCAGACATAAGGACACAATAATTAGGAATAAACATAAAGTATTCTTGACTTCAAACCTGTTCCACATTCCCGCTGACCCTTTCCAACCAAATATGTATCAAACCCAGCCTCTGTTGCTGTCTCAGGTAGAGAATACCTGATAGCATTACACCACAAGAACATTAAAGCAAGGAGCATAATGAGGCCATTCGACCCATCGAGTCTAAAATTCCGTTAAATTATTTTCATATGTACCTCAATCTTATTCTTCTGCCTTCTCCGTAGAATTCTTGATATTCTTACAAATCCAAAGCATATCGATTTGCGTCTTAATTACACTAGTTTCTGTTCCTCTGGGGCTGCGTGTGTTTGTGTGTTTGCCTCTGCGTGTGTGTGTGTGTGTGTATGCGTGTGCGTATGTGTGTGCATGTCTATGTGTGTGTATATATATATACGTGCATGTCCATGTGCTTGTTATCTGTGTGTTTGTGTGTCTATATCTGTCAGCCTGTGTGATTCTAAACTGTCTTTGTGTCTATTTGTATGTGACTGTATATGTCTCTGTGTGTTTCTACCTGTGTGTATGCCTATCTCCTTGTACGTATTGTGCGTGTTCGCATATTGGGGTATTTACCAATAGTTCTGTGTATTTGTGTGTCTGCGTCTCTGTGCAGTGAGGTGTCTGTGTCCTTTTTTTGGAAGTGAAAGGACTGTCGTTGGAACTGTCAGTGGATTTAAAGTGAGAATTGTCTTTCACTGAACATTGCTCCTTAATCGGTCGGTGGCACATGGATGTTTCAAAATCTCCACACGAGGCGTCCCTGCCCTCTCTGGCTCGTACCAGTGTCCTACCCACTTGGCAAGGGGAGGGGGTGAGGGAATGGATATCGGGCACTTCATCAACCGGCTTTGCCTTTCTGTCCTATTCCAGGCTCTTCCTCCTGGAATGGGAACATGGGAATGTTGGAGGGAGAGTGGGAATGGGTGACCCTGCTGTTAGTGCTGGTGTAGTTGGACGGAATTGTGAGGTGTCTGGAATTAGTCAGTCGACAGTTTTGAATCCTTATAGTATTATTAGTGTGTGGGGGTACTGCGTAGGTGAAAGAGAAAGTGAGGAAGAAAGTTACTGAATTCAATAGTGAGAGTGGTCGTGCCTGACCCTTATTTGGAGATAGAGCGTGAACCTTGTTCAGGGGTAGGTTCTATAACAGATATACAGTGAGTGTGAGCCAGCAGAGAGTATACGGTAACTCTTATCCTGACAGAGCGGGGAGGATATCAATGCTTATCCTGTATTGCAGGACATTTCTTCAGATCATCTCAGCGTCGAGGTGAGGCTCCCCAAATGTCTTGTCCAAGTCCGTCACTAAAAACAACACAGACCTGTCCCTCAGCTTCCACAGAATCAGTTTTGGTAGAGCTTTCAGATAGAAAGGAGAAGCAAATATTGGTGTGTTATATACCAAACCAAAACGCTCGCAGAAAACCTGAGCATCATATGCTCTGGAAATTAGATATGCAAGTATTGTGGATACTGCAATCTTATTGGATGGTCTCAAGTTGCATTTGGACTGCGTTAATTAAGCGACTGCTCATGTTTGAAAAATAAATTCCGTAAGTTCAAGAGTATGTTGTGAAGAAAACTAGAGAGCAGGTTACTTTGGATTTGGTATTGTCTGGTCCAAATGATGAATCTATAACATTGTAATGAAGCAGCTTTTAAGAAATAATGACATTAATAAAGTGCATTTTACACGGCATCTACGCACAATGAGAATGCTTGAACTTACTAGTTAAACATCATGGAAGACTGGAGGCTAGAGAGTCAAGATAGCTCCAGTGAATTTGGAAAGTACAATATAACATTCAGTGGGAGACAAGCAATGGTTGTTAGAGTCATAGAGTGCGAAAGCACGGAGACAGGCCCTTCAGCCCAAACTGTCTGAACAAAATGTCCATCCACGCTCACGCCATTTCCCTGCCATTGCCCCGTATCCTTCTAATCCTTTCCTATCCGTGTATTTGTCCAAATGCCTTTTAAATGTTGTTAATCAATCACTTCCCCTGACAGCTCATCCCATATGCATACCAGCCCCTGTGTGTAAAAAGGTTGTTCCTCAGATTCCCTTTTATTCTTTCTCCTTCGATTTTAAACTGATCTGTGATTGCCCAACCCTGGGGGAAGAAAAAGACAGGGCACATTCACTCTATCCATGCCTGTCATGATCTTACAGACTTCAATATGATCCTCCCTCAGTTTCACACACACACAAAATTAAGATGGCCTAGCTGGCCCAACCTCTCCCGATAACTCAGTCCGTTGAGTCCTTGGCAACATCCTTATAATTTTTCTGCATTCTTTCCAGTTTAATAACATCCGTACTATAGCAAAGTGAACAAAACTGAACATAACGCTACCAATATGGCCTCAGCAGCGTCCTGTATAGCTGCAATATAACTCCCTAATTTTGATACTCAGTGAAATACACTGATTAAGGCCAATGTACCAAAAGCTTTCTTCACTGCACTGTCTACCTCTGAATCAACTTCCAGATAAGCATCCACCTGAATTCCGAGGTCCCTCTGTTCCACTGCACTCCTAAGAATCCAAACATTCACCATGAAACTCCAACCTTGATTTGAATTTCTAAAATACAAGAACTTACACTGATCTATATTAAAATCCATTTGCCATTTCTCAGCCCACTTCCCCAGCTGATCAAAGTATTGCTGTAATTTCTGAAATTTTGATAACCTTCCTCACTCGCCATGATGCTGCCTATTATAATGTCATCTTCAAACTTACAAATCATGCCTGTACATTCTCATCTAAATCATAGACATATGTAATATGCAGTGGTCCCAGAACCAACCCCTGAGGCATTCCACTAGTCACAGCCATCCAGTCTGACCAGCATTCTTCCTGTATCACCCTCTGCTTCCTAACACCAAGCCATTCTTGTACCTAATTTGCCAGCTCCCCCTCAATTCCATGTGATCTAACCTTCCAGAGCAGAGGAACATGTGGAACCTTTTTGAGGCCTTACTGGAATCCATATAGACTATGGATATCACCCTGCCCTCCTCAACATTGCTGGTCACTTCATCAAAGAACTCCAATTAATTTACGAGCCATGATCTCCCATGGACAAAGACGTGCTGAATTTCATGAAGGGCATTTGCCCAAAACATCCATTTTCCTGCTCCTCGGATGCTGCCTGACCTTCTCTGCTTTTCCAGCACCATTCTACTCATATTCCGAATCACGTCCTGTCTTTCCAAATGCATGTATATCCAATCTCTCCGAATCTTCTCAAGTAACTTACCCACTAGATTTTAGGTTTTCTGGTCTTTAGTTCCCAGGTTTACCTTTGTAGCCTTCCTTGAATAAGGGCACAGTATTCGCTACCCTCCAGTCGTCTGGGACCTGACCATCGATGGTGGAAAAGAACCAACCAGGGCTCCCGCAATTTCTTATCTATCCTCTTGCAATGTTCCTGAATATATCTGGTCAGGACCAGGAGGTTTTAGAAATACTGCAAAGTCTGAAAAATACGTCTATTTATTTCCGGTACAAACACCAAAAAGTGAGAACGTGACCCAATGATGGTTAACATCACAAATTAGAAAATTTATTAATCATAGGAAGTGACTTCAGAAGAATTCCAGATATTGTGGAAACCTGTGAATTCTCAGAAGTTTACGATCCAGAAAAGGAAGGCCATGAAACTGATAAGGAAACCAAAAAGAGAGCATACCTGCTAACACACAGGAACACAAAGACTGCATAAATCAATGATCTATATTTCAAAGGAAACAAAATAAAAGCAAGGTCAAGTTTGGAAATTTGTAATTGGGAGAGGAGAGTTCATTGTGGAGAACAGGGAAATGGCCAAGAAAATAACCAGTTACTTTGCATCTGTCTCCATGGAGTAATATCCAGGAAATCACCCAGTAATTCCAAGTGACCATATCGGCCTTCTGAAGCTAAAGACAAAAAGTCAATTCAAATCAGTAACAAGGTAGTACTTGAAGATGTAGCTGGATTGAGCGTTGCTAAGTCTAATGAAACAGATGTACTTCTCATCAAAACGTCAGAAATAAATCCCCAACAGTAGTATTAATTGCACTGTCGATGACTGTGTTTTGTTTTCCTGTACATTCTGCAGAGGCCAGAAACTATTGTGGATAAACGTGAACCAAGCACTGTAAATGAATGGAAGGGATCCAAACAGCTACATAAGGAAGAAGACATAGTGTGGAGAACTGCAGACCAATTAATCGACATCTGTAGTGAAACTGTTGAAATCTATTACACAGGATGACATTTTTGATATTTAGAAATTAACATCAACAATGGAGAGAATCAGCATGCATTTCTGATAGAGAAATCATACTTGGTAAACTTCGGAATTGTTTGAAGTTGTTTCTTACAGCATAGATAATGGGGAACCAGTAGAAGTTGCAGATATTGGATTTTCGCAAGGGTTTATCAGTGAGTCCGTAAATGCAATGAATGTGAAGGGTATTTGGAGGAAGATATGTAAGTGGAAATTTAAAGTTTGGTTTGCCTTCATTTAAGAGAGTTAGAACATTGATGTAAAGACATGTTGAAGCAGTTTCACAGCGTGTTGATAGGACTATACCTGGAGTATTGTGCACAATTTTGGTCACCGAATCTCAGAAAGAACATACTGACCACAGAGGAAGTTCAATGGACATTCTCCAGATTAATCCCTTAGATGGTGAGATTGCCTGATGAGGAAACTCGGCCTGTGTTCGCTAGAGTTTCAAAGAATGAGAGCTGGGTCACAGTGAAATTTTGAAAATTCACAAAACATATGACAAGTTGGATATGAACAGAACTCTTCCCTCGCTTTCTAATCCACATTAAAGGCAAATAATGGCAGGATCTGGGACAGGCCATTTAAATCTGCAATAAGGAGGAAATTCATCATTTGGAGGGGACTAATTGACACAGGGGCACGGAGGCTTACTGGCAGGCAAGATCAGTGAGAATCTCCAGATATTCTATAAGAGTGTCCAGCAGAACAGAATAACCAGGGAACGGTAGGACTCATTAGTGATTTGCCAAGTTGCAACCAAATCAACTTTAGTGGTAGGAGACAGAAGGTGGTCGTAGAAGGCTGTTTGTGTTTGGAGGCTAGTGCCCAGTGGTGTACCACGGGGATCAGTGCTGTGTCTCTTAATATTTGTGATTCGGAGGTGTTGGTGTTGGACTGGGGTGGACAAATTAAAAATTGCATAATACCGGGTTATACTCCAAAAGGTTTATTCAGAGGCACGAGCTTTCGAAACGCTGCTTCTTCATCAGGTGGTTGTGCGCTTTGGTGAAGCACTTCAAAAGCTCGTGCCACTGAATAACCTGGTGTGATGCAATTTTTAACTTTGTCCATCCCAGTCCAACACCAACACCTCCGAATCACAAATATTAAGAGAAAAAGCAGTAATCCGCGTGGTACACCATTGGACACTAGTCTCTAAATAAATAAGCTGATGTTTTGTGATTTTACGCATTATCATACATGTTGCAGCTTGAATATGGACGAGAGGTTGGGGGTGTCATAAGTAAATTTGTGTTTGTTACAAAGATTGGCCGGGTGGTTGGCTGTGAGGAGGAAGGCCTTATGTTACAGGAAGATACAGATAGAATGGTCAGATGGGTGGATCAATGGCAGATGGAATGTAACTCTGAAAATATGAGGTCCTGCATTTTGGAAGAATGAACAGGCAGGGGAGGACGCAATGAATGGCAGCACACTAGGAAGGTCAGAGGGTGTTTCTCCACACATCCCTGAATGTGGCTGGACAGGGTAACACACAATTTGAGAAAGCGTTCGGGAGCATAAACACAGCCTTCACATATCGAAGCATAGATTATAAGAGCTATGCGGAACTTTTGTTAGCCAAGATGGAATACTGTGTGTCGTTCTGGGAGCTACATTATAGGAAGGATGTGATTGCACTGGAGGGGGTGCAGAGGAGATTCACCAGGATGTTCCCTGTGATGGAGCATATCAGCTATTGAGAGAGGCTGGATAAGCTCGGTTTGTTTACTTTGGAGCAGAGGAGGCTGAGGGGGATGTGTTTCAGGAGGATAAGATTACGAGGGACATGGACGGGGTGGATAGACAGCAGCTGGTCCTTTTAATCAAAGGGACACACTTTTCAAGTGAAGGGTTTGAGGCTTAGTGAGGACTTGAGGACTGTTTTTCACCCAAAGTGTGCTGGGGTCTGGGAAGCACTGCGTGAGAGGGGAATTGTCATGGTAACCTCAAAAACATTAGAACATACATGGTTATGCTTTTGAAATGCCATAAGATTCACAGCGACGGGTTTTCTGTTGGAAAGTGGGGCTACTTTAGACCGTGCTGTATTTCTGATTGTACAGAGTCTGTGCTTCTGTATTGTATGGCTGTGGAGGAGCAATCATTCAATAGCTTAAGATAGGAATTGTTGGGTTTCTGAAGAATGTCTTATCAAAGTGTATATGAGTGAACTTGTAATATCTTTTGAAAATACATCAATGGCAAAATTAAGAGAAAAAGGTGCAGCTTCCTTACAGTCTGATACCATATAATTGAGGACAGGGAAATAGCAGATCAATGGAGCAAACACTTCAGTTATGCCTTCACGGAATAAAAAAAAAATAAAGTTTCCTCGCAATACTAGGGAAATTTGGTCTGGTGAGAAAAAGGGAATAAAATGAAATTAGCAACTAAAAGGTTTTAGAGAAAATATTGGACTGAAATTAATGGGCATAGACAAAGTCAACAGAGGTATATGAAATAGGAATTATATTTGAGCAAAATTATCAATGCAATACGATTGGAATCAAGAAAGATTTTTTGATAAAGCCCCAAGCCTATTGTGCAAATTCGAATCCTATGGGACTGGGGCTAATATATGGTCATGGTTTTAGAATGGGAGAATTGGCAGGAAACAGTGAGTAGGAACAAAACCATGTTTTTTGAATGGAAGACTTGGAGGATATAACAAGGATCGAGATTTGGCACCCAGCTACTCCTATTACACATCATATTTTTTGGTGGAGGGACTCAACTGCAATATTCCCAAGTCTGCTGACAGCACTAAATGAAGTCAGTTTGTGAGTGAATGAGGAGGATGTAAAAAATGATTCCAAAGTGATTGGGACAAGTGGAGTGACTGGGCAAATACCTGGCAGATGGAGAGCGATGGCAGAGATGAGAGGTTGTGTACTTTGATGGGATGAATTGAATGGCAGCCCATCATTTGAAAATTGATTGGTTGAAAACATTTGGTCAATAAATGAACTTATGTTGCATTTTTGTTTATTTCTGCGCAGCCTTCCGAGTCCATGTAGGGCAGTGAGTTCTGAACACGGAAGTCAATACTGGGAATGGAATTGGCAAGCTGTATACAGTGTATACAGACCCAGCAAGTAGGGAGCTGTAACATTGAAAAGAATCTGGATCTCCCTGTATACCAGTCACTGAAAGCAATATTGCAGGAGCAGAAAGCAGGTAGGAAGATAAATAGTTATTCACCTTCATTTCAGGGGGATTTAGAATACAAGAGTAAGGGTCATTTACTGCAACTGTGCAGGGCCTTGGTGGGACCCCATCTCGAACATTGTGCAGTGTTGTGTGCAGTTTTTTTGTCCTTACCTAATAAAGGCAAATCTGACATTGAGGGAGTGAAGGATGACCAGACTGATCTCTGGGATGACAGGTTAGTTGTGGGAGCAGAGTTTGGGGTGACTCGGCCTGTATTCCATGGGCTTTAGGAAAATGGGTGGAGATCTCAGTGAGATATATAACACTCTGACAGGGTGTGACAGATTGGAAGCCAGAGATGATATTTCACTTTATAGAAAATGGTTCACGAATCGCATTGCAGTCAAATCGCGCTCCATAAACAAGAATTATCAGAGAACTCACGATATATTGATGGGCCGAAGGCACTATATTTCATAATGTTTAAACATATTTTGGGATATGAACATTGTGTGGGGAAAACTGCATTGAGGGATGTTCGGCCATGAAATATCATGGGGAAAGCTCAATGTGCTGAATGACCTCCTCCTCTCCCGATGTTTATGTGCAGTCTGTGGGAAAGCTCTGTAAATGTTGTCACAAGCTCTCAGATGTTAGGAAAGATGTCTATGCAGGGACAACAGGATAGTACTTCCCATTCCCTTTTCTGATAACGAGGTTGATGCCGGGTGTTCTGTCAAGTTTTATCATTTAAGACCTCAGAGTAGTTTGATACAATTGAGTGTCTCACTTGGCCGATTCAGAGACCATGTCTGTGTGTCTGGAGTCACTTTTAGGCCAGATCAGGAAAGCACGGGAGATTCAGTTCCTGAAAGTATATTGGTGAAGGAGATTGAAGTTTACGATCAACACTGGACACAAGAACACTGTTACTGAAACCAGATTTTAGGTCTCGATACTTTATTAATTATGTTTACCTTCCACCAGCTGCCAGAGCATTGGCCTGGTCTGGATTCATAATCCAATGATATGTCCACCACAGCACCATCTCCACATGGGGATCGATCAGAAACCCACACTCTCCTCATTATTTCGGTGCTACTTGACAGCTCTGTCAAAAAGTATTCTCACCAATTTGACTGTTGTGATGGGACTGAGGGGATGGTAATTGGTCAGATTGTAATTATTCTCCTATTCAGGGACTGGACATAGTTGAGTAATTTTCCTCATTGCCAGGGAGATGTCAGAGTTGGAACTGGAATGAAAGAGCTTCCCAGGGACACGGTTTGTTGTGCAGCACAAGTCTTCAGTCCTGTTGCAGGAATGGTGTCAGGGCCGATTGCCTTTGTCGTATCTACTGTTTTCAGCTGTTTCTTTATGACTATACAGCAAATCGAATTGCTTGAAGACTGGTATCTGTGATTCTGTGGGAATCATGATGACGGTGAGGTGGATCATCCATTCAACCCGTCTGGCTGAGGGTAGTGCAGACACCACATCCTTGACTTTTTTCACTGACGTACAGAGCTGTTCCGATATTTAGGATGAGGATGTTTGTGGAGTCCTCTCCTCCAGTAAATTGTTTCATATTCCATCGACATTTATGTTTGGATTTGGCAGGACGACAGAGCTTAGATCTGATCTGTTAGTCTTGGGATCATTTCCCCTCTCCATCAGACATTCGTTCTGCTGGTCGGAATTGAACCAGTTAAGTGTGGTAGCTTTAATGGGTTTTCAATAGGTTTAGGTCCACGTGATTTAGACCCTGGCATGTTCACCCACACTCATCACTGAACCATGGATCGGCTTGATGGTAATGGTAGACTGATGAATTATCCTCGGGATAATGTTACAGATTGTCGTTGAATACAGTTCTGCTTCTGCTGTTGCTGCAGCATCAAATGATAACCCAGTTTGAGTTGCAATATCTACAATTCCATTCTACTGACTGTCCCCCAGTTCACACCGAGACCCATTCACCCATCAGCCCTGTATTCACTACCTAACCTGGTTTCTGATGCGGTAACACTTGCATTTTCATATTGTCAGTCTGCTGAGGGCCTCTCCCTGGTGTCACACCTCTAATTTGTTACTTTAACACAATCCATTTAAAGTAATAATCTAAATCGTTTCTCTTCCACAATGTCAACTTCTGTATTTGAAGTGAATGTGTTTCCCTTTGTTTTTCTCCCTGACCATGATTCAGAGCTCTGTAGTGTCAGTGATGCCAGACTTATGTAGTTTCAGAGTCAAGGAACTTGTGCAACATGCATTATTGTTCAGTCCCCAGTGTATGGCTCTCCATGTTGGACAGGATGGTTGAGCATCTTTGACATACTTCTTTGGAAATTGTCCAAAAACAGAAATTGCTGAAGAAATTGCAGCATCTTCTGGAATGAATGCAGTATTTATCTTTCAGGTACAGTGACCCTGGACAAAGCTCCCAGTTTCTCACGCAATTTTAGTATTTTTATTACCAGTATCCATAGTTATTTGTTTTGTGAAAATTTGTTCCATGCCTATTCATTTCTGGAGATATTCAGCAGGTCTGTCAGCATCTGCAGAGACAGAGAAACAGCGTTCGCATTTCAAGCCCAGTGTGACACTTCTTCACAACTGGATAGGATTGGAAACTTGGCTTATAAATAGCTTTCCAGAGGTGGGAGATCGGTGACAGGGAAAAGAGGGCGTGGTAAAGATAAACCGGCTTTTAGCAGTGGTCAATGAGAAGATGATATAGAATGGGTTTAAATTAAGGTGTGAATGGAGAAAGGGATTCTCTCTATTGAGTGCAAGATAAAGAAGACACACTCACACAAGGACATTGGGAGGCCAGGAGGGAGAATGTTGACTATGTGGCATTTTAAAGGTCTGGCCATAAATATGTTTTCACTGTCGAGATCATCGCCCCCTTTAGACAAAGGATATCAGGTGCTTGACTTTTATTGGCACTAGTAAGCGTTTCATGCTGCCTTAGTATTGTGATAGGGAGAAAAAACAAATCACAGTATGAAATTTGGGCTGAGTATTGTTTACCTGTCATGTTTACTATCGTTTCAAATTTGCAGTATTTGTCTTCAAATGTTTGTTCTTGAAGTTAGTTTTGGATGGAGTGCAGAAGGTTGAGGGATGGCATTATGGAAGTTTCTAAAATCATGAGAGGTATGGATAGGGTGAAAGCCAAGGTCTTTTCCACAGGATGGGGGAGTTCAGCCGTAGAAGGCATAGGTTTAAGGTAAAAGAGGGAAAATTTACAAGGCACGCAGGGGCAGTGTTTTTACACAGAGGTTGGTGTGGGTATGGAATGAGCTGCCAGAGGGAGTGGGAGATGCATGTACAGCTAAAACATTTAAAATACATTTGGACAAACATATGGATGGGAAACATTTAGAGGCATATGCGCCAAATGAAAGCAGATGGGAGTAGCTTAATTTGGAAACCCTGGCTCACATGGACACGCAGGTTCAGAGTGGTTTTGTGAAAGGGAAGTTATATTTTGCCCTGTAAAGTCATGCAAAGTATTTCTGGTGATGCCTGAGAATGTAACAAGTGGACTTGATAAAGGGGATCTGTTAGACACCAGGCTTTCCAGAGTTTTTCCACAGGGTATTACGAAATAAAAGTTCTTACACAAGACAGAAGCTCCTAGGATGATGGAGAATGTATTAACATGAGATGATGATTGCTTAACATATAGAAATCGGAGAGTCAGGATTAATGGATCTTCATGATAAAGGTATATCTGCTGGAGAACCACTGCTATCAATCCTATGGCATCAGTTATTTACACTCTATACTGATAGTCTGAAGAAGGGCGCTGAGTATACATCCGAGTTCGAGGATGACACTGACAAGCAAAAGGCAGGCTGTTATTTAATGGAGAGGACTTCCATAAAAGGAACAGTACAAAGGGATTGGAGTCTTCCTGTGTATGAAACATAAAGTCAGCATGCTGATGCAGCAAGTAACTAGGTTGGTTCATTAGCCGGTTTCCAGGGATGAAAGGGTTGTGTTATTGAGAATCTGTAAAATGGAGAGGCGATTATTCATTGGGGTTTAAATGAATGAGGAGTGATACTGCTCAAACATACAAGACACAGAAGGGACTTGAGAAGGTAGATGTTGAGAAGTTGTCACCATTCCTGAGTGGAGTCTCGAACTCGATGACATAGATACCGAATATGGAACATCGATTTCTATCTGAGATGCAAAGTGATGTCTTCTCTCAGAAGGTAGCTAACGTCTGGGATTCCCTAACCCAGAGAGTTGTGGAGGGATGCAAGGAGTTGGCAAGAAAGTGGAGTTAGACCTGGAGTAGATCATCCATGTTCGTAATAAATGACAGGGCAATCTTGAGGAGCCGAATAGCCTACTCTTGTTCCTATTTATTAATTCCACTTGTTATGCTTTTGCAAAGTCACTAGTTATTTTCTCGGAAGTTGTGTTGTGTAATGCTACATTCGGGTGAGCAGAGGATTTGTTTGAGTTAACGCTGGGTGGGGTGTGGGGGCTGTATTCACAGCAAATCTGGATCTGTAACACGACCCACATCTGGAGCAGACGTTGCGGAGAGAGGAAGCCTGGAAACAGAGATTGGGGGGTGAGTGTAACTTCCTGATACAGCCTGGATTTTCCAAGTACATTTCCAAAACTGCACCTAACCATCGGAGTGGCCCTGATCTGCCCCTGTGTAGCAGGTCCGAAGGGCTGATTGGAACATCAGAACACAGGGCCGAGGGACACGAGGGGGCCATTCGGCCCTTTGACACTACTCCACCAGTAAATAAAGTCGTGGCTCATCTCATTGTGTTCCCAGCTGCACTTTTCTCTCCATGCAGCATTATCCCTGATTCACCTGTCTATGGAAAATCAGCCGAAGCCAGCCTCGATATAATATAAAGATTCAGCCATCCCAAACTTCTGGGAAAGGGAATTCCCACTTGAATGAATTCCCACTTTATGATTTTTTTTCTCACTCCAGTTGTGACTGTGGATGGAGGGTGTCACTCTTTCCTTTTCCATTCCCACTCTTCCACTGCTCACAACAAATTTTAAATGTAACCAGGTTGGTGATATGGCCGATGATAAAGGTCTCAGACTGGGTTAGGTTCAGTGATAAGAACAAGTCAGGCAGATTTCTTTAGTTAGCCACAAGTTACTAACAGAACTAACGAAGGAGTATGTTAGATCTGTTGGTAGCACTGCTTCCTCACATCACCAAGGAGCTGGGTTCAATTCCAACCTCGGGCGACTCCCTATGTGGTGTTTGAACATTCTCCCCATGGCTGTGTGGGTTTCCACCCAGTGCTCCAGTTTCCTGCCACAGTCCAAAGATGTGCAGTTTAAAGTGAATTGCCAATAGTGCCCAGGGATGTGTAGGTTAGGAGGGTTAGTTATGAGAAATGCCGGGTTACATCGATACAATTGGGGGGCACGTCCAGGTGGGATGCTGTTGGTTGGTGGGTCAGTGTGGACTTAATGTACGGAATGTCCTGCCTCCACACTGTAGAGGTTGTATGACAATGACAATAAATTTGGCCTATACAAGCACCCAGTGGGTACATACCTAATCCACTCTTATTAAGGTCTTGTATGTTTCATTCGCATTCCAAGAGTAACCTGTTAAGGCCTTCATAACATAAGCCCTTCACCCCAGGGAGGCGTGAAATGAAATATCTCTGAACTGCTTCCAATGTAATTATATCCTTTCTCACATAGGGAGACACAAAAAACTAATCTCACACTCAAATCATCATGTTTATTATTGTTTTCTCAAAGTGCTGTGAGTCTGCAGAAATATTCAATATTTTTGAGGCACAGACGGAAGGTTCATAAATAACAACAGAGTCAAGGATTATCGAGGAATGGGCAGCAATGTGCTGTTTTGGGGGAAATGTAGACAGTGGTATCAAATAACACGGCTTCAGAATCTCCAGGACTATAATGTAAAGTGAAATGATAATATCGATAAAATGTTCAGAGGGAATACAAGATGGCGGCAATCCAGAAGGTCTGGTTTGCTGGGCTCTGCATCAACATACGGGCAACGTGGTTCTCTAACCCGCCCCATCCCTGGCATTTAATTAACATTCAACACTAAAAGAGTGATAGAATCTTTATTAATCCCGTTTTATCAAGTGGAAATGACAAAACATAGGAGAAAATCGAGTCAGTCCCAACACATGGTGCACCCGTCAGAAGCATCGAGCATGCCTGAGGTTGTAACTGCAACCCACTCTGCTCGTTCCATGGACCCAGTTACTCACCAGGCTTTAGTCACTGAGTTCACCAAGTTATGCGAAATGATTGAAGCCATGATTGAAGAAGGGATAAAGCCACTGCAGTGGCTAGAGCCGCTGTCAGCCGTGCTCCAAAAACATGAGCAGCAACTTGACAGCCTTGGAAACAAAACAGACGATGTCAAGAGCCGAACTGCATCGACAGAGACCGTGATCGATTCCTCTCGGGAGAGGATCCTCGCCATTGAAAAGCAGGTCTGCACCTCAACTGAACAAGATGACGACCTCGAGAACAGGGGTAGGATGAAGGATATTCACATCGTCGGTTTGCTGGAGTGGACAGAAGGTGGTCAGCCGCTGAGTTTTTTCAAGAACTGGCTGCAGCGATTCCTTCACTTCAAAACTGAGGAGGGAGGGGTGAAAAGTGAGACAGTTCATCGGGTTACGGCGCGGAAGTCAGACTCAGACCAACGCTTTCATCCTGTCCTTGTTCGATTACACAGTTGTGGGGACAAACTAAGACTAATGGACTCTTCCAGAACCCAGGGGAAAGATGTGATGGCTTTAATTCATGAGGGCTCCAGTATTATGTTCTTTTAAGACTTTTCAACGGCGGTGATTCAGGAAAAAAAAATCTTTTGATGATATCAAGAAAAGAGTAAGGGAATTCTGGATTCAATTTTCGTTACGGTACTCAGTGGTGCTCCGTATTACTTTCAATGGATCCATGAACTCGTCTGACTCTCCAGAGAAAGCGAAAACTTTGTGGACATTTTAAAGTAAGCTGGATATTTAGGTAATCATGTTTCTCTCTTCAAGAAATTTTGTTGGATTTTTCTGCTATTAACCAGTGTTAAATTATAGCCGGGAATGGGTAGAGTACTCATTTTTAACTTCTTCATTAGTATTACAACATTGTTTTTCTTTCTTTGCTTGTGTCTGGTGTGCAGCCCAAGCTGGATGGAGTGACAAAGGTAGTTGTGATGACGAAGTGCCGACCGAAGGGCAGTTCATGCCCGATTTTTGTTGTTAATTGCCCTGGATTCCAAATTGGTAGCGGGCAGAAGATAAAGTTTGGAGATATGTAAGCATCCCCAGTGGGCGGTCGGGTGTAAATTCCCCAATCGAGTGTCATTGGCATTTTGGATTTTATTTCGTTCTTTGGATTTTATGTGTTTAGCTTTGGAAAGATTTGAGAGCTTGTTAGTTGTAGTAGTTTTAGTTTGTACCGTTTTTTAGGCCCAATGAGTCTTTTTTTCATTAATGATCAGGGTTGTGTAATTCGATGTGAAACTCTAGAGTTGAAATGTTGTTACAGTGTGTTCTGGATAATGATGTGCTTAAATGTTGTACCTGGAACATTAAGGGGAGCCATCTGCCAGTCAAGAGGAAAAATGTACTTTCTCATCTTAAAACAGAGAGGGTGGATGTTGTCCTATTGCAGGAGATGCACCTTGATGACAAGGAATATTTGACGTTATAGCAGGGTGGGTTTGATCGAGTTTATTTCACGTCTTTTAATACTAGGAGATGGGGAGAAACCATACTAGTGAAGAAGAATCTTCCATTTAAATTACTAGATTGTATTAGACACTCACGGAAGGATCATCATTCCCAAAGTCTTGAACTTTGGGAAATAATACAATATTTTGAATGTTTATTGCCCCCTGGCGCACTGTCTTAAAATCCTGAAAGATGCATTATCCAAAGTAAGTTATCTTGCATCATGGCACATTATTGTAGAAGGAGATTTCGACTGTCTTATGGCCCCACGGTGGACAGAATGTCCAAAGGTCCCCAATTACCCTCGTTATAAAGTAAGCAATTAGTGGGTTAGAGCTGGTGGATACCTGGAGGCAGATCTACCTCACAAGTAGGGATTTTATTTTCTTCTTTAATCCGCACAAATGCCAAACGAGGGTTGATCTCTTCCCAATACCTGCAACAATCTTAGACACGGTGGCATCCTGCACAATTAGGAATATTACCCCAACATACCTGCCCCAGAATTAAGATAGAAGTCACATAAGATTATATTGTATGCAGATGAGGGATCATGTGTTTGTCAAATCCCACAGTTTCAGCAGCTCACGTGATGCAATGCATTAATTCGCTTATCACCTTTTCGGGCTATAAGATTAATTTTATAAAGTTTGTGGCCATGCCTATGGGAGGTCTCAGGGAAATACCTCATATTGAAAGTAAATCCTGGTTTCCTTTTAAATAGTCACTGGCCTGATTTCCCTATTTCAGTATATTCATTGCATCTGTCTTTGATCATTTATTTAACGTGAACTATGTCCATGTGTTTGACAAAATTAATCAAGACCTTCAAAGAAGGGAGGCACTTCCAATATCCTGGCTAGGTCGGATAGCTGTTCTTAAAATGAATGTCCTTCCTCATTTACTATACCCCGTGTGAATGCTTTCTTTGATGTTTCCCAGACAGATATTTAGGAGACTTTATGGCTGGTTTAGCTCTTTTGTTTGGCACCATAAGTGACTCTTTATTAAGCTAAGCAAATTGCAACTACCCCACAGATTGTGGGGATCTCCCATATTAAATGCTATCAATTAAGCTCTTTATTATCCTATGTTAGTGTCTGGGCCACTGGGGACTCGGTGTCAATACAGTTAGATATTGAACTCTCTCAGACAATGTGAACCCTTATTAGTCTGTTGTTCTTCGACAAAATGACAACATTTATGGAGTATTGTCATAACCCAATAATTATCAATAAAGTTAAAGCATGAATGACAATGAGTCAGATCGAGGGCAATGCAGCCAAAACCTTGTTTCTTACCCCTATAATTGGTATACCAAGTTGTCAACCGGGGATAATGGATTCCATGTTTAAACTGTGGGAAGCTAAGGGTGTACCTTGCTTCAGTGATTTAGAATTAATAGAATCCCGACAGTGTGGAAACAGGTCCTTGGGCCCAACAAGTCGACTTCGACCCACCCAGACCCATTCCCCTAACATCCTAAATTTACCCTGACTAATGCCCCAACCTACATATCCCTGAAGACCATGGGTAATTTATCAATAGCCAATTCATCTAACCTGCACATCTTTGGATACTGGTGCTGTGAGTTTGCAGTGCTATCTACTGAGCAACGACATTTTATTTCAGGGAGAAAGAATGTCATAATTTGATCAAATAACTCGTAAGTATGGACTACCTAGTAGAGACCTCTTCTGTTTGTTTTTGTTTTCAGATCAGAGATTTGATTTTAAAAAAGCACACTTTTAACAGACTCTTACAGATCCGATAGAGATAAGCGGGTGCTTAGTGCTCCGAATGCACTCTCAGTCAGTTCCCTTTATCATTAGTTGGAGAGTGTCACCTCAGACGAGACTGTGCAGCTTTGTGATGTCTGCGAGAGAGAGTTGGGGTTCAGAACACCTCGGAGACATGGCAGGATATTTGTGAAAATGTTCAAAGGATTTTGATCTGTTATAGGACCCATTCTATGCAGTTGAAAATTCTTCATAGGGTCGATCTGACCCCAGATGGTCTCACAAAATGCAAAGTGGGATTATCTTCAGCATGTCCTAAATGCAGAATGACTACAGGCACTCTTACTCATTGCTTCTTGTCCTGCTTCAGGCTTCATCTATATTGGAGCACTGTGTTAGGTGTGATAGAGTAGGTCGAGGCGACTGAATTGGAGATGGACCCGGTTTTTCTTTTCCTGGGCCTGCCCAGGGTACTTTACAGAGATGCACATGAGGCAAAAATATATCCTTACTTTCTGTGCTAGGAAAAATGTTCTGTTGTGTTGGATGTCTGAAAACCCCGGGTCTGTTGGGTCGTCGTAGGTTCTTCATGGAGAATATCCCTTTGGACATTCTCATCAGTGTGGTGCATCAAAAAAGCAGAGATTTATATAAGACATGGCAGGCTTTTTGGATAACCACGATACAGGTTTATCTGTCACATTAATAAGGGCTTGTATATAGCCATGACGATATGGTCTAATGAATCTAATATCCAGCGAGGAAGAACTATGAACATAAAAATTTGTATCAGTTAATGCTCTTGAAAAACGAGAGCTATTGTTTTGTTATGCTGACCTATAGTATTTATTCATTATTTATTGTTTAGTTTTGTTTTTTTCTCTGTCTATTTAGTGTTTTAACTTGTTTTGTATGTACATGCACATGAGAGTAATTTTGATCAGTTATTTGAGTTGTGTTGTTATTGGGTTATTACAATATTAAAAATCTATTTTTCAATAAAATTACTATTTTTAAAAATTAAAATGCTAACATTGATAGAATAGAGTCCCAAAGAACTTTCCGTAGAGAGACCACTCATGCTGGTTTACCGTGAGGGTCACCATATTTCGGGTGATGGGGTGACGTTGAGAGAGCATCTCCTTCATGGTAACCTCAGTCAGCGTGAGGAACTGAACCTGCGCAGTTGGCTTCCCTCTACATAACAAATCTTGCCGTCCAGCCAACTGAGGGGCGACAGAGCAACTGTTACACTCAGAAGTAGTCACAGACAAAGGGCAAGAGAAACTTTCATAACAATGAAAAGGGTACAATTCAGATAACGGTCAAGATAACAGCTGAGGGTAAAAACGTTCTCTGCTCGAAATTGTATTTTATAACAAGACGTGCTTAGAAGCTGATTCTGATTTAATATTATTAAGGTGAGTCAAGTGAAATAACCAGAATTACTAAGTGTGATTGGACATCTATAACATAAAAAAGTGTAGATTTTTGTTTGGTCTGTGTAAAGCATGCTGACCGTTGCATGAAAGTATATAACTGATGGAATATACTGTTAGGAGAGTGCATTCCATGGGAAATGCCCTCGAACAGGCGCTTGAAGAAAACTGGGGTAAAAGTGCCTGAGTGCCGTCTGGTCAGTGACAGGAACCCAGGGAGTTGAATGACTAAAAATTCCTGTAACATGGAGCTGAGAAAACCATCAGATCAGCCGGAACTTATTAAATGCTAGAGCATGTTTGAAGGGCTGAATCACCTCAGCGTGATTTGAATTGTGTGTGATTTGAAAAACTTACATCACTACTCCTTCCTCTTATGTATTATACAATGGGGCACTGCCATTTTCTTGAAACTGGGAATTATTTGGAACATTATCTGGAATTTTCCATAATCGGCATTCTCCAGAATATTCTATAACTGTAGTCAGGGGGCGGGGGAGGAGGGGGTGGGGGGTGGTGTTGGGTATTGCAATCGAGAGAGAGAAAGAGAGAAGGCGCTGCAGTGAGCGTGTTGGAGCATGAGCCTTGTTTGGGGGTCGGTGCTGTAACAGATATACAGTGACTGTGAGGGAACAGAGAGAATACGGTGACCCTTACCCTGACAGAATAGGGAAGGTTATTGATGTGTGTCCTGTATTGCTGGGTATTTCTTCAGACCGCAGATACTGCACTGAGCTGGGTGGTGAGTACAGACGATGCTCGGTGGGTCTGGTGGTATGGCCCCCTCTGGAAAGGGAATGGTCCCCCTCTGTACTAGCCCATCCACCAAGCCCGCCATGCTCTGTCAACAAACCGTGGTGTAAATTCCCCTTATATGCCATGCTCGGGGTAATCTGTGCAATACAGCACCAACCTGAGAAAGCTCAACCGTGTGCCCCTTGGCCTTTTAAAGATTGCACCAGTGCCAGGGATCACGGAATATCCAGGGGCACCCGGGCGACTGTGTGTACCTGCAGTCATGATGGGTGGGAGATTCGGGCTGGTATTGAATGAGAGGGAAACCATGGGGTGGGGTAGGTAGCTAATGAGGTGAGTTCGATAAGAGAGCACCAGGAAACCAGCTCAGCTTTGTACAGACAATCCCTCTGTCACACTCAATGAAAATGAAATTGAGACAAATTACTGTTTTATACAGCTCAATGTGTCGAAGACTCTGCAGTTCTCTCTCCCAGTTGCAAAGCTACAGGACAAATGCTCATTCAAAACTCTCAATCGCCTGAACTCACACTAATATACCATTCACTCATAATTCTTCATAATACTGACTCGTGTTGCATGATACTATCGAAATGTCTTCATTTCAGCATTCTGAAACTAGTGAACATATCGTTCCATGACATTTTTTCTCGCTCTCCCCCTCCCTGTCTCTTTCCCAAAACACACGGATTTACAGTCATATGGTTCTACAGACGGAAACAGGCCCCTTCGGCCCACATGTTCCATGCCGAACAAATTGTCCATCCAAACTCATCCAATTTCTCTGCCCTTGCTCTGTATCCTCTAATCCTTTCCTATCTGTATTTGTCCAAGTGCCTTTTCAATATTGTTATTGTACCAACCTCAACCACTTCCACTGACAACTCAGTCCATATGTGTACCATAATCTGTGTAAAAGAGCTGCCCCTACGGGTTAATTGTTATTTTATTCCTCTCGAAGCATGAACGGATGTCCTCTAGTCCTCGATTCCCCAACCTTGCAAAAAAAAACTTGAAGTATTCACCCTTATGCACGTCTCTCATAATTTGATAAGATCTACACTTCTATAAGAACCCCTTCGGTTTCCTAGGCTGTAAAGAAATAAGTGCTAACCTGTCCATAATCTCCCTATAACTTAAACCCTTTCACCAAGGAAACATCTCTGAAATTTCTATTACACTCTTTCTAATTCACTAATATCCTTTCTACAAGGAGAACAAAACTGAACCCAATACTCCAACTGCAACCTTACCAACATCCTGTACAATTCCAACATAATGTCCCAACGTCTATACCTAATGCGCTGATGAAGGCCAGTATGCCAACAGCCTTCTTCACTATCCTGTGTATCTGTGACTCAAATTTCAGACAACCGTGCACCTGATCTCTAATGTCCTTTTGTTCCACTACACTCCTTAAGGCACTCTCATTCATCATTAAACTCCTACCTGAATTTGACTTTCCAAAATGCAAGATGTCACACTTATCTATATTAAACTCCACATGCTATTTCTCAGCCCACTTCCCCTGCCGATCAAGGTACTGCTGCAATTTCTAATAACGTTCCTCACTGGATGCCTCCTATTTTAGTGTCATCTGCAAACTTACTAACCTTGTGTTGTGCACTCTGGTCCAAATCATTGATATAGATAACAAACAGCAATGGGGCCAGTACTGACCCCTGAGGCACTCCACGAGTCACAGGGCTCCAGTCCGACAAGCATCTCTGCACCATAGCCTTTTGCTTCCAAACGCCAAGCCAATTGTGTCGCCAATTTGCCAGATTATCTTGGAGTCCGTGCGATCTAACCTGCCCGAGCAGCCGACCATGTGGAACCTTCTGAAAGGCTTTACTGAAATCCATATAGGGTATGTCCACCACACTGCCCTCGTCAACCTTCCTGGTCACTTCCTTAAAAAACTCGAACAAAATTTGTAAGGCATGATCTGTCATGCACATAGCTATGCTGACTGTTCAAGTCAAACTCTGTCTTTCCAGATGCATGCATATCTTATCTCTCAGAACCTTCTCAAGTGGTTTACCAAAAGCAGATGTGAAGGTTACTGGTCTATATTTCCCAGTTTTTTCTTTGCAGCCCTTCTTGAATAAGGGCACAACATTTGCTACTGTCCAGTCTTCCGGGACCTTCGCCCCTGACCTGTCTTCTCCAGCCTCTTGCAGTGCTCTTGGATATATCTGGTCAGGACCAAGAGATTTATTTGTACTTATTTGACTTTATGCATTCTACTATGTCCAACAGCACCTCCACTGTGATATGAATGGTACCAACATATGACAACTAAATTACCCCCACCCCCCACCCCGCCACCCCCCCCCCCCCAAAAGCTCACAGATCTTCATGTCTTTCTTCATGGTAAACACAGAGGGGAATTTGAGGACCTCACCCATCTCTTGTGGTTTTACACATGAATGCCCACTTTGTATTTTAAGGAGTCCTATTTTCTCTCTCGTCGTTCTTTTACTTTACTATACTAAAAGCACATCTTTGGATCCACCCTCATTTTCTCAGCCAAGGCTATCTCATACCCCCTTTTCGCCCTCCTGATTTCCTTCTTCAGTAAACCCCTGTATCCCTTGTGTCTCTCCAGAGATTGTATTGATTCCAGCTGCCTGAACCTGAGCCACGCCTCCATTTTTTGCTGGTCAGAGCCTGATTATCTCTTGTCATCCAGGGTTCTCTCTTCCTGCCTCATTTTCCCTTCACCCTCACAGGAACATATAGACCTTGACTTTTAAAGGCCTCCCACGTACCAGAGATCCTTTTGCCTGGAAACAAGCTACTCCCATCAACCTTTGCAAGTCCCTGTCTAATTTCAACAAAATATGCCTCGCCCTAATTTAGAACTTGAATCTGTGGACCAATTCTGTCCCTCCCATAACTATTTTAAAATTCATATTATTCTAGTCACCGGTCCCAAAATGCTCCCCCACTTTACCTCCATCACCTATTCTGCCCTATGCCCCAACAGTAGGTGAGTTTGTCCCTTCCCGAGTAAGACCCTCCATATGCTGCTTATGGAAACTTTCCTGAACACACCTAAGATATTACGTTCCAGCGAAGTTCTTAACAATCTGGATGTCCCAGTTTTTGTTAGTATAATTAAAATCACCTATTATGAAAATCCTATTGTTCTTGCAAGTCTCCCCAGTCTCCCTGCATACTTGTTCCTCCAATTCGCATTGATTATTTGGAGGCTTATAGTGCAACTGCTGTAACATCACCATCCACCTCTATCTTCTTTGCACCATCCACAAAACCTCACTGAACATTATCTCAGTTATTTTATCTTTAAATACTGGAGTGGTATGCACCTAAATCAGAACTATTGGTCTTTGAACTGTTTCCATTTACATCTCTCCTTTGCAATTATTTTGACACCCACAGCACCCTTTGTTAAGGCACAGTGGAGATATCGAGCTGTAAATGGATGGGAGCTGCACATCCTGTCACTGCCAGTATCGGCTGCAAGTTTCCCCACACTGGGCAGTGATCTAACACAGTGTTACCGAACAATGCAACAGCCTGGGTTTACATATGAATGAACCAGTGCAGTCTGCACAGCTTCTCATGCTGGACATTTAGCCCAGGATTATAGATCAAGCATTGGTGTGGACTGCACAGAGTTTCACTCTAGACATTGCTGGGTTGCATTCAGCTGTTCGCTAGCCAGATCTACACACTGCTCCATCCTTAACGTACAATGGATGGGCTGCTTATGTGAGTTGGATTGCGAATGTGAGAGAACGAAACATCTGGCAATGCCTTTATTTTGTGTTTTCGTTTTTGTGATTGGACCCTTCAAATCCTGACTCATCCAATTAGACCCGACCCTCTGGATGAGTGATGGTGACTGTTGTTACAGCATCTGGGTCTACAACATGACCAACAAATGGAGCAGAGGCTGCAGAGAGGGGCATCTCTGTAAAATGGAATGAGGAAATCACAATCAGATCAGCCGTGGTCATAGTGAATGGTGGGGCAGGATTGTGTGGACCACGAAAGCAATTTATTCATCTATTTCTGTTTGTAACAGGCGCACTCCCCTTCTCTCCCAGTGTCCCATACTGGTGGTGAGTGAGTCACCTCCTCCTGTTCCTGCGTAACAGGATCCTCAGGCCTCACTAGCCTCCAGATTTCCCTGTGTCCCAGTCTCGAGCTGTTGAATGACTCCCTCCTGTTCCTGTGTCCCATAACAGACTTGAAAGTTAAATAAACAATTCCTGCCCCTCTGTAACAGGCTAGAGAGGCTGAATAGGCTCCTCCTGACCCTGTATAACAGACCCAAGACATTAAATGACACAGCAACCTCTGGATTATGAGCAGCTGTTAAACTGTATCTGATGGAGGTCCATCCCTTCTCTGTTACCGAAACACAAATAACACAATGTACTCCAGGTGTCCTCTTAGTGACACCTCATACAACTGCATCGACAAATCCTTTTATTTTGAATGATTTTGTTTACAAAATGTGCTAATGTTCCAGCGTTCCATCTTTTCAAGTAGCAACAGGCTAATATGGGCTGAATGGCCTTCTCCTTTCCTTCTGTAAGAGGCCCAGAGGGACAGAATTGCTTTGGCCTGTTCCTGAGCAGCAGTCTCAGTGCTCTGTCTCAAGGTTATGAAAGGATTTGAAAACAGGGTATTAAAACCAGGAGTAGCCTCACACCGGATAATAAGTATCATACTTTGTGTTAAGGTATCTAGAAACTTGCCCACCCGACTTTTTTTTGTGTAGCCGATCTGTTATTTTATCACTGCTTCCTTTCATAAACAGAGTGGAACATATATAGACCCCTGCAGTGTCCTGTTAATACTCTCGTATGCAAGGAAAAATATGATTTAAAAAATTGAAAGATTTATGGTCCATCCCTCAGCAACCCTTATCCATTCCATCCAAAACCAGTAAAACTTCCCTTTTATAGTGATATGAAAAGTATAGAGCTGGTTAACTGATCCTATTTGTTCTGTAAGCTTGATTAATGCCAATCTCCATGGATTCTAATTATCCCAGTGGAGTGTTTCCATCTTTTCATGATAAATGGACTCCATTCAATGTGTTATCCCATAACATGAGCGGGAGCATCACCGACAGCACTGACAGGGATCAGCAGATCCAGAGAGAGGGGGAGGAGAGATCAGAATCTGAGAACAGTCGACTGGAATATTCCAACAATAGACAGGAGTTTATCCGATTATATTTGGTATATTTTTGCATTTTATTGGTTGCCATTATCATGGCGGATCTATTATGCTCTTCGCATTGTTCAATATTTTTATTATCCCTTCCTGGCTATCGTTGGTGTTCCTGGTAAGTGTCACTGTACAGTTTTTGTTTCTATAAACCAGTTATGACTGTATAATACTGTTCTTTCATATTATCTACACTTAAGACCATAAGACCATAAGACATATGAGTGGAAGTAAGGCCATTCGGCCCATCGAGTCCACTCCGCCATTCAATCATGGCTGAATCGCATTTCAGCTCCACTTACCAGCGTTCTTCCCGTAGCCCTTAATTCCTCTAGACAACAAGAATCTATCAATCTCAGCCTTGAAGACATTGAGCGTCCCGGCTTCCACTGCACACCGTGGCAATGAATTCCACAGGCCCACCACTCTCTGGCTGAAGAAATGTCTCCGCATTTCTGTTCTGAAATGACCCCCTCTAATTCTAAGGCTGTGTCCCCGGGTCCTAGTCTCCTCGTCTAACGGAAACAATTTCCTAGCATCCACCTTTTCCAAGCCATGTATTACTTTGTACGTCTCTATTAAGTCTCCCCTTAATCTTCTAAACTCCAACGAATACAATCCCAGTATCCTCAGCCGTTCCTCATATGCTGGACCTGTCATTCCAGGGATCACCCGTGTGAATCTCCGCTGGACACGTTCCAGTGCCAGTATGTCCTTCCTGAGGTGTGGGGACCAAAACTGGACACAGTACTCCAAATGGGGCCTAACCAGAGCTTTATAAAGTCTTAGTAGTATATCTCTGCTTTTATATTCCAACCCTCTTGAGATAAGAGACAACATTGCATTCGCTTTCTTAATCACAGACTCAACCTGCATGTTTATCTTTAGAGAATCCTCGACTAGCACTCCCAGATCCCTTTGTGCTTTGGCTTTATTAATTTTCTCACCATTTAGAAAGTAGTCCATGCTTTTATTCTTTTTGTCAAAGTGCAAGACCTCGCACTTGCTCACGTTAAATTCCATCAGCCATTTCCTGGACCACTCTCCCAACCTGTCTAGATCCTTCTGTAGCCTCCCCACTTCCTCAGTACTACTTGCCTGTCCACCTAACTTCGTATCATCAGCAAACTTCGCTAGAATGCCCCCGGTTCCCTCATCCAAATCATTAATATATAATGCGAACAGCTGTAGCCCCAGCACCAAACCCTGCGGGACACCGCTCGTCACCGGCTGCCATTCTGAAAAAGAACCTTTTATCCCAACTCTCTGCCTTCTGTTAGACAGCCAATCCTCAATCCATCCCAGCAGCTCACCTCGAACACCATGGGTCCTCACCTTGCTCAGCAGCCTCCCGTGTGGCACCTTATCAAAGGCCTTTTGAAAGTCTAGATAGACCACATCCACTGGGTTTCCCTGGTCTAACCTACTTGTTACCTCTTCAAAAAATTCCAACAGGTTTGTCAGGCATGACCTCCCTTTACTAAATCCATGTTGACTTGTTCTAATCAGACTCTGCTCTTCCAAGAATTTAGAAACCTCATCCTTAATGATGGATTCTAGAATTTTACCAACAACCGAGGTTAAGCTGATTGATCTATAATTTTCCATCTTTTGCCTTGATCCTTTCTTGAACAAGGGGGTTACAACAGCCATCGTCCAATCATCCAGGACCTTTCCTGACTCCAGTGACTCTTGAAAGATCTCAACCAATGCCTCTGCTATTTCCTCAGCCACCTCTCTCAGAACTATAGGGTGTATCCCATCGGGGCCAAGAGATTTATCAATTTTAAGACTTTTTAACTTTTCTAGCACTATCTCTTTCGTAATGGCAACCATACTCAACTCAGCCCCGTGACACCCTTTAATTTTTGGGATATTACTCATGTCTTCCACTGTGAAAACTGACGCAAAGTACTTATTATGTTCTCCTGCTATTTCCTTATCTCCCATCACTAGGCTTCCTGCATCAGTTTGAAGTGGCCCAATGTCTACTTTTGCTTGTCGTTTGTTTCTTATGTACTGAAAGAAACTTTTACTATTATTTCTAATATTACTGGCTAGCCTACCTTCATATTTGATCCTCTCATTTCTTATGACACTCTTTGTTATCCTCTGTTTGCTTTTGTATCCTTCCCAATCTTCTGATTTCCCACTGTTCTTAGCCACTTTATAGGATCTCTCTTTTTCTTTAATACATTTCCTGACTTCCTTTGTCAGACAAGGTTGTCTAATCCCTCCCCGGTTAATCTTTCTTTTCTTGGGAATGAACCTCTGTACAGTGTCCTCAATTATACCTACAAACTCCTGCCATTTTTGCTCTACTGTCTTCCCGGTTAGCCTCTGCTTCCAGTCTATTTTAGTCAGTTCCTCTCTCATGCCCTCATAATTACCTTTATTCAACTGTAACACCATTACATCCGATTTTGCCTTCTCTCTTTCAAACTCCAGACTGAACTCTACCATATTATGGTCGCTACTTCCTAAGGGTTCCCTTACTTTAAGATCTTTTATAGAGTCTGGTTCATTGCAAAGCACTAGGTCCAGAATAGCCTGCTCTCTTGTGGGCTCCATGACAAGCTGTTCCAAAAAGCCATCCTGTAAGCATTCCATGAATTCCCTTTCTTTAGATCCACTAGCAACATTATTTACCCAGTCTACCTGCATATTGAAGTCTCCCATGATCAATGTAACCTTGCCTTTCTGACATGCCTTCTCTATTTCCCGGTACATGTTGCGTCCCTATTATTGTTCCTGTTGAAACTCTGAATCCAGATATTTACTCTACACACCACTACTAACTGCATCAATGAAGGTGCTCAATTACTGTCTCCCTCTGCTCTGACAGTGTTACTCATGGGTCTCTATATTGACGTATTCATTTTCAGCGGATAACGACGATGTATTGCATCTTTGCCTTTGCTATTTAAATATTAAGAGCATGCAGGACACTGTCCAATGTTCTGGTTACAATCTCCACCTTTTCCCAGTGTTTTCATTCCATCCCTGGCCAATATCTGCGGCTGAAGCAGACGAGTCATAACTGTGGGTGATCCCTTTGACTATGAGCTGATTCCTGACACCTTGCCTTCACCATTTCTAACTTGAAAAACGCATCACTCCACAATGTATCTCACTGGCTTATTCCATCTGCTGTTTGAACCTTGAGTTATGAAATACTGTCTTAATGAAGTTAATAATCTGCTGCTGACACTCCCGGCTTCAAACCTGCCGAAGCAAATCTGATTCGAATTCACACCAAACTCCCATCCATCTGTCATTCATGTGCACGCCGATGTATATTGCTATTGTGTCTGGCAATACCTTCAGTTTGGCATTCTCAAACACTTTACCTCATCTGTCCATGAAACTTCCCTTGTTCTCTCTCTGTCGATTATCCAAAAGTCTGTCAGTTGTTCATATTTAAAATTGTTTCCTTCACGTGTGTTCCTTCTCAAACAATGAGTTTCGCATTCAACCACGCCAATCGCGCACGCACACGCACTCTCTCAGTCTCTGATGAACACACACACACATACAGAGAGAGCAAACCTTCCCATTGGAGATAGTAATCTGATGCGAGTATAGTTAGCATATGATAGTAAAGTCTGCAATACTCTCATGCTGGGCAGATAGTGCAGTTTACTGAGCAACACACTAGCATGGTCTGCACAGCTCTCCATGCTGGGCTGTCATCTTGTCCCAGTTTATGTTGTTTGTTGTGTTCTGTGAAGCAGATTCAGAATTTGATATAACAAACCATTTCAGCTGATCTGACAAAGCCTTTATTCAATGTTCTCATTCTTGTAATTTTACTCTCGAAGATCTTACTTCTCCAGTCAGTCCCACTGCTCTGTCTTTAATCCCCATATTTCCACAACCTCCTCCCAGTTAATTAACTGCCTGTTTCTGTCTTTAATGTGAAGCTCTCGGTCCCTCTGTATCTTTCCCTGGCCTTGGGTTTTGTCTCCCTAGTGTATCGAGTGCTGGCATTGTGTAGCTCAAGAATACTGAAATGGTGTGTGTCAGGCTGTTTTTCACTTCCCGGTATGTCCCATGTGATGGCCATGGACAGGCGTGTTTCAGAAGTTATGAGACACATCCTTATAACTTGGACTGTACCTGTGTTTGCCCCACTCAGGTGACCTTGCGATCAGTAACACGAGGAAGCCCATTGAGTAAAGGACCAGACATCTAAATTGTGTGACAATGCTGTCATTGTTTTTTTAAAAAAAGGTTATTTTCTCTTTTTTTTTTGACAAGAGGTCATAAAGGCCAAACTGCCGACTGAAAATGGCTCAAGTAAATAACTTACGGGGTTTTTAGGGTTTTTAATAAATAGTAGTAACAATGGCCAGTTCGCACAGACCAGGCTTTCTCGTTTGTTTTTTCTTGTAGCTGTAACAATCACCGGGTGCTTGGGGAAAAAGGGGTTGGAAGTTTTAGTAAATTATCTCTAGCTGCTACTCTCTCTAATGCCTCACTTGATGGTGTTTCCTCCTGGATTGGAGAACTGTATGCAAGAATACATGTCTGAATGTTCCTTTTTGCCAAGGGGTGTGTTTAGGTGATGTTAATAGATTGAACAGTTCATTTGTAGAACGTACTATCCATTATTCGGTTAAGGTTTCCAATAGTTAGGTTATTCTAAATTCCTCTTCATTTTGTATGGCTTTTCATTAGAGTGTTTAAATATATTGTGTTTTACTTAATGGTGAGTGGTTTGACGAGTAGCATCACATCTGGAACACCCACTTCACATCTACCTTTAAAATACGAAAAGGTTCGCATCCAAGCTCCCTCCTTAAAATAGTTTGAGGCAGTCTGGTTCATCTATAGCAAACTGGGAACTCTTGTCGGGTAACACCAAATTGGGTTCAGAATTCCAATCCCTACAGTGTG
The DNA here is from genome assembly GCF_047496795.1 of Chiloscyllium punctatum. Taxonomy (NCBI): domain Eukaryota; kingdom Metazoa; phylum Chordata; class Chondrichthyes; order Orectolobiformes; family Hemiscylliidae; genus Chiloscyllium; species Chiloscyllium punctatum. The sequence goes on from NC_092750.1 coordinate 81,914,096, forward strand.
CAAACAGGCCATTCGACCCAACAAGTCCACACCGACCCTCCGAGGAGTAACCGACCCAGACCCATTCCTCGACCCTGTTATTACACATTTACCCCGACAAAGACTCATAACCCACACATCCCTGAAAACTACAAGAAATTTAGCATGGCCAATTCACATGACATGCACACCTTTGGATTGTGGGAGGAAACCAGCGAATCCAGAATAAGCTCATGCAGACACAGGAGAGCATGCACCAGGAGGCTATTGGGTTCAAAGGTCGCATATGGTAGCTGTTAGTGTCTTTCGTTCCGGATGTTGAATTCAATTGGTTTAAACAGTGTTTTGGGAATAAAGATTCTTTCAGTCACTGAGAGTTCTCTGGGTGTGGAAGAAGTGAAGTTGGGGGTGTTACAAAAGGTAATGAAGGCAAAGCTGTAGGAATTGGCAGACGAGCTGGAGTTGGGATTGTGTTCGTCTGTGAGAAAATGAGAGATAATTACAGCTATAACTCGGCAATTACATTTGGTGGAAGCGCCATCAGAGACTTTGGAAATTCCGAGAATTCAATTTCAAATGAGGCACCGTGAACATGAGAAGGAATTGAAACAGTTTGAATTATGATGAAAAGTAGAAATAAAATGAAGAAGAGGAGACAAAAAGAAAGAAGAAAAGCAGAGAGATTTAACTTCAAGAGTTAGTAATTAGAGAGGAACGTTGACATAGAAGGTGGTGATGAAGGTAGATGGTAGGCTGCATGAGGAGGATAGTGAGGATGAGCAACCCTATAGTGGCCAAAGGCTTGATGGGGATCTGTTTAAATACATTCAGACATTATCTAAATTTAATGACAATGATGGGGGAGCCTTCTTAATTTAATTTGAGAAAGTGGCTGAACAAATGCAGTGCCCAGTGATCATGTGATTTAGTTGATTCAAACAAAGCTGATAGGTATTTGCCTCCCTCTCAGAGGCGGGGTCTGGGGAGGAGGAGGAGGTGAAGAAAGCCATCTGAAGTGCACATGAGCTTGTGCCAGAAACGGACAGACAGTTTCAGGATCGAAAATAGGGTCCGGGGGTAAACACACATGGAGTTTGAAAGGATCAAACAAAGTGATTTTGAAAGGTGGGTAAGGGTATTAAATCAGAGCAAACCTATGGCACTCTTAGAGAGATTCTTATTTTGGAGAAGTTCAACAATTCACTTCCTGCAGTCGTGAGAACTCGTGTGGAAGAGCAAAGAGTTACAACGGCAAGATTAGAAGCTGAAATGGCTGATGATGATGATGATTGAGTTCAGAAATCAAAGCTTCGTTTCTGTGAGGGAGTGAGAAGAATGTGTGAGATCTTCTTAAAACATATCCCTGTGAGAGTAAGGTTTACTGACATAGGCCAGGAGTAGCAGGTAAAAAGGTTACAGCATTAAGAGGTACAGAAGCATGTAATTCTTTTATGCTGAGATCTGAGGATCTATGTCATTCAGAGGGACTATTGGAGAGATGTGAAGTGCTCCATTATGTAACATGTGGTTGGAGTGTCCAGTGGAAACATCAACAGATTTATTCCACAATGGGGAAGGAGGCCTTGAGCTTGGTGTTGGCGTTACAACATTTCAGCATTTAAATTGCGAATAACATACATGAGACAAATCTTTATCACTGATCGTGACCCCTTAAAGTTTTTGGAGAAGTTCAGGGAGAAGAATATCAGTCTGTTTCGATTGAGCTTATTATTGCTGCCATTCAGTTTGAAATTATACAGGTGACAGGGCGAGAAAACCTAAGGGTTTTGATACGTTGTGAAGACTTGGATGAAGAAAGACAAATGCATTCTGTGGCAGGAGCAAAATGACTGAAATCGAAACTAGTTGTGTACATTTGTATGGTCAGGGTCAATGTAATATATATATATATATATATATATATATATATATGCACCTCTTCCTCCGCTACATTGATGACTGCATTGGTGCCACCTTGTACTCCCGTGAGGAGGTTGAGCAATTCATCAACTTCACCAACACATTCCACCCTGACCTTAACTTTACCTGGACCATCTCTGATGCCTCCCTCCCCTTCGTGGACCTCTCCATCTCCATTAATGACGACCGACTTGACACCGACATTTCTGACAAACCTACCGACTTCCACAGCTACCTGGATTAAACATCTTCCCACCCTACCTCTTGCAAAAATGCCATCCCGTATTCCCAATTACTCCGCCTCCACAGTATCTGCTCCCGGGAGGACCAGTTCCACCACGGAACACACCAGATGGCCTCCTTCTTTAGAGACCGCAATTTTCCTTCCCACGTGGTTAACGATGCCATCCAATGTATACCATCCACATCCCGCACCCCTGCCCTCAGACCCCACCCCTCCAACCATAACAAGGACAGAACGCCCCTTGGTGCTCACCTTCCACCCTACCAACCTTTGCATAAACCAAATCATCCGCCAACATTTCTGCCACCTCCAAACAGACCCCACCACTAGGGATATATTTCCCTCCGCACCCCTTTCCGCGTTCCGCAAAGACCGTTCCCTCCGTGACTACCTGGTCAGGTCCACGCCCCCCCACAACCCACCCTCCCATCCTGGCACCTTGCCCTGCCACCGCAGGAATTGCAAAACCTGCGCCCACAACTCCTCCGTGACCTCCATCCAAGGCCCTAAAGGAGCCTTCCACATCCATCAAAGTTTTACCTGCACATCCACCAATAACATTTATTGTATTCGTTGCTTCCGATGCGATCTCCTCTACATTGCGGAGTCTGGACGTCTCCTAGCAGAGCACTTTAGGGACACCTGCACCAAACAACCACATCGTCCTGTGGGCCAACATTTCAACTCCCTCTCCCACTCTGCCGAGGACATGGAGGTCCTGGGCCTCCTTCACCGCCGCTCCCTCACCACCAGACGCCTGCAGGAAAAATGCCTCATCTTCTGCCGAGGAACACTTCAACCCCAGGGCATCAATGTGGACTTGAACAGTTTCCTCATTTCCCCTTCCCCCACCTCACTCCAGTTCAAAACTTCCAGCTCAGCACTGCCCCCCCATGACCTGTCCCACCTACCTATCTTCTTTTCCACCTATCCAATCCACCTTCCCCCCGAACTATCACCTTCATCCCCTTCCCCATTCACCTATTGTACTCTATGCTACTTTCTCCCCACCCTCACCCTCCTCTCATTTATGTTTCCACCCTTCAGGCTCTCTGCCGGAATTCCTGATGAAGGGCTTTTGCCCGAAACGTCGATTTTACTGCTTCTCGGATGCTGCCTGAACTGCTTTGCTCTTCCAGCACCACTAATCCAGACTCTGGTTTCCAGCATCTGCAGTCATTGTTTTTACCTATATATGCATTTCAGTCCACTAATAGAGGATGATAAGGAGGTCTAAAATTAATCCATCTTTTTGTATATTGATGGATCATTTTATTAAAGGTGGAGTTGTGAGAATACTATCACTGTAAAAAGGTTATGTTCTCTTCGGTTGTTTTTGAAGGGAGGTTCTAAAGGCAGAGGTGCCGAACTGCTGTCTGAACACAGTTTAAGTAAATAACTGAGGAGGCCTTTAGGTTTCATTAAATGGTGATAACAATCGAAGGGCAGTGGGCAGCTCTCCCAGACCAGGTTTTCTCGTTTTGTTTTTAGCTGAAGCATTCAGAAGCTGTTGGGAATCCAAGAAGGGTTAGGAGTTTCAATAGCTGCTTTTCTCTCTGAGATCTCTGTTGATGTTGATATCTCCTGGATCGGAAAATTGCTGTAAGAATCTGTATTTGAATATATATTTGTTCCAAGCAGTGTATACCAAGAAGGTACAGTATCTATTGTTTGTGTAAGTGTTCCAACATATAAGCTATACCAAAATGTTCTTCTCTTTTATTGGATTTTAACTAAAACATTTGAATAAATTATATTTTGCTAAATGACGAGTGGTTTGACCAGTCACAACATATCTGGAACGCACACTTCCAATCGATGTTTAAAATAAGGAAAGGTTTGGGTCTAAACGGCCTTCTTCAAACATTTTGCGGGGATCTGTAGCCGAGGGGTTTCTGACTGTCTCCTGTTACTGAAAAGTTAGTGGAGGGGCTGGGGATGGTTTGCTGGAGGTTGTGCTGTGAGCTGCCTCAGACATTCAGGGAGACCTGAGGATTTGCTGACCCAACTCTGGATGGAGCATGGGGACAGTGGTTACAGCATCTGGGCCTGTAACATGAACAACAAATGGAGCAGAGGCTGCAGAGAGGGGAAGCTCTGAAACCACGGAGTGAGTGTGTGTGGGGAAAGTGATCTGCTGTATCCTCCCCGGATTTTCCAGGAACAGCTTCCCAAGATTTACTTAACCCAGGAGCAGAGTGTGAGGGGACACTGATTGAACAAGGAGCTGGTCACAGAGCGGGGTGTCAGCTCCTTCAACACGACCCACAGCTTCACACCAGGGGGAGGATGGTGCTGCCAGTTGCTGTTAGGGTCATGTTTCTTTCAGCTTCTATGATCCAGAACTTTCCAGGCAGGACTGGGTGACATATCCATAATCTCCCAGTGTCTCAACATCAATGTCACCATTCGTTGATGGAGGGTATATATGGTGGATGAGGTAAATAGATTGTTTCTCCCTCAGCAGGGAGCTGCCAGTTTGTATCCAGTATAATGGGATTCCCGATGGTGTACATGGCACCTGCAGAGTATCCATGTCAATGGGGAGAGGTAGAGGAACTGAAGGAGCTCTCTCTCTATTAATGCTACAGTGTGCCCATCACAGTATATCATGTTGGTGAATACCCACTCTCCTAGCAGCAGTCACGGCCTCTTCATTCAGAAGCAGTAAGCCATTCCCATCGTCATCGGGTCTCCACGTCGAAAGAAATGAATATATCTTGGATAAAGGTCGTCCTCTTGATGCACGTTTCAAAACACCATCCCCACCACCAATCAACCACATCAAAGTAGTCCATGTGTACGGAGAGCAATGGGGTCACTGGAGTGTTTTGGGAGCTGACGATCAGGGATGGAGCAAAATCTCCCAAGTCTGAACAGGTCTGAGTGAACCCCCCAGTACACAGTATCATTAAGTCCTGTATTCCCTCTCCATTTCAGTAACATACTGCCTTCCATTACTCTGTAAATGAAATGACAGGTTATATCATGTTAAATTCCACTTGCTAAACTATTATCTATTGCATTTACCTCTGAATCTATCTGCAGACTCTTCACCCTCTCTTGATAATTTATTCTCTTGCTTACCACAGCGACATCACCAAACTCAGCATCTGTATATCTGTTCCGTCCTCCTGATCATTAATGTCGACTGTAACTAGTTGAGAACTCAGCGCTGGTCACGGTGTGACCCTACTGTTTACGTTCTGTCTAACTGATTGAGACTGATTTATCCTGAGTGCCCGCTTCCTGTATGATACCCAGTTCTTCCCCATTCCTGTGCAACACAGTTGAAGAGTTGAATAAGAACAAGGAGCATCTGTGAGGAATCCAACCACTCGATGAGGCTGATGTCAACACGACCTCTGTTCCACCTTCCTGCCATCTCTGCATCCTAAAACTTTAGTCTCTTATGTAGATTGTGCCACATTAGAAAAATCCACTCCACATCGACACTTTCATTTACTTTTAGCATTTTACAGACCTCAATGAGATCTCCTTTCATTCTTATAAACTCGAGAGTATATGCCTAAACTGCTCAATTTCTCTTCATAAGGCAAACACTTCAAATATGGAATCAATCTAATGAAGCTCTTCTGAGTTGCCTCCAATGGAAATACCTCATTCTGCAGGACACCCAAACTGTACTCCAGTTGTAGCTTCACTAACGCCTTGCATAGCTACACCAACACTCCCTACCTTTCTACTCTATCCTTTTATAAATAAACACTGAAATTATGCTTGCATTTCTCATAACTAGCAGTACCCACAGGCAGGTTTTCTGTGATATGCAAGCAGACACCCAGATCGCTCTGCACTTAAGCACTTTGAACTTTCTCTCCATGTAGATAATAATTTGTCTTTCTATTATACTGGCCAATTTGAATAGCCCCATATTTACTCACTTTAATTTTCCTTGCCAAATGTTGGCCCGTTCACCCAACCTATCCATATACTTTTTAAATCTCTTGCATTATCATTCCGACGTAATTTCCCACCAATGTTAGTGTCATCTGAAAATGTGATGTCATATTTTCTATCCAGTCAACCAAGTACAGTAATACTAATGATCGCAAATGAGAACTGAAATCAATAGCACACCACAAATTGTATTTCCCAAAATAAATGACACATTTAGTCCATCTGACTGCATTTTGTTGGTTAACCAATCCTCCATCCAAGCTAATAAATTACTCCTAAACCCATGTTGTCTGATCTTACCACTTACTCTGTGGAGAAGCGATATATCCGATGCCTTCAGGAAGGCCAGATACATTCCATCTCCGGGAATCCTACTATCCACCTTGCTTGTCACATCTTTAAGTAACTCAAGCAAACACTTCAAACTCGATTTATCCTTTATACAACCATGTTGACTCCGATGGATTGTGGTTTAACTTTGCAAGTATCCTCAACAATGGATTCTAATAATTATCTTAAATTAAACTAGCTTATCATTACGTTTTAGTCCCAAATGTATACAGTTATTATAATTTCTTCCCTTTCGAAAACCTTTACGTTTTCTTTGAATTCCTGTTTAATGGGCAAAAGGTTTTAAGAGGTCTACTCCAATTGCTGTTTGAGGCAAGTGTGGCTGGCTGGACTCATCATCCTGCTGGTGTACAATCTCGATGGGCTGGCATCTTTCTGGTGTTCCCATGCTAATGTCTCCAAGGCCAGAATGACCTTCTCCCGTTGATGCATTAGGGGGTTGGGGGATTATGGAATCCTCCTGTTCCTGGGTAACATTTTGAGGGGCTGATGGGTCTTTTCATACTTCCCCATAACAGGTGGAAATGCTGAACGGTCTCTGAATGTATCCCGGAGATGGGACCGAGGGAGTGATTGATCTTCCCTTGTTCCCGTACAACAGACATGCGTCTGAATTACGTTTTCCTTTCTCATGAAAGAAGTGTCAGACAGTTTTTATCCTTATCCAGAATGGATTCCTCCACTATCTGTTTAATTTGCTTCACTTGTTGAAATAGGCTCGGTTGGTCTGAACGGCCTCCTGTTATCCCAGTGTAACAATCTCCAGTCACTGTGTGACCTCATCCAGTTGTTACAGTTGTTACAGACTTGAGGTGGCTGAATGAAATGATTCCGTTGCTGTTTAACAGGATACTGGTGCAGCATGGCCTCCCATTACAGGCTCGAGTGGCTGATTGACCTCCTTCTGTAAATGTATATCAGGCTCTAGGGGCTGACTAGCCTCATCCTGTTTTGGTGAAACAGGCTCGAACGCCTGAATATCCTCCTGTTGTTCCTGTGTAATAGGCTGGAGAACGGAATGGATTCCTCCATTATATGTGTAATTTGCTTCACTTGTTGATTCCTTCTGTCATCTTTGTTGAAATAGGACACTCTTTAACTTATGTAAACTCCAATGGCTACTGGGTCAACCTGACCATCGTTTCGTTATAAGCTCGCACTTTCATTGCAGGAATCAGTTGAGGGAACCAACTCTGAGCTACTTCAAATATAACAACATCCTTTCTTCATTGAAGAGATTAAATCTGTACACACTTCTCCAGATGTGATCTCACTAAGACCCTGTACAGCAGCAGCAACACTTTACCAGCCTGTTGTAAGGTTCCCACCCAGGTTAGAGCTGTCTCAGCTCTCTGGGGGAAACAGAACATTGTTGGAAAATCATTGTCCTTCTCTACTCCATCAGCATAATGGGAGATCTGGAGAAATTAAAGTTTGAGAAGATCATAAATGATGTGGCGAGATGATCTCTACCATTAATCCCCCCAGAGCCCACGCTCAGATTCCACAGAATCAAGTAAGGTGGAGCGCAAAAACAGCAAGGAGGAGCAAACATTGATGGGAGTTATATATCAAAGTGAAAGCTGCAATACAAATGCTGGACATGTTATAAAACAGGAAATGAGAGATTCACATTTGTGGCTACTGCAGTAATAGTGTACTGTTTAAGTTATATCTAAACTGTGTTAACCCAAGTGAATGCTAATGCTGGGAAAAATGGATTTCATGACCACGTGTGAGATGGTTTACATGAACACTACGTCGAGCACTGAGCTGGAGATCAGGTTATTTAGGAATTGGTGTTGAGTGATCAGAAGAGCTAATTGAAATTTTTGCTGGGAAGGACCTTTTGGGAACAGTGATCACAATGTATAGGTTTTCTTTTATGCTGTTTGAGTACACGATAGTTTCATTTTTATTTGAAGTAACCGTTATAAATCGGAGTCAGGCAAGCCATGAAGGTGTGAGGAGAAAGTGGGGACTACAGATACTGGAGATCAGAGTTGAAGAGTGTGGTGCTGGAAAAGCACAGTCAGGCAGCATACTGAGAGCAGATAAATCGATGTTTCGGGCATGAACCCATCATCAGGAATGAAGCTTATGGGCCAAGGGGTGTGAGGGATAAATGAGAAGGGGGAGCGGCAGGGGGGATGTAGCTGGGAATGCGATAGGTAGATGAAGGTGGGGTTGAAAGTAATAGGTGACGAATGGAGACAAAACTCCTCATCTACTGCATCCATTAAACCCAATGTGGTCTTCTCTACATTGGCGAGGCAGGAGGTCAACTTGTGGATCATTTCAGAGAAGATCTCGAGGACGGCCACATTGAACAACTCCATCGCCGTGTGGCTGAGTACATTAACTCCCCTTCCCACTCTGCCAGGGACATGTGGGTCCTGGGCCTACTCCACCGCCAAACCCGAGCCACCAGAAGCCTGGAGGAATAAAGCCTCATCTTCTGCCTTGTGACCCTCCAACCACAGGGGATCATAGTGGAGTTCCCCATTTCCCCATTTCCCCTAATCCCACCTTATCCCACTCCAAAATTCCAAGTCAGCACTTTTGAATGTTCCTTATGTGTCCACCTTCCTTCCTATCAATCTGGACCACCCTCCTCTCTGACTATCACTTTCAACCCCACCTTCTTCTACCTATTAGATGAAAGGAGGCAGCTTAGAAAAATGCCAAGTGTTGCAGTAAGCCAATGGATTCAGAGAGATGTAGGACCCAGCAAAGGATGACCAAGAAACTGAGAAGAAAATCAGAAAGAGAAAAAGCGTGCAAACGAAAGAAAAACATGAAGACTGCTAAAAAGCGTCTGTCAATGTATGGAAAAAATAATAAAAACAAGACCAAATGTGGAACAATTGGAGTGCGTTCACAATAATTTATTGCAGAGAACAGAGAAATCACAGGGAAAAGAAACAGTTTCTTTGTGTCTATCTTCATGGAAGAATGTCCAGAAATTCTTCCAGAAATACCAAGTGACCATGGGACTTTTATAAGTAAAGTCTAAGATCATTCTTATCAATGTTGAGGTCATCTTTGAAAAGAAAGCTGGATTGAGTATTTATAAATCTGACAGACTAGATGTACTTCATACAAGAATTTCAGAGGAAGCAGCAATAGACTTGTTGATTGCATCGCGGATTTTCACTTTATTTTACGACACATTTCCCGAAAGTCATTTCGCCAATCTGGATAAGGCAAAGGTTATAAATATTATCCAACAGTTTAAGAAAGGATGAATTTGGAGAATGGTGAACTACAGACCAGTAACTTGTCATCCGCAGTCGGGTGTCTATTGGACTCGATTACAAAGAACATGCTACTAGATATATAGACGGTAATAACATAACTGGGGAGTGTGAGAATGTACCGATGAAAGAAAAACCAGATGTGGAAAACATCCACTTGAAATAGTTTCAAGATTATTCTTGGAGACATACGCAATGAAGAACCAATGGATAACGTATAGTTGGATATTCATGAGCTTTTTTTAAAGAACATGGAGAAGTACAAGTAGGCGAGAAAAAGGAGAATCCCACGATATTCTACACGGACAAGTAGAACAGAATAATCAGCAAACAGTTAGTGTCCATTAGAAATCAAAGGGGCAATCTGTGTGTCAAGCTCGAGAACATTGATGGATTGTAACACATTCATGTAATTTCGAGAAAGAATTTGAGGCTTTGTTCTGGATAAATTTGGACGAATGTCCATGTCTGAATGAGTTGTATCACAGGAGGGTGTTGAGGTCAAGGGAGGAAAGACCCTGACTGAATATTTTAATTAGAATCTGACCATAGGGGACGTACCAGAGAACTGGAGAACTGTTAATACGATTCCACTTCACAGTAAGGGTGGGAGAGATAGACCAGGGAACTATAGACGAGTGAGTATTAGATCACTGTTAAGGAAACTACTGGATCAAATAGGGAATGAGAATATCGAACTCCAATCAGAGTCACAAGGTTTGATCAGGGATAATTATCATGACTTGATCAGAAGGAAGTCATATCCAATGGATTTGATTGAATTAGTTTGATGAGATCGATTGTTGAGTTTTGTAGGAAAGCCTTAGACAAATTTCCACCTGGGAAACGGAAAAATAAAGTAAACTCTCACAATATGAATGATAACTTGACAAGTTATGATGAAAATTGTCTTCGTGTCAGGAGGCAGAGGATGGTGGGAGAAGGCTGTTTGTGTGACTGGAGACCAGTGTCCCCTGGTGTACCACAGGGATCAGTGCTGTGTCCCTTATTGTTTGTGCCATTCATAAAAAATATATAGATTTGAATGTGGAGGGGGTTTGGTGGAGAGTGGGGAAGATGTGATAAGTGAGTGTATGTTTGACATAAAGATTGGCTGGGTGGTTAGAAGTGAGGAGGAAGGCCTTAAGTTATAGGAAGATGCAGATAGAATGGTCAGATGGGCAAATCAATGGCAGATAGAATGTAACCCTGATAAATATGAGGTGATGCACTTTGGGAGAAGGAACCAGGCAGGGGAGGACTCAATGAATGGCTGCACACTGGAAAGTTCAGATTCTGCTTCTCCACACATGTGACTGGACAGGTTAATGGGCTAGTTAAGAATTGGACCTTGGGTATTGTGTTTCCTAATTAGGGCGTAGATTATAAGAACAATACAGGGCTTTGGTTCGGAGAAAATGGAATACTGTATGTAGCTCTGGGAGCCACATTCCAGGAAGGATGTGATTGTGCTGGAGAGGGTGCAGAGGTGATTCACCAGGATGTTCCCTAGGATGGAGCATATCAGCTATGGAGAGAGGCTGGATAAGCTCAGGTTGTTTACTTTGGAGCAGAGAAAGCTGAGGGGTCCGTGATTCAGAAGGATAAGATTATGAGCGACACGGGCAGGGTGGACAGACAGCAGCTGTTCCTTTTAGTCTTTGGGTCAAGCCAGTACACTTTTAAAGTGAAGAGTTTGAGGATCAGAGAGGATTTAAACTTTTTTTCACCTCGAGGGTATTTTGTTTTGGGATTACTTCCTGTGAGGGGAATTATCACTAGTAACCTCACAATCATTAAAAAGTACTTAGACGAGCATTTGGAAGTGTAATAACATTTTAGTCTATGGGCCTGCTGCAGGGAAGTGGAACTAATATAGATCGTGCTATACTTCTGTTGGTACAGAGTCTATGATCCTGTGAATGTATGGTGTGGAAGGTCAATTATTGAGCAGTTTAAGGCAGGAATTGATGAGTTTCTGAAGAGTATATTCACAAGGGTTATAAGAGTGAACGGTGACAACTTGTTAAATTATGTCAATGTGAGAAATATGAGAAAACAAGTGCAGTTTCCTTAGAGTTTGAAACCAGAGAATGGAGAATGGGGAACAGAGAAATGGCAAAACTGTGAAGCCACTACTTCCGTTCTGTCTTCACAGAACTTTCTAACAGTACTAGGAAAACCAAGTCTGTTGTGGGAAAATGGGATAGAGCACATGGAACATAGAACATAGTAAGGAAATGGTTTCGGATAAATTATTGGGACTGAAAGTAATGGTCATAGAAAACACTAACATAGATTTATGAAATGGGAATTATGTTTGAGAAACATAATGGCAGACAAATGGTAGAGAACCAATGGATGTAAAACGCGTGGATTTTCAGAATTTTTTTTTTTAGCTCCAAGCCCAGTTTACAAAATCAAATCTTAGTGAATTGGGGCTAATATATGGATATGTTTCTAGAATGGGACAGCTGGCATGAAACAGTGAATAGAAATAAACAGACACGTCAAGCAACAGCCTGACATCGTATGTAAGGTATGATTCTGTAAGGTATAAGTCCTTCCACATTTAGTCAAGAAACGTTGGGGACAATTAAACAATTCACTGGAGGAAGAGATTCCACAAGTAACCCCTTCCTCCATGATGGAAGAGCCCAGCACTTCAGTGTATAAGATAAGGCTGATGCATTCGCAACAATCTTCAGTCAGAAATGCTGAGTGGATGATCCATCTCAGCCCCCTCCAGTGGTCCACAACGATCCAGTTACCAGTCATCAACCAATTTGATTCAGTCCACGTGATATCCAGAAACGGTCTGAGATACTGGATACTCCAAATGGTCCATACTCTGACAATATTCTGGCAACAGTACTGAAAACTTGTGCTCCATAACTTGCCACTCCCCTAGCCAAACTGTTTCAATACAGTTACAACAATGACATTTCCCTGGTTATGTGGAAAATTACCCCAAGTATCTCCTGTATATAAAAAGCAGAACAAATCCTATCCAGCCAATTACCACCCCATCAGTCTCCTCTCGATCATCAGTAAAGTGGTGGAAGGTGTCAGTAGTTTTAATCAGCACCTACTCAGCAGTACCCTGGTCAATGACGCCCAGTTTGGGCTCCACTAGGGCCACATTACCATGGTTCAAACATGGACAAATGAGCTGAATTCCAGAGGTGGGGTGAGAGAGATAGCCCTTTAAATCAAGGCTGTCTTCGACCAAGTGTGGTATCAAGGGGCGTTAGCAACACTGGAATCAATGGGTATCAGAGGGAAACTCCCTGCCGTTTAGAATCACACCTAATACGTAGGAAGGTGGTCATGGTTGATGAAGTTCTGAGAACTCAGCTCCAGGACAAGTCTGTAGGAGTCCCTCGGGCAGTGAACGAAAACTTCTTCAAGGCTGCTTCCTTTTAAGGTCAGCAGTGGGGATGTTCGCCAATGATTGTACAATGTTCTGCAACATTTGTGGCTCCTCAGATACTGAAGCAGTCTATGTCCAAATGCGACAAGATCTGGATAGTATCCAGGCTAACAAATGGCAAGGAATATTCAGGCCCCGCAATTGCCAGACCATGACCATCACCAGTAAATTACAATCTAACCTGCCCCTTGGCATTCAATGGTGTTACTATCACTGAATCTCCCAGTATCAAAGTCCTGGTGGGTAATCATTGCTCAGAAACACACTGGTCTCGCCACATAAACACAGTAACTATAACAGCAGATTAGATGCTAAGAATACTGCGGCGAGTAACTCACATCCTGACTTCCAAACGTCTGTCCATCATCTACAATGCATAAGTCAGAAGTGTAATAGGAGACTCCCAATTTGTCTGGATGAGTGCAGCCACAACAACACTCAAGAGGCTTTACACCATCCAGGACAAAGCAGCCAGTTTGACCGTCCGTTCACCCACAATGCTCCACCATCAACGCTCAGCAGCAGCAGCAGTGTTTTACTATCTACATGCTGCAATGAAATGATTCACCAAAGATCCTCAGAGACCACATTCCCAACTCACGACCACATCTATCTAGAAGGACAAGGGCTACAGATGTATGGGGATACCATCATCTTCAGGTTCCACGCCAAGCCATTCACCATCCTGACTTGGAAATTTATCACTGCTCCTTCACAGTCACTGGATCAGAGGCCTGGAATTCCCTCCCTAATGGCATTGGAGGTCAACAGCAGCAGGTGGACTGCAGCGGTTCAACAAGGCAGCTCACCACCACCTTCGCAATTAGGGATAGGACAATGCTGGCCCCGCCAGTGACTCCGAGAAATAAATAAATAGAAATTAACTGAGGAAGGTTGCTGGGGTGTCACAGGGATCAGTGCTTGGGGCCCAGCTGTTCACAATGCCCTTTAAACATTTGGTTGCTGGAATCAGATACAATATATCCCAGCCTGCTGAAAGCACTAACGGATGTGGGATTGTGAGTGGGTAAGGAGGATGTAAAAAAGCACCAAGAAGACTAAGACAAGTGGAGAGAATGGGTAAATACGTGACAGATGGAGAACAATGTGTATAGAGGTGACGGTGTGCCCTTTGGTGAAAACAATAAATTGCCAGCGTACCATTTGGGAAGGATTGGTTGAAACATGTTGATCTACAAAGGGACGCATGCTCCTGTTTGTTGTTTCCTTCTGCATAAACCTCTGAGGTCCCTGCAGTGCAGAGAGTTCTGCAACCAGTTGTCAATACTGGGCATGGAGATTGGCACGCTGCCCAGTGTACACAGACCCACCAAGTGGGGAGCTGCAACATTAAAAAGGATCTGCATCTCCCTGTACACCAGATGCTGAAAACAATATTGCAGAAACAGAAAGCAGTGATGAAGATAAATGGTGTGTTAACCTTCATTTCAGGGGGATGTGAGTCCAGAAGTAAGGGTGTCTTACTGCAGCCCTAAGTGCCTGGTGAGATATCATCCCGAGCAGTATTGTGTGTAGTTTTGGTCTCCTTACCTAATAAAGGGCAAACCTGACATTGATGGAGAGCAGTGAAGGATGACCAGACTGATCTCTGGGATTACGGGCTTGTTGTGGGAGCAGAGATTGGGGAGACTGGGCCAGTATTCCACGGGGTTTAGGAAAATGAATGGAGATCTCAGTGAAATATCCAAAACTCTGACAGGGTGAGTCAGATTGGAAGCAGGTCACTCTGCATTGAGATGAGAATAAATGTCTGCACTCACTGACTGGTGAACCTGGAGAATTCGCTAGCACCTGGAAACCGAGACATTGATTATAGATAAGGATTTAGAGACAGGAAAGGGATGGTGGGAGAGCAGGAGTACGATGTGGAAATGAAGGGCCAACCATCATTACAATGAATTGGGTAGCAAACTCGATAGACCAAATGTACTACTGCACTTCCTATTTTATAGCTTCCCAAGGTTACTCACATTAACGGATGTGTATATTGTGTGGGGTAAGTGCATTGAGGAGATTTTTTTCCATGAACTAGAATGGGGGAGGCTCAATGTGTTGAATGACCTACTCCTTTCCCGCTGTTTCTGTGCAGTCTGTGGGAAAGCTCTGTAAATATTGTCACAAGCTCTCAGTTGTTAGGAAGGAGGTCTCTGCAGGGTTGACAGGACTGTGTTCCCATTCCCTTTTCCGACACTGATGCTGAGGCCGGGTGTTCTGTCCGGTTTCATCCTTTCAGACCTCGGAGTAGTTTGATACAAATGAGTGTTTTGCTTGACCATTTCAGAGACCATTGAAATGTTTATCACATGTCAGGGTCTTTGGAGTCAGTTTTAGTCCAGCCCAGGAAATTGGGCGGCACGGTGGCACAGTGGTTAGCACTGCTACCTCACAGCGCCAGAAACCCGGGTTCAATTCCCGCCTCAGGCGACTGACTGTGTGGAGTTTGCACGTTCTCCCCGTGTCTGCGTGGGTTTCCTCCGGGTGCTCCGGTTTCCTCCAACAGTCCAAAGATGTGCAGGTCAGGTGAATTGGCCATGCTAAATTGCCCGTAGTGTTAGGTAAGGTGTAGATGTAGGGGTATGGGTGGGCTACGCTTCGGCGGGGCGGTGTGGACCGGTTGGGCCGAAGGGCCTGTTTCCACACTGGAAGTAATCTAAAAAGAAATCATGGGAGATTCACTTCCTAAAAGTATATTGGAGAAGGAAATTCTGTTTACAATCGATATTGGCTTCAAATTGTTCAATTGGTTAATCGTCCATCACCATTTTATAACTGAACGTGACAGGACTGCAGGGCTTCGATCAGATCTGTTGGTCAAGTCTGGTAGCTTTAATGAGTTAGCATCAGGTTAAGGTTCATGTGATTCTGGCCTGACACCAGATTTTTGATCTCGATATTTTATTAATTGTCTTTAACTTGCACCCGCTCCCAGAGCATTAGCCTGGTCTGGATTAGTAATCCAGTGACATTTCCACAACAGCACCATCTCCACATGGGGACCTATTGGAAACCACACTGAGCTGGTTATTTCTCTGCTGTTTGCCAGCTCTGTCAAAAAGAACTCCAACCAATTTGACTGTCGTGATGGGACTGAGGGAGTGGTAATTGTTCAGATTGTAATTATTCCCCTCTTCGGAAGCGGGACATAGCTGAGTAATTTTCCACACTGCCATGGAGATGTCGGAGTTGGAGCTGGAATGAAACAGTTTCCCCAGGGACACAGCTTGTTGTGCAGCACAAGTCTTCAGTCCTGTTGCAGAAATGGTGTCAGGGCCCATTGCCTGTGTCTTATCTACTCTGTTCAGCTGTTTCTTCATGTCACGTGCAGCAATTGAAATTGATTGAAGGCTGACATCTGTGATTTTGTGGGCATCGTGATGAGGGTGAGGTGTATCATCGACTCAATACTTCTGGCAGAGGACGCTGCAGATGAAACATCCTTCTCTTTTACATTGATGTGCAGGTCTGTTCCATTATTTAGGATGGGAATGTTTGTGGAACCTTCGCCTCCAGTCAATTGATTAATCATCCATCACCATTTTATAACTGAACGTGACAGGACTGCAGGGCTTCGATCAGATCTGTTTGTCAAGTCTGGCAGCTTTAATGAGTTAGCATCAGGTTAAGGTTCATGTGATTCTGACTCTGACATGTTCACCCACGCTCATCGCTGAGCCATAGATGGTGTTGATGGTAATGACAAACTGAAGTGTTACCCTGGCAAAAAGTTACAGGTTGTGGTTGAATGCAGGTCTGCTTCTCCTGCTGCTGTGGTCTACAGCACTACATGAATACGCAGATTCGAGCTGCAATATCTGCAATGCAACTCTGCTGTCTGTTCCCCAATTCTCACTGAGACCCATTCACCCATCTGCCCTGCACTCAGTGACCTAACCTGGTTTCTGATGTGGAAATACTTCCATTTTCAAACTCTCATTCTGTTGAGGATCTGTCTCCCCGGGTCTTGCTTCCAATCTGACACATTCCACAAAAGCATTTAACTGATCTTAATGCAAATGTTTAATTCACCTGAAACTTTTTCCTTGAGAAATACCATCTTCTGTGTTTAAAGAGAATGTGTTTCCTCTGTTCCTTTCCCTGACTATGATTAAGAGCTCTGTAGTGTCAGTAATGCCAGCCTTATGTAGTTTCAGAGCCAATGAATTCTCTGGTTTCCCAATCATCTTCACCACATTGTATGTTTCCTCTTTTGGTTTGATGCCTTATCACTCATGGCTGCCTTGTCCTCCCATGAGTATGTTTCATCTTCTTGGGGTTGCATTTCTGGTATTATCTTCTGAATTATCCCCAGAACCTCCTCCCGTTGCTGCTCCATGGTCTTTCCTGTTCAGCTCCCCTTCCAATTAACTCTGGCCAGTTCCTCCCGCATGTCTTGGTAGTTACATTGCTTAATTATAACCACATTACATCTTGAAGAAAGCATTAGATATAAACTGAAAGAAGGAGTTTTGGGAGATGGGACACGAAGAATAATTGGTGGATTTCTTAACTAGATGCAAAGGGAGAAGGAGAGAGAGGATATAGATCTGGAGATGTGGAAAATGAGAAAACTACATGATCGAAAGAAGTAGATGAACATTCCCCAATGGTTTGGCAATGCCTGTGTGCTGTGGTCCTTGGTACAGTGCGTGTACAACAGAGTAATATGTTCAAATGCTGAGTCTGATGCCAGAATATTTATCTCCGATTATATGACAGACACTAGCTTTGGAAAGAACCCAACAGGCCAATATATTGAAGGGGATCAACTGAAATAAGTTGGGATACTAGAATCAAGAATTTGGAGCACTCATCCTGGTAAGAATGAGAGAGTAGAGTAGGGAATTCCAGAAAAGGAGGGAACGTTGAGAGGATCAAATCATGTTTTAATGTTTTATCAATTTTATACATCATGTGCATCATTTTTCGTTAACTGTGTCTCTGTTGTTCATTTACAATGTGTTGCGCACATATGGAAAATGCGGCTTATCTGCACACACACATTGATTAAACAGTGTATATAAAATCATTTTTTGACCATTGAAACTGTCCTGTTGTCGTGTTATGAGGATACATGAACACCAGCTAGCCACCAAAAGACATGACGCACTATCACTATGTTTCATACATACAGACAAAGAAAGGCATCACTTTGACTGGGACAAAACACACACATGCTAAGACATGCAAGGACCTTCTTAGAGAAATGGCGTTCTAACCAGAAGTCCATCAATAAACGGATCAATTTAGATCCTGTCTACATTCTCTTGTTAAAATAACCGGAAATGACATCACCCATCTTAAGAAACCAAGACCTATAAATAGAGAGGTCGGACATACCACCAGCACTTCACCAGATACTCTCACTGATGATGTCACTTCGTCATGGTGACGAAACTTCTGAAAACAAACCTTCAAGCTTAACGAGCTAACTTGCACACATATAAATTGTTATTTTTTGTTCATTAGTGGAATTTAGGAGTTGTCTGTCGCTCACGTTTTGACAGATTATGATGTGAGGTGAGTTTTTCTGGGTGTGTGATTTTAATTAACAGAGGGGTTCTACATTGCTGTCATAACAGTTTTGGCGCCTTGCCGTGTGGCACTTGGACCGACTTGAACAGATTTGAGATACAACAGGTCCCAGTAAATTCCAACTCATTGCAATTAGTGACTTTGATCTTCAAATAAAACCAGTGGGAAAATTCGTTTAATTTTGTTACTTGTGGTTGATTAAATCAAAAGTGAGGGAAATGGCTTTTAACATTACTAAAGAGGTTCCCAAATTTTCCAAGGAAGTTTAGAAAGACAGAAGGAGGACATTTTTTAGAATTAGTAAATAGGTTGGAAGTGAGTTTAACCAGGGAGAAAAGGGAAGCTGAAATTGTTATGGAGTTGGTCAAGCACTTTGATGTATCAGAGAAATAGGCAACTGCAGTAGAGTTAGAACAAACTTAAATTGCAAATGTGGCAACTGGAGATAGAAGATAACTAAAGGGAAGGAAATAGAGAGAGAAGAAAGAGAAAGAGAGGAAAAAGAAAGAGAGAGAAAATTTGAAATGCAGATGTTGGGAATTAGACAAGAAAGTTAAGTTAACAGGATGGAGATGAAGGGAGAACATAGGGATGTATACAACTATGTTAATAACTTGCCATATTTCGGTGACAAAAATGTCAAAACCTTTTTTATTTGATTTGAAAAAATGGCTCGTCAGATGACGTGTCCAGTGAAATTGTGGGTAATGCTAGTTCAGACGAAGATGGTGGGCACAGCTGGTGAGGTATGGAAACGCTATCAGATGAGGGGTCAAGAGATTATCAAGATGTCAAATTGGCTATATTGATTGGTTATGAATTGGTACGAGAAGCATATAGACAGATGTTCAGAAAAATAGAGATGGAAACAGGTCAGTCTTATATTGAGTTTGAAAGAAGTAACCACAGTCATTTTGACAGGTGGGTGATGGCCGTAAAAATGGATAAAACCTGTGAGGCTTGAAGGGAGATTAATTTGCTGGAGAAGTTAAAAGACTCACTTCCAGAGATAGTAAATATGCACTGGGGCATGAGATGATATTTAGCTTCTGGCAGGAGTTTCATCCTGTGAGGGATAGAAATTGGGAGAAGGGACGATCACACATGACAAAGGGAACAGTAGATCACAATAGTTTACCACAGGTGAAGGAAGAAGCCCAAGGGGGTTGAAAGGTGGTGAAAGGCCTCAGGTGTTCTCACTATAAGGGAGTGGAAAACATAAAATGACAGTGCCGATGGTTTAAGAAGGGCACTGGGAAAAGGTGGTTTCACTGCAGTAAGCTGGGACACACCGTGATGGGCGTTGAATGAAGGCACTTTGGGGAATGATGTGTTAGTAGAGGCTAAGCCCAGTGGAATTAGTGAAACTGGTAAAGGAGACCCCAAGTGGAGACGAGGAGCTGCAGGAGAGTGCACAGCCGAGGCAAGGGCTGGGTATGGAGGCAGTACCTGATCTCTGAAAGAATTCGTCTCTGTAGATAATGTTTACTTAGAAAGAACAGGGGGAGAAGGACGAGAAGTTATAATTTTGTGAGATACGGGATCTGCTCAGTCTGTAATAGTTGAGAACTGAGGCGCCAGAAAAGCACAACAGATCAAGCAGCATCCAAACAGCAGGACAATCAAATATCAGGCAGAAACCCATCGTCAGGAACATGGTGGGGGGGACAAGGGGGCTGAAAGATAAATATGAGGGTAGTAGCTGTGCTGGTGGGAGGGTCACTGGGAAGGCAATAAGAAGATGTAGGTGGGAGTGATAGTGATATGTTGGAGGGGAGGGTGGAGCCAATAGGTGGAAAGGAAGATGGCCAGTTAGGGCGGTTCAAGAGGGCAGTGCTAGGTTGAACGGTTGGATCTGGGAGATGTTGATGGAGGGGAGATTTGGAATTTGGTGAAGTCAACGTTGATGCTGCACAGTTTGAGGTTTCCAGCTGTCCTACCACCGATAGGAGTCCTATCACCCTCCTGTCCGACCTGTCACCATCACACCCCACCTGCATCTACCTATCGCCTTCCAAGCTCCCTTCCACCCAGCTCCACCCCACCCTCCTATTTATTTCTCAACCTCCTTCCCCCTCCCATACCCCCCACTTTCCTGATGAAGTATTTATACCTGAAACGTTAACTCTCCTGCCCCTCGGATGCTGCCGACATGTTGTGCTTTTCCAGCCACACACTTTACAACTCTCATCTCCAGCATCTGCAGTCCTCAATTTCTGTTGGCCGCTATTAGTAAGAAATGAAAGTATTTTCACTCTTTCTGGCATGTTAATCAAGACCGTGTTAACGTGTGGAATGGAGACAGAAATTAAGCATTCCCTTGTGTAACATCAGGATGGAATGCCAAATCAAGATTAGGGAAGTAACAGTGACAGTGAATAACAGAGTGTCAGTTCCAGGAATGCAGTTTGTTCTTGGGAACGATTTAGCAGGAGGCGAGGTGGGATAGGCACCCCTTGTGGTGGAGAAGCCAAAGGAAAACTAGGGAATTGGTGAGTTAAAAGAAAATTACCCAGGAATTTTTCCAGAGTGTGTAGTAACAAGATCCCACTGTCATAAGTTACAGCAGGAAGGAAAATCGAACAAAAAAGACAAATGAGTTGATGCTCAGTGAACTGACCCCCTGTTTGATGTAACGGTGCAGGAAAAACCTGAACAGGCAGAGGATCAGGCAGAGGTGTTTAGTCCAGAAAGGCTAATGGACTTACAACAGATATATACACACACATTCACACACACATACACATGCACACACAGAGAGAAGGATTCAGTATATAGTTGAACGTTAAAACCAAAAGATTGAATCATAAAATTAAAATGGAGACCCCGATAGGTTACTGCAGAAGGGAAATGGGCCGAAGTGCACCAGATTGTGTTAGCCGTAACGTACAGTGTTACGGGTAGCTCATAAACTAACTGCAGGCGGTCACTTAGGTGGACAAAAGACTCAGGCTAAGGTACAGAAGCATTTCCACTGGCCTGGAATGCACAAGGACGCTGTTAATTTTTGTTATACGTGACATACATCCCAAATGGTAGGTAAGTAACAGGCAGTAATAAAACCAGCACCTTTCTTGCCAATTCCTGCATTCGAAGAACCTTGCACGTGGGTTATGATTAATTGTGTAGCACCCCTTTCTAAAGTAAAAGTGGAAACCAATATTTGCTGACCATAATGGATGTGTCTACCAGATTTCCAGAAGCAATTCTATTATGGAGTGTTAAGGTAAAAAGGGAGGTGGAGGAGTTGGGAGCTTTCTTTACTCACTGTGGACTGCCCAGAGAGATTCAGTCAGACCAAGGGTCTCATTGTACTGCTCAGCTGTTTAAGGAAGTCATGGATGGCTTAGGCATACAGCAATTCAAATCAAGTGTCTCCCATCCTGAATCCCAGAGAGCCTTGGAAAGTTAGCATCAGATGCTGAAGACTATGTTAACAGCGTACTGTCAGGGTTGGCCAAATGATTGGGATAAAGGTGCCCCATTAAATTGTTTGCCATTAGAGATGCCCCAAATAAATCTACTCACTTTACTTCCTTCGAGTTAATATTCGTACATGAAGTGAGAGGTCCTTTGAAATTAATTGCATATAAATTGACAGAACCAAAGTCGGAAATCTCACACCTGGATTATGTGTATGAGGTGAAGGAGAGAGTAGATTGAGTAGGTGAGTTAGCTAAACAGTATCTGAAGAGCACAGCATAGAATGAAGCAGGTGGCAGACAGAAACAGTGAAACTTTGAAAATTTCCCGAGGGGATGACGTATTAGTATTGCCACCAGTGGTAAGAAATCTCTTCAAAGCCAGGTTTAGTGACCCCTTTCAAATTAAAAAAAAATGTGGTGTCAGTTAAACTATCTTGTAAAGATACCAGAGATGACAAAAAACTTTATCGAGTTTTTCATCCATTATCCATATGAATGAATAATGCACCACACATTTAAGACTCAGAAACAGAGTTGTGGCCATATGAACAAATGGTGCATTTTAACTGTATGTTATAGTGATCTTTCGCAAGTGATTGAAAGCTCACATGTTACAGTTGGCAGAGCAGGTTGAACGATTACAAGAAGCAAACTTGGTAATAAACTTCAAGAAAACAGAATTCGCGAAGGCCTTGGTGACGTTCTTGGGACATTACATTGGACATGGAAGGTTGACCCCATGGAACACAAAGACGAAGGGCTTTGAGGAATTTTCACAACCATCCTCGAAGAAAGAGGTGCTTCAATTTTTGGAACTGATTGGATTCTATCGGAAGTTTGTTCCAAACTTCAGCAACGTATTGGCACCACTGATGGATCTATGAAAGAAGGAAACAGAATTGTGGTGGACAGAACAATGCCAGGAGGCATTTGAGAATTTTAAAGCAGGATTAATCACCACACCAGCTTTACCTACACGAAATATTCTGAAACCCTTTGAAAATTGTGTTTGATGCTCAGGATATCGGGGTCGGAGATGTATTGATACAGAAAGAGGATGATGGGATTGAATGGCTAATTGGTTACTTCGAAAAAACTCAATATCCACCAGAAGAAAAATACAAAATCTCCATTATTGAACAAGAATGATTAAGTTTCACACTGGCCTGACCATATTTTAATATGTGTATGACAAACAAATTGTAGGAGATTTTGGAATAGTTAAAGACCAGAATATGAGACTATTTCATTGGAGTCTTACCTTACCGACTTTACCGACTTTAAACTCACAAAATGTACATGCTGCGGCTCCTACAATGTGATAGCAGATGGATTTTCGCGGATTTAAAGGAAAGCAATGGAGATAAGATTTGACTTATTCCAGTGTTGTATTGGTGTGCAGAATTAATATGAATGATATAACTGAGATTATTACTTTTGTATTTCATATAATTGGGATTAAGAATGAGAGGAAAATAAATGTAGCCATCTTTTCATTCTGCTGGTCCATTTTATTTTCAGAAGTGGGAAGATGTTATGAAGCTAAAAACATGTATGGGCACTTTAAGACAGATCGGGTTTTGTTGAATAGAAATTAAAGCCACAGATGCCAGCTAAATGTCACACTGTTCCACATGTCAGCATTAGATGAGAAATGGATACATGAGTTTTCGTTGCTGTTTTGACAGCCATTCAAATACAATCAAAGAGTTTAAATAACGCTCAGGATACCGGAAACCAACAGAATTTGAATATTATTGTTTGGACACCTGGACAGCAATCAAATTATGAGAATTACGATATCATGGGGAGTATATAAACCCAGCATTTTGAACACTGGAGGGAGAGCTGCTGCCATCCAACAGCCGAGCAAATGCTGTAGAGCAGGAGTGCTAACTGACCATCTCCATCACTCTCTATCAAAGACACATGTTCACGTAAACCTACTTGCAATAAAAACAAAATGACCCAGGGAGATCAGCAGCTGAAAGAGTGAACACAGCGGGGAAGATAGAGACTGCATGGTCTTGAGGTTTTAATTTTCATATGTGGGTTGTTGGAACAGCATATTTTTACAGAGTTGGAGTCAGATAGTAAGTAGCTAAGAAAAGAGGGGCTTGTATTTGTGAATAGTTGTTGTTTAGTGTTCACTATTAAAGTTAAGAAACTAACTTGATAATTTTTGTTCAATAGTGGAATGTAGGAGATCTGCGTCACTCATATTTTAACAGATTACGAGGTGAGGCGAGCTTTTCTGGATGTTTGGGTTTAATTAACAGAGGGGTTTGAGTCCACCTTGTAAATGTCCATCCACGCTAACCCCATTTCCCTGCAGTTGGCCCATATCCTTCCAGTCCTTTCCTATCCACATATTTATCCAAATGTTTTTGAAATGTTGTTAATGTATCCCCCTCAACCACATCTGTTGGCAACTCATCCACGTACCAGCCGTCTGTGTAAAGAAGTGGCCCCTCAAGTTCCCTTTTATTCCTTCCCCTTTAACCTTAAACTGATCCCCTCTAATCCTCGAATCTCTACACCTTGGAAAAAGACTGAGAACATTAACCCCATCATACCCCTCGTGATTTTATACAGCTCTATAAGGACTCCCTCAGTCTCTTACACGCTAAAGAAAAGGTCCTAGCTTGTCCAACCACACCCTATAACTCAGACCATTGGATCCTGGCAACATCTTTGAAAATTTCTTCTGCACTCTTTCTCATTTAATAACATCCTCCCCATAACAAGGTGACAAAGCTGAACACAATACTCCAAGTGCGGCCTTCCCAAAGTCCTGTGTAACTGCAACATAAGGTCCCAACTTCTATACTTAATATCCTGCCTGATGAAGGCCAATGTGCCAAAAGCCTTCTTCACTGCCCTGTCTACCTGTGTCTCCACTCTTAGAGAACCGTGCACCTGAACACCAAGGTCCCTCTGCCAACCGCACCCTTGAAGACCCTCCCACTCACCATGAAACTCCTACCTTGATTTGAGTTTCCAAAATGCAAGACTTCAGGCTTCTATATTAAATTCCATTTGCCATTTCTCTGTCCATTTCCCACCTGATTAAGGTCCTGATGCAATTTCTGATAAACGTCCTCACTGATCATGCTCCCAATTACTTTAGTGTCATCTGCAAACTTACTAATCATACCTTGTACATTCTCAACCAAATCATAGACAACAAACAGCAATGGACCCAGCCTCGGGTCTGACAAACATCCTTCCACTCAACCCTCTGCTTCCGACCAACGACCCAACTGTGTATCCAATTGGCCAGTTCCCCCCCGCATTCTACGAGATGTAACCTTCCTGAGCAGCCTGCTATGTGGAACCTTACCAAAGGCCTTACGGAAATCCATAGAGACTACGTCTACCATTCTGCCCTCATCAAACCTCCTGGTAACTTCATCAAAGGACTCTAAGAAATTTGGGAAGCATGATCTCCCACTCACAAGTCTATGCTGACTGCTCCGAATCAAACCCTCTGTACGTAATGGGTGCATTCAATGATATGCTGTCCTTCATTGTAAGATGATTCAAGTACATAAGTAAAGCCATCTTCCTGCTATTGAAGAGCCTTGCAGACAGAGCATTTGGGGCACTCTCTACAGATTTGATGTCCTTTGCATGGAATGATTCCCTTACCACAGACACGAGTGATGGTAACATGAGGATAGAGTGAATAAGCTGAGTGTTTAATCTATAGAGCTGTGAGAGACGAAGAAATGGTGACGCTGAAACACGAGGAGTGGCAGCGATCACTTATTTCCAAATCAGACATTGACAGGGAGAGAAATTCCATACTTTACCCAGGATTGATTGGTTTGATTTATTGTCACGTGTACCTCAGTACAGGGAAACACTTTATTTATGAGCAGTGGAGGCAGATCATAGTAAGCAAGGCCAGACAGATCATAGGGTGGAAATAGACTTGGACAGAGTAAGGCACACAGGTTACACTGCACAGGACATGCACTAGACAAGGTCAACATGAACAAGATCACCATTATTTGAACTTAGAGAGTCCATTCATCAGTCTAACGTGACTTTCCTAATAGTTTATATGCCTTAATTAACTCTCCCCATGTTATTTTGCAGTCAGCATGTGAACCCGTACTGAATGTCAGGTTGCTCACAATCCCCAACAGCAGCCACACTACCTTCCATCTGAAACAGGTAGACATTCCCACCAGATTCCGCCCTACATAGAGAACACCAGGCTGTCTTCGTGGAGATGGAAGGTGCCTTCTTGAGACTTCACACAAGACATATGGCTTCCCTGCTCACCACGAGAAAACCACGTTAAGGTCCCACATGTGTATCAGAAGCAACGGAGCCAAGAGGAACAACGTGGAACAGTCTGTCTGTGCAGCCTCTGCCCCACTTGTTCATCATGTTACAGCATCAATTAGGAGACCCTTAAGACTGCCGATGCTGGAGATCAGAGTAGAGAGACAATTGCTGGAAAAGCACAGCGGGTCAGGCAGCATCCCAGGAGCAGGATAATCAAAGTTTGGGGCATAAGACATTCATCAGGAATCAGCAAAAATTACCTCATTCTGCCCCCGTGTAAGTGCATTGAGGTGGGAACGGCCTCCTGCTGTTCCTGTGTAAGTGACTCAAGGGAGTGATTGGCTTCAACCTCGTCCGATTGGACAGGGCCAAGGGCCTGACTGGTTACCCCTGGTTCCTGTTTGACAGCTCATTGTACTGACTAGTGTGACAACGCTGCAGCTTTAAGAGGTTATTTTGTCCTGATTTCTTTTAAGAGAGAGGTTGAACGATCGTGACCAAGCTGGCTAGTTAAGACCACTTGAGTAAACAGCTAGCGAGGCCTTGTGTTTATTTTAATGCAGACTGAATGTGTGTGGCCAGCTCTCACAAATTAGGATCTCTGGGTTTTGGTTTCTCGGCAACATCAGAAACTATTGGGATCTCCACAGAGTTGGAAGCTTCAGTGAATGTTTCCCGGTTGCTACCCTCTCTGAAATTTCTCTTCATGTTGTTTTTAATTCCTGGATTGGAGAAATGTTTGTGACAATCTGTGTCTTAATATTTATTTTTGCCAGGGGCTGTGTTTATGGGAGTTTCCTATATTGGAACAGTTCATTAGTCATAGTTCCTAGATCTATTATTCTATTAAGCTGTCCAATAGACTTACGTTATTCTAAATTCCTCTTTCTTTGGTTTCATTTTCTCTTTCGTGTTTAAGTAGATGGTGTTTTGCTTCACACCGAGTAGTTTGATCAATCACATTGTATCTGGAACAGACAGTTTACATTTCCTTTAAAATATGAAAACATTAGAGTCAAGGCTACCTCCTTCAAATATTTTCTAGGGGCTCTGTGTGGTCCATCACACTGGACTCCTTCTCTTCCTGAGTAATACGCTGGAGGCACTGAATGGGCTGTCCCTGATCGACTCTAATACTGCTAATGCGCTGAATGACTTCCTCATATTCCTGTGAAACCAGTGTGAGCTGCTGAATGAACGCTTGTTTTACTTTGGCAATGTGCAGTGCCCACCAGTGCTGTTACATGAATATTATGGACACTTTAACAGCACAAGCCTCAATGGAGTCTGGATCCTGCTTCACATGGACAAAGACCAGTTCAGGAACTGACGGGTGACAAAACGTTCTGAACATTGTGGAATCTTCAGTGACCATCCCCACTTCTGATCTTATGGTGGGGAGGGTGGGGGCGGGGAGACATTGATGAAGCAGCTGAAGATGTTTGTGAAGAGGAAGCTACCCTGAGGATCTCCCACAGAGGTGACCCAGGACTGAGATGGTGAACATCTTCCTTTGTGCCATGTTTGACCCCAAACACTGGAGAGGTTATTCTGATTCCCATTAAGTCCAGTTTTGTTAAGCTCCTTGATGTCAACAGAAGTCAACCACTGCCTTGATATCGGGACCAGTCATTTTTACCTGAACCCTTGTCTCAACCTCTTTTGTTCACATCAATAGGCCATGATATAGGAGCAGCAAGTGTTTTCTTCAAACAGGTCGGATTGAATGTCAGGATTTCTCTCCTCAAGAGTGTTCGGGGAGCTAGAAGACTGAACGTATTTGAAGAGGAGGTAGATGGAAATTGACTGTCAAAGAGGTCAGGGCTATGAAGAATTGGATATGAAAGAGAATTTGAGACGAAGAGCAGATCAGTCATGATCTTAGTGAAGGGCAAGGCAGGCTTGGGGGGTGAACAACATGCCCCTGTTTCTGATGTTCTCCCATTCTGTTATTGGAAAGTTAGTGGGTGTTATTTTCATGAATGTTCTGGTATTGAATGTTGTTGACAAGGAGACCAGAGGATATTGTGAGCAATCCCTGAGTGAAGTATGGGAGCTGTATTCACACTGAATCTGGGTCTACAACATGACCAACAAATGAAGCACAAGTTACAGTGAGGGGAAGCTGTGTGAAGAGAGATGAGGGGCCTCTTTCCTACCCAGCCTGGGTTTTCCAATTACATTCCCAATTCACTTCAAACCGTGTGGGACAGTACTGAGGGGCTGAATGGTCTCCTGTGTTTCTGTGCAACAGGTTCTAGGAGTAAGTAGCCTCCAACCTCTCCTGTCTAGCAGGTTTGAGGGGCTGAATGAAACACAGGAACATGGGACTGAGGAGCAGGAGTTGGTCATTAGATACTTTGTGCCATCTCCACCAGGCACTAAAATTGTAGCTGATCAGATTGTGGTCTCAGCCCCACTTTCCTGTCTGCGTCCCATTGTGCATGACTCATTTCTTTGTCAAATATTTAACTAACGTAGCTTTCATTCAATGTGAACATAGAGACACGATAACTTTCCACTGAAGACAATTCTGACTTGAAAAGTCCTTTCAGAATTATTCGTCATCCCTCTTATAGAATCAGAGAGTCATGCAGAATGGAAACAGACCCGTTAGTCCAATCTGTTCACTCCGATCAGATATCAAATCTGATTTAGACCCATTTGCCAGCATTTGGCCAATAATCCTCCTGTGATTGTATCCGCCTTGACCACTTCCTCTGACTGCACTTTCTGTACACACACTACTCTCTGTGTGAAACATTTACCTTCAGGTCCCTTCTAAATCATTCGCCCTCTCCCCTTCAACCTATGCTGTCTTGTTCTGGACTCCCCTATCCTAGGGAGCAGAACATGGCTGTTCAGAATATCCATGCCCCTGATGATTTTATAAACCTCTATAATGCTGCCTCTCAACCTCTGACACTCCAGGGGGAAACACCTCAACGTAATTAGACTCTCCCTATAGCTCAAGCCTCGAGTCCTGGAACATCCAGGTAAATTATTTCTGCAGAAATCCGAGTTGTACGCAGTATTCTTGAAGTGGCCTCACCAACATCCTGTACAGATACAACATGCCATCACAAGTCCTATACTCAATGATTAAGGCAAATGTGCCAAATGTGTTCAGCACCACTCTGTCTACCGGCGACTCACTGCTACAGGTAATCATGTACGTAAACATCAGAAAGTTAACATGATGGGAGTGCCAGCAGTTAGGAGGACCAGTGATACATTAATCATTATTGAGATTAGATTGTGTTGGGAACATGAGCTTAACATGTCAGGAAGTGAAATCAAATCAATGGGTTCAGGGTGGTTAATATACAACATAACAGATAGCCCGGAGTGAGTTACAGACTGGAATCTAATCGAGGGGTTCGGGTGGTTAAAATATAGAATACCAGATACCCCGGAGTGAGTTACAATCTGGAATCTAATCAAGGGCTTCGGGGTGGTTTATATACGAATTACAGATACCCCGGAGTGAGTTACAGCCTAGAATCTAATCGAGGGTTTCAGGGTGGTTTATATACAGAATAACAGGTAGCCCGCAGTGAGTTATAGCCTGAAATCTAATCGAGGGATATGTTAACCTTTTTATGTGAAATAACTTGTAACTGGGAGTGAGTCACAAAGTGTACTATTGGCCAAGTGGTTTCAAATCTTGACTCACATAAACACAATGCAGTCACAAACTACACAACTTTACTGACTCCCAACTTTCCTAGTTTGAGGACTATTCTCTTGTATTCCCCTTTCACTGAAAGTATTAATATACCTTTTATACTGCACTGCCATTCTGGTTACAGTGCTGCCTATCTCTCACTGTCTCATTTATCTTCAATCCTGTTGAACGATACTTAAACCAACAGATGCACAAAGTTCCAGAAAGAGTTTTGTTCAATTGCAGGTGCAGTATTTTCTTTTATTTGTAGACAACACACAAGTTGAACCCTCAGAAGGTCAGTGTGGGATTTGAGAAACCCTTCAATTTGGGATCGACCTAGCCAGGCAGGATTCTGATCCAAATCTGCAAATCTACAATTCAGTGGCTGAGCTCTATGAGGTTTTGTATATTATATTTCTCTCATATATAAGGAGCTTGGAAATTAAGACAGACCTTACTGGAATGTCACATTGTCTCTCCACATTCACTGTAAACAGGTTCTGGGATTTGCATTTTAATCACCTTCAAATAGCTGTCTCCATTTCCTATCTCTGCTCGCATCAATGAATGGCAATGGCTTTTGACACATTGCCCCCTCTCCCTTGCTGAAAGTATTCCTGACACAAATCAGTCAGGCAGACATTTTAGATTTGTCCACAACCACCATTTTATATCAGCAAAACGATGACATTGAGTTTATAAATAAGGAAAAGCAAGAGAGACTGGTAACATCAATACAGTTCGAAAATATATGAAACATTGAACACGCACACAGAATCACACATGAACGTGCATACACAGACACACAGAATCAAACACACAGAGATACAGACACCTTCCAGAAGCTGTCTCCATTTCCTATCTTGCAAGGGAATTCATGTTATGATGATGCATTCATGCAGGACAGTAAACAGCTTTTGAGACTTTCCCCATTGTGACAGAAATTCAGCCCCAATCTGAAACTTGGAGATATGTAACAGGACAGAAATGAACCAGCAGCTTTCTGTGTTCCTGCTCCCAATGTAACATTTGACCATTTAGTTTATCTTGTCTTCGGTCTAACATCCAAAAAGGATCACTTCACAGATCCAATAACAGATCCCCAGGAGTGAGTTCCAGACTGGAATCTAAATGAGGGGTTTAGGGTTTACATACAGCATAAGAGAGACCCAGGAGTGAGGGACAGAGTGGAATCTAACCGAGAGGTTTGAGGTGGTTTACATACAGAGTAACAGATAACAAGTAGTGAGTCACAAAATCGCGGAGTCATACAGTCATAGAGATGTACAGCATGGAAACAGACCCTTTGATCCAACCCGTCCATGCCGACCAGATATCCTAACCTGGTCTGGTCTCTTTTTCAAGCACTTGGCCCATCTCCCTCCAAACCTTCCCATTCATATACCCATTGAGCTGCATTTTAAATGTTGCAATTGCACCAGCCTCCACCACTTCCTCTGGCAGTTCATTCCATTCATGTACCATCCTCTGAGTGAACAAGTTGCCCCTTAGGTCTCTTTCATATTACCTCTCACACTAAACCTCTGCCCTCTAGTTCTGGACTCCCTACCCCAAGGAAAAGACTTTGTCTATTTATCCTATCCATGCCCGTCATGATTTTATAAACCTCAATAAAGTCAGCCCTCAGCCTCTGATGCTCCAGGGAAAACAACCGCAGCCTATTCAGCCTCTCCCAGTAGCTCAAATCCTCTAACCCTGGCAACCTCCTTGAAAATCTTTTCTGAACCCTTCCAAGTTTCACAACATCCTTCTGATAGGAAGGAGACCAGAATTGCATGCCATATTCCAACAGTGGCCTAACCCATGTCCAGTCCAGCCACAACATGACCTCTCAATGCCTATACTCAAAACTCTGACCAATAAAGGAAAGCATACCAAACGCTGCCTTCATTATCTTATCCACCTGCCACTCTACTCTCACGGAGCTACGAACCTGCACTTCAAAGTCTCTTTGTTCAGCAACTCTCCCTCGGACCTGACCATTAAGTGTATAAATCCTGCTCAAATTTGCTTTCCCAAAATGCAGCTCCTCGTGTTTATCGAAGTGGAATAGAATTGAAGGTTTTGGGGTGTTTTTGAAACATGCCAGTCACACATACATGGAAGTGAGTTACACGTTGGAATCTAATCGAGAGGGTTCCGGGTGATTCATATAATCCCGACAGTGGGGAAACAAGCCCTTCAGCCCAACAAGACCACACTGAACCTCAGAAGAATAACCCATCCAGATCCATTTCCCCACATTTACCCCTGACTAATGCAACTCACCTACACTTCCCTGAATACCATGGGCAATTTTAACAGGGTTTGGATTGGATGGTTAATATACAGACTAACAGATACCCAGGAGTGTGATACAGACTGGAATCTAATCAAACGATTGAAGTGGCTAATGTACAGAGTCTCTTAAAATTGGAAGTCAGTTACACATTGGAATTTTATCAAGGGGATTCGGGACGATTATGTGTACAATAACAGATACCCCAGAGTGAGTTACAGACTGGAATCTAATCGAGGGTTTCAGGGTGGTTTATATGCAGAATAACAGGTAGCCCGGAGTGAGTTATAGAGTCATAGAATCAGAGAGATGTACAGCATGGAAACAGACCCTTCGTTCCAACCTGCCAATGCCGACCAGGTATCCCAACCCAATCTAGTTCCACCTGCCAGCACCTGGCCCATGTCCCTCCAAACCCTTCCTATTCATATACTGATCCAAATTCCTCTTAAATATTGCAATTGTACCAGCCTCCACCACTTCCTGTGGCAGCTCACTCCATACACGTACCATTTTCTGCGTGAAAAAGTTGTCTCTTAGGTCTCTTTCATATCTTTCCCCTCTTAAACTAAACCTATGCCCTCTAGTTCTGGATTCCCGTACCCCAGGGTAAACCTCGATAAGTTCACCCCTCAGCCTCCGACACTCCAGGGAAAACAGCCCCTTTCCCTGTAGCTCAAATCCTCCAACCCTGGCAACATCCTTGTAAATCTTTTCTGAACCTTTTCACGTTTCACAACATCTTTCTGATAGGAAGGAGACCAGAATTGCATGCAATATTCCAAGAGTGACCTAACCAATGTCCTGTATAGCCGCGACATGACCTCCCAACTCCTGTACTCGGTACTCTGACCAATAAAGGAAAGGATACCAACCACCTTCTTCACTATCCTATCGACCTTCGACTCCACTTTCAAGGAACTATGATCCTGCACTCCAAGTTCTCTTTGTTCAGCAACACACCCTAGGACCTCACCATTAAATGTAGAAGTCCTGCTAAGATTTGCTTTCCCAAAATGCAGCACCTCGCATTTATCTGAATTAAACTCCATCTGCCACTTCTCAGCCCATTGGCCCATCTGGTCCAGATCCTGTTGTAATCTGAGGAAACCCTCTTCGCTATCCACTACACCTGCATGTTTTGTGTCATCTGCAAATTACTAACTGTACCTCTTATGCTCACATCTAAATCATATAAATGACAAAAAGTAGAGGTTCCAACACTGATCCTTGTGGCATTCCACTGGTCACAGTCCTCCAGTCTGAAAAACAACCCTCCACCACCACCCTCTGTCTTCTACCTTTGAGCCAGTTCTGTATCTAAATGGCTATGTCTCCCTGTATTCCATGAGATCTAACCTTGCTAATCATTCTCCCATGGGGAACCTTGTCGAACGCCTCACTGAAGTCCATATGGATCACATCTACTGCTCTGCCCTCATCAATCTTCTTTGTTAATTCTTCAAAAAACTCAGTCAAGTTTGTGAGTCATGATTTCCCACGCACAGATCCATGTTGACTATCCCGAATCAGTCCTTGCATTTCCAAATTCATGTACATCCTGTCCCTCAGGATTCCCTCCAACAACTTGCCCACCGCCGAGGTCAGGCTCACCGGTCTATAGTTCCCTGGCTTGTCTTTACCGCCCTTCTTAAATATTGGCACCACGTTTGCCAACCTCCAGTCTTCCAGCATCTCACCTGTGATTATCGATGATACAAATATCTCAGCAAGAGGCCCAGCAATCACTTCCCTAGCTTCCCACAGAGTTCTCAGGTCCACCTGAACAGGTCCTGGGGATGTATCCACCTATAACCGTTTCAAGACATCCAGCACATCCTCCTCTGTATATCTGCAACAATTTGCAAGATGTCACCATCGATTTCCCTGCAGTCTATATCATCCATATCCTTTTCCACAGTAAATACTGATGCAAAATATTATTTTCATATCTCCCCCATTTTCTGTGGCTACACACAAAGGCCGCCTTACTGATCTTAGAGGGGCCCTATTCTCTCCCTAGTTACCCTTTGTCCTTAATATATTTGTAAAAGCACTTTGGATTTTCCTTAATTCTATTTGCCAAAGCTATCTCATATCCGCATTTTGTCTTCCTGATTTCTCTCTTAAGTATACTCCAACTTCCTTTATACTCTTCTAAGGATTCACTCGATCTATCCTGTCTATACCTGACATGTGCTTCCTTCTTTTTCTGAACCAAACCCTCAATTTCGTTAGTCAGCCAGCATTCCCTATAACTACCAGCCTTCCCTTTCAACCCTGACAGGAAGTTACTGCCTGGAATCTAATCGAGGGGTTCAGGATGGTTTATATACAGAATAACAGATAGCCCGGAGTGAGTTACAGCCTGGAATCAAATCGAGGTGTTCAGGGTGGGTTATATACAGAATAACAGATAGCAAGCAGTGGGTTACAGCCTGGAATCAAATCGAGGTGTTCAGGGTGGTTTATATACAGAATAACAGATAGCCCGGAGTGAGTTACAGCCTGGTATCTAATTGAGGGGTTCCGGATGGTTTATATACAGAACAACAGATGTTCTGGGGTGTATTACAGCCTGGAATCTAATTGAGGGGTTCAGGGTGGTTTATATGCAGTATAACAGATACCCCGGACTGCGTTACAGCCTGGAATGTAATCGAGGGGATTAGGGTTGTTTATATCCAGAATAACGGATACCCCTGAGTGAGTTACAGCCTGTAATCGAATTGACATGTTCCGGGTGGGTTACATACAGAATAACAGATCGTCCAGAGTGAGTTGCAGCCTGGAATCTAATCGAGGGGTTCAAGGAGGTTAGTATACAGAAGAACAGATAGCCCGGGGTGTGTTACTGCCTGGAATCTAATCAATGTCTGTTCACTTTAAGATAGGATGGGTTTTGCTGAATCGAAAGTGCAGCCACAGATGCCAGCTAAAGGTCAGACTGTTCCAAATGTAACAATTAGTTGGGAAAAGGAAGGATGAGTTTTGGTTGCTGTTTTGACAGCAATTCAAATGCAATCAAAGACTTTAAATAGTGCTCAGAATATCCGAAGCCAATGGAATTTGAATATTATTGTTTGTACACCTGGAAAGCAATCAAATTATGAGAATTATTGTATCATGGGAAGTATATAATCCCCGACTTTTGAAAATAGAGCGAGAGCCACTGCCATCCAACAGCAGATTAACTGCTGAGAGCGTGAAAACAGCAGGGAAGATGGAGACTGTGTGGTCTTGAGATTGTAACATTTAATATGTGGGTTGTTGTAACAGCAAATGTTTTACAGATTTGGAGTCAGATAGTAAGTAGCAAAAAAAAGAGGGGCTTGTATTTGCGAATAGTTTTTGTTAAGTCTTCACTATTAAAGTTAAGAAACTAACTTGCTAATTTTTGTTTAAATAGTGGAATGTAGGAGATCTGTGTCACTCACATTTTAACAGATTACGAGGTGAGACGAGCTTTTCTGGGTGTTTGGTTTTAATTAACAAAGGGGTTCGAGTCCACCTTGTAAAAGTCCATTCACACTAACCCCATTTCCCTGCAGTTGGCCCATATCCTTCCAGTCCTTTCCTATCCACATATTTATCCAAATGATTTTGAACTGTTGTTAATACACCCCCTTCAGCCACATCTTCTGGCAGCTCATCCACGTACCAGCCATTTATGTAAATAAGTGGTCGCTCAGGTTCCCTTTTATTCCTTCCCCTTTAACCTTAAACTGGTCCCCTCTCGTCCTCGATTCTCTAAACTTTGGAAAAGACTGAGAGCATTCACCCTATCCATATCCCTCATGATCTTATTCAGCTCTATAAGGTCCCCCCTCAGTCTCCTACACTCTAAAGAAAAGGTCCTAGCTTGTCCAACCTCTACCTATAACTCAGACCATTGGGTCCTGGCAATGTCCTTGTAAATCTCTTCTGCAATCTTTCTAATTTCATTATATCCTCCCTATAACAATGTGACAAAACTGAACACAATACTCCACGTGCGGCCTTACCAAAGTCCTGTGTAACTGCAACATAAATTCCCAACTTCTATACTCAATGTCCTGCCTGATGAAGGCCAGTGTGCCAAAAGCCTTCTTCACTGCCCTGCCTATCTGTGACTCCACTCTCAGGGAACCATGCACCTGAATTCCAAGGTCTCTCTGCCCACTACACCCCTTAAGGCCTGCCCATTCACCGTGAAACTTCTACCTTGATTTGAGATTCCAAACTGCAAGACCTCGCACATTTATATTAAATTCCATTTGCCATTTCTCAGCCCATTTGCCCACCTGATTAAGGTCCTGCTGCAATTTCTGATAAACCTCCTCTCTGATCATGCTTCCACTTATTTTAGTGTCATCTGCAAACTTACTAATCATGCCTTGTACATTCTCAACCAAATCATAGATAACAAAAAGCTGTGGACCCAACCTCCAGTCTTACAAGCATCCTTCCACTCAACCCTCTGTTTCCTATCAACAAGCCAACTGTGAATCCAATTGGCCAGTTTCCCCAACATTCTACTTGATGGAACCTTCAAGAGCAGCCTGCATGTGGAAGCTTATCAAAGGCCTTATTGAAATCCATAGAGACTACGTTTACCGCTCTGCCCTCATCAACATTCTTGGTCACTTCACCAAAGGACTCTAAGAAATTTGACAAGCATGATCTCCCAGTCACAATTTTATGCTGACCGGTCTGAATCAAACCCTGTGTAAGTAATGGGTGCAGTCAATGGTATGCTGTCTTCATTGTAAGATGATTCGAGTACATAAGTAAAGCCATCTTCCTGCTGTTGTAGAGGCTTGCTGAGAGAGCATTTGGGGCACTCTCTACAGATTTGATCTCCTTTGTAAGGAATGATCTCCTTACCACAGACACTGGTGATGGTAACATGAGGATAGAGTGAATAAACTGAGTGTTTAATCTGTAGAGCTGTGAGAGATGAAGAAATGGTGATGCTGAAACACGAGGAGTGGCAGCGATCACTTATTTCCAAAAGACACATTGATAGGGTGAGAAATTCCATACTTTACCCAGGATTGATTGGTTTGATTTATTGTCACGTGTACCTCAGTACAGGGAAACACTTTATTTATGAGCAGTGGAGGCAGATCATAGTAAGCTTGGCCAGACAGTACATAGGGTGGAAATAGACTTGGACAGAGTAAGGCACACAGGTTACACTGAACAGGACGTGCACTTGACAAGATCACCATGAATAAGATGCCTTTACTAACTCTCCCCACGTTATTGTGCAGTGGGCGTGTGAACCCTGTACTGAACGTCAGGTTATTCACAATCCCCAACAGCAGCCACAATACCTTCCATCTGAAACAGGTATCCATTCCCATCAGCTTCCACCCTACATAGAGAACACCAGGATGTCTTCGTGGAGATGGAAGATGCCTTCTTGAGACTTCACACATAAGACATATGGCTTTCCTGCTCACCACTATAAAACCACGTTAAAGTCCCACATGTGTCTCATAAACAACGGAGCCAGGAGGAACAACGTGGAACAGTCTGTCTGTGCAGCCTCTGCCCCACTTGGTCATCATGTTAGAGCATCAATTAGGAGACAGTGAGGACTGCCGATGCTGGAGATCAGAGTAGAGCATCAATCGCTGGAAAAGCACAGCGGGTCAGGCAGCATCCGAGGACCAGGAGAATCGACGTATTGGGCATAAGACATTCATCAGAAATCAGCATCATTTACCTCATTCTGACCCGTGTAAGTGCATTGAGGTAGGAATGGCCTCCTACTGTTCCTGTACAAGTGACTCAAGGGACTGACTGGCTTCTTCCTCGTCCAATTGGACAGGGCCAAGGGCCTGACTGGTTACCCCTGGTTCCTGTTTGACAGCTCGATGTGCTGAAAAGTGTGATGGTGCTGCAGCTTTAAGAGGTTATTTTGTCCGGGTTTCTTTTAAGAGAGTGATTCAATGATTGTGACCAAGCTGGTTAGTTAAGACCACTTGAGTAACAGCTAGGGAGGCCTTGTGTTTATTTTAATGCAACCTGAATGGGTGTGGCCAGCTCTCACAGATTAGGATCACTGGGTTTTGGTTTCTCAGTAGCATCATAAACTATTGGCGTCTCCACAGAGTTGGAAGCTTCAGTGAATGTCTCCTGGTTGCTACCCTCTATGAATTTTCTCTTGATGCTGTTTTTAATTCCTGGATTGAAGAAATGTTTGTGACATTTTGTGTCTGAATATTTCTTTTTGCCAAGGGCTGTGTTTATGGGATTTCCCTATATTGGAACAGTTCATTAGTCATAGTTCCTAGATCTATTATTCTGTTAAGCTGTCCAATAGAATTACGTTATTCTAAATTCCTCTTTCTGTGGTGTTATTTCTTCTTTCGTGTTGAAATAGATGGTATTTTGCTTCACACCGAGTAGTTTGACCTGTCACATTGCATCTGGAACAGGAACTTTTCATTTCCTTTAAAATAAGAAAACATAAAAGTCTAGGCTATTGCTGTCAAATATTTTCGAGGGGTTCTGGTGTGGTCCATCACACTAGACTCCTTCTCTTCCTGAGTAATGGGCTGGAGGCACTGAATGGGCTATCCCTGTTCATTTCCAATAATGTCAATGGGCTGAATGGCTTCCTCATATTCCTGTGAAACCAGCGTTAGGTGCTGAATGAACTCTTGTTTTGCTGTGGCAATGCGCAGTGTCAGGCAGTGCTGTTACATGAATGTTACTGATACTTTAACAGCACAAGTCTCAATGGAGTCTGGGCCTTGCTGCACATGGACACAGACCAGTTCAGGAGCTGATGGGGAATAAAATGTTCTGAACATTGTAGAATCTTCAGTGACCATCCCCATTTCTGATCATATGGTGCGGAGGGTGAGGGTGGGGACAGGGAGACATTGATGAAGCAGTTGAAGATGTTTGTGAAGGGGAAGCTACCCTGAGGATCTCGTACAGAGGTGACCCAGGACTGAGATGATGAACATCTTCCTTTGTGCCATGTTTGACCCCAAACACTGGAGAGGTTACTCTGATTCCCATTAAGTCCAGTTTTGTTAAGCTCCTTGATGTCAACAGAAGTCAACCACTGCCTTGATATCGGGACCAATCATTTGTACCTGAACCCTTGTCTCAACCTCTTTTGTTCACATCAATAAGCCATGATATAGGAGCAGTAAGTGTTTTCTTCAAACAGGTGGGATTGAATGTCAGGATTTCTCTTCTCAAGAGTTTTCGGGAAGCTAGATGACTGAAAGTATTTGAAGAGTAACTAGATGGATATTGACCTGTCAGAGAGTTCAAGTCTATGAAGAATTGGATATGAAAGAGGATTTGAGGCTAGGAGCAGATCAGCCATGATCTTAGTGAAGGGCAAGACAGGTTTGGGAAGTGAATGACATGCCCCTGTTTCTGATGTTCTCACATTCTGTTTTTGGAAAGTTAGTGGGTGTTATTTTTATGAATGTTCTGGTATTGCATATTGCAGTCAGGGAGACCAGATGGTTTTGTGAGCCATCTCTGGCTGAGGCATGTGGGCTGTATTCACAGTGAATCTGTGTCTACAACATGACCAACAAATGGAGCACAAGCTGCAGATAGGGGAAGCTTTCTAAAGAGAGATGAGGGGCTTCTTTCATATCCAGCCTGGGCTTTCCAATTACATTTCCCAAATCACCTCAAAGCGTGTGTGACAGCCTTGAGAGGCTGAATGGTCTCCTCTGTTTCTGTGCACCAGGGTATAGGCGTAAGTGGCCTCCAACTGTTCCTGTCTAGCAGGTTTGAGGGGCTGAATGGAACACAGGAACATGGGACTGAGGAGCAGGAGTGGGTCATTAGACATTTTGAGCCTTCTCCACCAGCCACTAAGATTGTGGCTGATCAGGTTGGGGTCTCAGCCCCACTTTCCTGTTTGCATCCTATTATCCATGACTCACTTCTCCGTCAAATATTTAACTCATGCAGCTTTCAATCAATGTGAACCGAGAGGCATGATAAACTTCCAGAGAAGTAAGACTTGAAAGGACCATACAGAATTTTTCATCATCCCTCTTATAGAACCAGAGAGTCATGCGGAACGAAAGCAGACCCGTTTGTCTGATCTGTTCACTCCGATCAGATATCAAATCTGATCTAAACCCATTTGCCAGCATTTGGCCAATATCTCTCCTCTTTCAAATACTTTTTAAATGTGCGATTGTAACAGCCTTCACCACTTCCTCCGAGTGCACTTTCGGTACACACCACTCACTGTGTGAAACATATATCTTCAAGTCCATTCTAAATCAATCCCCCTCGCCTTCAACCTCTGCCCTCTTGTTCTGGACTCCCCTACCCTGGAGAGCAGAACGTGGTTGTTCGGAATATCCATGCCCCTGATGGTTTTATAAACCTCTGACACTCCAGGGGGAAACACCTCAACCTAACCAGCCTCTCCCTAAAGCTCAAACCTCCAGTCCTGGAACATCCGTGTAAGTCATTTCTGCAGAAAACCGAATTGTACGCAGTATTCTTAAAGTGGCCTCACCAACATCCTGTACAGATACAACATACCACCACAACTCCTATACTCAATGCTCTGACTGATTAAGGCAAAAGTGCCAAATTTGTTCTGCACCACACTGTCTACCTGCGACTCCACTTTCAAGGAACAATACACCTGCAGCCCTATGCCCCTTTGTTTCACAACATGCCCCAGGACCTGACCATGAAGTATATAATGTCTGCCCTGATTTGCCTTCCCAAAATGCAAAGCTTCATATTTATCTAAATTAAATTTCATCTGTTACTCCTTGCCTCTTTGTCTCATCTAATTGTGGTCTTGTTGTACTCTGACATAATCTACTACACCACCTTTTTGATGTCATCTGTATACTTACTAACTATTGCCGCTATATTCACATCTTAATCCTTTACATAAATGATGAAATGCAGTGAACTCAGTACTGATTCTTCCAGCACACTGCTGCCCACAAGCCTCCATTCTGAAAAATATCCCTCTTCATTCAAGCCATTTGTGACTAGCTTATTCTGTATCTTATGTGACTGAAACTTACTAATCTGTCTACTAATCACAATGAAATACTAGCTATGAAGAGAGGCTCAGTAGGTTAGGTTTATTTTCACTAGATAAAAGGAGATTGAGGGGGGACCTGATTGAGGTTTGCAAAATCATGAAGGGTGTAGCCAGGGTGGATAGAGACGGGCTTTTTCCCAGGTTGAAGGATTCAATACTGAGGCATAAAGGCTACACCAGAAAGGGCATGCAATAGGCAATATCAATGTGAGCAAGATCAGCATTATTTGAAGTTAGAGAGTCCATTCCTCAGTTTAATAATGGGCTGGGAAGATGCTGTTCATGAGCCGCTGGTTTGTGTGTTCAAGATTCTGTATTGTCTACATGATGGAAGAGATTGCAGGAGATCCAGGGTGTGCTGGGTCTTTGATCATGTTGTCAGCCTTTCCGCGGCAGTGAGCTGTGTAAATGGAGACAATGGATAGGACGTTGGTTTCCATGATGGCATGGGCTGTGCACACAACCTTCTGTCATTTCTCTTACTGTCCTGGGTAGGTCTGTGGCCACACCAGGTCATTATGCACCCAGATACTTTGCTGTCAGTGGTTCATTTGTAGAACTTGGTGAGGGTCCTTGTGGACATGTCAAATGTCCTGAGCTGCCAAAGAAAGAAGAGGTGTTCTTGTGCCATCTCGGCTGTCACATCTACATGGGAGGTCGGTTATCGTCACTCCAAGCAACTTAATGCTTTCCACTCTTTCAACTTCAGTTCCATTGATGCAGATGGGGGCATGTTCTCCTCATTTCTTTCTGAAGTCATAGATCAATTGGTTAGTTCTGCCGACATTGAATTAGAGGATGGTCTCAGTGCAGCACATCACAAAGTCCTCTATTTCCGTTCTGTATTTTGACTTGCCATCATTACATACCTGTCCTACTATGATGGTGTCTTCAGTAAACATGTAGCTGGCATTCGTTTAAAATTTGGCAATACAGTTGTGGGTGAAAAGGGAGTATAGTATGGGGCTGAGGACACATCCTTTGGGATTTCAGTGTTGAATGTTATGGAAGAGACACCCTTAGTTATTTTCACTGATTGTGTACTATAGGTCAGAAAGCTGAGGATCCAACTTCAGAGGGCGGAGCCAAGACGAAGGTCAGGGAGTTTTGTGATCAGTCTGAAGGGAATAATGGTGTTGAAGGTGAACCTATAGTCAATGAGCAGGAATTTGACGTGGGTGCCCTTGTTGTCCAGATGCTCCAGGGATATGGCACCCGCTATGGACCCATCCCACGGGTAGGAAAATTGTAGGGGATCGAGGTAGGCTGGGAGACTGGAACTGATGTGGACCATGACGAACTTCTCAAAGCACTTCACTCCCTTCAGTCTCCTGCGCTTTAAAGAGAAATGTCCCAGATTATCCAACCTCTCCCTATGACTCAGACCCGAGAGGCCTGGCAACATCCTTGTAAAGTTCCAGTTTAATACCATCCTTCCTACAGCAAGGTGACCAAAACTGAACACAATGCTGAACTTGGAAATATCTGGAACTGTAAGTTTTACTCTGCTGCCAATTATTATGCTGCTGTGATATTGCTTTATTTTTTGTGTTATTCTGAAATCTTACTATTCATTGAGTCCTCTGACGGTAATCCCCTCGGGTGAACGTCCTCCTGACTGCGTGAATTTGAATCAATCTATTTTGTTTGGGCAGATATTTTGATGCCGCTGTATATCAGAGAACAGGAAGAGATGATGGATGACTGTGCAGTGTGTGTCCTTTACTGGACCAGCTTGTCTCTCCAGGCACCTAAAGCTTTTATTGTGGGTCAGAGTACTTCAGAATCGTTACATCACAGAAGGAAGCTATTTAGCGCATTGTAGGTCTATGCACGTGGAACATTACAGCTCAGTACCCACAACATCCTTCAGCACGGCCGACAGATCCACCGACCTTACTGTCAAACATAAATTTACTAACTCATCCTTCTATACACTCATTAAGGTCATTCAAAAAGACAAACAACAGTCACTCTAAAGCAGATCCTTGCAGTATATCACTAGCGACTGAAATTCAGGATGAACATTCCCCATCAACTACCACCTTCTGTCTACTTTCAGCTAGCCAATTTGTGATCCAAATGCTAAATCGCCCACAAATCCAGATCTCCATATTTTCTGGGAGAAAGTAAGGGCTGCAGATGTTTGAGATCAGAGTCGAGATTGTGGCGCTGGAAAAGCACAGCAGGTCAGGCAACATCCGAGGATCGAGGAGAAAATGAAGACT
Source organism: Chiloscyllium punctatum (assembly GCF_047496795.1). Taxonomy (NCBI): domain Eukaryota; kingdom Metazoa; phylum Chordata; class Chondrichthyes; order Orectolobiformes; family Hemiscylliidae; genus Chiloscyllium; species Chiloscyllium punctatum. The sequence continues at coordinate 81,957,727 of NC_092750.1, forward strand.
GCAGATGCTGCAGACCAGAAAACTGATTCCTGATGAAAGGCTAAAACAGAAACATCAACTTGCATGCATCTTGGACGCTGCCTCATCTGTTCGGCTTTTCCAACACCACGCTCTCCATATTTTCTTCAGTAGCCTACCATGAGGGACATAATCAAACTCTTCACTGAAATCCACATACCTCAATTTACCCTCATCCACCTGTTTGGTCACCTTCTCAATGAAATCGGTAAGATTTGTGAGGCATGACATACCTTTCACAAAACCTTGTTGACTATTCCAAATCAAATGATTCCTTTCTAGGTGATGGTAAATCCTATCTCTTATAATCCTTTCCAACACTTTACCCACAACCAAAGTAAGACAGGTATATAATTACCAGGGTTATATCTTCTCCATTTCTTGAACATTGGGCCACATTTGCTGTCCTCCAGTCTTCTGGCATTATTCCTGTTGACAATGGCGATGTACAAATCCAAACAGATGGTTGTGTAAACTCCTCCCTAGCTTCTCAGAGAGTCCTAGGATAAATCCCATCTGGCCCAGGGGACGTATCTATTTTCACACTCTCCAGAACTGCTAACATCTCCACGTTACGAACTTCAATCCTGTCTAGTCTAATAGCCTGTATCTCAGTATTGGCCTCGACAGCATTTTCTTTTTCCATTGTGAATACTGATTCAAATATTAATTTACAGCCTGTCCTCTCTCCTCAGACTCCACACGCAACTTAACACTACTGTCCTTGATTGCCATTAATCTTCATTTGTTCATTCTATTATTCATGACGCACTGATAGAAAGCTTGAGGGTTTTCCACGATCCTACTTGTCAAAGACTTCTCATGCTCTCTCCTGGCTATTCTTAGCTCTTTTTTAAAGTCCTTCCAGGCTGACTTGTAATTGTCAAGTATCCGAACTGAGCCTTCACGTTTCATCTTTACATAAGCCTCCCTCTTCCTCTTGAAAAGCGATTCAACTGCTTCAGTAAACCACAGCAGCCTCACTCGACCACTTGCTCCTTTCTTGACATGTATAAACTTATCAAGGACACACAGTAGCTGTTGTTTGAAAAACCTCCACACTTAAATTGTACCCATCCTCTGCAATTTCCTTCCCCATCCTATGCATCCTAAAACCTTTCCTAATCGCATCATAATTGCCTTTCCCCCAGCTATAACTCTTATCCTGCGGTATACACCTGTCCTTTTCCATCGCTAAGGTAAACATAATTGAATTGTGGTCACTATCAGCAAAGTGTTCATCTACCTCCTAATCTAACACCTGGTCTGTTTCATTACTCAGTACCAAATCCAATTTGGCCTCGGTCCTTGTTGGCCTATCTACATACTGTGTCAGGAAACAATTGTGCACACATTGGACAAAAGCTGACCCATATAAAGTAAGTGAACTGCAGCACTTCCAGTCAATATTTGGAAAGTTAAATTCTTCCATAACAACTACTCTGTTATTTTCGCTCCTATCCAGTATCATCTTTGTAATCCTTTCCTCTACATCTCTGGAACTTTTCAGAGGGCAATAGAGAACTTTCAGCAGAGTGACCTCTCCGTGTTTGTATCTAACCTCTTCCCATACGTCCTCACTAGACGAGTCCTTATCAAACATCCTTTCTACCAACGTAATTCTGTCTTTGATTTTCAATGGCACCGCACCCTCCCCCACCCCAACCCCCACCCCTGCCCCACTGTTAGTACCTTCCTTGTTCTTATTGAAGCATCTAAACCCCGGACCCTACAACGATCAGTCCTGTCCCTGCTCTATCCATTTGTCCAAAACGGCCAAAACATCAAGCTGTACAACTGCACAATTTGGAAACAGGGAGTGATTGGAGGGATGTTAAAAGAGTGTGGGTTGGATAGATCAGAAGACAGCATGAGGGGAGATAGAAAGGAACGGACAGAAAATGGAAGTTTTATTGAGAAATTCTCACTGACTGCAAGGCCTTTATCTATTGCCATACCGTTTGAGCATTGTGCAGATTCTGGCTGTGGTCCCAGAGCATTTATCACCAATAATATCACAGAGCTGAGTTGCTGACAGTTAAACAGAGTCCAAAAGGCCGAGTGATTTTTTTTCTCTCTACAGTGAGAAGGTGATTTAATTTAAATAGACTGGATGAACAGCAGGAGGAACTGTGAATCGTGCTCGATACTGAGATACTGCGCCAGAGAATCTCACTGAGGTGGATCGCTGACAGAGGGGAAATCAGCATCTCATCTGTGAGCCAAATAATGATTGATAAAGATTGGACACCACTTCCATGGTTTTATAATACACATTTCAATTTATGTAGCTCAATATCATGAGTCTATCTTATTTCTTTGTACTTCCCATAGTTTAGTACGAACAGAAAATCATTTTGTCCCCGTATTTTGTGTTCAATAAACAGATTTTACTCCTCATTCCTCACTTTAGATATATCCTTGAATCTGTTCTTCATATGAGGTATAAAGAATAACATTCCAATACTGATGACTGAGGAATATTATTGCCCCTCCCTCCAGTCTGAACTGCCATGTCTCACAATTCTCTCTGTTTCCTGTCTCCTCCACAATGCCATAATCACACTGTAATTGAAGTCCAGTAAATGACATTTCATCACAGTTCACTAACATCGATAACATCAATAGCACAGGCCTCATCTGCCTCTCCCTAAACCTGGAATAACAATCTGAATTGCATTTGTCACGTTCAATTCTCTGTTAACATATCCATGCTACTTGTCTGTGACAACCCCACGCTTCTCAGACGCACATTCGCCTCAGATCATGAACTATAAAAATTGTATCAATGTTTTATTGAAATTATGATGCTTGATCAATAGTTCCAGGATGTACGTTTCCATTTGTCATCAGAGACGTTCTGATAAACTTATGGCATTACTTCTGCATCCAAGGCAGATTGAATGGTTACATTCAATTGATCTACCAGACCCAAGATTTGTTCCATCAGTCACCCTCACAGAGCCCATCCAGAAAATGACATTGTTTTAAATTTGAATAAAACAATATTGAATTGAAAGGCGTTGGCTGGAGCTATTTGTTCAGTGACTGAGATTGATGTCAGTCTCCGTGGATCCGAGATGTGTCACTGGAGGGTTTGCCTCTTCTATTAATTAAGGACTCGGTTCAATGTGTTATCCCAGTCTGGGCGGGAGCATCAATGACTGGACTAACAGGGATCAGCAGCTCGAGAGACAGGGGGAGGAGAGATCAGAATCTGAGGACATTAGACTGGAATGTTCCATTAATGAATCAGAATCTGAGAACATTAGACTGGGATGTTCCATTAATGGATCAGAATCTGAGAACATTAGACTGGAATATTACAATAACAGACATGAGTTTATCCTGGGGTCGTTTCTACCTTTCTCAGCCTTGGATGCCATTAGCATCGTGGGTCGAAGATATCCTTTGGATTATTCAAGGTGGTTATTATCCCATCCTTGCTATAGTTGGTGTTCCTGGTAAGTCATTCCATCTGACCATTAAACTGAATTGAACTGAATTGCTGTTCATATTCAAATTTTAAAATTTGGAATTCATAATTTTCAGATCCAGTCAAATATTTTATTCCTTCCTGATTATAACTAGCAAATTACTATTCACAACTTACTCAACAATACGCAAGGAGAAACCAGACTGTTCCTAATCTCCATAATCTTTTTCCTTCATTCATATTTACATTTCTACATATTCTCCCCACTCACTAATCCTGCCCAAGGCCACTATCAGGATATTTGAGTCACCTTCTCAGCCTCAATGCAACTGCTGAATAATCCATCGTTTGTGCCTTTGGTAGATCCAGATATAACCGTTTCACGTCCCTTCTAACTATGCTTACGTCACAAAATATTTGCACTTGAGCTGGTTAATTTATCCTTTCCACAGACTCTGTCAGATGGACAGACAGTGCATGGTGGTCAAGTCATTGACTCATAATCAAACGGCACAGGTTAATAATCTGTTGGTAGCTCATGAAGGAAGTTGATGGAATGCAAATGAAGTCATCACCACTAGTTTTCAACAGAAGCATATCTATTTGCTTTAGAGAAGGCAATGGGTTATCCTTCCATGTTGAGGACTCTGTGTGACTGCAAACCCACAGCAATGGGGTTTACTCTTTATTATCCTGTGCAACAGCTGAATCAGCCACTCAGTTCAAGATCAGCATAACATGCTGGCCTGACCAGGGCTGCACACATCCCATGAGGGAAGAACAAAAGGAAAGATAGCTCCCTTTCTCTGCCTGATTTCCATTCTCCTGTAAGGCATTTTCTTTCAGGTAGGTGACCATTCCCTGTTTCAAGTGAATTCTTTCTGATTGAGTCTCCCTCTGAACGCGATATGCATCTCCATCGACACCTCTGGTAATGACCGATGCACAGATGCAAGAAACTTCAAAATTGCACATCATTCGCAGTGCAGAGAGAAGGAATGGCTTTTTATACCACCGGAAAGAAGCTGAGACAGCTAAGTGAGGGAACAGAATTATTGTGATCAACTGGAGAGTGTTGTTGAGATAGTATTTGGGGTATTGTGCACAGATTTTCTCTCCTTTATAAGGAATAATCCTCTTGGCAAAAAGAGTATAAAGGAGTTTCGCCTGACTAATTGTTGGGATGATTGTACCATCGGGCGTGCATGAGGATTAATCTGTAGCGCTTTGAAGAATAAGAGGTGATTGCATTGAAACGTAAGGTGATGGACAGTCATTCATTATATTCCAAACAGAACTAATACGGTGATAAATTCCATGTTTTTTTAACTTGGTTTACATGATTCTCGATGGCTTAAAAGACTCTGAGAACGTTCCTCTCACTCCACGCCACTCCCCATTTCGATTGAGAGAGAGAGAACCAATCTTTAACTAAACTCTTCCAACATTAATACAGTGCATTTGTTGGGTGATCATACATAGAACTTCACGTTATTCACCAACGCAACAGGAGCAACAATACCTTCATTCTAAAACAGTTAACTATCCCCACCAGCTTCTGACCCCAACGGAGAACATGGGTCTGTCTTCTTGGAGATGGAAGATGCCTCCTTGAGGCTTGGCACAAAACATTTGGTTTCCTCCCTCACTGCCGGCAAAACACGTTAAAGTATCAGTTGTTCCACAGGCAATGGAGCGACAAAAAACATTGTGAGCAGTCTATGAGTGCGGTCTCTGCTCTATTCGTTTTCCAGGTTGGAGCATCAATGACACCCTCTTATTCCTGTAAAAGCGTCTCGAGGGGTGAATGGTCTCCTCCTGGTTCCATAGAACATGCTTAGGGGTCTTAGTGGACTCTGCCTGTTCCTGTTTAACAGTTCAATTTACTGACCAAACGCCTCCTCTTCCTGTGGAACATGCAAGAGGATTGAATGGGTTGTCCCTCTTCTTGATCAGTCATTTCGATGGGCTGAATAGTTTCCACATATCCGGGTGTAACCAGCTTGAGATGCTGAATGAGCTTCTCTTTTAACTGTGGAAATGTGCAGTGCCTGGCCGTTCTGTTACATGAATGTTACCGACACTTTAACAGCACAAACGTGAATGTTGTTTGGGTCTTGCTGAATATGGACACAGACCCGTTCAGGAGCTGAGTGGGGACAAAATGTTCTGAATATTGTGTGATCTTCAGTGATCACTCCACTTCTGATCTTGGGATAGGTGGGGGGCGCCGGGAATGGGGGCACATAGACGTTGACGAAGGAACTGAAGATGTTTGTGCTGAGGAAGTTAATCTGAGGATCTCCTGAAGAGATGTCCAGGGACTGAGAGGATTGTTGGCCACCGACCACAAACACCTTCCTTTGTGCTCTGAAAGACCCCAAACAGTGAGGAGGTTAGACCTGATTCCCATTAAGCTCAAAAAATTAGGTGGTCCCGATGACATCCTCAGTCAACTACTGCCTTGATATCAAGGCCATTCACTCTTTCCTGAGCCCCTGTGTTCACCTCTTGTTCAAATCAATAGGTAACGGTGTACGTGTAGAGAGTGTTTTCCTCTCACGGAGGGTTATCAATGTCAGGGATTATCTGGACTAGAGAGTTAGGGGAGCTACATCACTGAAAGTATTTAAAGAGGTGGTACATGAATCTTTGACCTGTCAGAGAGCTGAGGAGTGTGAAGAACTGGGCATTATGGAGGAGTTAATAGGAACAGTAGATCAGCCATGATCGTATACAATGGCTTGACCGTCCGAATTCCTTATGTTTTCTTTTCCAGTAATTTCAAAGTAAACGGCTGTAATTTTCCTGGATGTACTGTATTTGTATGTTGTAATTAGAGAGAGCAAAACATTTTTGAGTCATCTCTGATTGAGGTATGGAGCTTTATGCATAACGAATCCTGGTCTAGACCAGACCAACAAATGAAGCACAAGTTGTAGAGACGGGGCACTCTGTAAACAGACCAGAGGCGTCTTTCAAAACCGGCCTGGATTTCCAAATAATATTTTCCAATCCATACCAAACTGAGTGTGACATTTGTGAGGGGTTAAATGAAATCCTGTGTTCCTGTGGAGCATTGGCCCCCATCTGCACATTGCAGGAGCTGTGAGAGGCTGAATGCACCATAGTAACACGGGACTGTGGAGCAAGAGTGGGTCATCAGACACTTTGTCACGGCTCTACCTTGCACTATGATCTGATTAAGTTCTCAGCAGCACTTTTCTCTCAGTGTACCATTTCCCTACATTCATTTGTCTTTCAAATGTCTTACATAGACAATTTTGAACAAATGGAAATATTCAGGCATCACAATTTTCTGTGGAAGGAAATTCACACCTTAAAAACCTTTTGAGAATCTCTTGTTCGTGTTCTGACCAATGTTGGAGGGTCACTCATGTCTTTTCCCACTCCTCTATTGGTGAAAGCAAATTTTAAATGTAACCAGTTGAGTGCTGTGCCCAATGATATAGGTCTCAGACTGGGTAATTTTCTAGAAAAATCTGAGACACAGGAAGTTGAACTGTGAACAAATGATAAAATGATAGAGTGTCTCAAATATGTTTCTGGCTTTGAATTTATTCTGCTCGCACTAATGTCTGGGAATGCGGATTTCTTCCCGGAACAGTTGGATTTGGATTTGTCTGAATTCCCTTTGCTTCGAGCTGTCCAGAAATTCCTATGAATCCTCATCAGGAATCCTCCACGAGTGGTAAAAATGACTCAGGATTTTTCTGCTCTCACACCTTGTTTTCGGGCAGAACAAAGTCAGAGAGAGAGAAACCAATTGGCTGCTGCTTCTGAGTCCGGTAATATTTTTCTCCGGCTCTGTTTGGAAAAATGCAAGAATGTCAACTGAACCCCAAAGTGGACCATGTGCACTCTCCATGTACATTCTCTGGAATGGATGATAATAGACTGTATGCCGTATGCAGCATCATTACTGTTGTTGGTGCACAGTGCCTTGCATTAGCAAATGAAAATAATGTGACCGTTTTATGATTTGATGAGATGCTTATATGCATCTGCATAATTTTTAAAAATGGGTTGATATCTTCGTAATATTTGTGTTAATACCAATGCATCTCATTCAAAAAAAAATTATCTAGCTTTAGTCTTCTTAACAAGAGAAAATATGTATCCAGCTGAAAGACTTCTCTGAAAATCGTGATTCAGTAAGATTTCTCATCTCAGATCTAAACTGATAATCCCCGATAACAAAAGGCCTTCATTTCAGGAATGAGTAAAGGGAAGCATCTTTGAACATCTTTGAAAGGAATTGAATCCTTTTTTTTAGTTTAGAGGATCAGAACTGCACCCAGTGTATCTGATGTGGTCTCAACAATCCTTGCACAGATACAGTGAAATATTCCTAATTAAACTCAATACCACTTACCTTCTGAATCACTTGCTGCATCTGCAGACAATCTTCATATGATTCATGTACCAAGAATATGAAAAACATCTGCATCACAGAGTTCTGCAATCTCTCTCCATTTAAATTGTTCCCGACTGCAATAGACAACTCACATTATATTATTTCTGCTGAGGGTACGCTCACTAACCTTCCCTGTCTACATCATAATGCAGATTCACTCCCTCCATTTAAAGATCTATTGAATGATCATTTTGGTGTACAAGGTAGTTCAGCTTTGATCCATTCAGTCCCTTCATCCAGATATTTTACATAGATTATTGATCATTGATGACCTTACAGTGATCTCTGAGTCAAAACTACTTACAGTTTTATTTTTAAAAATCATATGTCACTACTGTCTATTTCCTGTTAGTGACAACATCCCTGTTCCTGTGCAGCAGTTCAGTCGGGTTGAATGGCCTCATCCTGGGCTGTGTAATGTACTCAACGAGCTGAATTACTTCATCCTATATTCCTGTGTAATTCCTTAGAGGGGCAGAATGGTCTCCTCCCATCTCATTGTAACGAAAAAGTCTGGCTGAATGGGATGGTCCTCTACCCTGTAATCGCACTGAGGGGTGGATTGGGGTTGGGTCAGCAGTATATCTCTGTAACTGCTTTGAGGGGTGGATTGAGGGAACAACTCATGAGGTAGGGACAGCAGTCTCTCTCTGTAACGGCCGGGAGCGTGGATTGAGGGAACAACACATGGGATAGGGGCAGCAGTATATTCCTGTAACGGCCGGGAGGGTGGATAGACGGCACAACACATTGGAAAGGGGCAGCAGTTGGCCATTTGGTGGCACTATTCAGAATGCTCATGGCGGATCCGAGTGTGTCTGACCATCCGTTTCCTGTCTGTACCCAATAAACATTGACTCTCCTGTCCAGCAAAGATCAGTCAAGCTCAAACTAAAATACCTAAATTAACCGAGTCTTCACTGCTCCCTGAGGATGAGGACACCACAGATAGCACAACAGTAAAGGGAAAGGGACATCCTTCTTTCATTGTAGGACACATTTTTTAAAAACTGTGTTAACCTCATATCAAACCACTGCCCCTTTTCGGATATAGTGGTACAATAACTAGGAATAGACATTAACCATTCTGCCCTCCAATCTTTTCCCACATTACCACTGACTGTTTCCAATCAAATATGTTGCTGTTGGTGTCTCAGGAAGAGAATACGTGATAGCATAACACCAGACGAGCATTACAAAAAGGAGCAGAATTAGACCATTTGGTCCATCGAGTCTGATATACCATTCAGTCATTTCTAATATGTTCCTCAACATCATTCTTCTACCTTCTCCCAGAATCCTTCATCTCCTTATAAATCAAAAAAAAAATTATTTATCTTAATGGCACTCGTGTCGGTGTCTTAATGTGTATTTAAGTGTGTGCCCATGTACTTGCAATTTTTCTATTTGTGTGACTAAGTCTGTCTGTCTTTGTATCAGCCTGTGTGTTTCTATCTGTGTTTGTGTCCATTTGTGTGTGACTGTTTATGTCTTTGTGTGCTTCTCCGTGTGTGCATGCTTATCTCCTTGCATGAATTGTGTATGTTAGTATATTGTGGTATTTACCAATAGTCTGTGTATTTCAATGCCTGCATCTCTGTGCAATGGGATATCTGTTCTTCTACGAGTGAGAGAGATGAGGTTGGAACTAACAGTCGGTTTGATTTGAGAATTGCTCTTTACTAAACACTGCTCCTTATTAGGTTGGTGGGACGTGGATGTTTCAGAATCTCCACCCAAGGCCTCTTGGCCCTCTCCGGCTCACTCCAGGATCCTCCCCACATATCAGGGTAGGGATATGAGGGTACGGATATCTGGCACTCCATCACCCGGCGTGGACCGTTCTGTCCTATTCCAGGCTGTTCTCCTGGAATGGGAGAAAGGGAAGGATTGAGTGTGGGTGGAAGCGGATGGACCTGCTGTTAGTGCTGGATTAGGTGAGGTGTGACATGGTGAGGTAGCCGGAGGGAGTCTGTCCATAGTGTTGTATCCATGTCGTGCTATTAGTGTGTGGGGCTATTGCATCAGGGACAGGAAATGTGGGGGAGGGAAGGTGCTGAATTCAACAGCGGGAGTGGTTGTGCTTGAGCCTTATTTGGAGTGTGAGTCTTGGTCGAGGGGAGGTGCTGTAAGAGACATACAGTGAGTGTGAGGGAGCAGTGAGAATATATGGTGACACTTATCCTGACAGTGCAGAATGGATATTGATGCTTGTGCTATATTGCTGGACATGTCTTCAGATCATCTCAGCATCGAGGTGAGCCTCCCTGAATGTCTTATCCAAGTCTATCACAAATAACGACACAGGCTCTGTCCCTCAGATTCCACAGAATGAGTTTGGGTGGGTCCTACAAATAGCAAGAAGAAACAAACTTGTGTTATATATGTGAACCAAAACTGTCGCGCAAATATTTTGCATCATATGCTCTGGAAATTATATATGCAACTATACTCAAAGGGAAGCTATGACATACTGATATTATCGCTGGGCTCTTAACCCAGGGACCCAGGTAATGTTCTGGGAACATGGTCTCAAATCCTGCCATGGCAGATTGTGGAATTTGAACTCAATAAGTATCTGGAATCGAGGGTTTATGATGATCAGGAATCCATTTCTGATTGTTGGAAAAACTCATCTGGTTCACTAATGTCCTTTAGGGAAGGAAACGGCTGTTCTTATCTGGTCTGGCCTGCATGTCACTCCAGATCCAAGGCAATGCTGTTGACTCTTAACTGCCGTCTGGCATGGCCAGGAAATGCTGGTTACCCAGCTAAGTCCCCCATCCTGTGAATGAGTAACAAATACTCGTGGGTTCTGCAGTAATAATGGATGGTGTCAAGTTGCATCGAAACTGAGTTAACTAAGTGACTGCTAATGTTGTGAAAAATAAATTCCTATAGTGCATATCAGGTAGGTTGAAGAGTAAGTTGTGAACCAAACTAGAGAGCAGATTATTTCGGATTTGGTGTGTGTGATACTGATTAAGGATGATCAGCCATGATCATATTGAATAGTGGTGCAGGCTCGAAGGGCAGAATGGCCTACTCCTGCACCTATTGTCTATTGTCTATTGTCTATTGTGTGGTCGGAAGGACTAAATACTAACCTTGCTCTGAAGCAGCTTTGGAGGAATTGTGACATTAATATGTTATATTTTACACGGCGTCTGCATTCAATGTGGAATGTTTGAACATTCTTGTCAAACATCATGGAAATCCAGAGGCTAGAGTGTCAAGTTCGCTCCAGTGAATTGGGAAAGTACAATATAACATTCAGTAAGAGAACAATGGTTGTTAGACCCATATAGTCTTACCGCACGGAGACAGGCCATTCGGCCCAAACTGGTCCATTCTGAACAAAATGTCCATTCACACTAACCCCATTTCCCTGCCATTTCCCTGTATCCTTCTAATCCTTTCTGACCTGTGTATTTGTCCAAATGTATTTTATAATTTTTTAATGTACACGCCTCAACCACTTCTGCTGTCAGCTCATCCCATATGCAAACCACCCTGCGTTTAAAAGAAATTGTCCCTCAGGTTCCCTTTTACTCTTTCCCCTCTGACCTTAAATTGATGCCCTCTAGACCGTGATTGCCCAATCCTGGGGAAAAAAAAGACTGAGTGCATTGACTCTATCCATGTCTCCCATGATCTTATACACTACTATTATATCCCCCTCAGCCTCATACATTCTAAAGTAAAAACTACTAGCTTGTTCAACCTCTCATTATAACTCAGACCATTGAGTCTTGGCAACATCCTTGTAAATTTCTTCTGCACTCTTTCCAGTTTAATAACATCCTTCCTCGAGCAAAGTGAACAAAACTGAACATGACGCTGCAAGTATGGACCCGCCAACATCTTGTAAAACTGCAACATAACTCGCTAATTTCGATACTCAGTGCTTTATCTGATGAAGGCCAGTGAGTCAAAAGCCTTTTTCAGTGCCTTGTCTACCTAGGACTCCACTTACTGAAAACCGTGCACCTGAATTCCAAGGTCACTCTGTTCCCCTGCAATCCTTAAGGCCCTGCCAGTCACCATGAAACTCCTGCCTTGATTTGACTTTCTAAAATGCAAGAACTTACACTTATCAGAATTAATTTCCATTTGCCATTTCTCGGCCCACTTCCCCACCTGATCAAGGTACTGCTGTAATTTCTGAAATTTCTGATAACCTTCCTCACTGTCCACGATACCACCTGTTTTAGTGTCACCTTGAAACTTACAAATCATTCTCATGTACATGTACATTCTCATGTACATTCTCATCTAAATCATAGATATGTGTAATATATGAATATATGGTCGCAGCACCGACCCCTGAGGCATTCCACTCTCACAGGCCTCCAGTCCGACAAGCATCCTTCCATGATTACACTCTTCCTCCTATCATCAATCCAATTTTCGACCTAATTTGCCAACTCCCCCTCAATTCCATATGATCTAACCTTCCACAGTAGCGTACCATGGGGAACCTTATTGAAGGCCTTACTGTCATCCATATAGACTATATATACAACCATGCCCTTGCCAAAGTTACTGGTCACTTCATCAAAGCAGTCTAACAAATGTGTGAGCCATAATCCCCCATTCAGAAGGCCCTGTCTTTCCAAATGCATGTATATCTTCTCCCTCAGAATCTTCTCAAGTAACTTACCTGCTACAGATTTTAGGTTTACTGGTCGAAAGTTCCCCGGTTTTTCTTTGTAGCCCTTCTTGAATAAGGGCACAGCATTCACTACCTTCCAGTCCTCCAGGACTTCACCCGTTGGCTACCGCTGATGCAAAAGTACCAACCAGGGCCCCCGATATTTCTTTCCTGTCCTCCTGCAGTGTTCCTGAATATATCTGGTCAGTACCAGGAGATTTATAGAAATACTACGAAGTCTGAAAAATATCTTTATTTATTTCAGGTAAAACACCCATGCGTGAGAAAGTGAGTTAACAATGATTAGCATAATAAATTAAAGATTACATGAATCACAGGAATTGACTTCAGAAGAATTCCAGACATTGTGGAATTCTGAGAATTCTCAGAAATTTACGATCCAGTAAAGAAGGGCCATGAAACGGGTAAGGAAATCAAACAGCGAACATGCATGCAAACAAACAGGAACACAAAGACTGCATAAATCTATGTTATATATTTCAAAGGAAAGAGAGAAGCATAGTCAAATGTGGAAATCTGCAATCAGGAGAGACGAGCTTATTATGGATAACAGGGAAATGGCCAAGCAAATAACCAGTTACTTTGCATCTGTCTTCATGGAGGAAGATCCAGAAAATAACCCAGAAATACAATGTCATTATATAGGACTTGTGGATTAAAAGACATAAAGACAATTTATATCAGTAACAAGGCTCTACTTGAACATGCAGCTGGATTGAGCATTGTTAACCATGACAAACCAGATGTAGTTCATACCAAAATCTTCAGAAATAAACTACTAATAGAAGTATTAGTTGCACTGTCGATGACTGTGTTCTATTACCCAATGCATTCTGCATCGTCTGGAAGCCGTTGTAGATAAATGGACATTAGTAAACGTAATCCAAGCACTATAGATGTACGGTAGTGACCCAAGCATCTACAAAGGGAAGAAGAGATAGTGTGGAGAACTACAGACCAATTAACTTGACATTTGTGGGGAAACTGTTGGACTCTATCATATAGGATGTGATATTCGTTATTTAGAAATTAACAGCAACTTTGGAGAGAATCCGTGTGCATTTCTGAAAGGGCAATCATACTTGACAAACTTTGGAATTGTTTGAAGTTGATTCCTACAGCATAGATAATGGGGAACCATTACAATTGGCATATTTTAGATTATCAGAAGGCTTTCTATAAGAACTCACACAATGAGTTCATAAATGCAATGAATGTGAAGGGCATTTGGAGGAATATATGCAAGTGGTAAGTTAAAGTTTGGATTGCCTTGCTTTAAGGGAGTCAGAATATAGATGTAAAGACATTTTGAAGCAATTTAACAGCGTGTTGGTGAGTACTGTACCTGGTATATTGAGTACAGTTTTGGTCACCAAATCTGAGAAAGAATACACCGACCACAGAGAAAGTTCAATGGACATTCTCCAGATTAATCCCTCAATTGGCGAGATTGCGTGATGAGGAAACTCGGCCTGTGTTCTCTAGAGTTTCAAAGAATTAGAGATGGGTCACTGTGAAATGCATAAAATTCACAAAACACGTGACAAGTTGGAAATTAACAGGATGTTTCTCCGGCTGCCTAATCCACATACAAGGGAAATAATGGACGGAAAAAGGACAGACCATTTAAGACTGCAATAAGGAGGAAATTCTGCACGCGTAGGGGACTAACTAACACAGGGGCATGGAAACCTGCTGGCAGGGCAAGATTAGGGAGAATTCCCAGATATTCTACAAGTGTGTCCAGCGGAACACAATAACCAGGGAACAGGTAGGTCTCATTAGTGACTTGCCAAATTGCATCCAAATGAAGTTTAGTGGTAGGAGACACAAGGTGGTGGCTGACTGCTTGTGTGATTGGAGGCCAGTGTCCAATGGTATACCACAGGGATCAGTGCTGTATCTCTTATTGTTTGTAATTCGGATGTGCTCATGTTGGACTAGGTGGACAATGCTGTAAATCTCATAACACCAGGTTAAAGTCCAACAGGTTTATTCAGCGGCAATAGCTTTCGAAGTGCTGCTTCTTCATCAAAGCGCACAATCATCTGATGAAGAAGTAGCGCTTCGAAAGCTAGTGCCTCCGAACAAACCTGTTGGACTCTAACCTGATGTTGTCTGATTTTCAACTTTAATATTTGTGGTAATCATAAATGATGTCGCTGTGAATATGGATGAGGGGTGGGGAGTGTGAGAAGTAAGTTTGTGTTTGATACGCAGATTGGCTGTTGGCTGGCATTGAGGAGGAAGGCCTTAAGTTAGGGGAAGATACAGATGGAATGGTCATCTGGAAAGATCAATGGCAGATGGAATGTAACCCTGATAAGTAGGAGGTGATACACTTTGGGAGAAGGAACCAGACGGGGGAGGACGCAATGAATGGCAGCACACTAGGAAGGTCAGAGGGTGGTTCTCCACATATCCCTGAATGTGAATGGACAGGTTAATACACAATTTGGGAAAGTATAAGGGACTCTAAACATTGAGGCGCAGATTTTAAGAGCTATGCAGAACTTTGATGAGGCCAAGATGGAATACTGTGTATAATTCCGGGGACCATATTACAGGAAGGATGTGACTGCATGCGAGGGTTTGCAGAGGGGATTCACCAGAATGTTCCCTGGGATGGAGCATATCAGCTATAGGGAGAGGCTGGATAAGCTTCGGTTGTTTAGTTTGGAGGAGACGAGGCTGAGGGGGACGTGATTCTGAAGGATAGGATTACGAGGAGCAAGGACAGGTTGGATGGACAGCAGTTGTTCCTTTTAGTCAAGGGGGCACACTTTTAAAATGAAGGGTTTGCGGTTTAGTGAGGATCTGAGGATTGCTTTTCAGCCAGTATGTATTGGGGTCTGAAGTACACTTCTTGAGAGGGGAGATATCATGGCAAAGTCAAAATTATTAGAAAATACACGGTCATGCTCTTGAAATGCCTTAAGATTCACGGCTAGTCGTATTGTGTCGGAAAGTGGGCCTTATGTAGACCATGCTGTATTTCTGATAGTACAGAGTCTTTGCTTCTGTGATTGTATGGCTGTAGAAGGCCAATCAGTGAGTACCTTAATATAGGATTTGATAGGTTTCTGAAGAATGTCTTAACAAAGTCTATAAGACAGAAATTGTGATATTTTCGGAAAATATGTTAATGGCAAAATTAAGAGAAAGAAATGTGCAGCTTTCTAACAGTTTGATGTCAGATAATTGAGGACCGGGTAATGGTAGAACTATGGAACAAAAGTTTCAGTTATGCGTTCACAGAGGAAAACATAATAAAAAAGAAAACTTCCTAGGGATCTTTAGTCTGGTTAGAAAAAGGGAATAGAATGAAATTAACAACAAAACAGTTTAGAGAGAGTATCGGAAAGAAATTAATGTACATAGACAAAGTCAACAGAGATTTATGAAATGGGAATCATATTTGAGAAAGTGGCTTTTAGCAACATTATGGAGAAGGTATCAATGTAATACGAAGGGAATCTCAGAAAGATTTTTGATAAAGCCCCAAGCCTATTGTGGGAATTCGAATCCTGTGGGACTGGGTCTAACGTATGGTCATGGTTTTAGAATGGGAGAGCTGGCTGGAAACAGTGCGCAGGAATAAAACAACATTTTTTTAAAAATGGAAGTCTAGGAGGAGAAAGCAAGGATCGTGTCTTGGGCCCCAGCTATTCCCAATACACATCATATATTTGGTTGACGGGCTTAAATGCAATATTCCCAAGTCTGCTGACAGCACTAAACGATATCAGCATGTGAGTTGTGAGGAAGATGTTAAAAAGCTCCAAAGTGACTGAGACAAGTGAAATTCCTGGGAAAATACGGGGCAGATGGAGAGTAATGGCAGAGATGAGATGTTGTGAACTTTGATGGGAACAATAGAATGACAGCCTCTCATTTGAAAAGGGAATGTTTGAAACATGTTGTTCTATAAAGGAACTTTAGCTACATTTTAGTTTATTTCCGTGCAGCCCTCTGAGTACATGTGACAGTGAATCTGAAGCCAGAAGTCAATACTGGGAATGGCATTGACACGCTGACCAGTGTACATAGACCCAGCAAGTGGGGAGCTGTAACATTGAAAAGAATCTGGATCACCTTGTACACCAGTCACTAAAGCAATATTGTAGGAGCAGTAAGCATTTAGACAGATAAATGATGCAACCTTCATTTCAGGGGAATTGAGTGCAGGAGTAAGAGTATCCTACTGCAGCTGTACAGGGCCTTGGTGAGACCCCATCTCGAACATTGTACAGTATTGTGTGCAGTTTTGGTCTCCTTACCCAATAAAGGACAAACCTGACATTGAGGGAGAGCAGGGAAGGATGACCAGACTGATCTCTGGGATGACAGGCTTGTTGTGGGAGCAGAGTTTTGGGCGACTGGATCTGTATTCCATGGGATTTAGGAAAATGAGTGGTGATCAGGGTGAAATGTATAAAACTCTGACAGGGCGAGACAGATTGGAAGTTGGCTTGGACGCCTCAGACAAGGGGCCACAGCATTAAGTACAGAGAGGTCACTTTGCATTGAGATGAGAATATATGTCTTCACTCAGTGACTGGCGAACCAGGAGTACTCTCTCCCAGCTCAGGCTGTGGAAACCTAGGCACTGAATATAAATAAGGATTTCTGGAAATTAAAAGGATAGCGGAGTATCGTGTGAAGATGGAAGATCACCTATCAATCCAGGTTGTTCTCCAATAACTCAGTAGCTGTGTTCCTGTGCAACACCGTGTTGTGCAAAATCGTGCAATATTAATAATGGGGTCTATGGGAAAAAGAGGGTAAGGGGCGAACCCCCAAAAATATTATTAAAGCCAAAAATTTAATTTAGTCTAACACACATACTAGCACAGTCTAAATAAATCTTTCAGTCCCATATGGTAATAAAACAGTGCCGTAAATGTAACACTTTCAAAATACAGGTCACTGACTACAGCAGCGACTACACTGACTACACATACTACCTGTCACCACATCCTTCACCAGAAAGCGCGTGAGGCTGACTGACCACGTGATGCCGATGGGGAAACTCCAGTTCTCCTCAAGATTCTTTCCGCAGTTTGAAATAAAGTTCTTTCTAAATGGATACTACAATTCCCCGTTTCAGCCTCAGTTTCAAGGCTTCCAGAGCGGATTACATTCCTGTTTTAGCTGGACACATTGATTGTACATTTTGCAGACAGAGGATCCTGAGGCTGGGTTTTGCTGTTCAGTTGGTTCCCGGCAAGGAATTGTGTCACAATGAACGGGAATTCACTTTATGGAAAAAGGTTCACAAATTACATTGCAACCAAATTGTATTTAATCAACATGCGTTATCTGAGAACTGCCTGTATATTGAATGGAGGAGCAAAATTGATGGGCTGAAGGGACTACAGCTGTTCTCACTTTATATTTCACAATGTTTAAACATATTAAGGGATATGAATATTGTATGGTAAAACTGCATTAAGGAGATGTTCGACCATTAACTTGCACAGAGAAAGCTCGATGTGTTGTGTGACGTATTCATTTCCCGAAGTTCCTGTACAGTTTGTGGGAAAGCTCAGTAAGTGTTGTTACAAACGTCAGACGTTAGGAAGGAGGTCTCTGCAGGGTCAACAGGACGATGTTTCCCGTTTCCTTTTCCGACACCAAAGTTGGAGCCAGGTGTTCTCTCCGGGTATATCCTTTAAGAGTTCGGAGCAGTTGATACAATTGAGTCTCTTGCTTGGCCGTTTTAGAGACTATTGAAGAGTTTATCACATGTCTGTGCGTCTGGAGTCACTTTTAGGCCAGACCAGGAAAGCACAGGAGATTCACTTCCTGAAAGTACATTGGGGAAGGAAATCGATGTTTACAATCAACATTGGACACAAGATCACTATTACTGACACCAGATTTTCGATCTTGATATGTTAATAATTGTTTTTATCTTCCACCAGCTGCCCAAGCATGAGCCTGGTCTGTATTAGTAATCCAATGATAATTCCACAACAGCACCATCTCCACATGGAGACCTATCTGAAACCACACTGAGCAGGTTATTTCTGTGCTACTTGACAGCTCTGTCATATAGAACTCCCACCAATTTGACTGTCGTGATGGGAGTGATGGAGTGGTAATTGGTCAGATTGTATTTATTCCCCTCTTAGGAAACTGGACATAGCTGAGTAATTTTCCACATTGCCAGGGAGATGTCAGAGTTGGAGCTGAAATGAAACAGCTTCCCCAGTGACACGGCTTATTGTGCAGCACAAGTCTTCAGTCCCATTGCAGGAATGGGTTCAGGGCCCATTGCCTTTGTTGTATCTACTGTGTTCGCGATTTCTTCATGTCACGTGCAGCGAATCGAAATGGGTGAAGACTGTCATCTGTGATTCTGTGGGCATCATGATAGGGTAAGTTGGAACATCCACTCAACACGTCTGGCTGAGGACAGTGCAGACACCACATACTTGACTTTTACACTGATGTACAGGACTGTTCCATTATTTAGGATGGGGATATTTGTGGAGTCCTCTCCTCCAGTACGTTGTTTAATGGTCCATCGACATTTATGCTTGGATTTGGCAGGATGACAGTGCTTCGATCTGATTTGTTACTCGTGGTATAATTTCTGCCTCTGTACAAGATGTTAGTTCTGCTGTTTCCAGAGTAACCAGTCAATTGTGGTAGCTTTAATGGGTTGTCATCAGGTAAAGGTACACATGGTACTGACCCTGGCATGTTCACCCACACTTGTCACTGAACTATAGATCAGCTTGAGGGTAATGGTGGACTGAGGCATTATCCTGAGGGAAAGGTTACAGATTGTCATTGAATACAATTCTGCTTCTGCTGTTGTTGCTGTGACCTACAGCATCAGAAGATAACCCAGTTTAATCTGCAATATCTACAATTCAATTCTACTGACTGTCCCCCAGTTAACATCAAGACCCATTCACCCAACAGCCCTGTATTCAGTGACCTACTCTGGTTTCTGATGCGGTAACACTTCCATTTTCATATTCTCATTCTGCTGAAATTCTTTCCATGGTGTCACGCCTCCAATTTGTTACTTTAACTCAATCAATTTAAGGTACGAATCTGAATCTTTTCCTTTCAGTAATGCCATCTTCTGTATTTGAAGTGAATATGTTTCCTTCTGTTTTTCTCCCTGACCATAATTCAGAGCACTGCAGTGTCAGTGATGCCAGCCTTACGCAGTTCCAGAGTCAAGGAACTTGTCACCATGCATTATCGTTCAGTTCCCAGTGTACGGCACTCCATGTTCGACAGGATGTTTGAGCATCTTTGACAATATTTGAAATTGCTGATGATGTTGCAGCATCTTCTGGAGTGAATGCAGATATAAACTTGCAAGTCCATTGAATCTTCTACAAAGCTCTCTGTTTCTCCAGCAATTTTTAGTATTTTTATTTTCAGTATCGATCGCTATTTTTTAATTGAAAATTTGTTCTGTGCCCCTATTCATTTCTGGAGAAACTCAGCAGGTCTGCCAGCATCTGCAGAGACAGGGAAACAGAATTAGTGTTTCAAGTCTAGTGTGACACTTCTTCAGAACTCAAAATGATTGGAAAATGTGCTTTAAATCCCTAGCCAGAGTTAGGGAATGGGTGACAGGGGAAAGAGGGTGTGGCAAAAGATAAAAGAAGATTCTGTGAAACGGGTTTAAATTAAGATGCGATGGGGAAAGGGGTTCTCTCTATTGAGTGCAAGATAAGGAAGACACAAGCACAGAAGATCATTGGGAGGCCAGGTGGGGGAATGTTGACTATATGGTATTATATAAATCTGGCCATAGTTACGTTTTCATTGTCGAGATCATCACCCCCGTTAGACAAATAAATTCAGGTGCGTGACTTGTTATTGGCACTAAATAAGCGTTTCATGCTGCCTCAGTATTGTAACATGGACAAAAACAAATAATAGTATGAAGTTTTGGCTGTGTATTGTTTTACTGTCATGTTTAATATAGTTTCAAATTTGCAGCACTTGTCTTTAAATGCTTGTTCTTGAAGTTAGTATCAGATGGAGTGTAGAAGGTTGTGGGCTGACATTATAGAAGTTTATGAAATCAAGAGAGGTACGCATCAGGTGAATAGCCAAGGGCTTTTCCACAGGAGGGGAGAGTTCAACCATAGAAGGCATAGGTTTAAGGTGAAAGGGGGAAGATTTAAAAGGGACGCAGGGGCAGTGTTTTTATACAGAGTGGTACGGGTATAGAATGAGCTGTCAGAGGAAGAGTGGTAGATGCCAATATAGCTATAACATTTAAAACTCATTTGGACAAACATACGAATGGGAAACATTTAGAGGCCTATGGGTCAAATGAAAGCAGATGGGGCTAGTTTCGTTTGGAAAACCTGGCCAGCATGGACATTAAGAAAAGCCTCACGCAGTGTCAGTGTGGGTTTGTGAAAGGGAAATTATATTTTGCCCTGTAAGATCATGCAAAGATTTATGGAGATGCCTGGAAATATAACAAGCGGACTTGATAAAGGGGATCTGGTAGACAAGAGGCTTTTCAGAGATTTTCGACAGGGTATTACAAAATAAAAGATCTTATTCAAGCCGGAAGCTCGTAGGATGACGGATAATGTATTAACAGGCGATGATGACTGGTTAACACATAGAAATCGGTGAGTCAGGATTAATGGATCTTTATGATAAAGGTGTATCTGCTGGATCACCACACATATCAGTCCGATGGCATCAGTTATTGCAATCTATACTGACAGCCTGAAGGAGGGAGGTGAGTGCAATATACATCCGAGTTTGTGGAAGACACTGAGAACCAAAAGGCAGGCTGTTATTAAATGGAGAGGACTTCCAGAAAAGGAGGAGTGCAAAGTGATTGGAGTCTTCCTGAATATGAAACATAACGTCAGCATGCTGTTGCAGCAAGTAACTAGGTTGGATCATTAACCGGCTTCCAGAGATGAAAGGGTTGAGTTATTCAGAATCTCTATAATGGTGAGGTGATTATTCATTGGGGTTTAAATGAATGAAGAGGGATACTGCTGAAATATATAAGATACAGAGCGGGCTTGAGAAGGTAGATGTTGAGAAGTTGCTCCCATTCCTGGGCAGAGTGCCGAACTCAATGATATAGATACCGAATAAGGAACATCGATTTCAATCTGAGATGCAAAGTGATGCCTTCTCTCAGAAGGTAGTGAATATCTGGAATTCCCTAATCCAGAGAAGTGTGAAGAGATACAGGAGTCGGCAAGAAAGTGGAGTTGAGCCCTGGAGTAGATCATCCATGTTCTTATTTTATGACAGGGCAAGCTTAAGGGGCGAATGACCTACTTCCGTTCCTATTTATTAATTTCACATGTTACGCTATTGGAAACTAACAAGTTATTTTCCTGGAAGTCATGTTGCACAATGTTGCATTCAGGGACAGCAGATGATTTGTTTACATTAACCGTAGGTGGGGTATGGGGGCTGTGTACCCAGCGTATCTAGGTCTGTAACATGACCCACATCTGGAACAGATGTTACAGAGAGGGGAAGCCTGGAAAGAGAGCTTGGGGGTGGGGGTCAGTTCCTGACTCAGCCTGGATTTTCCAAGTAGTTTTCCGAAACTACACCTCACCATCGGAGTGGCCTCCATGTGCCTATGTGAGCAGATCTGAAGGGTTGAACGTAACATCAGAACATGGGACTGAGGCACATGAATGGACCATTCTGCCCATTGACACTACTCCACCAGTAAATAAGGTTGTGGTTCATCTCATTGTGTTCCCAGCTGCACTTTGCTCCCGATGCACTATTATCCCTTATTCACCTGTTTGTGGACAATCATTTTATATTATATCGAAGCCAGCCTCGATATAATATAAAGATTCAGCTATCCCAAACTTCCGGGAAAGAGAATTCCCACTGAAATAAATAATTTCTCCAAATTCCTGCTCTGACTGAGGTTGGAGGGTGTCATTGTTTCATTTTTATCCCACTTTTCCACTGCTCCCAACAAATTTAAAATGTAGATTAAAAATGTATTGCTGGAAAAGCGCAGCAGGTCAGGCAGCATCAAAGGAGCAGGAGAATCGATGTTTCGGACATATGCCCTTCTTCAGCAATGAGGAGGGTGTGCCAAGCAGGCTAAGATAAAAGGTAGGGAGAAGGGACTTGGGGGAGGGGCGTTGGGAATACGATAGGTGGAAGGAGGTTAAAGTGAAGGTGATAGGCCGGAGACGGGTGGGGGCAGAGAGGTCGGGAAGAAGATTGCAGCTCAAGAAGGAGGTGCTGAGTCTGAGGGACTGAGAATAGTTGAGGGGAGGGGAAATGAAGAAGCTGGAGGAATCTGCATTTATCCCTTGTGGTTGGAAAGTTCCTAGGTGGAAGATGAGGCGCTCTTCCTCCAGGCGTCGTGTTGCTACGGTCTTGCGATGGAGGACGCCAAGGACCTGCATGTCTTTGGCGGAGTGCGAGGGGGAGTTAAAGTGTTCAGCAACGGGGCGGTTGGGTTGGTTGGTGCGGGTGTCAAAGCGGTGTTCTCTGAAATGTTCTGCAAGTAGGTGGCCTGTCTCCCCAATGTATAGGAGGCCACATCGGATGCAGCGGATGCAGTAAATGATGAGTATGGAGGTGCAGGTGAATTTCTGATGGATATGGAAGGATCTCTTGGGGCCTTTGAGGGAAGTGAGGGGAGAGGTGTGGGCGCATGTTTTGCATTTCTTGCGGTTGCAGGGGAAGGTGCCAGGAGCGGAGGTTGGGTTGGTGAGGGGGGTGTGGATCTACCGAGGGAGTTGCGGAGGGACTGGTCGTTCCAGAACGATGATAGAGGTGGGGAAGGAAATATATCCTTGGTGTTGGGGTTCGTTTGGAGGTGGCGGAAATGATGAAGGATGATATGATGTATCTGGATGCTGGTGGGGTGGTAGGTGAGGACCAGTGGTGTTCTGTCCTTCTGGCGATTGGAGGGGTTGGGTTCACGGGCGGAGGAGTGGGAAGTGGAGGAGATGCGGTGGAGAGCATCGTCAACCACGTCTGGGGGGATATTGCGGTCTTTGAAGAACGAGGCCATCTGGGTTGTTCGGTATTGGAATTGGTCTCTCTGGGAGCAGATGCGGCGGAGACGAAGCAATTAGGAACATGCGATGGCGTTTTTACAGGGAGCAGGGTGGGAAGCGGTGTAATCTAGGTAGCTGTGGGAGTCGGTCCGTTTATAGTAAATGTCCGTGTTGAGTCGGTCGTCTGAGATAGAAATGGAGAGGTCTAGGAAGGGGAGGGAGGAGTCTGAGACGGTCCAGGTAAATTTGAGGTCGGGGTGGAAGGTGTTAGAAAAGTGGATGAACTATTCTCCTCGTAAACTTTAAATGTATCCAGGTTGGTGATATGGCCGATCATAAATTTCTCAGACTGCGTCAGGTTCAGTGACAGGAACAAGTCAGGCAGATTTCTTTAGTCAGCCACAAATAACTAATAGAACTGATGGATGTGCATGATGGATATCTGGTTAGCACTGCTCCCTCCCATCATCAAGGAGTTGCGTTCAATATAACCTCAGGCGACGCTATGTGTGGAGTTTGAGCATTCTCTCTGCAGTTTTCTGTGAGGGTTTCCTCCCAATGCTCCAATTTCCTCCAACAGTCCAAAGATCCACAGCTTAGAGTGGATTGGCTATGCAAAAATTACCCATCGTGCCCAGGGATGTGTAGGTTAGGTAGGTTAGTCATGGGAAATGCAGGGTTACTTGGATAGGGTAGGGGTGCAGGTCTGGTGGATGCTGTTTGGCGGGTCAGTGTGGAGTGATGGATGGGATGTCCTGCTTACACACTGTAGAGATTCTGTGAAAATGACAAGAAATTTAGACTATACCCAGTGGGTGTCTATCTGATCCACTCTCGTCTAGGTCTTGTATGTTTCAATAAGATCATCTCTCTTTCCAAGGGTGACCTGTTTAATCCTTAATAATATAAGGTACTCATTCCAGGAATGCGTGAAGTGAAACATCGCCGAACTGCTTCTAACGTAATTATATTCTTTCTCAGAGAAGGAGACAAAGAAAAAATAATCTCACACTCAGATCTTGCGTTTTATTTTTTTTCTCTCAGTGTTGTGGTTCTTTGTAACTCTCTTCCCCACAGAGCATTGGAGGCAGAGATATTGAATAATTTTGAGGCATAGACAGTAGGTTCATAAATAACAACGGTGTCGAGGATTATCAGGGATTGGCATAATATGCGGTATAGGGGTAAATGTAGACAGTGGTACCAAATGACACTGCTCCAGAACATCCAGGAAAATAATTCAAAACGAAATGGTAATATCGATAAAATGTTAACGGGGAAGCCCAGATGGTGGTGATCTGGAAGGTCTGTTTTACTGGGGTCTGCATCAGAGCACAGGCAAAGTGGTTCTCTAACAGTTCCCATCGCAGCCAGTTACTTAACATTCAACACTAAAAAGAGCGATAGAATCTTTACTAATCCCGTTTCGTCAAGTGGAAATGACAAAACATGGGAAAGGATCGAGCAAGTCACAACACACGGTGCGCCCGTCAGAAGCATCGAGCAGGCCTGAGGCTGTAGCTGCAACCCATTCTGCTTGTTCAATAGACCCAGTTACTCACCAGCCCTTGGTCAATGAGTTCACCAACTTAAGTGAAATGATTGAAGGCATGACTGAACAGAAGTCCAGCTGTGGCTAGAACCGCTCTCAGACGTGCTCCAAAAACATGAGCAGCAACGAGACAGCCTTGGAAACAGAACATACAATGTCAAGTGCCGAACTGCATTGACAGAGACTGCGATCAATTCCTCTCGGGAGAGGATCCTTCCCCTTGAAATACAGGTCCATACCTTAACTGAACAAGATGACCACCTCGAGAACAGGGACAGGAAGAATGTTCACATCGTCGATCTGCTGGGCCAGACGGCAGGTGGTCAGCTTTGATCTGGCTGCTGTGATTCCTTCACTTCAAAGCTGAAGTTCATTGGGTTACGGCACGTTGGTTAGACTCAGACCAACGCCTTTGCCCTGTCCTTGCGTGGTTACATAGTTACAGGGATAAACAAAGATTGATGGAAGCTCAGTGTGGTTTCCGATGGCTTTAATTCACGAGAGATCCAGGATTATGTTCTTTTATGACTTTTCAGCATCTGTGATTCAGGAAAGAAAACCTTTTGATGATATCAAGAGAAGAGTAAGGGAACTCGGGATTCAGTATTCCTTAAGGTTCCCAGCGGTGCTCTGTATTGCTTTGAATGGATCAATGAACTCGTCTGATTCTCCAGAGAAAGCGAAAACTTTGTGGATATTTTAAAGAAAGCTGGATGTTTAGATGATCATATCTCTCCCTTAAAGAAATTTTGTTGGATTTTTCTGGTATTAACCAGTGTTAAACTATAGCCGGGGATGGGTAGAGTTCACACTTTCAAGGAAAGTGGTACAGTTCAGATAACGGATATAACATTTATGAAGTATTGTCCTAACCCAATAATTATCAATACTGTTAAAGCATGAATGACAATGTGTCAGATTGAGGGCAATACAGTCAAAACCATGTTTCTTATCCCTATAATTGGTATACCGGGTTGTCATCCTGGGATAATGGATTCCAGGTTTAAACTGTGGGCAGCAAGGGGTGTGTCTTACTTGAGTGATTTAGAATTAGTAGAATCCTTACAGTGTGGATAAAAGCCCTTGGGCCCAGCAAGGGTAAAAACATTCTCTGCTCGAAATTGTATTTTATAACAAGACGGGTTTAGAAGTTGTTTATTGGTTTAATATCATTATGGTGAGTCAACTGAAATAACCAGAATTACACAGTGTGATTGGATATCTATAACCATAAAATAAAAGTATATTTTTGTTTGGCCCGTGTAAAGCATGCTGACTGTTGCATGAAAGTATACAGTTGATGGAATATACTGTTAGGAGAGTGCGTTCCATTGGAAATGCCCTCAAACAGGCGCTTGAAGAAAATTGGGGTAAAAGTGCCTGAGTGCTGTCTGGACAATGACAGGAACGCAGAGGTTTGAATGACTGAAAGCTCCTGTATCTGAGAAAAGCAACAGATCAGCTGGGAACTTATTAAATGCTAGAACACATTTGAAAGGCTGAGTGGCCTCAACATGGTTTGAAATATGTGTGATTTGGAAAACGTGCATCTCTACTCCTTCCTCTTATGTGGTTATACACAGGGGCACTGCCATTTTCCTGAAACTGGGCATTAGTTGGAACACTATCTGGAACATTCCATATTCGGTGTTCTCCAGAATATTCTCTAACTGTGTTGGGGGGTATTGCAAAGACGAGAGAGAGAGAGAGAGAGCGAAGCTGTCGCATGCAGCAGTGAGAGTGGTGGAGCATGAGCCTTGGTCGTGCTATAACAGATATACAGTGAGTGTGAGGGAGCAGAGAGAATACGGTGACCAATTACCCTGACAGAGCGGAGAAGGTTATTGATGCTTGTCCTGTTTTGCTGGACATTTCTTCAGGCCGCAGATGCTACACCAAATTCGGTGGTGAGCACAGACCATGCTCGGTGGGTCTGCTGGTATGGCCCCTCTGAGAAGGCAATGGCCCCGCTCTGCACTAGCCCATCCACTATGCACACCATGCACGGTCAACAAACTATCTGCCATGATCGGGGTAAACTGTACAGGGCAGCTCCAAACTGAGAAAGCTCAGCCGTGTGCCCCCTGGCCTTTTAAAGATGGCACCAATGACAGGGAACACCGAATATCTAGGGAAATCCTGGCGACTGTGAGTACCTCCAATCATGATGGATGGGAGAATCGGGCTGGCGTTCAATGAGAGCTGGGTGGGGTGGGTGGTATTTAATGAGGTGAGTTCGATAGGACAGCACCAGGAAACTAGCTCAGCTTCGTACAGACAATCCCTCTGTCACACTCAATGAAAATGACACTGAGACAAATTACTGTTCAATGAGCCGAAGACGCTGCTGTCCTCATTCCCAGTTACAAAGTTGCAGAACAAATGCTCATTCAAAACTCCCCATCACCTGAACTCACAGCATTATTCCATTCACTCATAATTCTTCATAATACTGACCCGTGTTGCATGATACTATCGAAATGTCTTCATATCAGCATTCTAAAACCTGTGAACATATCTTTCCATAACATTTTTTCTTAGTCTGTCCCTCTCTGTCCCTATCCTGAAACACACGTATTTACTGCATGGAAACAGGCCCTTCGGCCCAGCTGGTAGATGCCGACCAAAATGTGCATCCACACTCACCCCATTTCCCTGCCCTTGCTCCTTTCCTATCCATGTATTTATCCAAATACCTTTTTAATGTTGTTATTGTACCCACCTCAACCACTTCCACTGGCAGCTCAGTCCAAAGGCAAAACACAGTCTGTGTGAAAACGTTGACCCTCAGGTTCCTTTTTATTTTTGTCCCCTCCAAACATTAACAGATGTCCTCTAGTCCTTGGTTTCCCAACCTTGCAAAAAAAATTGAAATATTCACCCTATGCATGGTTCTCATGATTTGATAAGAGGTACACTTCTATATAGTCCCCCTCAGTTTTCTATGCTGTAAAGAAATATGTTCTAACCTGTCCAACTTCTCCCTATAATGCAGACCCTTTAGCCCAGGAAACATCTTTGTAAATTGCTTGTACATTCTTTCTCGTTCAATAATATCCTTTCTAGGGCAAGGTGAACAAAACTGAGCACAATACTCCAACTGCAGCCTTACCAACATCCTGTACAACGGCAACAGAACGTCCCAACTACTATACTCAATGCCCTGATGGAGGCCAGTGTGCCAACAACCTTCTTCACTGTCCTGTATATCTGCGACTAAAATTCAGACAACCATGCACCTGATATCCAACATCCTTTTGTTCCACTACACTCCTTAAGGCTCTCTCATTCACCATTAAACTCCCACCTGAATTTGACTTTCCAAAATGAAAGATGTTGCATTTATCTATATTAAACTCCATTTGCTATTTCTCAGCCCACTTCCCCAGCTGATCAAGGTAGTGCTGCAATTTCTGATAATGTTCCTCACTGTAAACAATACTTCCTATTTTAATGCCATCTGCAAACTTACTAACCTGCATTGTGCACTCTCGTCTAAATCATTGATCTAGATAACACACAGCAATGGAGACAGTACCGACCCCGAGGCACTCCACTAGTCACAGGCCTCCAGTCCAACAAGCATACCTCCACCATAGCCATTTGCTTTATAATGTCAAACCAATTGCGTCGCCAAATTGCCAGCTTACCTTAGAGTCTGTGCGATCTAACCTTCTAGAGCGGCCTTTCATGTGGAATCTTACTAAAGGCCTTACTGAAATCCATATAGATTATGTTGACCGCCCTGCCCTCGACAACTTTCCTAGTCACTTCCTCAAAAAACCCTAATAAAATTTGTAAGGCATGATCCGCCATGCACAAAGCTATGCTGACTGCTCCAAGTCAAACTCTGTCTTTCCAAATGCATGCATATCTGTACCTCAGAACCTTCTCAAGTAGTTTACCACAAACAGATGTGAAGCTTACTGGTCTGTATTTCCCAGGCATTTATTTGCAGCCCTTCTTGAAGAAGGGCACTATATATTTGTTACCGCCCAGTCTTCCGGGACCTTGGCCCCTGTCTTCTCTCACCTCTTGCAGTGCTCTTGGATATATCTGGTCAAGACCAAGAGATTTATCTGACTTTGTGCACTCTAATATGTCCAGCAGCACCTCTAATGTGATTTCGACAGTACCAAGATATGACAATTAACCTCCCAAAGGTCACAGGACTTCATGTCTTTCTTCATGGTAAACACAGAGGGGAAATTGAGGACCTCAACCATCTCTTGTAGTTTTACATATGCGTGCCTATTTTGGTTTTTAAGGCGTCCTATTCTCTCTCTAATTGTTCTTTTTCTTTACTATAGTGAATTTGGGTTCACTCTAATCATCTCAGCCAAGGCTATCTCATACTCCCTTTTCGCCTTCCTGATTTCCTTCTTCAGTAAACTCCTGTATCCCCAGTGTACCTCCAGGGATTCCCTAAATTCCAGCTGCCTGTACCTGAGCCACGCCTCCTTTTTGCTGGTAAGAGCCTCAATATCTCTTGTCATCCAGGGTTTTCTCTTCCACCCTCACTTTCACTTCACCCTCACAGGAATATATAAACCTTGAACTCGAGCTATCTCACGTTTACAGCCCTCCCTCGTGCCCGATATCCTTTTACCTGAAAACAAACTACTCCAATTAACCCCTGCAATCCTCTGTCTAATTCCAACAAAATATGCCTTGCCCCAATTTAGAACTTGAATCTGTGGACCAATTTTGTCCTTCCCACAACTATTTTAAAATTAATACAACGCCAGTCACTTTTCCCAAAATACTCCCCCACTTTACCACCGTCACCTATTTCACAAAAGTAGGTCGAGTTTGTCCCTTCCCGTGTAGGACCCTTTATATACTGCTTGGGAAACTTTCTTGAACAAACTTAAGAAATTACGTTCCATCGAAGTTCTTAACCAGCTGGATGTCCCAGTCTATGTTAGGAAAATTTAAATCACCTATTATGACAATCCTAATGATCCTGCTACTCTCACCAGTTTCCCTGCATATTTGTTCCTCTAATTCCCATTGATGATTTGGAGGCAACTAACTAACCCCCTCTTACTTCCTTGTACCAGTCACAGAACCTCATCGGATAATATCTCAGTTATTTCATCTTTAAATACTTGTGGGATACTCGCCTTAATCAGAACTATTGGTGTTTCAACTGTTTCCATTCACATCTCTCCCTTGCTATGATTTTCACATCTGCATCAAAACTTGTCAAGGTACAGTGGAGATATGGCGCTGTAACTGGATGGGAGCTGCACATCCTGTCACTTCCAGCAAGGTTCCCCACACTGGGCAGTGATCTAACACAGTGTTACCGAAAACTGGAACAACCTGTGTTTATATATGAATAAACCAGTGAGGTCTGCACATCTCCCCACGCTGGACATTTATCCCAGGAATATAGATCAAGTATTGGTGTGGGCTGCACAGAGTTCCATTCTGGATATTGTTGGGTTGCATTCAGCAGTACGCTAGCCATATCTACACAGTGCTCCATCCCGAATGTATTATGGATGGGCTGTTTATGTGAGTTTGATTGCGAATGTGAGAGAACTAAACATCTGGCTATACCTTTATTTTATGTTTTCATTCTTGTTATTGGACCCTTCAAATCCTGACTCATCCGATTAGACCCGACCCTCTGGATGAGTGATGCTGACTGTTGTTAAAGCATCTGAGTCTGCAACATGACCAACAAATAGAGCAGAGGCTGCAGAGAGGGGCATCTCTGTAAAATGGAATGAGGGAATCACCATCAGATCAACCGTGGTCTTAGTGAATGGTGGGGCAGGATTGAATGGACCACGAAAGCATTTTTTTCATGTATTTATGTTTGTTCCAAGCAAACGCCCCTTCTCTCCCAGTGTCCCATACTGGTGGGGAGTGAGTCCCCTCCTCCTGTTCCTGTGTAACAGGATCCTGGGGCCTCACCAGCCTCCAGATTTCCCTGTGTCACAGTTTCGAACAGTTGAGTGACGGCCTCCTGTTCCTGTGTCCCAGTCTCAACAGTTGAGTGACTCCCTCCTGTTCCTGTGTCCCAGTCTCAACAGTTGAGTGACTCCCTCCTGTTTCTGTGTCCCATTGTCGAGCAGTTGAACGACCGCCTCCTGTT
Organism: Chiloscyllium punctatum; assembly: GCF_047496795.1. NCBI lineage: Eukaryota > Metazoa > Chordata > Chondrichthyes > Orectolobiformes > Hemiscylliidae > Chiloscyllium > Chiloscyllium punctatum. The sequence goes on from NC_092750.1 coordinate 81,988,964, forward strand.
CCTGTGTTCCAGTTTCGAGCAGTTGAGGGACTGCCTCCTGTTCTGGTGTCCCAGTATTGAGCAGTTTAGTGACTCCCTCCTGTTCCTGTGTCCCACTCTCAAGCAGTTGAGTGACTCCCTCCTGTTCCTGTGTCCTAGTCTCAACAGTTGAGTGACTCCCTCCTGTTCCTGTGTCCCAGCCTCGAGCAGTTGAATGACTCCCTCCTGTTCCTGTGTCCCAGCCTCGAGCAGTTGAGTGACTCCGTCCTGTTCCTATGCCCCAGTTTCGTGCAGTTGAATGACTCCCTCCTGTTCCTGTGTCCCAGTCTCAAGCAGTTGAATGACTCCCTCCTGTTCCTGTGTCCCAGTCTCAAGCAGTTGAATGACTCCCTCCTGTTCCTGTGTCCCAGTCTCAAGCAGTTGAATGACTGCTTCCTGATCCCAAGTCTGTGAAAATGGATGTCCTCCTCCTGCTCCAGATTAACAGGCTCCAATAGCTCTGTGCTCACCTCCTGCTCCTGTGGAATGGAACTGAGGGACTGAATAGCCTCTTCACATTCATTACAGCTTCTGTTGACTAAAAGCAATTCTCCTGATTCTGTAAATCACCATCAAAATCTGAATGACGTATTTTTGTATTTTGCTCTCAGTAATTGAGCAAACAATCTGACTCACAGAATTCAGAAGCTGAGTAGCCTCCTCCTGTTCCTGTGTTATACACTCAAAAGGCAATAGAGTCTCAGAGATGTACAGTACAGAAAACGATCCTTCAGTCCAGTCGTCTATGCCACCCAAATATCCTAAATAAATCTCGTCCCCCTTGCCAGCATTTGGCCCATTTCCGTCTGAACATCTCTCATGCATGTATCCATCCAAATGTCTTTTAAATGGTGTAACTGTACCTGCCTCCATCACTTCTTTTGGCTGTTCAATCCATACACACAGCGGTCTCTGTATGAAAATGTTGTCCCTCATGTTCCTTTTTAAATCTTTCCCCTCTCACCTTAAACCTTTGTCTTCTAATTTTGGACTCGCCTATCCTGGGTAAAAGACGTTGACTGTTTACCTTATCTATGCCCCTCATGATTTTATAAACCCCTTTAAGGTCACCCCTCAGCCTCAACACTTGAAAATAGCCCCAGCCTATTCAAACTCTCCCTGAGACTCTAATCCTCCAACACTTGCAGCATTCTTTTAAATCTCTTCTGTACCCTTTCAGGTTTGATAACATCTTTCCGACGGCAGGGAAACTGGAATTAAAGGCAATATTACAAAAGTGGCCAAACCAATGTCCTGTACAGATGCAACGCATCGTGAAACTGTTTAGACACAAAGCACGCACCAATAAAGGGAAGATCACCAAGTGCCTTCTTCACTGCGCTGTCTACCTGTGACGGCACTTTCAAGGAACTGAGAACCTGCACCACCAGGTGACACAGTAGCTCAGTGACTAGCATTGCTGCTTCAGAGCGCAGCGATCTGGGTTTAACTCCTTCCTTGAATGACAGCCTGTGTGGAGTTTGCACATTCTCCCCGTGTCTGTACGAGTTTCCTCCGGATGTTATGTTTTCCTCCGACAGTATAAAGATATACAGATAAGGGTAGATCGGCCATGCTAAATTGAGTAAAGTACCCAGGGATGTGCAGGCGAGGTGGATTAGCCATGGGAAATGCAGGCTCAGAGGGATAGGGTAGGGGTTTGTCTAGTGGGATACTGTTTAGAGGTTCGGTGTGGTCTCGATGGGCCGAAAAGCCTGTTTCCTCACTGTAGGGATTCGATAACTTCTATGGAATTCTCCTTGATTGGCAGCTTTCGACAGGACCCTACCTATATGTCTTGCCTTGATATGTCTTGCCAAAATGCTACACCTCACATTTAACTAAAATAAACTCCATCTGCCACTCCTCGGTTCACCTAAACAAAGTCCCATTGTGGTCTGAGAGATCATTCATCACTGTCAACGACACCAACAAATTTGTTATTATCTACAAACTTCCTGACCATACTTCATATACTCAAATGTAAATGATTTGTATCAGTGACAAAAGGCAGTGGACCCACTATTGATCTTTGCGGCTCGCCACTGGTCATCGGTCTCAATGTTTAATGAACAAATGTCCATTGTCACACCCTGTCTCCAATATTCAAGAAAAGTTTGGACCTAACTGGCGAGTTCTCCCTGGATCCCAGCCAGTCTAACCTTGCTAACCAGTCTACTATGTAGAACATTTTGGTTTTCTTACTGAATTCCATAAAGACAAACATCCACTGTCCTGCCTTCATCAATCATCTTCATCACTTCCTCAAAAAAATCCACCGAGTCAGTGAGACGTGATCTCCAAAGTACAAAGCCCTCTTCAGTCCTTGTCTTTCCAAATACATATCGATCTTTTTCCTCGAAATCCCCTCCAACAATTTAATCACCATTGACGTCATGCTCACCGATCTATAGTTACCTGTTTTTTTCTTTACTTTCTGAAATAATTGCACTATGTTAGCAGCCCTCCAGTCTTTTGACACCTCACCTGTGAAAATCAATGTTACAAATATATCAGCAAAATGCATAAGCAATCTATTTCCTAGCTTCCCACAAACATCTGGGATACAACTGATCAGGTCCCAGGGATTTGTTCACCTTTATGTGTTTTAAAATGTCCAACACCTCCTTGTAATATAGACACTTTTCAAGGTATCATTGTATATTTCTTCATTCTCTCGCTCTTGTAACCTCCTCCACATTAAATACTGAGGAGAAATACCGGTTTAGTATCCCTCCAATCTGCTGTGGTTCCACACATAGGTAGCCTTACTGATCTTTAAGGGGCCCTATTCTCTCCCTAGTTAATCTTTTTCCATTAAAGGATTTGTAGAATTTCTTCAATGCCTCATTAACCCAATTTCTAAAGCAATCTCTTGTCCACATTTTTCTGGCCCAATTTCCCGATTGATGATACACTTGCTGCCCTTATACACCTCTTCACTTGATCTCAGCTCTGTTTACCTGACATATGCCTCCTTCCTCACCTTGACCAGAGCATCAATATATCTAGCCATCCAGCACTCGCTGCACCCACCAGTCTTGCCCATCTCACTAATAGGAACACGTTGGCTCTGGACTCTCTGAAAGCAAGTTTTGATGATCTTGCATTTTCCAACCATCCCTTAACCTGTGAATAGGATATCCCAATCTGCCTTTCACAGGGCTCGCCTAACACTTTCAAAATTGGCCTTGTTCAAAGTTTGAACTTTAATGTTAACATCAGGTATTTCCGATTCCATAATTAATTTAAAACTAATATTTATGCATAACAAACTTGAAAGTTAAATAAACACTTCCTGTGCCTCTATAACGGGCTCGAGAGACTGAATAGGCTCCTCCTGTCCCTCTGTATTACACTGGAAATGCTGTCCCTCTGTAATAGACCCAAGAGACTTAATGGCCTCCTCCAGTTCTTCTAAACACACTTGAGAGGCTGCATGGCCTCCTCCTGTCCCTGTGTAACAGATCCGAGACACAGCAACCTGTGGATTATGAGCAGCCGGTAAACTGTATCTAATGGAGACCCATTCCTTTTCAGTTACAGAAACACAAACAACACAATGTACTCCAGGTGCCCTCTCAGTGACACCTCATACAGCTGCAGCGACAAATCTCTTGTTTTGAATGATTCTGTTGGCAAAATGTGCCAATATTCCAACTTTCCACCTCTTCAAGTAGCAACAGGTTACTATGGGCTGAAAGTCCTTCTCCTATCCCTCTGTAAGGGACCCATAAGGACAGAATTGCTTTGGCCTGTTACTGAGCAGCAGTCTCAATGTTCTGTCTCAAGGTTATGAAAGGATTTGAAAACAGGGCATTAAAACCAGGAGTAGAAAATCCTTTGATGGTGTTTCCTCCTGGATTGGAGACCTGTACGCAAGAATGCATGTCTGAATGTTCCTTTTTGCCAAGGGGTGTGTTTATGGATTGTTGATATATTGGAACAGTTCATTAGTAGAAGGTACTGCATTCATTATTCGGTTAAGATTGCCAATAGAAAAATTATTCTAAATTCATCTTCATTTGTAATTGGATTTTCATTAGAGTGTTTAAATATATTGTATTTTGCTTAATGGTGAGTGGTTTGAATAGTTTGACATCTGGAACACCCAACTCACATCTACCTTTAAAATAAGGAAAGGTTGGCATCCAACCTACCTTCTTAAAATAGTTTGAGGCAGTCTGGTTCGACTATAGCAAACTGTGGACTCTTGTCTGGTTCTAAATCGATAATACAAAATTGGGTTTAGAATTTGCAAAAACAGGCCATTCTCCCCAACAAGTCCACACTGACCCTCCGAGGAGTAACCGACCCAGACCCATTCCCTTACCCTATTATTACACATTTACCCCAACGAAGGCAACTAACCCACACATCCCTGAAAACTATGAACAATTTATCATGGCCAATACACCTGACATGCACATCTTTGGGTTGTGGGAGGAAACCAGTGTAACCAGAATAAGCTCATGCAGGCATTGGAGAGTATGCACTGGGAGACTATTGGGTTCAAAGGTCGCATATGGTAGTTGATAGTGTCTTTTTTCTGGATGTTGAATTCGGTTGGTTTAAACAGTATTTTGTGTGTAAAGATTCAGTCATTAAGAATTCTCTGGGTGTGGAAAAGTGAAGTTGGCGGTTTTACAAAAGGTAATGATGGTAAAGCTTTAGGAATTGACAGACAACCTGGAGTTGGGGTTGCGATTGTCTGTGAGAAAATTAGAGATAATTAGAGCTATAGATCGGCAATTACATTTAGTGGAACCGCCATCAGACTCTTTGGAAGTGGCTGGAATTCAATTTGAAATGATGGTCTTTGAACCTGAGAAGGAATTGAAAGAGTTTGAATTATGATGAAAAGTAGAAATAAAAGAAAGGGAAACGAAGAAGAAAGAGAGAAAAGGACAGAAGAAAAGCAGAGAGTTTCAACTTAAAAAGTTAGCAATTAGAGAGGAAAGTTGATATAGAAGGCGGAGATGAAGGTAGAATGTCGGTGGGATGAGGAGGATAGTGGAGTTGAGCAACCCTATTGTAACCAATGGCCTAACGGGGTTCTGTTTAAATGCATCCAGGCATTCTCTAAATTTGATAAGAAGGATGGGGAAGCCTTTTGAATTTCATTTGAGAAAGTGGCTAAACAAATGCAGACACCAGTGACCATGTGGATTTATTTGATCCAAAGCTGATAGGTATTTGCATCCCTGTCGGAGGAGGTATCTGGCCAGTATGGAGTGGTGAAGAAAGCCATCTGAAGTGCATATGAGCTTGGGCCAGACACTGACAGACAGCGTTACAGGAATCTAAAAGAGGGTCCCTGGTTAAACGCACATTCAGTTTGAAAGTATCAAACAAAGTAATTTTGAAAGGTGGTAAGGGTATTAAAAACAGAGAAAACCTATGACACTCTTAGAAAGATTCTTATTTTGAAGAAGTTCAGCAATTCACTTCCTGCAGTAGTGAAAACTCGTGTGGAAGAGCAGAGTTAAAACGGCAACATTAGAAGCTGAAATGGCTGATGATGATGATTGAGTTCAGAAATCAAAGTTTGGTTTCTGTGAGAGATCGAGAAGAATGTGCGAGGTCTTGTTAAGGTTTACTGGCATAGGCCAGGAGTAGCAGGTAAAGAGGTTAGAGCATTAAGAGGTACAGATCATGCAATTCTTTTATGCTGAGACATGAGGAGCTATGTAATTCAAAAGGATTATTGGAAAGATTAGAAGTGCTCCATTATGTAACGTGTGGTTGGCGTGTCCAGTGAAAACATCAACAGATTTATTCCACAATGGGGAAGGAGGCCTTGAGCTTGGTGTTGACGTTGCAAAATTTCAGATTTACATTGGGAATAACATACCTGAGACAAATCTTTATCACAGATCATAACCCCTTAAAGGTTTTGGAGAAGTTTAGGGAGAAAAATACCAGTCTGTTTCGATTGAGCTTATTATTGCTGCCATTCAGTTTGAAACTATACAGGTGACAGGGCGATAAAACCTAAGTGTGGAGACTTGGATGAAGAAAGACAAAGGCATTCTGTGGCAGGAGTAAAATGACTGAAATCGAAATAGGTGTGAATATTTGTATGCTCAGAGTCAATGTAATATATATGCATTTCAGTCTACTAATAGAGGAAGATTAGGAGGTCTAAAATGAATCCACCTTTTTGTATTGATGGATTATTTTATTAAAGATGGAGCTGTGAGGATACTATCACTGTAAAAAGGTTATTTTCTCTTGGGTTTTTTTTTGAAGAGAGGTGTTAAAGGCAGAGGTGTAGAACTGCTGTCTGAAAACAGTTTAAATAAATAACTGAGATTTTAGGTTTTATTAAAACGGTGATAACAATGGAAGGGCAGCGGCCAGCTCTCCCAGATCGGATTTCCTCATTTTACTTTTTGCTGCAGCATTCAGAAGCTGCTGGGGATCCCAGAAGGGTTGTAAGTTTCAATACATGATCACCAGCTGCTTTTCTCTGAGATCTCTGTTGATGTTGTTTCCCCCTGGATTGGAAAACTGCTGTAAGGATCTGTATTTGAATATATCTTTGTGCCAAGCGGTGTTAACCAAGAAGGTACGGTATCTATTGTTTGTGTAAGTGTTCCAACATATAAGCTATCCCAAAACATTCTTTCCTTTGATTGTATTTTAACTAAAGCATTTGAATAGATTATATTTTACTCAATGTTGAGTGGTTTGACTAGTCACAACATAACTGGAACACACACTTCACATCTATATTTAAAATAAGGAAAGGTTTGGGTCTAAACGGCCTTCTGGAAATATTTTGAGGCAATCCGGTCTGGTCCACAACACTTGTAGCGAGGGGCTTCTGACTGTCTTCTGCAATTGAAAAGTTAGTGGCGGGGCAGGGATGTTTTGCTGGAGGTTGTGCTGTAAGTTGCCTCAGACATTCAGGGAGACCTGAGGATTTGGCGACACAACTCTGGATGGAGCATGGGGACTGTAATTACAGCATCTGGGTCTGCAACATGAACAACAAATGGAGCAGAGGCTGCAGGGAGGGGAAGCTCTGAAACCACGCAGTGAGTATGTGTGGGAAGGGGATCTGCTGTATCCACCCCGGATTTTCCAGGAACAATTGCCCAAACTCCACTTAACCTAGGATCAAAGTGTGAGGGGATCCTGACTGAACAAGGAGCTGGTCACAGAGCGGTGTCACCTCCTTCAACACGACCTGCAGCTTCACACCAGGGGGAGGACAGTACTGCCAGGGGCTGACAGGGTCACAGTTACATTCAGTTTCTATGATCCAGAACTTTCCACGCAGGACTAGGTGACATATCCATCATTTCACAGTATCTCAACAACAGTGTTACCATTCGGTGATGGAGGATAGAAATGGTGGATGAGGTAAATAGATTGTTTCTCCATCAGCAGGGAGCAGCCGGGTGTATTCAGTATAGTGGTATTCCCGATGGTGTCAATGGCATCTGCAGAGTATCCATGTCAATGCGGAGAGGTAGAGGAACTGAAGGAGCTCTCTCTCTCTCTCTCTCCATTAATGTTACAGTGTGCCCATCACAGTACATCATGTTGATGAATACCCACTGTCCTGGCAACAGTCATGGTCTCTTCATTCAGAAGCAGTCAGCCATTCCCATCGTCATCGGGTCTCCACGTAGAAAGAAATGAATATATCTTGGATAAAGGACATTCCCTTGATGCACGTTTCAAAACACCATCCCCACCACCAATCAACCAGATCAAAATATTCCATGTGTATGGAGAGCAATGGGGTCACTTTGAGTGTCTGGGAGCAGACGATCAGGGTTGGAGCAAAACCTCCCATGTCTGAACGGGTCTGAGTGAACCCCCAGTATACAGTATCATTAAGTCCTGTAATCCCTCTCCATTTCAGTAACATATGGCTTTCCGTTATTCCTGGAAATGAAATGACAGGTTAAATCATGTTAAATTCCACATGCTAAACTATTATCTGTTGCCTTTACCTCTCTGAATCTATCTGTAGACTCTCCACCCTCTCTTGATAATTTAATCTCTTGCTTACCACAGCGACATCACCAAACTCAGCATCTGTATATCTGTTCCATCCTCCTGATCATTAATATAGATTGTAAATAGTTGAGAACCCAGCGCTGGTCAATGTGTGACCCTACTGGTTACGTTCTGTCTAACTGATTGAGACTGATTTATCCTGAGAACCTGCTTTGTGTATGATACCCAGTCCTCCCCCATTCCAGTGAAACACTGTCGAAGGGTTGAAAAATAACAAGGAGCATCTGTGAGGAATCCAACCCCTCAATGAGGCTGATGTCAACACGGCCTCTGTTCTACTTTCCTGCCATCTCTCCATCCTAAAACTCGAGTCTCTTGTTGTAGATTGCGCCACATGAAAAAAAATCCACTCCATATCTACACATTCAATTACTTTTAGAATGTTACAGACCTCAATGAGGTCTTACTTGAAGTACCCACAGGTAAGTTTTCTGTGATATGCAAGCAGACACCAAGATCCCTCTGCACCTAAACACTTTAAACTTGCTCTCCATTTAGATAATAATTTGTCTTTCTATTATACTGGCCAACTTGAATAGCCCCATATTTATTCCCTTTAATTTTCCTTGCTAAATGTTGGCCTATTCACGCAACCTATCCAAATAGTTTTAAAATCTCTTGCATCATCATTCCGAAGTAATTTTCCACCGATGTGACAGTCATCTGAAAATGTGACATTGTATTTTCTCTCCTGTCAACCGAGTACAGTAATACCATCAATGCAAATGGTTGAGGCATGAGTGCTGAAATCAATGGCACCCCAGAAATTGTATTTGCCAAAATAAAATGACACATTTATTCTATCTGACTCCATTTTGTTGGTGAACCAATCCTCCATCCAAGCGAATAAATTACCCCTAAACCCATGTTGTCTGATCTTACGACTTACTCTTTGGAGAAGAGACACATCCAATGCCTTCAGGAAGACCAGATATATTCCATCTCCCACGAATCACCTTTTTTGTGACATCTTCAAATAACTCAAGCAAACACTTCAAACTTGTTTGTCCTTTGTAAAACCATGTTGACTCTGACGGATTGTGGTTTAACTTTGCAAATGTCCTGAACAATGGACTCTAACAATTAGCCTTAAATTACAATCGTTTATTGTTACACTTTAGTCCCTAATGTACACCATTATTATAAGTTCATCCCTTTCAAAAACCTACACGTTTTCTTTGAATTCCTATTTAATGGGCGCACGTTTTTAAGAGATCTGCTCCAGTTGCTGTGTAAGGGCCATGTGTGGCTGAATGGACTCATCATCCTGCTGGTGTACAAACTCGATGGGCTGACGTCTTTCTGGTGTTCCCATGTTGTCATCTCCAAGGCCAGAATGACCTCCTCCTGTTGATGCTTTAGAGGATTGGGAGATTATGGAATCTTACTGTTGCTCTCTAACATTTTGAGGGTCTGATGGGTCTTCTCATACTTCTCCATGGAAAGATTGAACGGTCTCCTCATGTATCCGGGAGATGGTTCCGAGGGATTGATTAGTCTTATCTTGTTCCCATACAACAGAAACGTATCGAAATTACTTCTTCCTTTCTCATTAAAGAAGTCACAGATAGTTTTTATCCTTATCCAATTCCCTTGCAATAGGCCCGGTGGGTCTGAATGGCCTCCTGTTATCCCAGTGTAACAATCCCCAGTCACTGTGTGACCTCTTCCAGTTCCTATGTTACAGACTTAAGGAGGCTGAATGGACTGATCCTGTTGCTGTTTAACAGGATACTGGTGCAGCATGGCCTACTGTTACAGGGTTAAATGGCTGATTGGCCTCCTTCTCTAAATGTATATCAGGCTCCAGGGGCTGAATAGCCTCATCCTGTTTTGGTGTAACAGGGTCGAAGGCTTGAATAGCCTCCTGTTGTTCCTGTGTAACACACTGGAGAACGGAATGGTTCCTCCACTATCTGTGTAATTCGCTTCACTCGTTGACTACATCTGTCATCTATGTTGAAATAAGGTCATCCTTATTTTTTGCAAACTCCAATGGCTACTGGGTCAACCTGATCATCCTTTCGTTATAAGCTAGCACCTTCATTGCAGGAATCAGTTGAGGGAACCATCTCTGAGCTGCTTCCAATGTAACAACATCATTTCTTCACTGAAGAGATTAAATCTGTACACACTACTCCAGATGTGATCTCACTAAGACCCTGTACAGCAGCAGCAACACTTTACCAGCCTGTTGTAAGGTTCCCACCCAGGTTAGAGCTGTCTCAGCTCTCTGGGGGAATATAGAGCATTGTTGGAAAATCATTGTCCTTCTCTACTCCATCAGCATAACGGGAGATCTGGAGAAATTAAAGTTAGAGAAGATCATAAATGATGTGGCGAGATGATCTCTGCCATTAAACTCCCCAGAACCCACGTCGCTCAGATTCCACAGAATCTAGTAAGATGGAGCAAACATTGATGGGAGTTATATCTCAAAGTGAAAGCTGCAATACAAATGCTGGACATGTTATAAAACAGGAAATGAGATATACACATTTGTACGTACTGCAGTAATAATATACTGCTTACATTATATCTAAACTGTGTTAACCCAATTGAATGCTAATGCTGGGAAAATGGATTTCATGACCACGTGTGAGATGGTTTACATGAACATTATGTTGAGCACTGAGCTGGAGATCAGGTTATTTTGGAATTGGTGTTGGGTGATCAGAAGAGCTAATTGAAAATTTTGCTGGAAAGGACATTTTGGGAACAGTGACCACAATGTATTGGTTTTCTTTTATGCTGTTTGAGTACACGACAGTTTTTGTTGTATTTGAAGTAGCCATTTGAAATCTGAGTCATGTGAGGAGAAAGTGGGGACTACAGATGCTGAAGATCAGAGTCGAAGAGTGTGGTGCTGGAAAAGCACAGTCAGGCAGATGAGCAGATAAATCGATGTTTCGGGCATAAGCCTTTCATCAGGAATGAAGCTTATAGGCCAAGGGGGCTGAGAGATAAATGAGAAGAGGGTGCGGCAGGAGGGAGGTAGCTGGGATTACGATAGGTAGATGAAAGTGGGGTTGAAAGTGATAGGTGATGAAGGGAGACAGAACGCCTCATCTACTGCATCCATTAAAGACAATGTTGTCTTCTCTTCATTGGCGAGGCAGGTGGTCAACTTGTAGATCATTTCAGGGAACATCTCTAGGACAACCACATTGAACGACACCATCGCCTAGTGGCTGAGCACTTTAACTCCTCTTCCCACTCTGCCAAGGACATGAGGATCCTGGACCTGCTCCATCTCCAAACCGGAGCCACCAGAAGCCTGGAGTAGGAAAGCCTCCTCTTCTGCCTTGGGACCCTCCAACCGCAGGGGCTCATAGTTGATTTCCCCATTTCCCCATTTCCCCTAATCCCACCTTATCCTACTCCAACCTTCCAAGTCAGCACCACCCTTTTGAATGTTCCTATGTGTCCACCTTCCTTCCTTTCAATCTGGGCCACCCTCCTCTCCAACTATCACTTTCAACCCCACTTTCATCTACCTATTAGATGAAAGAAGGCAGCTTAGAAAAATGCCAAGTGTTGCAGTAAGCCAGTGGATTCAGAGAGATGTAGGACCCAGCAAAGGATGACCAAAATCAGAAAGAGAAAAAGCATGCAAACGGAAGAAAAACATGAAGACAGCTAAAAAGCGTCTATCAGTGTATGAAAAAAATAAAAACAAGGTCAAATGTGGAACAGTTGGTGTGCAGACAGGATAATTTATTGCAGATTACAGAGAAATCGCAGGGAAATGAAACAGTTTCTTTGTGTCTATCTCCATGGAAGAATGTCCAGAAATTCTCCCCGAAATACCAAGTGACCATCGGACTTGTGTAAGTAACGTCTAAGATCATTCTTATCAGTGATGAGGTCATATTTGAAAAGAAAACTGGATTGAGTATTTATAAATCTGACAGTCTAGATGTACTTCATACAAGAATTTCAGAGGAAGCAGCAATAGACATGTTGATTGCATCGCGGATTTTCACTTTATTTTCCGACACATTCCCGAAAGGCATTTTGCCAATCTGGATAAGGTAAAGGTTATAAATATTATCCAACAGTTTAAGAAAGGATGAATTTGGAGAATGGTAAACTACAGACCAGTTAACCTGTCATCCGCAGACAGGTATCTCTTGGACTCGATTACAAAGAACATGCTACTAGATATTTAGAAGGTAAAAACATAACTGGGGAGTGTGAGAATGCACCGACGAACGGAAAACCAGAAGTGGCAAACATTTTATTGGAATAGTTTGAAGATGATTCTTGTGGACATAGGCAATGAAGAACCAATGGATAATGTATAGTTGGATATTCATGAGCTTTTTTTAAAGAACTCACACACTGAGCTCATAAGAAAAGTTAAACCGAGAGGTATTAGGAAGAACATATGCAAATGGGAAAGTAAAAATTAGGTTTACATTCATGTGAATGTAATTGGAAGATAGAGGATGTCGTGCACCAGTTGCATCGAGCGTTGGTGAGACTAAACTTAGAATATTGTGTATCGCTCTGAGTCCCAATCTAAGAAAGAATATACTGACTACAGAGGAACTTCAAAAGGAATTCTCCAAATTAACCCCTAAGTTGGCAAGGTTGACTGATGGGGTAACTCAGCCTGTAACCTCGAATTTCGAAACATGAGAGGTGATCGTAGTGAATCTTAGAAACATCGAAAGGACTGAATAACAGAGGGACCTGAGGAAGTACAAGTAGGTGAGATCTGGGAGAATCCCACGATATTCTACACGGACAGGTTAAACAGAATAATCAGCAAACAGTTAGTGTCCATTAGAAACCAAAGGGGCAATCTGTGTGTCAAGCTGGAGAACATTGATGGATTGTAACATGAGACCTTCACATCTATTTTACTTGGGAGAAGGAGGATGCAGGTACAGAATTCAAGAAGATGGACTGGACAGCTCTTGAACAGATTGATGTAAACTACGAGCAGGTATTTGAGGCTTTGTTCTGTACAAATTTGGACCAATCTCCATGTCTGAAAGTATTGTATCACAGGCGGCTGTTGGGGTCAAGGGAGGAATGACCCTGATTGAATATTTTAATTAGAATCTGACCATGGGGGAGGTGCCAGAGAACTGGAGAACTGCTATACGATTCCACTTCACAGTAAGGGTGGGAGAGATACACCAGGTGACTATAGATGAGCGAGTATTAGATCACTGTTAAGGAAACTACTGGAGAAAATAGGGAAGGATAAAATCGAACTCCAATCAGAGTCACAAGGTTTGATCAGGGATAATTATCATGACTTTATCAGAAGGGAGTCGCATCTAATGGATTTGATTGAATTAGTTTGAGGAGGTCGATTGCTTAGTTTTGTAGGAAGGCCTTTGACAAATTTCCAGCTGGGATACTGAGAAATAATGTAAAATATCACAATATGAAGGATACCTTGATAGGTTACATGGAGAGTTCTTTTAATGGCAGCAGGCAGAGGGTGGTGAGAGAAGGCTCTTTGAGCGACTGGAGACCAGTGTTCCCTGGTGTACCACAGGGATCAGTGCTGTGTCCCTTATTGTTTGTGTTATTCGTAAAAAAAAGATGTGAATGTGGAGGGGGCTAGGTGGAGAGTGGGGGAGGTGTGATAAGTAACTGTATGTTTGACATAAAGATTGACCGGATGGTTCCTAGTGAGGAGGAAGGTCTTAAGTTACAGGAAGATGCAGATGATTGGTCAGATGGGCAAATCAATGGCAGATGGAATATAACCCTGATAAATATGAGGTGATGCACTTTGCGAGAAGGAACCAGGCAGGGGAGGACTCAATGAATGGCAGCACACTGGGAAACTCAGGGTGTGCTTCTCCACACATCCTTGAATGTGACTGGACAGGTTAATGGACTAGATAAGAATTGGACCTTGGGTGTAGCATTTCCTAATCAGGAGTAGATTATAAGAGCAATACAGGGCTTTGGAGTACTGTATGTAGCTCTGGGAGCCACATTCCAGGAAAGATGTGATTGTACTGGAGAGGGTGCAGAGGTGATTCACCAGAATGTTCCCTGGGATGGAACATATCAGCTATGGAGAGAGGCTGGATAAGCTCGGGTTGTTTACTTTGGAGCAGAGAAAGCTGAGGGCTCTGTGATTCAGGAAGATAAGATTATGAGGGACATGGACAGGGTGGATAGACAGCAGCTGTTCCTTTTAGTCAGAGGGTCAAGAACAAATGAGCCCAATTTAAAGTGAAAAGTTTGAGGTTCAGAGAGGATTTAAATATTTTTTCATCTCGAGGATGTGGAGTTCTGGGATTACTTCCCGAGAAGGGGAATTATCACGGGTAACCTCACAATCATTAAAAAGTACTTGGACGAGCACGTGGAAGTGTCATAACATTCCAGGCTATGGGCCTGGTGTAGGAAAGTGGGACTAATATAGATTGTGCTGTATTTCTGTTGGCACAGAGTCTATGCTCCTGTGAGTGTATGGTGTGGAAGGTCAATTATTGAGCAGTTTAAGGCAGGAATTGATGGCTTTCTGAAGAGTATATTCACAAGGGTTAAAAGAGTGAACTGTAATAGCTGGTTGAATTATGTCAATGTTAGAAATATGAGAAAACAAGTGCAGTTTCCCTACAGTTTGAAACCAGAGAATGGAGGATGGGGAACAGGGAAATGGCAGAACTATGAAGCCACTACTTCAGTTCTGTCTTCACAAAACTTTCAAACAATACAAGGAAAACCATGTCTGGTGTGGGAAAATGATAGATTACATGGAACATAGAACATAGTAAGTAAATGGTTTAGGAGAAATTATTGTGGCTGAAAGTATTGGTCATAGGCAACACTAATGTAGATTTATGAAATGGGAATTATGTTTGAGAAACAGAATGGGAGACAAATGAAAGAGAAGCAATGGATGTAAAACATGTGGATTTTTAGAAAGATTTTGGTAAAGCTCCAAGCCCAATTTGCGAAATCAAATCTGAGTGGATTGGGGGCTAATATATGGCTATGTTTCCAGAATGGGACAGCTGGAAGGAAACGGTGAATAGAAATAAACAGACTCGTCAAGCAACAGCCTGACATTGTCTGTAAGGTATGATTCTGTGAGTATGACTATGTCCCAGACTCCCCATTACCTTCCCCAGATATCTCCTGTCTCATCAGGACGGACACAGCAGAAGTGGCGGCACAGTGGGATACAGTTGGAAGGGAATTGCTCTTGGAGTCCTCAACAGTGACTCCGTATCCCATGAAGTCTCATGGCATTACTTTGCACATGGGAAAGGAAACCTCCTGCTGATTACCATGTACCAGCCTCTCGCAACTGATGAATCAGTACTCCTCCATGCTGACCAAAACTTGGAGGAAGCACTGAGGGTAGCACGGGTGCAAGATCTGCTCTGGGTGGGGGATTTCAATGTTCACGAGCAAGAGTATCTCAGCGACAGCATTACTGATCGAGCTGGCCAGGCCCCAAAGGATATAACTGCTCGACTGGTTCTGCAGCAGGTGGGGAAAGAACCAACAAGAGGAAAATATATACTTGAACACAGCCTTACTAATCTGCCAGTTACAGAAGTATCTGTCCATGACATGATCGGTAAGAGAGACCACCACATAGTGATTGTGGAGACAAAATCACACCTGCACATTGAGAATAACCTCCACTATTTTGGGTGGTACTATCACGTTGCTAAACAGGGCAGACTTCGAACAGATCTAGCAGCTCAAATGTGGATGTCCATAAGGTGTCATGAGTCATCAATAGCAGCCAAGTTTTACTCCCACATAACCTCATGGCCTCCCGCATATCCCCCTCGCAACAATTGCCATCAATCTAGAGGATCAACATTGGTTCAGTGGAGTGTGCAGGGTGGCAGGAGCTGCACCAGGCATACCTGATAATGGGGTGTCAGCCTGGGGAAGCCACCAATCAGGACTACTTGTGCGCTAAACAGCATAAGCAGTAAGTGATAGACAGAGCTAAGTGATCCCACAAGCAAAGGAACAGATCTAAGCTCTGCAGTTGTTCCACATCTAGCCGAGAAACGCTGGGGACAAAAAACAATTCACTGGAGGAAGAGATTCCGCAAATAACCCCTTCCTCCATGATGGAAGAGCCCAGCACTTCAGTGTAGAAGATCAGGCTGATGCATTCGCAACAATCTTCAATCAGAAATGCTGAGTGGATGATCCATTTCAGCCCCCTCCAGTGGTCCTCAGCAATTCAGTTACCAGTCATCAGCCAATTCGATTCAGTCCACTCGATATCCAGAAACGATTACAGATACTGGATACTCCAAAAGGTGCATAATCTGACACCATTAGGTCAATAGAACTGAAAACCTGTGCTCCATAACTTGCCACTCCCCTAGCCAAACTATTTCAATACAGTTACAACAATGGCTTTTCCTGGTTACTTGGAAAATTACCCCAAGTAATCATTGCTCCTGTATGTAAAAAGCAGAACAAATCCAATCCGGCCAATACCACCGCATCAGTCTCCTCTCGATCATCAGTAAAGTGGTGGAAGGTCTCAGTGTTTTTAAGCAGCACCTGCTCAGCAATACCCTGGTCAATGACGCCCAGTTTGGGCTCCTCCAGGGCCACTCAGCTCCTGAGCTCATTACAGTGCTTCAAACATGGACAAAAGAGCTGAATTCCACAGGTGGGGTGAGGGTGATAGCCCTTTAAATCAAGGCTGTCTTCGACCAAGTGAGGTATCAAGGAGCTTTGCCAACACTGGAATCAATGGGTATCAGGGGCAAACTCCCCGCTGGTTAGAATCATACCTGACACGTAGGAAGGTGGTCATGGTTGATAAAGGTCTGTCAACTCAGCTCCAGGACAAGTCTGTAGGAGTCCCTCGGGCAGTGACCGAAAACTTCTTCAAGGTTCCTTCATTAATGACCTTCCCTCCATTTTAAGGTCAGCAGTGGGGATGTTCGCCAATGATTATACAATGTTCTCCAACATTTGTGGCTCCTCAGATACTGAAGCAGTCTATGTCCAAATGGGACAAGATCTGGACAGTATCCAGGCTGACAAGTGGCAAGTAATATTCAGGCCATGCAAATGCCAGACCATGACCATCACCAATAAAATACAATCTAACCTGCCCCTTGGCATTCAATGGTGTTACTATCACTGAATCCCCCAGTATCAAAGTCCTGATGGGTAATCATTGCTCAAAAACTCACTGGTCTGGCCACATAAATACAGTAACGATAACAGCAGATTAGAAGCTAAGAATACTGCGGCGAGTAACTCACATCCTGACTTCCAAATGTCTGTCCATCATCTACAATGCATAAGTCAGAAGTGTGATGGAAGACTCCCAATTTGCCTGGATGAGTGCAGTCCCAACAACACTCAAGAAGCTTTACACCATCCAGGACAAAGCAGCCAGTTTGACTGTCCCTTCATCCACAAGGCTCCACCATCAACACTCAGCAGCAGCAGCAGTGTTTTACTATCTACATGCTGCAATGAAATGATTCACCAAAGATCCTCAGAGACCAACTTCCCAGCTCCCATGTCTATCTAGAAGGACAAGGGCTACAGATGTATGGAAATACCATCATCTTCAGGTTCCCTCCAAGCCATTCACCATCCTGACTTGGAAATATATCACTGCTCCTTCACAGCCACTGGGTCAGAATCCTGGGATTCCCTCCCTAATAGCATTGGAGGTCAACCACAGCAGGTGGACTGCAGCGTTCAACAAGGCAGCTCACCACCACCTTCTCAAGGGCAACTAGGGACGGGCAATAAATGCTGGCCTAGCCAGTGACACCCAGATTCACGAAATAAATAAATAGAAATTAACAGAGGAAGGTTGCTGAGGTATCGCAGGGATCGGTGCTTGGGGCCCAGCTGTTCACAATGCCCTTTAAACATTTGGTTACTGGAATCAGATACAATATATCCCAGCCTGCTGACAGCACTAACGGATGTGGGATTGTGAGTGGGTGAGGAGGATGTAAAAAAGCACCAAGAAGACTAAGACAAGTGAAGTGAATGGGTAAATACGTGACAGATGGAGAACAATGTGAATAGAGGTGACGGTGTACCCTTTGGTGGAAACGATAAATTGTCAGCCTACCATTTGAAAGGGATTGGTTGAAACATGTTGATCTACAAAGGGACGTATGCTCCTGTTTGTTTTTTCCTTCTGCATAAACCTCTGAGGCCCATGCAATGCAGTGAGTTCTGCAACCAGATGACAATACTGGGCATGGAGATTGGCACGCTGCCGAGTGTACACAGACCCACCAAGTGGGGAGCTGTAACATTAAAAAGGATCTGCATCTCCCTGTACACCAGATGCTGAAAACAATATTGCAGAAACAGAAAGCAGTGATGAAGATAAATGGTGTGTTAACCTTCATTTCAGGGGGATGTGAGTCCAGAAGTAAGGGTGTCTTACTGCAGCTGTACAGGGCCTGGTGAGCTATCATCCCGAACATTGTGCAAAATTGTGTGTAGTTTTGGTCTCCTTACCTAATAAAGGGCAAACCTGACATTGATGGAGAGCAGTGAAGGATGACCAGACTGATCTCTGGGATGACGGGCTTGTTGTGGGAGCACAGATTGGGGAGACTGGATAAGTATTCCACGGTGTTTCGGAAAATGAATGGAGATCTCAGTGAAATATACAAAACTCTGACAGGGTGAGTCAGATTGGAAGCAGGTCATTCTGCATTGAGATGAGAATAAATGTCTGCACTCACTGACTGGTGAACCTGGGGAATTCGCTCGCACCTGGAAACCCAGACATTGATTATAGATAAAGATTTAGAGACAGTAAAGGGATGGTGGGAGAGCAGGAGTACGGTGTGGAAATGAAGGGCCAACCATCATTACAATGAATTGGATAGCAAACTCGATGGACCAAACGTACTACTGCACCACTTATTTTATAGCTTATCAAGGTTACTCACATTAACAGATATGTATATTGTGTGGGGTAAGTGCATTGAGGAGACTTTTTCAATGAACTAGAATGGGGGAGGCTCAATGTGTTGAATGACCTACTCCTTTCCCGCTGTTTCTGTGCAGTCTGTAGGAAAGCTCTGTAAATATTGTCACAAGCTCTCAGATGTTAGGAAGGAGGTCTCTGCAGAGTCGACAGGACTGTGTTCTCATTCCCGTTTCCGGCACTGATGCAGAGGCCGGGTGTTCTGTCCGGTTTCATCCTTTCAGACCTCGGAGTAGTTTGATACAAATGAGTGCCCTTGCTTGGGGTTCAGAGACCATTGAAATGTTATCACATGTCAGGGTCTTTGGAGTCAGTTTTAGGCCAGCCCAGGAAATCATGGGAGATTCACTTCCTAAAAGTACTTTGGAGAAGGAAATTCTGTTTACAATCGATATTGGCTTCAAGGTCACTATGCCTGACACCAGATTTTACATCTCGATATTTTATTAATTGTCTTTAACTTGCACCCGCTGCCAGAGCATTAGCCTGGTCTGGATTAGTAATTCAGTGACATTTCCACAACAGCACCATCTCCACATGGGGACCTATCGGAAACCACACTGAGCTGGTTATTTCTCTGCTGTTTGCCAGCTCTGTCAAAAAGAACTCCCACCAATTTGACTGTCGCGATGGGTCTGAGGGGGTGGTAATTGGTCAGATTGTAATTATTCCCCTCTTAGGGAGCGGGACATAGCTGAGTAATTTTCCACACTGCCAGGGAGATGTCGGAGTTGGAACTGGAATGAAACAGTTTCCCCAGGGACACAGCTTGTTGTGCAGCACAAGTCTTCAGTCCTATTGCAGAAATGGTGTCAGGGCTCATTGCCTGTGTCATATCTACTCTGTTCAGCTGTTTCTTCATGTCACGTGCAGCAATTGAAATTGGTTGAAGACTGACATCTGAGGGTGAGGTGTATCATCGACTCAACACTTCTGGCAGAAGATGGTGCAGATCAAACATCCTTCTCTTTTACACTGATGTGCAGGTCTGTTCCATTATTTAGGATGGGAATGTTTGTGGAGCCCTCTCCTCCAGTCATTTGTTTAATCGTCCATCACCATTTTATAACTGAACGTGACAGGACTGCAGGGCTTCGATCAGATCTGTTGGTCAAGTCTGGTAGCTTTAATGAGTTAGCATCAGGTTAAAGTTTATGTGAATCTGACTCTGACATGTTCACCCACACTCGTCACTGAGCCATAGATGGTGTTGATGGTAATGACAAACTGAAGTGTTACCCTGACAAAAAGTTACAGGTTGTGGTTGAATGCAGGTCTGCTTCTCCTGCTGCTGTGGTCTACAGCACGACATGAATATGCAGTTTCGAGCTGCAATATCTGCAATGCAATTCTGCTGTCTGTTCCCCAAGTCTCACTGAGACCCATTCACCCATCAGCCCTGCACTCAGTGACCTAACCTGGTTTCTGATGTGGAAATACTTTCATTTTCAAACTCTCATTCTGCTGAGGGTCTGTCTCCCCGTGTCTTGCTTCCAATCTGACACATTCCGCAAAAGCATTTAACTGATCTTAATGCAAATGTTTAATTCACCTGAAACTTTTTCCTTGAGAAATACCATCTTCTGTGTTTAAAGTGAATGTGTTTCCTCTGTTTCTCTCCCTGACCATGATTAAGATCTCTGTAGTGTCAGTGATGCCAGCGTTATGTAGTTTCAGAGGTAACGAATTCTCTGGATTCCCAATCATCTTCACCACATTGTATGTTTTCTCTTTTGGTTTGATGCCTTATCACTCATGGCTGCCTTGTTCTGCCATGAGTATGTTTCATCTTCTTGGGGTTGCATTTCTGGTATTATCTTCCGAATTATCCCCAGAACTTCCTCCCATTGCTGCTCCATGGTCTTTCCTGCTCAGCTCCCCTTCCAATTAACTCTGGCCAGCTCCTCCCGCATGTCTTTGTAGTTATATTGCTTAATTATAACCACATTACATCTTGAAGAGAGCATTAGATATAAACTGAAAGAAGCAGTTTTGGGAGATGGGACACGAAGAATAATTGGTGGATTTCTTAACTAGATGCAAAGGGAGAAGGAGAGAGAGGATATAGATCTGGAGATGTGGAAAATGAGAAAACTACATGATCGAAAGAAGTAGATGAACATTCCCCAATGGTTTGGCAATGCCTGTGTGCTGTGGTCCTTGGTACAGTGCGTGTACAACAGAGTAATATGTTCAAATGCTGAGTCTAATGCCAGAATATTTATCTCCCATTATATGACAGACACTAGCTTTGAAAAGAACCCAACAGGCCAATATATTGAAGGGGATTAACTGAAATAATTTGGGACACTAGAATCAAGAATTTGGAGCACTCATCCTGGTAAGAATGAGAGAGTAGAGTCGGGAATTCCAGAAAAGGAGGGAACGTTGAGAGGATCAAATCATGTTTTAATGTTTTATCAATTTTATACATCATGTGCATCATTTTTCGTTAACTGTGTCTCTGTTGTTCATTTACAATGTGTTGTGCACGTGTGAAAAATGCTACTTAACTCCACACAAACATTGATTAAACAGTGTGTATAAAATCACTTTTCGAACATTGAAACTGTCCTGTTGTCGTGTTATGAGGATACATGAACACCAACTGGCCACCAAAAGACATGACGCACTATCACTATGTTCCATACATACAGACAAAGAAAGGTACCACTTTGTCTGGGACAAAGCACACACACATACTAAGACATGCAAGGACCTTCTTAGAGGAATGGCGTTCGAACCAGAAGTCCATCAATAGACACATCAATTTAGATCCTGTCTACATTCTCTTGTTAAAATAACCGGAAATGACGTCACCCACTTTAAGAAACCAAGACCTATAAATAGAGAGGTGGGACATACCACCAGAGCTTCAGCAGATACTCTTATTGATGATGTCACCTAGTCATGGTGATGAAATTTCTGAAAACAAACCTTCAAGCTCAGCGAGCTAACTTGCATAGATATGAATTGTTATTTTTTGTTTATTAGTGGAATTTAGGAGTTCTCTGTCGCTCACTTTTTAACAGATTATGATGTGAGGTGAGCGTTTCTGGGTGCGTGGTTTTATTTAACAAAGGGGTTCGTCATTGATGTCATAACATTTTGGGGCCTTGCCGTGTGGCACTTGGACCGACTTGAACAGATTTGAGATACAACAGGTCCCAGCAAATTCCAACTCATTGCAATTAGTGACTTTGATCTTCAAATAAAACCAGTGGGAAAATTCGTTTAATTTTGTTACTTGTGGTTGAGTAAATCAAAAGTGAGGGAAATGGCTTTTAACATTACGAAAGAGGTTCCCAAATTTTCCAAGGAAGTTTAGAAAGACAGAAGGAGGACATTTTTTAGAATTAGCAAATAGGTTGGAATTGGGTTTAACCAGGGAGAAAAGGGAAGCTGAAATTGTAATGGAGTTGGTTAAGCACTTTGATGTATCAGAGAAATAGGAAACTGCAGTGGAGTTAGAAAAAACTTAAATTGCAAATGTGGCAACTGGAGATAGAAGATAACTAAAGGGAAGGAAATAGAGACAAGAAAGAGAAAGAGAAGAAAAAGAAAGAGAGAGAGGATTTGAAATGCAGAAGTTGGGAATTAGACAAGCAAGTTAAGTTAACAGGATGGAGATGAAGGGAGAACATAGGGATGTATACAACTATGTTAATAACTTGCCATATTTCGGTGACAAAAATGTCAAAACCTTTTTTATTTCATTTGAAAAAATGGCTAGGCAGATGACGTGTCCAGTGAACTTGTGGCTAATGCTAGTTCAGACTAAGCTGGTGGGCACAGCTGGTGAGGTATGTGCAGCGCTATCAGATGAGGGGTCAAGAGATTATCAAGATGTCAAATTGGCTATTTTGATTGGTTATGAATTGGTACGAGAAGCATATAGACAGATGTTCAGAAAAATAGAGACGGAACCAGGTCAGACTTATATTGAGTTTGAAAGAAGTAACCACAGTCATTTTGACAGGTGGGTGCTGGCCTTAAAAATGGATAAGACCTGTGAGGCTTGAAGGGAGATTAATTTGCTGGAGAAGTTAAAAGACTCACTTCCAGAGATAGTAAGAATTCATGTGAATGTACCGAAAGTTCAAGAAGTGAGAAGCACGGCAGAAAGGGCAGGTAAATATGCACTGGGGCATGAGATGATATTTAGCTTCTGGCAGGAGTTGCATCCTGTGAGGGATAGAAATTGGGAGAAGGGAAGATCACACATTACAAAGCGAACAGTAGCGCACAATACTTTACCACAGGTGAAGAAAGAAGCCCAAGGGGGTTGAAAGGTGGTGAAAGGCCTCAGGTTTTCTCACTATAAGGGAGTGGAAAACATAAAATGACAGTGCTGATGATTTAAGAAGGGCACTGGGAAAAGTTGTTTTCACTACAGTAAGCTGGGACACATCATGCTGGGCGTTAAAGGAAGACACTTTGGGGAAAGATGTGGTAGAAGAGGCTAAGCCCAGTGGCATTAGTGAAACTGGTAAAGGAGACCCCAAGTGGAGCCGAGGAGCTGCAGGAGAGTGCACAGCCGAGGCAAGGGCTGGGTATGGAGGTAGTGCCTGATCTCTCTAAAGAATTCACCTCTGTAGATAAAGTTTACTCAGAAAGAACAGGGGGAGAAGGACAAGAAGTTATAATTTTGTGAGATGTGGGATCTGCTCAGTCTGTAATAGTTGAGAAGTGAGGCGCCAGAAAAGCACAACAGATCAGGCAGCATCCAGACAGCAGGACAATCGAATATCGGGCAGAAACCCATCGTCAGGAATGTGGTGGGGGGAAAATGGAGCTGAAAGATAAATACGAGGGGAGCAGCTGGGCTGGTGGGAGGGTCATTGGGAAGGCAATGAGAAGATGTAGGTGGGAGTAATAGTGATATGTTGGAGGGGAGGGTGGAGTCGTTAGGTGGGAAGGAAGATGGCCAGTTAGGGCAGTTCAAGAGGGCAGTGCTCGGTTGAACGTTTGGATCTGGGAGAGGTTGGTGGAGGGGAGATTTGGAATTTGGTGAAGTCAACTTTGATGCTGTACAGTTTGAGGGTTCCAGCTGTCCTCCCACCGATAGGAGTCCTATCACCCTCCTGTCCAACCTATCACCATCACACCCCACCTGCATCTACCTATCGCCTTCCAAGCTCCCTTCCACCCAGCTCCACCCCACCCTCCTATTTATTTCTCAACCTCTTTGCCCCTCCCTTACATCCTATTTTCCTGATGAAGCATTTATGACTGAAACGTTAACGCTCCTGCCCCTCGGATGCTGCCGACATGCTGTGCTTTTCCAGCCCCACACTTTACAACTCTCATCTCCAGCATCTGCAGCCCTCACTTTCTCTCACCCTCTAATAGGAAGAGATGAAAGATTTTTTCACTCTTTCTGGCATGTTAATCAAGAGCGTGTTAATTTATGGAATGGGGACAGAAATTAATCATTCCCTTGTGTTACATCAGGATGGAATGCCAAATCAAGATTAGGGAAGTAACAGTGACAGTGAGTAACAGAGTGTCAGTTCCAGGAATACAGTTTGTTCTTGTGAACGATTTAGCAGGAGGCGAGGTGGGAGTCGCACCCCTTGTGGTGGAGAAGCCAACAGAAGTCTAAGGAATTGGGGTGTTAAAAGAAAAATACCGAGGAATCCTTCCAGAGTGTGTAGTAACAAGATCCCACTGTCATAAGTTACAGCAGGAAGTAAAACCGAAAGAAAAAGACAAAGGAGTTGATGCTCGGTGACCTGACCCCCTGTTTGATGTCACGGTGCAGGATAAACCTGAACAGGCAGAGGATCAGGCAGAGGGGTTTAGTCCAGAAAGACTAATGGACTTACAACAGATATATACACACACATTCACACACACATACACATGCGCACACACAGAAAAGGAATCAGAATATATTGTTGAATGTTATTAACTTAAAGATAGAATCATAAAATTAAAATGGAGACCCCGATAGGTTACTGCAGAAGGGAAATGGGCCGAAGGGCACCACATTGTGTTTGCAGCAACGTACAGTGTTACGGGTAGCTCATAAACGAACTGCAGGCGGTCACTTAGGTGTACAGAAGACTCAGGCTAAGGTACAGAAGCATTTCCACTGGCCTGGAATGCACAAGGACGTGTTTTTTTTTGTACGTGACATACTTCCCAAATGGTAGGTAAGTAACAGGCAGTAATAAAACCAGCACCTTTCGTGCCAATTACTGCATTCGAAGAACATTTCACGTGGGTTATGATTAATTGTGTAGCTTCACTTCCTAACATAGAAGTGGAAAACTATATTTGCTGACCATAATGAATATGTCCACCAGATTTCCCGAGGCAATTCCATTACGGAATGTTAAGATAAAAAGGGAGGTGGAGGGGTTGGTAGCTTTCTTTACTCGCTGTGGGCTAGGCAGTAAGATTGAGTCAGACGAAAGATCTCATTTTACCGCTCAGCTGTTTAAGGAAGTCATGGATAGCTTCAACATGCCGCAGTTTAAATCAAGTGCGTCCCATCCTGAATACCAGGGAGTCTTGGAAAGTTAGCATCAGACGCTGAAGACCATGTTAACAGCGTACTGTTATGATTACACGAATGATTGGAATAAAGGTGTCCCATTATATTGTTTGCCATTAGAGATGCCCCAAATAAATCTACTCACTTTACTTCCTTTGAGTTAATATTCGTACATGAAGTGAGAGGTCCTTTGAAATTAATTAAATATAAATTGACAGGACCGAAGTCGGAAATCTCACACTTGGATTCTGTGTGTGAGGTGAAGGAGAGAGTAGATGGAGTAGGTGAGTTTGCTAAATACTATATCTGAATAGTATCTGAAGAGCACAACATAGAATTAAGCAGGTGGCAGATAAAAACTCTGAAACTTTGCGGATTTCCCGTGGGGATGACGTATTAGTATTGCCACCAGGGGTTGGTAATCCCTTCAAAGCCAGGTTTGGTGGCCCCTTTCAAATTAAAAAAAATGTGGAGTCAGTTCAGCTATCTAGTAAAGATACTGGAGATGACAAAAAGTTTATCGAGTATTTTATATGGATGAATAATGCTCCAGACACATTTATGACTCAGGAACAGAGCTGTGGCCAGATGAACAAATTGTGTAATTTATCTGTATGATGTGGTGATATTTAGCAAGTGATTAAAAGCTCACATGTTACAGTTGACAGATCATGTTGAACAAGAAGCAAACTTGGTAATAAACTTAAAGAAAACAGAATTCGCGAAGGCAGAGGTGACGTTCTTGGGACATTACATTGGCCATGGGAGGTTGACCCCATGGAACACAAAGTCGAAGGGCTTTGAGGGATTTACACAACCATCCTCGAAGAAAGAGGTGCTTCGATTTTTGGAACTGATTGGATTCTATCAGAAGTTTGTTCCAAACTTCAGCACCATTGATGGATTTACTAAAGAAGAACACAGAATTGTGGTGGACAGAACAATGCCAGGAGGCATTTGAGAATTTTAAAGCAGGATTAATCACCGCACCCATTTTAGCCACACCAAATATTCTGAAACCCTTTGAAAATTGTGTTTGATGCTCGGGATATCGGGGTCGGAGATGTATTGATACAGAAAGATGATGATGGAACTGAATGGCTATTTGGCTACTTCGAAAAAACTCAATATCCACCAGAACAAACATACAAAATCTCCATTATTGAACAAGAATGATTATGTTTCGCACTGGCCTGACAATATTTTAACGTGTATATGACAAACAAATTGTCGGAGATGGTTTTGGACAATGACAAACTCTCACATTTTTTGGAATAGTTAAAGACCAGAATATGAGACTATTTCATTGGAGTTTTACCTTCCTGACTTTAAACTTACAAAAGGTACATGCTGCGGCTCCTACAATGTGATAGCAGATGGGTTATCGCGGATTTAAAGGAAAAAGTGTAGATAAGATTTAGTGTTATTCCAGTGTTATAATGGTGTGCAGAATTAATATGAATGATATAACTGAGATAAATACTTTTGTATTTCATAAAATTGGGATTTAAAATTAGAGGAGAAGAAATGTAGTCATCTTTTCATTCTGCTGGTTCACTCTATTTTCTGAAGCGGGGAGATGTTGTGAAGCCAAAAACATGTAGAGTACTTTAAAACAGAACGGGTTTTGCCGAATAGAAATTAAAGCCACAGATGACAGCTAAAGGTCAAACTGTTCCACATGTCACCATTAGCTGAGAAATGGATACCTGAGTTTTGGTTGTTGTTTTGACAGCCATTCAAATGCAACCAAAGAGTTTAAATAACGCTCAGTAAACCAGAAGCCAATGGAATTTGAATATTATTGTTTGGACACCTGGTAAGCAACCAAATTATGGGAATTACTATATCATGGGGAGTATACATACCCAGCATTTTGAACACTACAGGGAGAGCTACTGCCATCCAACAGCAGAGCAACTGCTGTAGAGCAGCAGTGCTAACTGGCCATCCCAAACACTCTCTATCAATGATACATGTTCATCTAAACCTACATGCAATAATAAAATGACCCGGGGAGATCAGCAGCTGAATGAGTGAGCACAGTGGGGAAGATAGAGACTGTGTGCTCTCGAGATTGTAATGTTTTATATGTGGGCTTTTGGAACAGCATATTTTTACAGAGTTGGAGTCAGATATTAAGTAGCTAAGAAAAGAGGGGCTTGTATTTATCAATAGTTGTTGTTTAGTGTTCATTATTAAAGTTAAGAAACAAACTTGTTAATTTTTGTTTAAATAGTGGAATATAGGAGATCGGTGTCACTCATGTTTTAACAGATTACGAGGTGAGGCGAGCTTTTCTGGGTGTTTGGTTTTAATTAACAGAGGGGTTCATCTTCACCTTGTAAATGTGCATCCACGTGAGCCCCATTTCCCTGCAGTTGGCCCATGTCCTTCCAGTCCTTTCCTATCGACATATTTATGCAAATGCATTGAAATGTTGTTAATGTTGTTAATGTACACCACCCCCCCCCCCCCGCCCCCCACCACCAACCACATCTGCTGGCAGCTCATCCCTGTACCAGCCCTCTGTGTAAAGAAGTGGCCACTCAGGTCCCCTTTTATTCCTTCCCCTCTAACCTTAAACTTATCCCCTCTACTCCTCGATTCTGTACACCTTGGAAAAAGACTGAGAGCATTAACTCTATCCATACCCCTCATGACTTTATACAGCTCTATAAGGACTCCCTCAGTCTCTTACATGCTAAAGAAAAGGTCCTAGCTTGTCCAACCTCTCCCTATAACTTAGACCATTGGGTCCTGGCAACGTCTTTGTAAAGTTCTTCTGCACTCTTTCTAATTTCATAACATCTTCCCTATAACAAGGTTATAAAAACTGAATACAATACTCCAAGTGCAGCCTTACCAAAGTCCTGTGTAACTGCAACATAAATTCCCAACTTCTATCCTCAATGTCCTGCCTGATGAAGGCCAATGTGCCAAAAGCCTTCTTCACTGCCCTGTCAACCTGTGACTCTACTCTTAGAGAACCGTGCCCGTGAAAACCAAAGTCTCTCTGCCCACTGCACCTCTTAAGACCCTCCCATTCACCGTGAAACTCCTGCCTTGATTTGAGTTTCCAAAATGTAAGACCTCACACATCTATATTAAATTCCATTTGCCATTTCTCGGCCCACTTCCCCACCTGATTAAGGTCCTGCTGCAATTTCTGATAAACTTCCTCACTGATCATGCTACCACTTATTTTAGTGTCATCTGCAAACTTACTAATCATGCCTTGTATATTCTCATCCAAATCATAGATAACAAACAGCAATGGACACAGCCTTCAGTCTGACCATCATCCTTCCACTAAACCCTCTGCTTCCGACCATCAACCCAACTTTGTATCCGATTGGACAGTTCCCCCAGCATTCCACGTGATGGAACCTTCCAGAGCAGCCTGCCATGTGGAACCTTATCAAAGGCCTTACTGAAATCCATAGAGACTTAATTTACAGCTCTGTCCTCGTAAACCTTCTTGGTCACTTCATCAAAGAACTCTAACAAATTTGGGAAGCATGATCTCCCACTCACAAGTCTATGCTGACTGCTCCGAATCAAACCCTGTGTAAGTAATGGGTGCAGTCAATGGCATGCTGTCCTTCATTGTAAGATGATTCGAGTACATGAGTAAAGCCATCCTCCTGCTGTTGTAGAGCCTTGCTGAGAGAGCATTTGGGGCGCTCTCTACAGATTTGATCTCCTTTGTAAGGAATGATCTCCTTCCCACAGATACAGATGGCAGTATCATGAGGGTAGAGTGAAGAACCTGAGAGTTTAATCTGCAGAGCTGTAAAATCTGAAATGGTGATCCTGAAACACGAGGTGTAGCAGGTATATTTCCAAAAGACACATTGATAGGGTGAGAAATTCCATACTTTACTCAGGATTGATTGATCTGATTTATTGCCACGTGTACCTCAGTACAGGGAAACACTTTATTTATGAGCAGTGGAGCCAGATCATAGTAAGCATGGCCAGACAGATCAGAGGGTGGAAATAGACTTGGACAGAGTAAGGCACACAGGTTACACTGAACAGGACGTGCACTCGACAGGATCAACATGAGAAAGATCAGCGTTATTTGAACACAGAGAGTCGATTCATCAGTCTAACGTGACTTTCCTAATAGTTTATATGCCTAAATTAGCTCTCCCCATGTTATTGTGCTGTTGGCGTGTGAACCCGTACTGAACGCCATGTTGTTTACAATCCCCAACATCAGCCATAATACCTTCGATCTGAAACAGGTAACCATTCCCACCAGCTTCCACCCTGCATAGAGAAAGGCTGGCTTCTCAGAGATGGAAGGTGCCTTCTTGAGACTTCACACAAGACATATGGCTTCTCTCCTCAACACTAGAAAACCACGTTAAAGTCCCACGTGTTTATCATGAGCAACGGAGCCAGGAGGAACAACGTGGAGCAGTCTGTCTGTGCACTAATGTGCATCTGCTCCACTTGTTCATCATATTGGAGCATCAATCTGGAGACAGAGAGGACTGCCTATGCTGGAGATTGTAGTAGACAGTAGATTGCTGGAAAAGCACAGATGGTCAGGCAGCTCCGAGGAGCAGGAGAATCCACGTTTTGGGCATAAGCCATTCATCAGGAATCAGCATCAATTACCTCATTCTGTCCCTTTGCAAGTGCGTTGAGGGGGGAATGGCCTCCTCCTGTTCCTGTGTAAGAGACTGAAGGAGCTGAATGGCCTCATCCTGTTGCTGTGGAAGTGGCTTTAGGGGCTGAATGGCCTCCTCCTGTTCCTGTGTAAGAGACTCAAGCGTCTGAATGGCTTCTTCCTCTTCCGATTGGACAGGGCCAAGGGCCTGTTTGGGTTACCCCTGGTTCCTGTTTGACAGCTCGATGTACTGACAAGTGTGATGATGCTGCAGGCTTTGAGAGGTTATTTTGTCCTGGTTTCTTTTAAGAGAGAGATTGAATGATCGTTACCAAACTGGTTAGTTAAGACCACTGAGTAAACAGCTAGGGAGGTCTTGGGTTTATTTTAATGCAGCCTGAATGGGTGTGGCCAGCTCTCACAAGTTAGGATCTCTGGGTTTTGGTTTCTCAGTAACATCAGAAACTATTGGGGTCTGCACAGAATCTTCAGTGACTATCACCTGGGTGCTACTCTCTCTGAATTTTCTCTTGGTGCTGTTTTTAATTCCCAGATTCGAGAAATGTTTGTGACGATCTGTGTCTGAATTTTCCTTTCTGCCAGGGGCTGTGTTTTGGGGATTTTCCTATATTGGTACAGTTCATTAGTAATAGTTCCTTGATTTGTTATTCTGTTAACTTGTCTAATGGAATTATGATTTTCTAAATTCCTCTTTCTTTGCATTCATTTTATCTTTCCCGTTTCAATAAATAGTGTTTAGCTTCACACCGAGTAGTTTGACCTGTCACATTGCATCTGGAACAGTCACTTTATATTCCCTTTAAAATAAAAAAAATAGAGTCTAGGTGACCGCCTTCAAATATTTTCGAGGGGCTCTCGTGTGGTCCATCACACTAGACTCCTTCTCTTCCTGAGTAATAGGCTGAAGGCACTGAATGGGCTGTCCCTGTTCATCTCCAATAGTGTCAATGGGCTGAATGGCTTCCTCATATTCCTGTGAAACCAGCGTGAGGTGCTGAATGAACTGTTATTTTACTGTGGCAATGTGCAGTGACAGGCAGCGCTGGTAGATGAATGTTACTGATACTTTAACAGCACAAGTCTCAATGGAGTCTGGGTCTTGCTGCACACGGACACAGACTAGTTCAGGAGCTGAGGGGGGAACAAAATGTTCTGAACATTGTGGCATCTTTGGTGACCATCCCCACTTCTGATCTTATGGTGGGGAAGGTGGGGGTGGGGAGACATTGATGAAGCAGCTGAAGCTGTTTGTGAAGAGGAACTTACCCTGAGGATTTCCCACAGAGGTGACCCAGGACTGAGATGATGAACATCTTCCTTTGTGCCATGTTTGACCCCAAACACTGGAGAGTTTACTCTGATTCCCAATAAGTCCAGTTTTGTTCAGCTCCTTGATGTCAACAGAAGTCAACCACTGCCTTGATATCAGGGCCAGTCATTTTTACCTGAACCCTTGTCTCAACCTCTTTTGTTCGCATCAATAAACCATGATATAGGAGCAGCAAGTGTTTTCTTCAAACAGGTGGGATTGAATGTCAGGATTTCTGTTCTCAAGAGTGTTCGGGAAGCTAGATGACTGAAAGTATTTGAAGAGTAACTAGATGGATATTGACCTGACAGAGAGGTGAGGGCTATGAAGAATTGGGTTTGAAAGAGAATTTGAGACAGTGAGCAGATCAGTCATGATCTTAGTGAAGGGCAAGGCAGGCTTGGGGGGTGAACGACCTACCCCTGTTTCTGATGTT
The DNA here is from genome assembly GCF_047496795.1 of Chiloscyllium punctatum. NCBI lineage: Eukaryota > Metazoa > Chordata > Chondrichthyes > Orectolobiformes > Hemiscylliidae > Chiloscyllium > Chiloscyllium punctatum. Next base: position 82,020,862 of record NC_092750.1, read on the forward strand.
CTCACATTCTGTTATTGGAGAGTTAGTGGGTGTTATTTTCATGAATGTGCAATTACTGAATATTGCAGTCAAGGAGACCAGAGGATTTTGTGAGCCAACTCTGGTTGAGGTATGGGGGCTGTATTCACAGTGAATCTGGGTGTACAACATGACCAACAAATGAAGCACAAGTTGCAGAGAGGGGAAGCTCTGTGAAGAGAGATGAGGGGCCTCTTTCTTACCCAGCCTGGGTTTTCAAATTACACTTCCCAAATCACTTCAAAGCATGTGTGACAGTATTGAGAGGCTGAATGGTCTCCTCTGTTTCTGTGCACGAGATTATAGGAGTAAGTGGCCTCCAACTGCTCCTGTCTAGCAGGTATGAGGGGCTGAATGGAACACAGGAACATGGGACTGAGGAGCAGGAGTGGTTCATTAAATACTTTGAGCCTTCTCCACCAGGCACTAAGATTGTGGCTGATCAGGTTGGGGTCTCAGCCCCACTTTCCTGTCTATATCCCATTATCCGTGACTCAATTCTCTGTCAAATATTTAACTGATGCAGCTTTCAATCAATGTGAACATAGAGAAACGATAACCTTCCACTGAAGAGAATTCCCACTTGAAAGGTCCTTTAAGAATTATTCAACATCCTTCTTATAGAACCAGAGAGTCATGCAGAACGGAAACAGACCTGTCAGTCCAATCTGTTCATTCCGATCAGATATCAAATCTGATCCAGTCCCATTTGCCAGCATTTGGTAAATATCTCTCCTCTTTCAGATACTTTTTAAATGTGCGATTGTAACCGCCTTCAGCACTTCCTCTGACAGCACTTTCTGTACACACACCACTCTCTGTGTGAAACATTTATCTTCAGGTCCCTTCTAAATCATTCGCCCTCTCCCCTTCAACCAATGCCCTCTTGTTCTGGACTCCCCTAACCTGGAGAGCAGAACGTGGCTGTTCAGAATATCCATGCCCCTGATGGTTTTATAAACCTCTATAATGTCACCCTTCAGCCTCTGACACTCCAGGAGAAAGCACCTCAACCTAATCAGCCTCTCCCTAAAGCTCAAACCTCCAGTCCTGGGACATCTGGGTAAGTTATTTCTGCAGAAAACCGAGTTGTACGCAGTATTCTTAAAGTGGCCTCTCAACGTCCTGTACAGATACAACATCCCACCACAATTCCTGTTCTCAATGCTCTGACTGATTAAGGCAAATGTGCCAAATGTGTTCTGCACCACTCTGTCTACCTGCGAGTCCACATTCAAGGAACAATATACCTGCAGTCCAAAGTCCCTTTGTTCTACAACACACCCCAGGACCTTATCATTAAGTGTATAATTCCTGCCCTGGTGTGCGTTCACAAAATACAAAACCTCGTATTTATCTAAATTAAACTTCATCTGTCACTCCTTGCCCCTTTGTCCCATCTAATTGTGGTCTTGTTGTACTCTGAGATAATCTACTACACCATCTTTCTGGTTTCATCTGTAAATTTACTAACTATGGCCCCAATATTCACATCTAAATCCTTTACATAAATGATGAAATGCAGTGAACTCAGTACTGATTCTTACAGCACACTGCTGCTCACAAGCCTCCAGGCTGAAAACTATCCCTCTTCCTTCAAGCCAATTGTGACTAGCTTCCTCTGTATCTTATGTAACTGAAACTTACTAATCTGTCTACCAATCAGAATGAAATACCAGCTGTGAAGAGAGGCTGAGTAGGTTAGGTTTATTTTCACTAGATAAAAGGAGATTGAGGGGGGACCTGATTAAGGTTTGCAAAATCATGAAGGATCTGGACAGGGTGGATAGAGACAAGCTTTTTCCCAGGTTGAAGGATTTAATATCGAGACGTCGTGCCTTCAAAGTGAGAGGTGGAATGTTTAAGGGGGATACACATGGTAAGTACTTCACACAGAGGGTGGTAGGCATTTGGAACGTGTTGCCAGCAGAGGTGGTAGAGGCAGGCACGGTCGATTCAGTTAAGATGCATCTGGACAGATGTATGAGTAGGTGGGGAGCAGAGGGATACAGATGCTTAGGAATTGACCGATACATTTAGACAGTACATTTGGATCGGCTCAGGCTTGGAGGGTGAAGGGCCTGTTCCTGGGCTGTCAATTTTCTTTGGTCTTTGTTCTTTAAATGAACACCTTGCTGAAGTCCATATAGACAATGTCTACCAAATTGCCTTCATCAATCGTCTTTGTCACCTCTTCAAAAAACTCAACCAAATTAATGAGACATGATTTCCCATGCAGAAAGCTTCGTTGTCTACTCAGATCAGCCCTTGCCTTCCCAAATGTATGTAAATCGTGTCCCTCAGAATCCCCTCCAACAACTTACCCACCACTGACATCAGGCTCACCGGTCTATAGTTCCCCGGCCTTTTGGGCCACTGTTTCCTTTTCTAGTCCCACTCCTCCACTGCTCACAACAAATGTTAAATGTAACCAGGTTGGTGATATGGCCGATGATATCGGTCTCAGACTGGGTCAGGGTCAGTTTTAGCAACCAAGTAAGGCTAGTTTCTTTAATCTGCTAAAACAACACGTTTATAATCCAGAACAATGTTACTCAAACAATGATGGAAAGATGAATAGCAAACTGTTTGGGTATTGCCACTGACACACACAACACACACACACACACACACACACACACACACACACACACACACACACACACACACACACACACACACACACACACACACACACACACACACACACAATCTCTGCAATTCTAACTTGAAATAACTTGGTCCAAATATTATTGAAACCCATGACAAAGGAAAAATTGTGAGATTGTCCAAAACGTTATTCTGCTTTTGAAGATATTGTACTCACACAAGCTGCTAGCAATGGGATTTCATTCTGGGAGAGTTTGGATTTGGCTGAATTCCCTTTGCTTTAGGCAGTGAGTAGATTCCAGTGAATTCTGGTTCGGGATCATCCAAAGGGTAGCACGAAGCTTAGCACTGCTGCCTCACAGCACCAGGGACTTGGGGTCGATTCCAGCCTTGGGTGACTGTCTGTGTGGAGTTTGCACATTCTCCCCTTGTCTGTGTGAGCTTCTAATGGGTGATCCTGTTTCCTACCACAGACTGTGTAGGTTCGGTGGATTGGTCATGCTAAATTGTCCATAGTGTTCAGGGATTTCTAGGTTATGTGCAATAGTCAGGGGTAAATATAGGGGAATGGGTTGGGAAGGTTGTTATGGACTTGTTGGGTCGAACAGCCTGTTTCCACACTGCAGGGATTCCATAAAAATAAGAATGGTAACGATGACTGTAGAGGTTTTTTTAGCTCGCACACATTGCTGTGATGAGGAACAATGAAGGAGAGAGAGTGCAATAGGCCATTCCTTCTCAGCCAGATTACATTTTCTCCCTCTCTGAGTTCAATCACACAGGATAATCCTCTCCCAAACTGGACCATGTGAGGTCTCCTTGTACATTGTCCAAACTATGTCTCCATCACATTCCCTGTTCCATGTCGGTGCATCATTGCTGCTGTCATACACAGAGCAATACCCTGAGCAGAAAATGGTCTCGGTCAATTTGAAGATATGTTTATATGTCCCTGTGTCATTAAAAAATAAAAATGTTTAATTTATTCAGAATACCTGTGCTAAAATGAATGCATTTTTTCAAGAAATACAGAAATTGCTGGAAAAGCTCACCAGGTCTCTCAGTACCTAGATGCTGCAGTTGTACCAGCCTCCACCACTTCCTCTGGCAGCTCATTCCATACACACACCACCCTCTGTGTGAAATGGTGCCCTTTAGGCCTCCTCAAAACCTTTCCCCTCTCACTTTCCACCAAAGCCCTCTAGTTTTAACCTGGGGAAAAAACCCTGACTACTAACCCTATCTATGGCCATTTTGATTTTATAAACCTTTGCTGCTGCAAAATGTGACCCCAATCAACACGAATGGCTGTACTTTCAGTCATCCTGGGCCTAAATTCTGAAATTCAATACTGACACCTCTTCCTTCTCCATCAAGTCACAATTCTAAATCCATTTTAATCAGTTTGTTCAGATGTATCCTGAGACACTTCTGTGGGCTTTACGCCTAGACCTTTGTGCCCGGAGGCAGGGACACTAGCATCGCTCGACAATACCCATAAAGCTGTAACAGTATTCTCCTGTGTGTTTGTTCATCAGCCTGTTCTGACATGCTGGGACATACCTATGCAACAGGCAGGACTTGAATCCAGGCCTTCTAGCCCAGAGCTAGGAACACTACCACACAAGTTCAGGAATTGGAATCAAATCCAGAGCCCGGCTCAGAGACAGGGACACTACCCACTACACTACCATACCCAGATTTTGGGTCACATTTTAGTTCCCACTTTCAGCTTGATGTGGATTTATTAGAATCAGGTTACCATTACTGAATTACAAACAACACTTTGTATTATTAAACAAATGCAAGATATTTGTCTCAACTGTAGGATATTGAGTATACTTTCTATGCTATCGCAATTAACTATGAACATCTTTAAGTGCTATTATCTGTAGTCTGCAATATTAAGGAAAGAAATCCTGCAGACACACTCTGCCCAATGAAGGGTCTCAAATAGATATTTATTACTGAACACCAGAGATGAAGGAAGAGCTTAATTTCTGACCCCAAAACACCGATCACTCTTACCCAACTCTCACGTGTGACTCCCCTTTTCCTAAAACCATGAAGTGACACCAGGCCGCTGATTATTGCCCAGTTTCTCCTCCCCACTGACTGTGTCTGCAATCTGTCCCACATCCCCCTAACCACAGAAGGCAAACCAAGCTCAGGGTCTTTGTGAAAATCAAGGCCGGAGTGTGCAGGCCTCCTGGACAGGGGGAGGGCATTTTAAAATTGAAGGGGGAGGGGGAGGTGACAGTCATATCACTCACTGGGCTGAGGGGTGGCAGATGGAGTTTAGTTTGGATTAATGCGAGGTATTGGATTTGGTAAATCAAACAACAGCAGGACCTATACAATTAAAAGTAGAGCCTTTGGCAGTGCTGTAGTACAGAGACCTAGGCCGTCAGGTTTAATTCTTTAAAATTTGCATATCATATAGATAGTGTGGTTAAGAAGGTGTTTAACACACGTCTTCATAGGACAGACATTTGAGTATCGGAATTGGGTTGTCATGTTGTGGTTGTACAGGATATTGGTGAGACCTCTTCTGGAATACTGTGTCCAGTCTGGTCATCCTGCCCGCTCATTCCATAGGCACACCACCCTCTGGGTGAAAACGCTGCCCCTTAGGTCACTTTTAAATGTTTCCCCTCTCACCTTAAGCCTATGTCCTCTAGTTTTGGACTCCCTGTACCCTTAGAAAATACCTTGACTATTCACTTTGATATTACTGACCTTGATATTATTAAGCTGGAGAGGGTTGAGAAGAGATTAACCTGGATGTTGCAGGGAAAGGAGGGAGTGAGCTATAAGGAGTGTCTGGATCAGCTGGGAATTTTTTCACTGAAGAATACGAGATTGAGCAGTAACTTTACAGAGGTTTATAAAATAATGAGGGTTACAAAGAAGTTGAAGGGCTGGTGTCTTTTCTCTAGAGTTGAGGATTCAAAACTAAGGGATATTTTAAGGTGCGAGGAAAAAAGATTTACGAAAGTCATGAGAGGTAATTATTTTAGACAGAAGCTGGCTTGTGTGTGGAATGAACTTCCAGAGGAAGTGGTGATAGCAGGGACAGTTACAACGTTTAAAGGACATTTAGATCAGTACATGGATAAGACATCAGTTTGGATGGTGCTGTGAGCAGCTGCCCTCTCCCTCCCCATCTCTGAATGAATCCCTGTTGGTTTTCACCCTCTGCCAATGCCTGTGCAGTGGCGTGTGGAGGCCAGCAGAGGGTGGCATTGCATCACTTTAAGCACCACAGAGACAGCCAGACCTGCCCCACACAGGGACACACAGATATACACACAGCAATTGTTAGGACACGACATGGAGCTCATCCTGTAAATTAAACTAAACATAAATAAATGCTCAATTCGCCTCCTAAACTGTTCAAATATGAGTGACAGAGAACTCCCAAATTCCATTGTTTAAATAAAAACATCAATTTATTTTTTCACTCTGAAAGTGAACATTTTACATCAACTATGCACAACTCTGGGACCCTCTTTCTCTTAACTGCTTATTACCCGACTCCAGCTCTATAGCAATATACTGTTTCTGGGTCTTCTATCCTCTCATATCACAGGTGTTTGACTGCTCTCAGTTCAGAACAGCATTCCCTCTCTCTTAAAAGTACAGTACACACTTTCAACTTCATCACATTATACCCTGATGAATATCGATAAGTGGTACCTAACCGGATTTCTCTTGTTCTGTGGTTTGTCAATATTTCATTCGCTCCGTCTGGTGTGTGTCAGGAGTTTTGTTGCTCCATTGACAGCATGTCATTATTCGACTTTGTCCATAGGAATATATCAGTATTTCACTTGCTCACACTCGTGAGTGTGGGGCAGGATTTCAGTTGTTTCATGGGGACTGTGACGCTATAACAATCTCAATGTTTGTAGATTGCACCGAACCTGGAAGAACTCTGAAGTCTATGGAGGAGAGTGTGGAACTCTAACAGGACAATCACACATTGGTGTAGTGTTCAAGTTTATGGCAGATGGGGATCAATGCAGAACAGTTTGAGGTGAAACATTTTGGTAGGAAAGACAATGAAAGACCGTTTAAAACAGGCTGTACCATTATAAAGGGGCTGCAGGAGCAGAGAGCACTGGGTGTATATGAGCACAGATTATTGAAGATGTCAGGACAATGAGGAGAGCAGTAACTATCACAGATCAGTTTCAGTATCTGAGCTGTTTACAGGGGGAGGTGTAGGAGGGAGTCTCCGTGCTCCCTTCCTGGGAGGTGGTGGTGACGATGTGTTGTGAGCCCACCCTCCTGCCCACCGAGACCGTGGGAATTCCATTTGTACCAGCTCGACACAAAAGGGAGATGGCATCAGGGCCACGGCTTCGAAGTTGTGCCGGGGGGGAAACGGAGCTGCCAGTGGGTTTAAAGTGAGAATTGCCCTTCACTGAACATTGCTCCTTACTCGGTCGGTGGGACGTGGATGTTTCAGAATCTCCACACGAGGTGTCCCTGTCCTCTCCGGCTCCTACCAGAACGGATATCGGGCACTCCACCATCCGGCTTGGTCTTTCTGTCCTATTCCAGGCTGTTTCTCCTGGAACGGGAGAAAGGGAGGGAGGGAGGGAGTGAGGGTGTGAGTGGGTGGTCCTGCTGTTAGTGTTAGTGTAGGTGGGGAGGGGGTCATGGTGAGGGATCTGGAGAGAGTCAGTCCACAGTGTTGTATCCATGCAGTGTTATTAATGTGTGTGGGGGGGGGGGTGAAGTGGAGGGAGGAGGAAGAGAGAGGGAGAGAGACAGAGACAGAGACAGAGAGAGAAGATGCTGTATGCAGTAGTGAGAGTGGTTGACCATGAGCCTTGTTCGGGGGTCGGTGCTATAACAGATATACAGTGAGTGTGAGGGAGCAGAGAGAATACGGTGACCCTTATCCTGACAGAGTGGGGAAGGTTATTGATGCTTATCCTGTATTGCTGGGCATTTCTTCACACCCCAGTTACTGTACTGAGCTGGGTGGGGAGCTCAGACCATACTCGGTGGGTCTGGTGGTGTCGCCCCCTCTGGGAAGATAATGGTCCCCCTCTGTACTAGCCCATCCACCAGGCCCTGTTGACAAACCATGGTGTAATTGTCCCTTATTCCCCATGCTCGGGGTAAACTGTGTAGGGCAGCAGCTTCAAGCTGAGAAAGCTCAACCATGTGCCCATTGGCCTTTTAAAGATGGCCCCAGTGTCAGGGATGACGGAATATCCAGGGGTATCTGGGTGATGGTGTGTACCTCCAGCCGTGACGGACTCCATTTACAAAGCTGTAGAACAAATGCTCATCCAAAACTCTCCATCATCTGGCCTCACACCAATATCCCTTTTTCCCATCTTTCCTGGGAAGACAGGCTCATGTTACAGGATGTTATCGAAGTGTCGACATTTCAGCATTCTGCAACCTGGGAACACATCCTTCCATGACACTGTCTCTCAGTCTCCCCCTTCTCTGTCTATACACCAAACCCCTCCCATGTGGTGATATTTAAACTGATTCCCCCGCCGTCTCTCCCTGACATGTGATGCCTACACCCACAGCAGCCCCTTGTCAGGGCAACAATGGAGATAAGGAGCAGTAAGTGGATGGGAGCGTCCTGTCCACGACATTCTATAACTGACATTCCCTGGAACGTTCTGTCCCCGACATTCTATAACTGACATTCCCCGGAACGTTCTGTCCCTGACATTCTATAACTGACATTCCCTGGAACGTTCTGTCCCCGACATTCTATAACTGACATTCCCCGGAACGTTCTGTCCCTGACATTCTATAACTGACATTCCCCGGAACGTCCTGTCCCCGACATTCTATAACTGACATTCCCTGGAACATTCTGTCCCTGACATTCTATAACTGACATTCCCCGGAACGTCCTGTCCCCGACATTCTATAACTGACATTCCCCGGAACGTTCTGTCCCTGACATTCTGTAACTGACATTCCCCGGAACGTTCTGTCCCCAACATTCTGTAACTGACATTCCCCGGAACGTTCTGTCCCTGACATTCTATAACTGACATTCCCCGGAACGTTCTGTCCCTGACATTGTTTGTGAACGGCCGGACGTCAGTGAATTGAACAAACGATAAGATCCAGAGGGAAGAGATCCCGTTCCAGTGAGAAGGAGACACTGTTCCGAAGGACCCTCAGGCAGTTAAAGGGGTGAATACGTTTTCCCTGTGTTTACATTTCTCCACGACACAGGATCGACCACAATTTAGACCAAAATACAGGAAATTCCAAACTCCGTTTGTCTTCAGGAAACTGGGAGAGAATCCTTCAGGACAGTAACGTTCACACCCTCCGTATTAGGAACTGGGAAGGAGTGACCTGTGTCTGCTCTCGAGGGATCGAGTGTGTGGGAATGTTCTAGAAACCATCCGTCCTTATGGATGTGTCTCTGTGTGTTTGGGGAGGGAGGGTTTCTTGTGGTTTATGTCACATTTTTGTCAGTAATTCCGACCTTCCCATTTGTTATTCCAGCTCCAATTATTTTAATAAATCCCTGAATACAGGGACACATTTGAAAATCTCACTGGGTCCCCGATCAAATGGGTCCCTTTGCCTCCAGGCTGATGGATAATGGGTTTGTTTTCCTTCCTCACAGTTAACGTAGTGACCATCTACGTCCTGCTTTATAAAGATTGTGGATTGTCTCCATGTGTCAGACGTTACCTGGGGGCCATGGCAGCGGCGGATCTCCTGGTCATTATCCTCGACCTGATCCTGAGACACATTCCCATTGTTTATCAGGAACAGTTTTATTTCCTGGTGTCCTCCGTCCCCGTGTGTAATATCCACGCCGTCCTGCTTTATGCAGCCACTGACTGCTCTGTCTGGTTCACCGTCACTTTCACCTTTGATCGGTTTGTGGCCATTTGTTGCCAGAAGCTGAAAAGTAAATATTGCAGTGAGAAAACGGCGGCTGTGGTTCTGGGAGCAGTGACTGTGCTGAGCTGTTTAAAGAACATTTCCTGGTATTTTATGCTCGAGGCTCGGTATTGGCTGGGGAACGCCCCCTGGTTTTGTGCGGTAACACGCGCTGTTCTATCCTCCAGTGTCTGGGTCACAATCGAGTTCCTCCACCACATTCTAACCCCGTGTGTCCCATTTCTCCTGATTCTGCTGCTCAATGTTCTCACCGTCAGACACATTTTAGTGACCAGCAGAGCCCGCAGGAGACTCCGCGCTCACACCAATGGGGACGCTCAGTCTGACACTGAAATGAGAAACCGAAAAAAATCTATCATTTTACTGTTTGTGATCTCGGCCAATTTCATCCTGTTATGGTCAACGTTAATGCTGTTTTCTATATGGAGCCGGATGTCGTGGATTGGGTATCGGTCTGTGTATCTCCATCACTTTGTGCAGGAATTGGGCTTCATGCTGCAGCTCCTCAGTTGCTGCACTAACACCGCGATTTATGCCGTGACCCAGACTAAGTTCAGGCAGCAGCTGAAGAATGTGCTGAAATATCCCTTCACCCAAATCCATCCATCCATCAAATTCCCTCATTAATCACACCATCCGGGATTTTCTCATTTCAGTTCAGTGTTTCAGCGATGGAGCAGCCTGTCGCTATGGTAACAGACTGAGGGTAGCGCTGGTTTGTCCATCCTTATCCCACAGGGGGGTTACAGGGAAACATTTCAATGTTTCTCACAACTCAGGGGCCAGTGAGAAAAGGTACCATCCCACTGACTGTATCCATCACGTCCATTTGTAACCAATAAAAATGTTGATTAAAGTGTGCCGAGCAGCAGAGTGACCGATGTTGTTGTGTGTCTTTGTGTTGGAGAAGCTGAGCTGGAGAGAGACAGACTCAGCCCCAAGTCCTGGGCCTCAGGGAAGGGGAGGGCACCGCGTCCTGAGCTCAGGAGCTGGGTTTAACTCCCTCTGCTCCCCCCTCCAACCTGGACTCCCCATTTCATCTTCCCCCCGACTTTCGACTCAAATCTCTCCCTCTTTCTCACCACCCCTCCTCTTCACACTCTCTCTCTCCCCCTCTCTCACACACACACCCAACCCCAGTTTCTCCACCTGCCTCCACTCTTCCCTTTCCCCTCACCCTCACTCTCTCTGTCCTGCCGTCTCTGCCTCCCTCCAGCAGTTCCATCTGTACCCCATTTTCCCCTCCTCCTACCTCTCACATCTCCCACCCCCCACCACAGGCAGCCTCACGACCAATCACCGCCCCCCACCCCCCAGTCTCTGGGTCAGAGGAAGAGGGAAGGACCAGGAAAACAGATTGTGACTGAGAGAAAGGGAGGGAGGGAGGGAGAGAGATTCAGTCAGACACAAACTGAGGGAGGTGGGGACAAAGAGAGACACTGATTGAGGGGGTCAAGAGTGAGAGGGCGGAGCGAGAGTGAAGGAGCGGGAGGAGAGAGAGAGGGGCAAGGGAGAGATAGGGTGAGATACTGGAGGGCGAGAGAGGGGAGGGAGTGAGAGGAGGGAGAGAGAGAGGGAGGGAGAGGGAGAGAGACGGATGGGAGAGAGGGGAGGGAGGGAGGGGAGGGAGAGAGAGAGAGAGGGAGGGGAGGGGGAGAGAGAGGGGGAGGGGAGGGATAGGGTTGAGGGGGAGAGAGAGAGGGAGGGGAGGGATAGGAGGGAGGGAGGTGAGGGGGGAGAGAGAGAGAGAGAGGAGGGATAGGAGGGAGGGAGGGAGGGGGCGAGAGAGAGAGAGGGAGGGGAGGGATAGGAGGGAGGGAGGGGGGAGGGGGAGAGAGAGGGGGAGGGGAGGAATAGGAGGGAGGGGAGGGGGCGAGAGAGAGAGAGGGAGGGGAGGGATAGCAGGGGGGGAGGGGGAGAGAGAGGGGAGGAGAGGGATAGGGGAGGGGGAGAGAGAGAGAGAGAGGGAGGGGAGGGCTAGGAGGGAGGGAGGGGAGGGGGAGAGAGAGAGAGAGGGGGGAGGGACAGGAGGGAGGAAGGGGAGGGGGAGAGAGAGAGAGAGGGAGGGGAGGGATAGGAGGGAGAAAGAGGAGTGGGAGAGAGAGAGAGGGAGGGGTGGGAGAGGAGGGAGGGAGGGGAGGGAGAGACAGAGGGAGGGGAGGGATAGGAGGGAGGGAGGGGAGGGGGAGAGATAGAGAGGGAGGGGAGGGATAGGAGGGAGGGAGAGGAGGGGGAGAGGGAGAGAGAGAGAGGGAGGGTAGGGAAAGGAGGGAGGGAGTGGAGGGGGAGAGAGAGTGTGAGAGGGAGAGGGAGGGGAGGGATAGGAGGGAGGGAGGGGAGGGGGAGAGATAGAGAGGGAGGGGAGGGATAGGAGGGAGGGAGAGGAGGGGGAGAGGGAGAGAGAGAGAGAGGGAGGGGTGGGAGAGGAGGGAGGGAGGGGAGGGAGAGTCAGAGGGAGGGGAGGGATAGGAGGGAGGGAGGGGAGGGGGAGAGATAGAGAGGGAGGGGAGGGATAGGAGGGAGGGAGAGGAGGGGGAGAGGGAGAGAGAGAGAGGGAGGGGAGGGAAAGGAGGGAGGAAGGGGAGTGGGAGAGAGAGAGAGAGAGGGAGGGGTGGGAGAGGAGGGAGGGAGGGGAGGGAGAGAGAGAGGGAGGGGAGGGATAGGAAGGAGGGAGGGGAGGGGGAGAGATAGAGAGGGAGGGGAGGGATAGGAGGGAGGGAGAGGAGGGGGAGAGGGAGAGAGAGAGAGGGAGGGGAGGGAAAGGAGGGAGGGAGTGGAGGGGGAGAGAGAGAGTGAGAGGGAGAGGGAGGGGAGTGATAGGAGGGAGGGAGGGGAGGGGGAGAGACAGAGAGGGAGGGGAGGGATAGGAGGGAGGGAGGGGAGGGGGAGAGAGAGACAGAGCGAGAGAGGGAGTGGAGGGATAGGAGGGAGGGAGGGGAGGGGGAGGGAGAGAGAGCGAGAGGGAGGGGAGGGATAAGAGGTAGGGAGGTGAGGGGAAGAGAGAGGGAGGGGAGGGATAGGAGGGAGGGAGGGGAGGGGGGAGAGAGAGAGAGCGGGAAGGGAGGGACAGGAGGGAGGGAGAGGAGGGGAGAGAGAGAGAGAGAAAGAGGGAGGGGAGGGATAGGAGGGAGAGAGCGGATTGAGAGAGAGAGAGAGAGAGAGAAACAGAGGGGAGGGATAGGTGGGAGGGAGGGGAGGGGGAGAGAGAGAGGGGGAGGGGAGAGATTGGAGGGAGGGAGGGGAGGGGGAGAGAGAGGGAGAGAGAGAGGGAGGGAGTGCAGGGGAGAGAGAGAGAGGGAGTGGAGCGATAGGAGGGATGGAGGGGATGGGGAGAGAGAGGGAGAGAGGGAGGGGAGGGATAGGCGGGAGGGAGGGGAGTGGGAGAGAGCGAGAGAAAGAGGGAGGGGAGGGATATGAGGGAGGAAGGGGAGGGGGAGAGAGAGAGAGGGAGGGGAGGGAAAGGTGGGAGGGAGGGGAGGGGGAGAGAGAGAGAGGGAGGGGAGGGATAGGAAGGAGGGAGGGGAGGGGGAGAGAGAGTGAGAGAGAGGGAGGGGAGGGAAAGGAGGGAGGGAGGGGAGGGGGAGAGAGAGCGGGAGGGGGGGATAGGAGGGAGGGAGGGGGGGAGAGAGAGAGGGAGGGGAGGGATAGGAGAGAGCGAGGGGAGGGGGAGAGAGAGAGAGGGAGGGGAGGGATAGGAAGGAGGGTGGGGAGGGGGAGAGAGAGTGAGTGAGGGGAGGGAGAGGAGTGAGGGAGGGGAGGGGGGGAGAGAGAGACAAAGAGAGAGAGGGAGGGGAGGGATAGGAGGGAGGGAGGGGAGGGGGAGATAGAGAGAGAATGAGAGAGAGAGGGAGGGGAGGGATAGGAAGGAGGGTGGGGAGGGGGAGAGAGAGTGAGTGAGGGGAGGGAGAGGAGTGAGGGAGGGGAGGGGGGGAGAGAGAGACAAAGAGAGAGAGGGAGGGGAGGGATATGAGGGAGGGAGGGGAGGGGGAGAGAGAGAGAGAGGGAGGGGAGGGGGAGACAGAGAAAGAGAGGGAGGGGAGAAGGGGCGGGATAGAAAGGAGGGAGGGTAGGGGGAGAGAGAGAGGAAGGGGAGCGATAGGAGGAAGTGAGGGGAGGGGGAGAGAGAGAGAGCGAGTGGGAGGGGAGGATAGGAGGCAGGGAGGGGAGGGAGAGAGAGAGAGAGAGGGAGGGGAGGGGAGAGAGAGAGAGAGAGGGAGGGGAGGGATAGGAGGGAGGGAGGGGAGGGAGGGAGAGAGAGAGAGAGAGGGAGGGAAGGGATAGGAGGGAGGGAGGGGAGGGGGAGAGAGAGAGAGGGGGAGGGGAGGGATAGGAGGGAGGGAGGGGAGGGGGAGAGAGAGAGACGGAGGGGAGGGATAGGAGGGAGGGAGGGGAGGGGGAGAGAGAGAGAGATCGAGAGGGAGGGGAGAGATAGGAGGGAAGGAGGGGAGGGAGGGAGAGAGAGAGAGAGGGAGGGGAGGGATAGGCGGGAGCGAGGGGAGGGGGAGAGAGAGAGAAGGGGAGGGGAGGGATAGGAGGGAGGGAGGGGAGGGGGAGAGAGAGAGAGACGGAGGGGAGGGATAGGAGGGAGGGAGCGGAGGGGGAGAGAGAGAGATCGAGAGGGAGGGGAGGGGGAGAGAGAGAGAGAAAGAGGGAGGGGAGGGAACAGGAGGGAGGGAGGGGAGGGGGAGAGAGAGAGTGAGAGGGAGGGGGGAATAGGAGGTAGGGAGGTGAGGGGGTGAGAGAGAGAGAGAGGGGAGGGATAGGAGGGAGGGAGGGGAGGGGAGAGAGAGAGAGAGAGCGGGAGGGGAGGGGCACGAGGGAGGGAGAGGAGGGGGAGAGAGAGAGACAGGGAGGGAGGGGAGGGATAGGATGGAGGGAGGGGAGGGGGAGAGAGAGGGAGAGGGAGGGAGTGATAGGAGGGAGGGAGGGCATTGGGAGAGAGAGAGAGAGAGAGAAACGGAGGGGAAGGATAGGTGGGAGGGGAGGTGGAGAGAGAGAGGGAGGGAAGGGATAGCATGGAGGGAGGGGAGGGGGCGAGAGAGAGAGAGAGCGAGGGAGGGAAGGGATTGGAGGGAAGGAGGGGAGGGGGAGAGAGGGGGGGAGAGAGAGAGGGAGGGAGGGGAGGGGGAGAGAGAGAGAGAGAGAGAGAGAGTGGAGCAATAGGAGGGAGGAAGGGGCGGGGGAGAGAGAGAGAGAGAGAGAGAGGGGAGGGATAGGAGGGAGGGAGGGGAGGGGAGAGAGAGAGAGAGCGGGAGGGGAGGGGCACGAGGGAGGGAGAGGAGGGGGAGAGAGAGAGACAGGGAGGGAGGGGAGGGATAGGATGGAGGGAGGGGAGGGGGAGAGAGAGGGAGAGGGAGGGAGTGATAGGAGGGAGGGAGGGCATTGGGAGAGAGAGAGCGAGAGAAACGGAGGGGAAGGATAGGTGGGAGGGGAGGTGGAGAGAGAGAGGGAGGGAAGGGATAGCATGGAGGGAGGGGAGGGGGCGAGAGAGAGAGAGAGCGAGGGAGGGAAGGGATTGGAGGGAAGGAGGGGAGGGGGACAGAGGGGGGGAGAGA
Source organism: Chiloscyllium punctatum (assembly GCF_047496795.1). Classification (NCBI taxonomy): domain Eukaryota; kingdom Metazoa; phylum Chordata; class Chondrichthyes; order Orectolobiformes; family Hemiscylliidae; genus Chiloscyllium; species Chiloscyllium punctatum. The sequence goes on from NC_092750.1 coordinate 82,035,960, forward strand.
GAGAGGGAGGGAGGGGAGGGGGAGAGAGAGAGAGAGAGAGAGTGGAGCAATAGGAGGGAGGAAGGGGCGGGGGAGAGAGAGAGAGGGAGAGAGGGAGGGTAGGGATAGGAGGGAGGGAGGGGAGGGGGAGAGTGAGAGAGAGAGGGAGGGGAGGGATAGGAGGGAGGGAGGGGATGGGGAGAGAGAGTGAGAGAGAGAGGGGAGGGATATGAGGGAGGGAGGGGAGGGGGAGAGAGAAAGAGAGAGAGGGAGGGGAGGGATAGGAGGGAGGGAGGGGATGGGGAGAGAGAGAGAGAGGGAGGGGAGGGATAGGAGGGAGGGAGGGGAGGGGGAGAGAGAGAGAGAGAGGGAGGGGAGGGATAGGAGGGAGGGAGGAGAGGGGGAGAGAGAGAGAGAGAGGGAGGGGAGGGATAGGAGGGAGGGAGGGGAGGGGGAGGCAGAGAGGGAGGGGAGGGATAGGAGGAAGGGAGGCGAGGGGGGAGAGAGACAGAGAGAGAGGGAGGGGAGGGATAGGAGGGAGGGAGGGGAGGGGGAGAGAGAGAGAGAGAGAGGGAGGGGAGGGATAGGAAGGAGGGTGGGGAGGGGGAGAGAGAGTGAGAGAGAGGGAGGGGAGGGATAGGAGGGAGGGAGGGGAGGGGGAGAGAGAGAGAGAGTGAGGGGAGGGAGAGGAGTGAGCGAGGGGAGGGGGTAGAGAGTGACAGAGAGAGAGAGAGAGGGGAGGGATAGGAGGGAGGTAGGGGAGGGGGAGAGAGAGAGAGAATGAGAGAGAGAGGGAGGTGAGGGATATGAGGGAGGGAGGGGAGGGGGAGAGAGAGTGAGAGGGAGGGGAGGGGGAGACAGAGAAAGAGAGGGAGGGAAGAAGGGGCGGGATAGAAAGGAGGGAGGGTAGGGGAGAGAGAGAGAGAGGGAGGGGAGGGATAGGAGGGCAGGAGGGAATGGGGATAGAGACAGACAGTAGTGGAAGAGGAGCGATAGGAGGAAGTGAGGGGAGGGAGAGAGAGAGAGAGCGAGTGGGAGGGGAGGATAGGAGGCAGGGAGGGGAGGGAGAGAGAGAGAGAGAGAGGGAGGGGAGGCACAGGAGGGAGGGAGGGGAGGGAAGAGTGAGAGAGAGAGGGAGGGGAGGGATAGGAGGGAGGGAGGGGAGGGAGGGAGAGAGAGAGAGAGAGGGAGGGGAGGGATAGGAGGGAGGGAGGGGAGGGGGAGAGAGAGAGAGACGAAGGGGAGGGATAGGAGGGAGGGAGGGGAGGGGGAGAGAGAGAGATCGAGAGGGAGGGGAGGGATAGGATGGAGGGAGGGGAGGGGGAGAGAGAGAGAGAAAGAGGGAGGGGAGGGAACAGGAGGGACGGAGGGGAGGGGGAGAGAGAGAGTGAGAGGGAGGGGGAATAGGAGGTAGGGAGGTGAGGGGGAGAGAGAGAGAGAGAGGGGAGGGATAGGAGGGAGGGAGGGAAGGGGAGAGAGAGAGAGAGAGAGCGGGAGGGGAGGGCACGAGGGAGGGAGAGGAGGGGGAGAGAGAGAGAGGGAGGGAGGGGAGGGATAGGATGGAGGGAGGGGAGGGGGAGAGAGAGAGAGAGGGAGGGAGTGATAGGAGGGAGGGAGGGCATTGGAAGAGAGAGAGAGAGAGAGAAATGGAGGGGAAGGATAGGTGGGAGGGGAGGGGGAGTAACCGAGAGGGAGGGAAGGGATAGCATGGAGGGAGGGAGGGGGAGAGAGAGAGAGAGCGAGGGAGGGAAGGGATTGGAGGGAAGGAGGGGAGGGGGAGAGAGAGGGGGAGAGAGAGAGGGAGGAAGGGGAGGGGGAGAGAGAGAGAGAGAGAGAGGGAGTGGAGCGATAGGAGGGAGGGAGGGGCGGTGGAGAGAGACAGGGAGAGAGGGGAGGGTAGGGATAGGAGGGAGGGAGGGGAGGGGGAGAGTGAGAGCGAGAGAGGGAGGGGAGGGATAGGAAGGAGGGAGGGGATGGGGAGAGAGAGTGAGAGAGAGAGGGGAGGGATAGGAGGGAGGGAGGGGAGTGGGAGAGAGAGAGAGAGAGGGAGGGGAGGGATATGAGGGAGGGAGGGGAGGGGGAGAGAGAGAAAGAGAGAGAGGGAGGGGAGGGATAGGAGGGAGGGAGGGGATGTGGAGAGAGAAAGAGAGAGAGGGAGGGGAGGGATAGGAGGGAGGGAGGGGATGGGGAGAGAGAGAGAGGGGGAGGGGAGGGATAGGAGGGAGGGAGGAGAGGGGGAGAGAGAGAGAGGGGGAGGGGAGGGATAGGAGGGAAGGATGGCAGGTGGGGGGAGAGAGAGAGAGGGAGGGAAGGGATGGGAGGGAGGGCGGGGAGAGGGAGAGAGAGAGAGAGAGGGAGGGGAGGGATAGGAGGGATGGAGGGGAAGGAGAGAGAGAGAGAGGGAGGGGAGAGACAGAGAGAGAGAGAGAGAGGGAGGGGAGTAGGGGAGGGATAGTAGGGAGGGAGGGGAAGGGGAGGGAGAGAGAGAGAGGGAGGGATGGTTAGGAGGGAACGGGGGAGCGAGGGAGTGAGAGAGAGAAGGAGGGGAGGGATAGGAGGGAGGGAGGGGAGGGGGAGAGAGAGAGAGAGGGAGGGGAGGGATAGGAGGGAGGGAGGGGGGAGAGAGAGAGGGAGAGATGGAGGGGAGGGATAGGAGGGTGGGAGGGGAGGGGGAGAGAGAGAGACAGAGAAGGAGGGAAGGGAGGGAGGGGAGAGGGAGAGAGCGAGAGAGAGAGAGGTGGAGGGGAGGAGGGGAGGGAGGGAGAGGAGGGGGACAGATAGAGAGAGCGAGGGGAGGGATAGGACCGAGGGAGGAGAGGGGGGAGAGAGAGAGAGAGGGAGGGGCGGGATAGGAGGGAGGGAGGGGAGGGGGAGAGATAGAGACAGTGAAGGGAGGGATAGGAGGGAGGGAGGGGAGGGGAGAGCGAGAGGGAGAGTGGGAGGGGAGGGATAGGACGTAGGGAGGAGAGGAGGAGAGAGAGAGAGAGTGAGGGGAGGGATAGGAGGGAGGGAGGGGAGGGGGAGAGAGAGAGGGATGTGAGGGATAGGAGGGAGGGAGGGGAGGGAGAGAGAGAGAGAGGGAGTGGAGGGATAGGAGGGAGGGAGGGGAGGGGGAGAGAGAGAGGGATGTGAGGGATAGGAGGGAGGGAGGGGAGGGAGAGAGAGAGAGAGAGGGAGTGGAGGGATAGGAGGGAGGGAGGGGAGGGGGAG